>NC_085141.1:244460982-245060982 GCF_024139115.2 Armigeres subalbatus
AACCTTCATAGTAGGGGAAGTGCACCGGTTTTGGCCAACTTAGTGCCTAATTTGGCCAACCCTGAAAAATACATATTTTTCCAAAATAATCAATCAGTTGAAAGCAGCGTTGAATCGTGAGGGATATATCTCTTGTTGGAACTAATAAAACCCTCGCGAATTGCTTTATTTTTGGAGTTATTCACAAAATTGGCCAAATTAGGAACATGGCCAAAACCGGTACAGTTCCCCTATATGTGCACTTATTTCACATGTATATACCTAGTTCGACTATTTCATCAATGAAAATTTTTCGCTCCGGCCAAAACGAATTGATTATTTGTTGACATCCAGCGTCTAGTCTGTCCTCACCAGCTAAAGATATTTCGCCATTAAATCAGATGCAATCAACCTATAATTCATTAGGAGCTTCATCCCATCCCATGCCTGTATGGCTACAGGAGAACTTGATTAAAAAAAAATAAAAGCGCATCAGTGCATTTTTTCTTGCCTCTGTTTATTTTCCCTAGCGCTTCGTCACTAGGGTCACTAGGTAATCAGCTCCTAGGATATCAGCTCATGCGACAAGCGCATGAGATGGATCGCGTGTGCTGCCCATGAGGTACATAGCAACTAGCAGGAGGCGCACGATTTAGAAGGGCATCACCTACTTCGCTCATACGAGACAGCTAAATACGCCTCTCATGCACCACCAACTGAAACACGTGCACAGTAACTCTGCTTCATCTTTACACATCCTCCGAACTAGGTTGTCCGGGGTATTGTCCAGACCACATGTGGCAAGCATGTGGTCACGCATTGCGCGAAAACGTAGGCACACGAACAACACGTGTTCCGCCGTTTCCTCTAAACCTGCGCACACCAAACACTCGGGCGAGGCCGAGCAAGCCAGCTGCGTTACCTGCACGGTGATTTTGCAGCACGCTTAAACGCCGGGCACATCGAACCCCCCATGGGATGCTTGCTGTTCACAACTTTGCTGGAACAAATCAAACAATTGGGAGGGTTCGTGCAGCATTGTGCCTTATGTCCCTCCAATCCGCCTGACTTCAGTGATCTCTCACCTTGACCGTCTCGCCAAGGACTTCCTCCGCCAACTTCTTGTAGGCGGCGCCCTTTTGCGAGATGCCCGCTTCAGCTCGAGGATCATCTCGCCCATCCGGGTACGTATTATTCGACGTACGTCGGAGCCGAGTTCACCGAGCTTGACGTCACTCCTCATTGCCTTCAAGACGTCCGAGTACTTAGCCTCGTCCGTATTGATGAATAGGGCATCGCCCCTGGAGCGATTGGCGCCTACCCTAGACTTCTTGCTAACCTCATTCGCCTGGGTCTTCTTTTTGGCCCTTGACGTCTTCAATTTCCTCTTGTTCTTGACCAGGGTCCAGGAGGCGTCATCCCCCTCTATTTCCCTGGTCTGGTGCGGCTGAGAGCTCTCAGCCTGCCGAAACCCCTTACCACCGTCTTTCCTGGGTGGACGGACCTTTCCTGGTCCTTCCTCCCCCGGTTTTGGAGGTACCTGGCCGGGGTTCAGCTTCTCAGCCCCACTACCCTTGTTCGGGGTAGTAACCCTCCGCGATTTGGAGCGGCCCCCAGAGAGCTCATCCCCTGGAAACTGTCTCCTCCGTTTTTGAGTCTGCTCCGTTGGAGCAATCACCCCCAACGTACCCGCAAATACTTGAGACTCAGTCTGGGTAGACTTTGGTACCACCGTCTTCGCTGGCACGCCCTCGGTCGATTCGACCTTGCCCGAGTCAGCGAATGCTTGGGCCTCAGACTGGGTAGACCTCGACTCCACGGATTTCACGGGTTTACACTTGGCCGTCCCGACCGCCCTCTCCAGCTTGGCGTCCAGCATCGACTTTCGAAGGTCCTGCAAGCTCCTCTTGAGGTCCTTACTGATATTATGCTTCGATGACGCAAAGTCTATGATGGCGTCCAGCTGTTCCGTCGCCACCTCTAAGGCCGAAAGCCCATCGCGTTTGCGGTTCATCGCCTTCACAAGCCATGGGCCGTCTATAACCTCTACCGGCGTAGCCTGGGAGAGGGTTAAGCGACACACGCTGGCGCTGCGCACCGAGCTGCCGACTATTGCTTCTAGCCTCCTAGGCGGAGACCTGAACAACCCACCTCTTGCGAAGGGGTTGTCGCCTACACTACTACCACTAATTGAAGAATTGACTTGGTTTTCCATTTTGGTCCCACAGTTGCTCGGGAAAAGAGGTCCACCACGCCAGAGCCCAGCATGACGCGGTAAGGGACAATTACTGTGGAGGGTGCCCAGGTACCCCACAGGCTCCGTTAAAGGCCTAGCTTATTATTTCCCCCCCCCCCCCCCCGGGCCATGCATTCCCTCGGCACGGGTCGCTTAACGCCTTGGGATTAGGGGTTAGGGACGATGGTGCCCTTGGTCGCACCAACTCACTCTAGCTGATGTCAGAAGGACAACAGTACCCAGGCTGCACTACCAGCTAAGTACAAAACCCTTAGATCAGGGCTGCCCAACGTACGGCCCGCGGGCCGGATGCGGCCCTCGGCTCCATTTTCTGTGGCCCGCGGCGCGTAAGAAAAATAAACTCAGATTAGGCCCGCCAGTTTTTCTAGCTAGCTCGGGAAGCTCTTTTTATTATTAATTATTTAATACGTAAGTTTTTAATCAAAGCTTGAAACGTTTCCAATAAAGATTGGTAAGAGTAGTTTACGTTCACGTTGAAAAAAGGAAGACCGGTCTTCTCAATTTGATCAGAAAGTTTTGCTATATTGAAAGAATAAAATCTGAATCCAAGCATTCTATGAAATATGATATTTGAGGTACGAAACAAAAGTTGGTAGAACTTCAAAGGTAGGGCGCTCAATCAATTTAAATTTACATTCATGGATTTAAATTATTGGTACAATGGATTATAGAAACAACAACTCTCTTTACTCAAGAACATACGAGGTCAGAAAATGCAGTACGGGTCAATTTTGCTGTAGGATTTTGGCAAAACGGATGAAATTTTTCCAGGACGGAGAGCTTGTTTAGGAAAGCATTTAGGTTGTTGTTTACAACATCGTAAGTCTCAAGGAAATAGCCTCCTTCAGAAGCATTAGAGGTGAACCAGCCCAGGGCTGCAAGCTTCTCTAATAAAGATAAAAAGAAACGTTGCAAAATTGGCTGTGTTCATAAGAGGAATTGATGGTCATTTTCGAATGACAGAGAAATTGGCAGCTTCGAACCCTATACAGGGAACAACTAACGGGAAACCCTGAGGGCTGATAAGACCTGTGCGAAGGAACTATTTTCCCCTTGGAAAACTTAAGTGACCTTACGATTGATGCAGCACCAGCAATCAATGACAGGAAATAACAATGGCGTTGTGACAATTCTAAGCATGGAAAAGCAATCACAAAGATATGGTGATATTCCCTGCCATACTGCATATTCACCAATAGAATCGATATTCGAAAACGATCAATATTCCTCAAGTATTGACGTTTGTTATTAAGACAATCAACTTTATCAACGTTAGGGGTCTCAACCACCACCAACTATAAATGATGTTGACGGAAATGACGAATATGAAGACTTCCTGTATTGTTGCGAAGTTCATTAACTACGCCTTGGTACCATGCTTGAGAGGAAAATGGAACTATTTTTACAAGATAAAGGAAAACCACTACTCGAACTGAATGATCCTGAATAGATGAGTGCCTTGGCTTTTCTAGCAGATATCGCCAAACATCTCAATGACTTGAACATGAAGCACTTTGGCACAGTGTGTTGTTGAAATCTGGTGCATTTCCTTCATACCGTTGAAAACAGTTCATGCAAGTATGCTGGTAAAGTAACGAAATTCTCATTTTATTCAACACCGTTTACCGATTTGAATAATTTTCCTCAAATGTTTCAAATGGATTCCTCATGCAACGATCGAGTTTAGTTTTTTTAGATAATGAAAAAAAAACACTGATAATTTTGAAAATTTTACAAAAGTTATGTACCGAATATTTTCTGGCCCGCCAGCAAGTGTGAATTCTAAAAATTGGCCCGTGGCGTGAAAAGGTTGGGCAGGCCTGCCTTAGATGGCGGTCGATTGTCATCAGAAGATAATAATAAATAAATAATCAGAAGACCCGTGAAAGCGTGATATTGGAACTTGTGAGGACCAGTGCTGTGTAGGTCGCTCCTTGCCAGATGTCAACTCACCATTTCGCAGCCCTTGTGTGTATGTGTGTGTATGTGTTTGCACAAAAGCTAAGAAAAACATTAGACAACTTTTTATATAGTAATCATCAACCGATCTGCTCGCAACAAGTTTCATTCGACAGAGAGCCTCGTTGATCACTATTGAATTTGATAACAATCGGCCGTTGCGTTTAAAACTTATTAGGAAATTGGTACATCGAACCATATAAGCACCATATAATGTTGGTGTCTTTGGCTAAATGTGAGAAAAGCAGTATCACTACTCGGTGAATTAAATTGGGTTTTTCCTTCACTCTTGTTCCTTCTTTTTTCTTCCTTCTTCATTCTTCCATTTTTCTCTTTCCTCCTTGTCTTCCTTCTTTCTTCATCATTATTCTTTTTTTTACTTTTTATTTCTTCCTTCTTTTATGTTCTTTCTTCAATCTTTCATCTTTTCCTTTATCCTTCTTCTTTCTTCCTGTTTCTTACTTTTTTCTTCTTCCTTTTCCCTACTTCTTTCTTCTTCCTTTTTCTATTTTCCTTTTTCCTACTTCTGTCTTCTTCCTTTTTCTTCTTCTTCCTTCTTCTCTGTGCATTCTGTTTTCTTTATTCTGCATTCTTCACGCTTTATTCCTTATTCTTGATTCTTTATTATTTATTCTTGTTTTTTATTCTTTATTCTTTGTTCTTTACTCTTTATTCTTTATTATTTTTTATATTCTTTATCCTTTACTCTTTATTAATTATTCACTATTCAACCACTCAACATGGTTGGATCAACAACTCGTATGGTTGGGATTCATTTCATCTAATCAATTTAAGCCTTTCGTGCATCGAGGCTCGTGCATTCATGCATTTCACGCTTTCGAGATTTCAGCCTTTTGAGTTCAGCCTTATGATTATTTAGTCTATTTCAGCCTTTCGAAGGACACCCGCTGCCCGGGTAGAGGTGAATAACAAACAAATAACATAATAATAACAAATTTGGCTGTGATACCAGATTTTGTTATTCCTATGTTATTCATGAATAACATAAAATAGCATCCTAATAGCAAATTTTGTTATAATAATAAAATTTGTTATTATTATGTTATTGTATGGAAGAACAGAACAACAAATGAAGAACACATTTTGCAATTATAACAAAGTTTGTTATTCATTTATCATGTGCATTTTCAACATCCCGGGTAGAACAAAACAGCAAAATAATATCAAATTTTACTATTAATATATGAATAACTGAATAGCAAAATATGATATTAGTTTGTTTGATGTAGTTGCTAAAATAGCAAATAACTCATAAATAACTCATTTTGCTATTATAATAACAAACCAATAGCAAAATATTTGAAGGAAAGAAAATATCAAAATCAGTTATTATTAATATGTTGAAAATGGGAATGATAAATGAATAGCAAACTTTGCTATGATTGCAAAATGTGTTCTTCATTTGTTGTTCTACTCTTTCTTACAATAACATATAAATTGCAAATTTTACTATTATAACAAAACTTGCTGTTGGGATGCTATTTTATGTTATTTATGAATAACATAAGAATAACTAAATCTGATATAACAGCATAATTTGTTATTATTATGTTATTTGTTTGTTATTCACTTCTACCCGGGAGTGAATTCAAAGAATTATTCACATCGCAATAGACAGCTGTTTAGTGTCCATTGTTTGTGTAAACTTTTTAAAAAGTTTTCTGCCGATATGTATGCTTATTAGGGTGGCTCAAATTAGTGTGGAAAAAACTTTTTTACATTTTTTTTTTGAAGGGCCAGCCTTTTATTCGGTTCTATTTGATGCCCTGATGCTCTGGACACAATTTCAGCAAAATTGGTCAACTTTTGGGCGGTTTTAGCACCGCCCAAAAGTTGACCAATTCTGCTGAAATTTTTATATAGAAAAAAAATTATGCAGAAATATCGAAAAACAGCGATTTGCGGTTAGACGGCACAATTTACGATGAAAAACTGTTATACTGATCCAGATCTTGAAGAATTTAATACAGAATGTTATGCTGAAAACCGTGAGAAGATTAGTATTTACCCGCCGAGAAAATCTAAATCTAACATGAAATCTGTATTTCTGGTAGCCCTAACACATGAATAAAGCTTAAAAAAAATTCTGGTGGCCTAATTTGTTAATTGGATAGAATATATAAGTATGGCTTTCGAATATATGTTTTAGATAAAATGAAGCCACTAAGACACATTTTCATCAGTACTTCAACAACGTTGTCAGTGAATATTTCGAATTGTATTTATCGTAGCTTTTCGGCTAACATTAAATAGAGTAAGCTACAAAAAAATGCTTACAACGATTGTTAGATAGAATGTTTTTAGATATTAGCATGTGCTTCTCGTAAATATTTATGCAAGTTTGACCCTGCTATTGATAAGTCTTTAATCATGACACATAGCTAATCTAGTTCATTCGCGTGACACAGTCTAACATCGATGACTAGCTGTTACTTATCCCATGATCTTATAATATACCATTTCTCGCCTGTTACGGTGAGCAATGTTGTGATATTACACAGAACTAAGTATTAATAGAACAAAAAAAAACATAAACATGATACGTCCCAACTTACTTCACGACTTTCTCCTGATTTTGCTGTTCGTCGGCATTTAATGTTTGGATCAGTTCCTTCTTATTGATCTTACCCATGGCGTTCCTGGGAACCTCGGAAATCAGCTTCACTTCCTTGGGAATCGCCTGTTTCGGCAGCTTCTGTTCGAGCCATACTAACAATCGAGGAATGCTGAACGTTTCGGGATCTTTGACACTGATTACGGCGACCACTTTGGATCCCCAGGTCTCATCTGGAAGTCCAATCACAGCGACGTCTGTTGTTTGTGGATGTTCGTGGATAGCGGTTTCGATTTCCAATGCAGATAGTTTGAAACCGCCAGATTTGATAATATCGACAGATGTTCGTCCGAGGATCTTGATGGTTCCTTCACTGTATTCTGCGGTATCGCCAGTTTTGAACCATCCATTTTCAAATTCAGCTTTTGTTTCTTCTGGTTTTTGCCAGTATTCACTAAATACAGAACGGCCTTTTACGTAGATATTTCCAGCAATACTTTGATGTTCGATGGAGCCTACCACGTTCGCATCTGTAGCCGTGTTCCAATACCCCTCATTTGCCTTTCCTTCAAGGAGCAGCTCCTTGTTGTGTTCTTTATCGACGATTTTAACGCTTACGCCTGGCAAAGGCATTCCAACGCATCCTTGTTTGCGTACCCGCGTATTGTCTTGGATAAGTGGATTCGAAACAGCCATACCAATTTCTGTCATTCCATAGCGTTCCAGCAAGTTATGACCACTGATTTCATACCATCTGTTGAAAATTGTGCCAGGTAAAGGGGCCGAACCGGAAATCATCAATTTGATCTTGTTTTTACAATGAGTCTTCACGTAGTCAACCATTCGAGCATTCTTCTCGAATACGTTGTCGTATTCTTTGATAAGTAACCCATACATCGTTGGAACACCCATAATCATGTTGACCCGTTCCTTGCTCGTCATGTTGACATTCAGTATGTAGCTCCATACACTACTGCTATCGAACTTGGGCAGCATGACACATTTAGCTCCAACGGACAAAGGCAAATTCAATGCAACGACGGTTCCATGGACGTGGTTCAGAGGAAGCGCATGAAGTACGGAGTCGTTTCCCTTCACTTGCCAAGCATGTGATAATGAATTAAATTGTGCATCTATGTTGGCATAACTGAGTACGACACCTTTTGGTTTGCCAGTCGTTCCAGAGGTGTACAATATCATGGCGTTGCCATCTCGATAAAATTCTCCATTCAGGCAGCCTTCAACCACCAGACTGTCGTTGAGTTGCAGCAAATTTTCTCGTTTAGGATCCAGATAAGATGTGTCTTCTTCTCCAGGTTGCTTGGCTTCGCTCTTCAGCAAATCATGATGTACCAGAAGCAATTTCCTGTCCAACTTAGTTGCCAGAGGCTGGGCAATGTTCTGGAATTCGGGTGTCGAAATAAGTAATGAAGCGTCGGAATCTTTAATATAATACTCGAGTAAGTCTTGTGGATATTTTGGATTCAGTGGGACAGCTGTAAAAGGGTAGCAAAGGTACGTTATTGAAACATGTGATAATCATTGTGCTAACAATCGTGGCTTACCAATTTGTCCGGAAAACCAACATGCCCATTGGCTGATTACGTATGTTGCATTGTTGGGACAGATAAATGCTACTCGTGATTGTGATGCGCTTCCTATAAATAAAAAAATCAATTAATAAATACAAATCTGTTGGGAGAAAAAATATTTGAAGCTTTTTTAGTGGAATGTATTCAATCGTCTAAGACGAGTTAAGTACTCCATTCAATTCCACCTATTATTTCGATAATTTTGCAGATACGTATTTCGACCACAACTGTGTGGTCGTCTTCAGTGTCTCGTACTTGACTCGACTTCGAAGTCGAAGTCAAAGCCGAGTCAAGTACGAGACACTGAAGACGACCACACAGTTGTGGTCGAAATACGTATCTGCGAAGTTATCGAAATAATTGGTGGAATTTAATGGAGTCACTTAACTTGTCTTAGACGATTGAATAATCTGTTATTCCAAATAGCTCTTAATTCTGACTAAAATAAGAACGAAACATGAAAAATTAAAAAAAATAAAAATTGGGTTGAAAATATATATTGATTTTTTTTCTAAATTTTATGAGAAATGAGACACATGAGCTTCCCATTTTGAAATCTTTCTGATTTTGTCGACCAGTGTAATCATTGAAAGAGGTCAAATTCTGTTGCAAGCAAATCTTATCTGCAAAATGTTTTGTTATTATCAATTTATGACTCCGATTTATTCTTTCGTTGTGCGTCTGCCACTTCAACACAAAGAAAGACTAGGCACATAAAATTGTAAAAACGGCAAAAATGATTGAAAATACACTTGGGCTCTTC
Organism: Armigeres subalbatus; assembly: GCF_024139115.2. Taxonomy (NCBI): domain Eukaryota; kingdom Metazoa; phylum Arthropoda; class Insecta; order Diptera; family Culicidae; genus Armigeres; species Armigeres subalbatus. Next base: position 244,470,108 of record NC_085141.1, read on the forward strand.
AATTATTAACTTTTAACACACTACCACCACAACTGAAACACGAGTCACGGTAATAGCTAATAGACAGTATTACAAAAATGAAACTGAGAGATCGCCCAAATTCTGGGCGAAAGCGGGCTTCAAAAGAATAAATCACGTACTATTGCAACTTGTCAATTCCGGTAAAATGCTTTTTTTAGAAGAAGGAATTCCTCCGTATACTCCTATAGGAATTCATCCGCAAATTCCTTTAGGAAGTCTTCCGAATATTCCTACAGGAATACCTCCAGGTATTCGTCCAGAAGTGCCTTCGTAGATTCATCCAGATAATTCTACGGTTATTCCTCCAGAAGTTCTTCCGGATATTCCTTCAGGAATTCGTCCGGATAGTCCTCGAGGAGTGCCTCCGCATAATTTTCCAGATATTTCTACTCCAGGAATTCTTACGCATATTCCTCCAGAAATTCGTCGGGATATTGCTCCAGGGCTTTCAACGAATATTCCTCCAAATATTCATTCGGATATTCTTCCAGAATTTTCCGAATATTTGTCCTAGAATTCCTTCAGAAATTCTTTCCGTAGTTCCTCTTGATATTCTCCCAGGATTTTTTTTGGATGTTTCTCCAGGAATTCTTCAGGATATTCCTACGGAAGTCTTCTGGAGTAATTCCTAGAGGAATATCCGGGGGAATCCCTGTAGAAATATCCGGTGATATTTCTGATAAAATGCCGAAAATATTTCTGGAGGAATATCCAGAGAAATTTATGGAGGAATATCCAAAGGAATTCCTGGGAAAACATCAGGAGAAATTACTAGAGAAATATTCGTACAAGTTCCTGGAGAAATATCTGGACAAATTCCTGGTGGAATATACGGAGGAAATACTGGAGAAACATCCAAAATTCTGAGACGAATATCCGGATGAATTCCTGGAGGAATTTTTGAAATAAGGAATATTCGGAAGAATGTCTGGAGGAATATCCGAAGAAATTGTGTTTTGCAAAATTCGGTTCCGTTATGCGATCATTATTGGAGAGAGGTACGGAGAAGCAAAAATTTCAATTGTACAATTTAGAGATTAATTCAAATTTGGAAAAAAAAAGTAGGTCCACGAAGTTTTCTAGCAGCATTCCTCGATAAATTTCAATAGGAGATTGTCAGCTGGGATAAGCGAAATTCCTTTCCCGAGTTATAGCCATTTTAGTACGAAAACAGCGTTCTACCGCGAGAAAGCTTTCCTCAGACCTTAAGAAGACAACTTTAAGGGGTGGTGGTATGATCTTTGGATCTACTATGTTTTCCGGAATGCACAATCGTTACAAAATTTAATAGTGATCAACTACACTTTATTCTCTGTCGAATGCAACTTTTTGCGAAAGAATCGGTTACGAATCGCTCAACATAAGACGGAGGTGGTTATAATATCGTTAACAACCGCAAATCGGTTCAACAAGCAGTGATTAACGTGGGTAAAGTCGCGATCGCATCAAAGCGGAGTTCGAAGCTCCTTGGGGTCGTAATAGACGACAAACTGAGCTTCGCCAGCCATGTCAACTATGCATGCAAGAGGGCTTCGATTATTGTTGCGGTATTATCGAAGATGATGTCCATCAATTCCAAGGTGTGTGCCAGTAGACGTATCTATTCTCAGGTACGTCGGCCCGTCCTGGGTGAGAGCTCTGGGGGTAACCAGTTACCTGCGGAAGCTGAAGAGCACGTACCGCTTGATGTGTCTCAGAGTGATATCTGCCTACCGCACGATATCACACGACGCAGCCTGCGTAATTGCGAGCATGATGCCAGTTCGGCTGGTCATCCGGGAAGACAAGGAGCATTTTGAGCTACGTGGCATCAGAGGCGCCCGCGAACGCATCCAGATGACTTCGGTTGCCTGATGGCAGCACGACTGGGATAATTCTTCTAAAGGTAGCTCACTGGCTGATACCTGACATATCGCGCTGGGTGGGGAGACTCCATGGGGAAGTTCATTTCCATCTGACACAATTCCTGTCAGGCCATGGCTGGTTCCGGCAGTACCTCCACATGTTTGAGCACACGGAGAGTCCCGTCTGCCCTAACTGCCCAGGTGTTGATGAAACTGTTCGTATGTCCTAGTTTCGACGTCGAAAGAAGAGCTACTGGGGTTAGACAAAAAGGTTGAGATAGGCAAAATTTTGTCGAAGTTCAAATCAGCATAACTTTGCGTAGAATAGTCCGATTTTGATGAAACCGGGACCATCGGACGCGGAAACTCTTCTAGTATACTGTCCTTATGCAAAACTTTAGATTGGCCATGGGCCACCGGAGATGTTCCGGGTTTTTCGAGGGTATGTCAAAAATGCTTGTTGCTGCTTGTCATTTTATGCGACGTTTACTCGCATCATGTTTTATGCTTTCCCAAGAAACTAGAACTAAAATGCTGATCAAAATCCGAAAATCCGTTAGGTATAAGCAGAGTTATGGCTTTTTTCGTGAAAACGGTAGCGGATGGGTCATACTATATTCATTGTCTTTGAAAAACATGAATTTTGACACCCATATATGCATGGTTCCAGATGGTGCCAAAAGCGGCACCTCCTGGAAGGCTTTTGCAACCTGCTATAAGGGTGGCAGTGGACTCTATATTTCTTTAATCATTGTCTCGCAAAGCCATGAAGTTAGATACTCATATTTGTATTATTCCGATCTGTTATCATTTCATCATGTTACCGGAGCCGTTTTTACGGAAATAGCCATATCTCTGTGTAGTTTTGATGAATTCTTGATCTACAGACACCATTGGTTGGCATATTAATTCTAGTTTTTGGAGAGAGCATAAAACATTATAAAAGTAAACGTCACATTAAATGACAATCAGTGGAAAAAATGCATTTTGAACATACCCTCGGAAAACCCGGAACATCTCCGGTGGCCAAGGACCAATAGCAGGTTTTGTGAGGGGACAGTATACTAGAAGAGTTTCTGCTTCTGATGGTCCTGGTTTTATCAAAATCGGATTGTTCTACGCGAAGTTATGTTGATTTGAATTTTGACATAATTTTACCTATTTCAACCTTTTTGTCTAACCCCTGTATGCTAGACGTTTGCGGTCGGGACACAACCCCGGATACCCGGAAGTAAGAACCTAAGTAAGTCCCAAATGGTGTGTCAGAGTGTGTGTGCTAGAGAGAGCACCCAAATAAGTCTCAGATTGATGTACTAGAGCGTGAATCAGGTGGTAGGGTGAGCATCCAAGTAAGACTCATATGGTGCGTCAGAAAGAGTGTTAGGGTGTGTCAGAGGGGCCCATGACGTTAGGCATAAGTACATTTTGCATAATGACGTTAGGCATAATTGACGTTTGGCATAATTCTGCCTTCTTTATGTCGGAGGCTGTTCTTTGGGTCATTTTATGCCTAATGTCCATTATGCCTAACGTACATTATGCCTAACGCCCGTTATGTCTAACGTCCATTATGCCTAAAGTACTTATGCCAAACGTCTTTATGTCTAACGGGCTATACCCGTATCAGAGGGTATGTTAGAGAGAACACCCAAGTAAGTATTCATTCGTGATGAGTGCCTGTGTGAGCGTAAATGAGTGAATACATTAAGTACTGCCTATCCCCTAGAAGTAATGCTGGCAGGCAGTTCCTGGGGGAACCAGAGTATTAGTAGAAAGGGTAACTCAAGTAACCTTCCGTTACTTGGGTGGGTTTAGTAGGTCCGGCGTTCCGTCAACCTCACTCCCTGAGCGATAATTTCAGGTGTCTGTTTGCAGATTTGCCTTCATCCCTCTAAAAAAAGACCTTTGCTCAGTTCGTCACGCTCAGTCGATTGGTTTATCACACTATTGGTCTCTGAGCCTCTGAGTTAGGTTTTGGAGTGGAATGATAGCTTTTCGGTACGAGAAAAGCAAAAAAATAGGTTTTTTAGCCTGTTTGAGGGTGGCGTTTTATGACCACCTCAGATTGGCTTTTTCCACATCAAACTTCAATAAGACTAAAAATCAGTTTGAGATAACAATAAAATAAATAAATAAACTCAGTGTAACTCTTGAACCCCTTGACCAAATTCAACCAAATTTGAAACAAATATTATTTAGACCGGGTGAGAGTGTCACAGAGGAATCAAATATAGGGTTAGGCGGGGCAAGATGGGTCACGGGGTAAGATGGGTCAGGGCCGTTTTTTAGCATCGTGTACATTTTAATGTGGAGATTATGACTTTGTAGGAGGAATAATTTGGTTCTACTTTATTATCACTTGATTTGATGATAAAATTTTATTTTGGTCGAGTATGGCAAGGTAAAGTATTTTTTAGCATTGTTTCTTATGCAAAACACACTTTCTATAAAACGTGTAATCGAGCAATGTGAAATTTAAACATTTTTTAGTAACATAGTGAACGTATTATAAGTAATGTAGGTGATGTTATACTAACTGCGTTGAAATAAATAAATTTGATCGAAAATTAGACATTCTAACATGAACTTACAAATGGGGCAAGATGGGTCAGCACATACTGAAGTGCATATTTCGTATTCAAAACATATTTTCCATTGCTGGTTTAATCATTTTAAGGTTACTTTTGACATAATGATGTTAATTTGTTTATTAAAAATGTCTATTTTTTGTTTCTTAGAAAGCTATACTTAGACGGCTTGTTTTCATAAGAATTTTCAGACATTTTTAAATGTAGAGCCATTTCTTCATCCAAGGCTTAAAAATTATTTTTTATTCAATTAAATCATTGGCAATAAAGCTATCTATCTGTGTTTAAATCAATATTGGGAATAAAAACAATATTAATTGCAGTATTTAAAGGTGACCCATCTTGCCCCGCCGTTTGACCTGTCTTACCCCGCCATTTGTTGCTTGACAGGAAAATGGACTTCTACTTTAATGACTCGAAGTGGAATAATAAGTGGAGTTTTTGTTATTTCATACCCCTGGCTTACAGATTATGAGCTATTTTTATAGATCCATGTTGAAAAGTTGTATTAAAATGTTTCTGTTTTGAGATATTCAGGGTTCGCCTTAGGCGACCCATCTTGCCCCATCATACCCTACTCTATTATAATGTGACCAGACCAGACGCATTTTTCAAGCCAAAATCTATGCGAAAGGCACTTTTGGAGGATTCATTTTCGAGCCAGGGACGCAATCCAGATAGGCGTCCCGCGTTTCGCAGGTCGCTTGTTGGTTACATTGCTCTATTAGCAATATAGTCCACTCTGGCTGATTTCGAAAGCAAACACAAAAGGAAGTGTAGTGAAAGAAAACTTTCGAGGGGTGTTCAAACGTATGATGCAATAGGACATCTCTAAATTATGTGCTAGAAATTAGCATATGGTTCCATTTTGATATCTGAGTTTGAAAATAACATTTTGAAAAATGTAATTCAAACAGTTAAAAATTGTTATATTATTGTTAATTTTTCAATAATTACACCTCTTGACTACCCTGACTATAATAACAGTTTCGTCAAGCGTCAGAATTGGAACAGAATCGTCTGTCAGTTACATACATATACAAATGCACGTTTCAAACGTGGCACATGACGTTACTCTTCTTATAGGACTCTACTCTTGACTAACGTATTTCGACGTTAGTTGCCTTTTGTTACGCAAGATGGTGTGGTGGTGCTGTCCGTTGCCTAATAAATGGAGATTCTCAAAGTTGATTATATTGTTAATCTACTAAATTTGGAGGAATGAGAGGGAGGGCATATTTATAAAACGAACAGTTTTGTACATATATGTTTTGCCTTTCTCGTATACAAAGTATACGTAAAGGCTATATGTTCGCTCCGAAAATGAACTTTTTATAGGAGAACCACGAGGCTAACACGATGATACTTTTATGCCCAGGGAAGTCGAGACAATTTCCAATCCGAAAATTGTCTAGACTAGAACCGAGAATCGAACCCAGCCACCCTCAGCATGGTCTTGCTTTGTAGCCGCGCATCTTACCGCACGGATGATGATAATGATATCGTTTGTAAGTATCATAAAGAGCCCCGGCTCTGTTAAGTGTTATACACGCAACCAAATTGATTGCATAAAATCCTTTATAACACTCATTAGAACTGTAGTCACATGACTATATTTTGCTGAATAAGCTTGGGTGAGAGTTGGAATAATGTATTCTCTGCGTCGCGTGTTAAATTAAAAAGTTTAATTGACATGACATCGAAATTCTCCAAAAGCAGCTCCATCTATCGCTTTATGGTTCCCGAGCTATGAAATGTGACACCATAATATGAAAGCTGATTGTTCTCTGCTGCAGCATGATATTGGCAAGAATGATCATGTTAAGTAGATGTACCATTTTAGTGCAACTTTATCATACAGTGCCCTCGCAGTTATGAGACGCACACAGATATGGAACACTTTTGTATTTCAAGCTGAATGACTAACCGAAAAGAAATTGTTTGTCTCTAAATACATTTTTGTAGGAATATTTCATCATTATTCTATCATCTATTGAGGTCAGTTTAGTTCTTAGCGGAAAACAAATGCTATTTTTGTGCACCGCAAAAACTAAAAACCTTCATAATGCTACGAGGTAAAGAACTGAATATTAAGTTGAATGTAATCAAAAGCTACGTCATATGCGTCATACCGTACAGTTCAACCTAAAGCACAGACGAAATGCAACTGTCCGCGATTGCAACTTGTTGCGGAAAAAACAGTTGGGAATTGCTATATACGAATTATGAGTTAATGTGTTTCTTAACTTTTGTGCTCACACATCTTTACTGTCTGTAACAGCCTAGTTAGCCCAGTTTTTTTGGGTTTCCTATTCATATGGGACAGTTATGCGATTACAGACAGTTTACAAGTCGAGCCTCCTATGAAAAGTTCGCTTTCTGAGTGGGACGATAACCTATCGGTAGACCTTTGTTGTACACGAAAGGCAAAATCTGCAAGTGTGGATTTCAAATGTGAGTTCCATTCTCAACATTAGCGCGAAGCTTTAAAAACATTATTCCAACCAGTACCAAATCCGCGTATGTAGTCGCAGCAACCCTGAATATACACTTGGGCTTGGCAAACTGTGGATTCGGAACTCGGAAGAAGTAATCATTAATTATTCATTCTCGAATTATGCCAACTACCCTTAGTTTAAGGGAAAAGCCCTTTTAAATAGAACTATGCATGGAAACTTTCTATAAAAGACGTTAAACCTCTTCACCAGGCTAGCTGTGCTAATGTATTGCATTACTGTGAGAAGATGATAGAAGCGAAGATGAACTCAATGGGTGGTCTTATGTTTCGTACAATTCGTACCAGTAGCTCTCCGCAACGATTAGTTTTGTAGCAAACGAACCAGAACGAAAAACCAATTCATAACGTCGCTTGAACGTGCGATAAATTCGTTCTCATACTTCCGAAATAAAGTTGCAAATATTTTACTCACGACTGATAGAACGTTAATCAAGGCCATTTTTGAAAGTATCCTCTGTGATATGTCTACACCGTTTACACCAACACCGTTATTGCCTTTAATTTATGACTCTGTTGCTTATATACAAAGTTTTTATCCCTAGCTTTGGTGTGTTTTTCAAGTTGACGTAATGCGATATTTTCGTCTGATATTTGTTGTTGTTGTGGGATAAGGTATTTCCTCTGCGGTCTTATTCGACATTTAAATGACCTTAACAGTGGTGTTATATTTTGCATTTTAGCTCGAATATCATAAACCAATTTGTTTTGAGACTGATACAATCATTATCAAGTAGAACGCACACTCAAATGAAAAATGCAACGAGACAGAAGAGCTGTTAATCTTCAGAAAAACAAAACAACATAGTGATATGATTACTAGAAACGTTTTGGAATTATTAACTTGAATAGGAAGAAAAATTCTATAAAACTACATGATCATCTGATAAAATGTTATTCATCAAGGTCTTTTAAACTGAAGTTTCATAAAACTCAAGCATAATCTCAATCTCATATAAGGGGTCAACATAAACTGCGACAGATAGTATGATGCTTGTAAACATGTCGTTTTGCGATAAACAAACCGCACTATTTTTAGCAAACGTATTTTCACCGACAACGTCAGACACATCGTTGGCCCCTCGTGAGAAAGTGGAAAACAAGCAAAACAAATATACGCATCCATTATTGGTCCCGGCGCCGGGTACTCTTAACGGCAACGATGCGATGGTGGCCCGTGGAAAATACAAAATAATCAAGCAGTCATTCGTCATTCGGCAACGTCATCGCGGTTCAGTGCTGGTTTTACGCCGCACCCGCAGCCACGTCTTTTGCAAACATTGCTAGATATATTTGGCAAAAATAGAATTCTTGAGGCGCCTCTTTTTATTTAATGAAGAGCTATTTCCTGAAATTGAGTAAATACGCAGTTAGCCCGACAACTGTACGACCTTGAACTTTTTTTTCACTTTTTAGCGGAGGTGCACATGAATTGCATCATCCTCATTGAGTATTACTGAAAATCTGTGGAATGGAAACCATAGGCAGCGCTAGGTTATCAGATATGTTGTGCATTTTTTTTGTTGAAGAGTTTGAACTACTACACTCAGCGAACTGTACTATCGAAATTCATAACTGGCGCCTTATGAATATTCGACTGATAATTCCACCATCAGTGCTTCTTATACGCAGTTACCTCTTTGAATACCCAAGCGTCGATGGGCGTGTGGTCTACATACCGGCCTCCCGACCCCGACGTCCATGGTTCGAATCCAGTCTGCCGCACTTCACTTTTTTTAAAATGAAAATCATCATTCATAAGGCAACATATTGAAATTCATACCGATTCCTTGTGGCAAATTTCCATAAGGCGTTTTATTGAAAATCGTATGTCCATTTTCCTCAGTGTACGTCCATTAATTAAAATTATTTTGGTATATCCCACAACCTAATATATCAGCGGTTCTTAACCTGGGGAAGAGGCTCGGAAGCATCCTATCAAAAGGCTCGGAAGCATTATTTCAAGAGGCTCGGAAGCATTCTTTCAAGAGACTTGTAAACCTCCTTTCAAGGGGCTCGGATGCCTCCTTTCAAGAGGCTCGGAAGCCTCATTTCGATAGACTATTGAGCCTCCACACAAAAGGCCTTACTACAAAGGCTCAGGAGCCTCCTTTCAAGAGGCTCTGGAACCTCCTTTCAAGAGGCTCGGAAGCCTCCTTTCAAGACACTCGGGAGCCTCCGTTCAAAATGCTCGAGAGCCTCCTTTCAAGAGGTTCGGGAGCCTTATTTCAATAGGCTCAGAAGCCTCGTTCCAAAAGGCTCGGAACCTCTTTTCATGAGCCTTCATTTAGGACGCTCGGGAGCTCCTCTCAAGAGACTCAGCAGTCTCCTTACAAGAGATTCGGAAGCCTCCTTCTAAGAAGCTCGGAAGCTTCCTTCCAAGAGGTTCGGAAACTTCCTTCCAAAAGGCTCGGAAGCCTCCTTCCAAGATGCTCGAAAGTCTTCTTTCAAGAAGCACAGAAGCCTCCTTCTATTCAGCTCAGACTTTCCAAACGGTTCAAAGGCATCCTTTCAAGAGGCTCGGAAGCCTTTAAAAATTTCAAAGTCTTGTAAGAAGCTTGATGTATGAATTTAATTTGAATTGAAAACTTTCACGGGAAAGGGGTACCTACCAAGAAAAAAGTTTGAGAATCGCTGTAATATATGATCAGTCATTTGCCACGGTCTACAATTGCAAAGCAGATGTTCCGATGTTTCGCTTTCAATATTACAAAAGCGAACTTGACCAGTGTTTTACAAATGATATCTGCAGCAAATGATATTTCCAGCTTTTAAGTTCCATTTTAATTGCACTGTTTTACATATACACCACAAAATGGTTCAGGGCCAACAAGCTGCAAATTGGAACTCTGCTTTGTTAGACAGTCTACTATTTTATTCCCTTCAATGGACCCCAGTGTCCATGAATCCAATACAAACATACAGAGTTTAGTTGACACAGGAGCCGCAAGGAGAGAATACATTCCCAAGCAATTCTTGATGTGCATTAAGGCTCAAGACTCCATCACAATGTTTTGAAAATGAATGACTGTTTCGCTTGTTTGTAATAGTGAGGCAATTGGTACGGAAAAGTGCAGCAGCGATAAATAAATTTTGTTTACAACTAGGTTGGGTGGAAATGGGGTGTTAAAATTATGCCAGCTGATGCATAATGTTGCCAGACTTGACAAAATGTTTATTTTATATCATAACACATGTTCACGGTGTATAAAATATATGGGTTTTTACCGGTTAAAATTGTTTATACACCACTTGGAATGTAACAATAGCTTACATAACATGTTTAAATATTTATTTTTGGTTTATTTGTTCAATCCGACAAACAGCAATGATTTTTTCCAATAAATAAATCTGGCAACGGTGAAGAGATGATTATTTTCTTGTGTATGCACACCTTTGTTTGCTTGTTGGCGTGTACGTGGCTGGCGTATACGTTGTATTGTTCGGATTCAATGAAGTTGCATCGCGTAGATTTTGTTCTCGCCATTTCACTTATTGCGCTAGTGAATTTGAGTCTTCCGCATTTTATTGCATTTACAATACGGTCGTCAAATTTGTCTCTCACTTCGATTTTTAGAAAGCAGTTTTCGACAGTTTTTGGACGTGAAGTGAATTAATCGGTAGTTAAGATTGAATAAAAAGGTGAAACTCAGTTAGTGAATATGTTTTAGGAGTGATTAAATCAAGGAAACAGTGGGAAAAGATCAAGTGAAAAATCAAGTGCGTGTGTATGTGTTTGCTCCGAACGTTCGGAGTTAGTATGCGTTCGATAAAAATGCGAATGTCGGTCTAGGAAAAAAGCAGTTTTCAGCGTTTTTCCAGCAATTCCTCAGTAATTGTTAGTTTGGATAAGTGAAAAATTAATATGAAAATGTAATGAATATGCAATGATTGAGGTAAGTCGGCAAATAGCCCCAAAATATTGAATTTAGTTCAAAACTTTATTAGTATTAGTGCGGATTCGAATAAAATCATCGTCATCATCGGATTGATTACGGTTTATAGAGCCTTAAAGAAACTCAATGCTTTTAGTGCAGCTTGGAAGTCAGAAAAAAAGCAAATATTTGCATGTCGATATTTTCATCCCAATATCTGCTTAAAATACAGTTGGCCAATGACCCATCCCATGGCTCCTGAAATGGATATTCCAGGCTCCTGCACTAGTTTATGTATCGATGTATCGTCAGTGAAGAATACAAATGAACCTTGACGAACTTTAGGACCACCGTTATCCCAATCCGTACGCGTCGTTTCGTGCATCATATAGGGAATGTCGTAGTTGTCTTCCGCGTTCAGTGGAATTTATCCAATCTCCGATCATGTTCAACACTGGCCCTCTTTTATAGTGTTGTAGAATGCTCTTATAAACATTTTGTTATTTTTCATACAACATTCAGTTCTCATTTTCGATGTGACTTTTAACTCGACCACAGAATAACCAAAATTTTATATTAGAAATAAAAATATCAAAAAGAGTTTTCAGTTTTTTGTGTTCAGGTTGTGTTATGGTTGTCATTATCCTCTGTCGACTACTACGATTTTACTCACAAATCTAATCGGAGACCCTAGAGGCACAGACAAACAGACATAACACTCGTCAAATTTCCATCGTTCACTGATTTACTGGTCCATTCAAATAATCATTAGTTGGCCAATTGGTCACTAGTGGCGCGCGCATAGGATTTGCTCGAGTTTGACATTTGCTCACTACCGCCATCTGGTTCGTGATTTGCCCAACTAACTGAAATCAACAGATGTCGTTAGTGTTTAAATTACGATGAATTTGATGACTGAATGTTCAATGTGTTATGTCTGTTTGTCTGTGCTAGAGGCTTATCTGGATCTACTCAATCCGATTCCCCTATTTCAAATTTCTTTATAATTCAACATCAAGGACGAAAATCTTCGTTTTATTATCAGTTGCATCGATGCTCAGTAGGCAGCTTCGTCATTGATTCGTGTTTGTTTTGATCAGACGCTCGGCAATGCAGGCACGAACATCTCGCAGCATGCTGTCAAACTTCCATACCAAATTTACTACCTGATCCTCAATAGCCGATTGATAATCGAGCGTAAAAAATGAATATCTAAAGGGGCTGAAATGAATATTTTGAATTACGGTTGATTTGCACCGATAAATAATGATTATTTTACTGTATATACTAAACAGATGCATATATTTTAGGAATCTAACTTCAAAATGTTGAATCCATGCACCGCAGTATGAAATGATATTCATATTTTGAGATTTCAAATTGAATATCAATGTGCCTAGCTGAAGATTCATTTTGACACCGCACACAACAACGCTGACGCCGAAAATCGACGCTTGCTGCTGTTCGTGCACATGCCGTCCTATTCATTCGCACATTCAAATTCGGGAAGGACTAGCAACTTGATTGTGTGTTGGATGTCAGCTGTTTGAGTGTATTTGAAATGACTTTTTCTGTCCCTGTTCAACATATTTCGACCAAGCCTTTCAGGACTGAATTTGATCCACGGGAGGACCTCAGCACTGATAAAGGATTAAACATCGACGACTTCAAATATTGGCGCATTTTAAAAATCACCAATTAGAGCAATCTAAATCAAGATTGTTGCAGATTAATATAGGGTAACAATAAATAATCGAGGTAAGAGTCCCATTGCTGGTAAAGGTTCACAACGTAAAGTTAGAAATATACCAAACCAGGAAACTACCGCGTCTTGTAATTGTGATTGCTTTTGTCTTTATCACATTTAATAGGCTTTGTTGGTACAACCATTATATGTATTTGTAACTGTCATATTATTTGGAACGATATAATCAGTTAGTTTCGATTTACTATTGTGTCAAGGAAGCCAAGGATGCAGTTTTAGACTGTGTGTCACACCTGTCTTATATGGATAAAAAAATAATCAGAAATTTAAACCCCTTTACGATATCGTGCGTATGCCTCTGGTAATCAAGTTGAATCGCCCTGAGACGTAGTACCTATATAGGTATTTATTTTCAACATCCTTCCACAGTTCCTTTCATACGAGGTAGGTACTAACTCTAAGAACTCACCGCAGCAGTTGGAAATCTGCAAGGCCAATCGCTTCACAGCCTCGTAGATCTGTATGAAGCTGTAATCTCCGGTGTGATCCCGGACGGCGGATTTCTCCCCATAGAGCAGCGCCCGCTTGAACGGTGGCACAATGAGATTGCGATTTGTTTCCTCCTCGAACAGACTGGTCAATCGTTGGTGCAAATCAGCATGAACCGCTTCCGGATCTGCCGGCTGCTGGTCCACTCCACCCGTCGTCTGGTGGACCTTTCCAGCTTGCGTCGACAGCGACCGACAGTATTGTGTAACCAGAGACGCTCCGCCGGTGTTACCACCGAAGGCTCCTCCTATTGCTTCAATGCATTTTCTGGCGAGCACTAATCTTGACATCTTCATCCGGATTAACTTCCTAAGCACATTCACCGAAATTTTCACTGGAACTCGGAACGCAGTTCAACACTTCCACAAGCACCTTACTCAAGTGTCACAAATTTTATTTACTTTTCAGCTCTTTTCAGTGAGCTGACGCAACGATGCAACGGGAATGGAAATCGTAGCTAGCCTGGCTAGCGGTGAGTATTTTTTCTCTTTTTCCACGTTTTTCAAAAAAGGCACTTCCCTTACACAAGAAGACAATGATTTTGTTTAGACTGGCTTTCCTACACACCTTTTGCTTTGCTGTTCAGCACCCCACTCTTTATCACTTCTACGCGGATCGCTTTTCCAAGATTCTATTTTTTGGCCTGCATAAGCACCGACATTTGGATTGTTTTTGCCGTTTTTTGCACTCGAACACGAACTCAGCTCGTACAACCAGGACCGATCGGACTTTGTTACGCACGAGGGCAGTGATTTTCGGAAACTGATGTCACCGATGTCACAAAACGCACACAATCGTCACATTCACATGTACGAATGTCAGCAATGAGAAGATAGAAGGTGAGGAAGAAGACCAAATGCAAGTGTATACACTATATATAGACGAATCAAGTAAAAATAAGAAGAAGACACACGACGGTGTAACTTTGACAGATCCTACAGCTCAGCATAGGAGATCTTTTTAAAATGCTTATAATAAATTCTAGACAAAATGTAATTAAAATCTGATTGATGTATGATACGGAAAAAGTTCCGAACTGTATGATAGATACATTTTTGGAAAAAAATCAAAAAATTGAGATAAGCTTCCAGATATGTAATTCGGAACTTTTTCCGTACCGTACATCAATCAGATTTTAATTACAATTTGTCTAGAATTTATTATAAGCATTTTAAAATAATCTCCCTATGCTGAGCTGTAGGATCTGTCAAAGTTAACACCGTCGTGTGTCTTCTTCTTATTTTTACTTGGATTCGTCTATATACAGTATCTCCCCGCTGATCCGACAAATGTATGGCCGGACTATCGAGGTTTCTCTCTTTAATCCGACTGTCAAATCCATACAAATGGACCAAAACAAAATCACAGCACAAATTTGAAAACTGACAGCATAATGTGTTCAAATGGGTGTTGATACTTTTTAATCCGGAAAATTCCGAATTAGCGAGATTCGGACTAACGAGTCGTCGGATTAGCGAGGTCCGGATAAGCGGGGGGATACTGTACATCTAGATGATGGAAAATGTAAACATCAGCAAATGGTGACGTACACTGAAAACCAAAACTACCCAAAAGTGGGTTGTTTGCACTCAAAACCGTAGTTTGGGCCAATAACCCAAATTTGTGTAAAACGACTTTTCTGGCACTAAGGTAGTCTGCCTTTAATCCCATGTAAACAATTTACCCAAAGCTGAGTTTAATTTATCCAAAGCGGACCTTAATCAACCCAAAATGGAGAATATTGAATTTACTCAAATTTGGGTTATTGGGCTGACCAGCTTCGGTGAGGTGTTTGCATCTTGCTCTAGTTTTGATAGCAATCATGGGAAAGAACGGAAAACTACCCAAATTTGGGTAAATTTTTTCTGCGATATTCTCATCAGTGCGTATATTGAACTCAAAGTTTGGGTTGATTTATCTGTCCGTATACATATTTGCACAGCACGTTTGAATGTAGTAGTGAAAGCTTTTTCGCCACCAGAGATGCCAGATTTGAAGACATGTCTTCAATTTGAAGACATTTGAATCTCTGTGAAGACATTTATTTCGTGAAGACATTTTGAAGACTTTTCAAAATATTTGAAGACTTATCTACTTATTGGAAGACACTTGAAACAATTAATAAGCCAGCGCAGTGTTGGGAAATGTACATTAAAACACTTTGATTATGCGAATGTTTATCTTTTTTTCAGTCAAATTTCTTGCGCCAAACAAGCCGAAACAGTTTGCCAAAAAAAAATGTACGCGACATCGTGACATTTATTTTTCCGATGAAGCAAACTGTTTGCTAATTGCTGCTACGTTAGAGTCGTGCCGGCGCGCGGTCAACATTTGCGTGAGATTTTTTGTTTCGGCTCGTGCGCAGCGCAAACAGCACAGAATCGAGTTCAATTACCTGAGGCGCAAAGCCTAAAAGGAGTGCTATCCGTAGGTACTGATTTATTCGTTCTTGTCTCTTAATCAAGCAAGTAGTAATAAAATGAATATTTCCCACCAAAAACGGTTATACGCTGTGAAATTATTGTACGAAAACATTAATTGTGGGGAGAGAAAATGGTAAAAGCATGTGCTGACTGTCGTCTGCTTGGCGTGGCTGCTGCTGTGGCTGCCGTGGTTTTGTTTTTATTTTTTTGCATAGAAGAAGGAATGGTAAAAAGAAATGTCAACCATTCCCGTCCCTGAGCCAGCGAATAGAAAATACAATTTCATTACTTACTTATAAGCTTATAAAATCTGCGACCTCTATGTAAACTATGTATATGAATATTACAATAGTTATAATAGTCTTGGTCTCGAGCTTAGAATCTCAAACATAAAATACATTCACACTAGCTGGTTGATAACTGCAACGCATTTAAGACCTCATACACACTTAGCTTTGAGCTGTGCGCTGGTGAATGAAATCCAAGGTGAAAGAATTTCTTTTCTAAAGTTAAGAGAATTGAAATTGAAAATTTAGTTAAAATTATCGTGGAAATTTAAAATAATTTCCGTTAAAAAGAAATAAAGGAAATACTCCAAATATTAAACGGGAAATTATTCTTAATTTACACAAGTTTTACTGAGCTCCCACAAAAAAATCCCTTTTGATTTACACAAGAAATTTGAATTATTTTTCTCATAGAAAATTCTTACGAATGTCGACAAGAAATTGAAATTGTTTTGGTGTTAAATAGATATTTCTCAGATCTTCCATGGTAAATTACTACAGGAAAATGTTCGTAAAAGAAATCCGGAGGAAACTTATTACACACCTTCGCTAAATTCTTCCTTGAATTCCTTTGGTAATTCTTCAAGAAATATCTTTGGACATTCTTCAAGTATTTTATCTGAGAATTCCTTTATAAATTTCTCCAAAAAATCGTTCTAGTGTTGTTTCTGAAATTCCTCCCAAATTTTCTACACGAATTTGTCCGAAAGATTCAGGAATTTCTCCGAAAAATCCTCCAGGAATACCTTTGGAATTTCTTCTAGGAGCTCCTCCGTAAGGTCGTCCGAGAATTCCAGAGAAAGAACATCCAAGAATTCCTCCGGAAGATCCTCCTTAACTACTCCGGTAGTTCCTCCACGAATTCCTTTAGCAGTTCTTTCAGGAATTCCTCCGGAAGTTCTTCCAGAAATTCTTCCGAAAGTTCTTCCAGAATTTTCAAAAATTCCCGCTCAAGCTCCTCCACTGATCCCTCCGGAAGTTTCCCCAGATATTCCTTTGGAAGTTTCTCCAGGAATTCGTCTGGAAGATTCT
Organism: Armigeres subalbatus; assembly: GCF_024139115.2. Taxonomy (NCBI): domain Eukaryota; kingdom Metazoa; phylum Arthropoda; class Insecta; order Diptera; family Culicidae; genus Armigeres; species Armigeres subalbatus. The sequence goes on from NC_085141.1 coordinate 244,486,947, forward strand.
CCAAGAGTGATACCGAAAGATTCTCCAGAAGTATACTACGGAATTTCTCTGGTATTCCCTCCAGGGTTTCTTTCGGAAGTTTCTGCAGCTATTTCTCAAGAAGCTCCTCCAAGAATTCATCCATAACTACTTCCAAGAATTCCTCCGGATGTTTCTCTAGAAATTTCTTCAGGAATTCCATCGGATATTCTTTCAGTAATTCCTCAGGAATATCGTTCAGAAATTTCTCCAAAAACTCCCTCCGGAATTCATCCCGAAGTTCCTAAAGGAATTCCTTCTTAAGATTCTCCAAGAATTCCTTTTGAAAATCCTCCAGCAATTCCTCCGGAAGTTCTTTCAAAAATTTCTCTAGAAGTTTCTTCAGTAAATCTTCTGGGTGTTCCAACAGGAATTCTTCGGGAAATTTCGTCTGGATGTTTTTCAAGTATTTCACGGTAAATTTTGAAACCTTACAGGGTATTCTTTAAAAATAAATTTGGAAGAATTCCACATGGAAGTTCAGTTAAATTTTAAAATAAACATTATTCCACATCTTTAAAACAAGGACATGATTGAATTTACAAACCTATTTTATTTTAAAATTTCTCGCTAATAATCAAAATTTTTATATTGAAGACATTTGAAGACATATTTAAACGACTGTGAAGACATTTGAAAATATTCACTGGCATCCCTGTTCGCCACACACGAAAGGCACGCACACAAAATATGGATTTCCATACCTTAGTATCTATTTCATTGGGATGTCAGGGCAGGTTCAATGGTCCAGTACAAGGTAATGGAACAAACCCGAAAGTAGTATTGTCAGATTTTCTGGGTATGATACACTGCGCGGCTTTTGTAATGTTCCCAAATGGGTACTTGCACAAAACTTCACGCGGCGAATGACTGTCGAAAGGTACGGCCGCGCCAAACGATACACTGCAATGCTATTCACCCATAAGAATCAAGTAAACGGGGTGCAGAAAGCGCGGCGGTACCTTTCATGAAGGGTTCGCCGCGTGCAATTTTGAGAAATTAATCAGGCAATATTTTGTTCAAAGATTGATTGCAGTAGGGTAGAGAACCATTTGGGCAGCACCCCCTATTCCCGTCAGCAACGTTCATTACTCGAGCGCATTACAATCGAATTGCTTGTTTTTTAGTACATGGTTAGTTTCTGTCGATGTCTATAGTGATGTACGAAAAATCTAGCCATTTGGTTGGAACGCGGTCAAGTTATTAACGTTGCGGACGGGAATAGGGGGTGCTGCCCAAATGGTCCCGCTCCCTATTCAAATAAATTCATGAAAAAAATATTACTTAGGTCCTTTTGAAAATTTAAGCGAGCATTCATTGAGTTTCTGGATTCAGAGTGAAATGAATGAATCGCCTGCTTTGAGCGTGCGGCACACTAGCGGCACACTACACTGCCAAAAATATCTATATAAGATATATGTGTCGCCGTTATAAATTTTTGCAATAGCTCCAACCAATCGATATAGAACCCCACGTAAATTAAATAATTGCTAATTCGAGACCACACATAAAGTTTATTTGGATATATATTTTATTAGCAGTTCGCATGGAGAATGATTATATGTGCGCAATTAAAATCTGATTGATGTAGGATACGGAAAAAGTTCTGAATTACATATTCGGAAGCTTATCTCAATGTTTTGAATATTTTCCAAACATGTATCTATCATACAGTTCGGAACTTTTTCCGTACCATACTTCAATCAGCTTTTAATTACATTTTGTCTAGAATTTATTATAAGCATTTTAAAATGATCTTCCTATGCTGTGCTGTTAACACCGTCGTGTGTCTTCTTCTTATTTTTACTTGGATTCGTCTTCTAGAGTTTAATATTGTTATTTAATAAATGTTTCAAAAATAAGCACCTTAATCGAAAAAAATATTTGGTAGGCGTTGTATATATTGTATATAGCAGTATATAGCATATATTGTATATAGCAGTATCTGCTATAGCAGACACCTTCCTACATATTGTCTATCCGGAACAAAATTAGAACGCTTTTTATACCGAAGTTGGATTTTTCTCCAGATACAGGCAACTTTCTCAACTTCGGAAGTAGTGCGCTGAATTCGCCTAAAGATGCGCTAAACAACGCGTCAATGAATTATTGACAGTGGCTGATTTTCTACCCGCCGCAGCCACATCCAGGCGCTATAGTATATGCGCAAAATAGCCAGCATGAGTTAACCGCCAGAAATTTGTATGACGAAAGACATCTAACGCTGGTTTTCTCAAAATAAGGAACTTTTCATGAAAAACTATTTGGTACCGGTTATGAGGGATGGTGTCCGCTACTACGCCTACCAAATATTTTTTCGATTAAGGTGCTTAATTTTGAGAAACTGATTTCAGAAAGTTAACTCCTAGTGTGCCGCTGTAAGCACGCTCAAAGCAGTCGATTTATTAGTTTGACAGATTAAACTTCGGAAGAAAGTTCGGATCGGAAGTCCCGACTACCGAATTCTAAGCTGGTACTACGCCGACAATAGGGCACTGCACAGAAAGATCTCTTTCTCTTTCGTTCTTCATAAATTTTGACGTTTACTGGCCTTGTTGTTTTCTAATTTCTCTGCAGCGAGAAAGAGACAAAGCAGCCCGTGCAGTGCCCTATAGCTGGTACCAAATAGTTTTTCATGAAAAGTTCCTACTGGTATGAGAAAACCCGCTTTAGATGTCTTTCGCCATACAAATTTCAGTTGGTTAACTCATGCTAACTATTATCACATACATATACGTTAGCGCCTGAAGCTGGCAGCGGTGGGTAGGAAACCAGCGACTGTATGCAGGAATGCCAACCTTCCAGATTTATCTGGACTCTTCCAGATTTTTTCGCATGGTCCACACATACAGATGGACTGTTGTGTGGTCCAGATTTTCTAATATTTCGACACGGTTGTTTCATAAGGGCCAATGTCGCAAACGTAAACAATGCCTTTTCCTGCAAATTTCTCGACAACTAGGACCGCTCCCAGCTAACAACCACTTGGAAATGGTGGCGCTCCGCGCCTTCTATCGAACGGAAGTGGAAAATACCCCCAGAAGTCTCTAATCTCCCTGAAATCAGCAGAAGAAGTCAATGTTTACGTTTGCGACTTTCGCCCTTTTGAAACAACAATGTCGATTTGTTCAGATTTATCCAGATTTTTTTTTTTAAAACCCAGATTAATCCACCTAGCGGCGATGGAGCCTTCCTCGTGTGTTATAAAAATAGTATTTTGGCCATAACTTTTGAGCCCATAGAGCTTGCTGACGTTTACTCACCCTTCTCTTACAAGCGCATGGGGAGTATCCAGCTTTTTACGCTAGCTATAAATCAACTGTGTTGTTAAAAATTTGACATGAGCTGTGTACAGATTTTATGGATCGATCTTGGTAGCCGTGAAATTGTGCTTAACATTTCATCTGTCATTTGATACATGTTTTGTTTTTGAATTTGCTAGAAATCCCCAAACATTCTTTAATCTATCTGCTGCCGCATTACTAATCACTGTTACAATTTTACAGGTAAATAGACCACTTTGGACATTCAAGCTTCTACGCTTTCATGGCCCTGGACAATCCGGAATTCTTTGCCAGCTGAGTGAAAAATTTCAACATTCTTGACGTGAAATCAATTTGGCCACCTACACTTGTAGGGAGCCACTTCATAGTGTATCGTTCTGGTCCAGATGACCTTGGTTTTGGGGCATGCAAAATATATCCGAATGGCTTGGCTGCAGTTTCCACGAAAGTAAATACCTAGTTCTGTCTAAGGGGCCTCATACACGCCCGGACATGTTGTACAACTTTGACTCCGCTCCCAGGAAATTTGATTCGGTCGGAGTAAAGTTGGGCCGTCTGTGGGCAAGTTGTACTGTTCAACAGTCCGTAAAACTTGTTCAATTTCCTCCGTTCTATTGGGGTCAAGGCGAACGTATTTTTCGGGATACAATCCACTTTCTAGTTTCCAAATTCAGCTGATTTCTTTGTGATTATTTGACTACTCCAAGTATTTTTTAACTTGGTCAGCTCAGATATTGCTCGAAATTCGGTACTGGGGCATCAAACGAATCTGACTGAACACGCACCGTTCACTCTGAAACGATCTGTAAAGTCATCATTCCCAGAGTCTTATTTCTCTAAAAACTACTCTCCAGAAAAACATTTCTCAGGAAGAACTATTCTTCGTGTTCTATAAATATATTCAAAAATTTTAAATGTTGGTTCAACATGTTCAACAAAAACCACATAATACACACTCTTCCGACGGTCATAAATCATTGTATATTTATGAGAATTTTCCTGTTTAAATAAAAATTTTTGCTCATCCATTCCGGTTCTTTCGACCTATCGCAGCCATCAGTAGATTTTCGAAAAAATAGGCGGAAGATATGGCAAATTCGACAAGTCATGTTTCTTTTCAATAAAAGAAATCCAGCTGCTAACCATCTGAAACCATAAAAAGATATACCTATGTTAAGACACAAATAAAATTGTAAAAGGATATAAGAATTTGATCTCAAACCAAAACAAAAATTTGTTTGACATGAAAAACATTCGGGGGCTTCCAAGGCAACTAGGATTCCACAGGATTCCACTATAAAATCTGTACACAGCATGTGTCAAAATTACTACCATAGTTGATCCGTTACTATAATAAAAAGCTGGATAGGATTTGTTTTCATCATGAAAATGTCATGAAAATAAAACCCATTCTTTCTGTGCGCGTGCAAGAGAAAGATGATCAAACGTCAGCAAGCTCTACACGGAAGAAAAAAAGTACCCAAAATTGAGTACTTTTAAACTTACTTTTGAGTTATTTTTTCTCTTCGCTTTCATCCACTCTTTCTTTTGTTGTCAAAAACAAAGGAGCCAAACAATCCAACGACGCCAGTTCAATACGGTAAGCCAATTTTGAGTTTTATTACCTGAGGTCGAAATTGAGTGAATTAAACTTAAATTTGGGTCAATAAATTTTCCGTTGGGTACTTTTTTTACATGGGAGTAAAGGCAAACTACTTCGACCCTACTTACTCAATTTTGGCTTCCCGTACGGATGTTCGAGGTTGGGTGAATTAAACTCACTATTGGGTAGTTTATTTCTTCCGTGTATAGTCCGATATGGCCAATGGTCCAATGCACCGAGTTCATCATTGACGTTTGAGACGGGCGCTGTTTACTTAGAATGAATACTTTTTCATTCATCGAGTTCATGCAAGTGTTCATTTTTAGTAAACAGCGCCCGTCTCAAACGTCATTGTGTTCATTCGGTGCATTGGACCATACTTTCAATACACGCAAAAAAACATTGCAGTCGAAACTACCATTCCGAGGGTTATTTTAAGAATATGCACCGACGATTTTCAGCAGCTAACAAACCCGTTTGATTTTACCATGCGCGCAGCAGAAATCAACTGTGGCCCATGCGGAATGTTGTCACATGAACTGGAACAGTGGTGAATTTCTCTGAAACCATGGTAAAATTTACTGAAATGTTATGGTAGTTTTAAAAACAGAGCGTATTCTACAAAATAGTAGTTTTAACCTGGGTGGTGCGGATAGAATCGATTTGGTTGTCAAACTGAAGCCAAAATTTTCTATTGTGCCGGAGCCAAACATTGAAGATTGTAGTTATGCTCGTTTTAGATCTTATATTGAGAAGTATTGTTAATATTTAGGGAAATAGTAAAAATAAACTCAGTTTGAGATTTGCATTCTTTGTAACAAATATATTGACATTATATTTCGAGTGGATAATTAGTAGGAATGCAATTAAAAAGCACTCGTTACGAGATATCACAAGATTCAGCAGCTGATTGGAGCAGGAATGTATGTAAACCATCGTAAAGTCATGTAGCGTCTCGCGCATTTGTGCGCCTTCATGCAGCATGGAAAGAGAAATTCGAAGAGTGGGAAATGTTTGACAGCCGTAGAACTGCAAAATAATTCTGCTTATGGGATTGGTTTCAAAATATCCCGCTACTCGCTTGATAGCAGAAAAGCGACTCTATCCGCAGCACCCAGGTTTTAACCACGGATTTTTTTTCTGTGTAGGAAACAATGGGAAAGGGGGGTCCCGTAGCGTAGTTGGCTACACGTTCGCCTTATAAGCGAATGGTCATGGGTTCGATTCCCAGCCCCTCCACAAAAACCCTTGCCAGTCGCCGGAAGCGCAGTTCGTACGGTGGCGTTTTGGGAGACGTGCCTCACCGACACTTCTGCCTGATGACGACTGACAAAACTGTTCTTCTCGGAGGCATTCCTCCAACGATCCTCGATAAATGGCAACCGTACAAAGCAACGATCATTGGATACACCATACGGACAAATGGACACAATGGACTCACGATGCGATGAACTGGCAAACGACAACAATAACGAAATAGAGATATTTAAAAATAGATTCTGTGTGGATTCTGTGCAGCAGAATACCACATTAGATCACGGCACAGTAGCGGTTAAGAACAGAGAGTGCCTACCAAATAAATATACGAATAAAAAAAAAACAATGGGGAAGGATTCCGTTGGCGGGTTTTGCACACACACACACGCTGCGAAATGGTGAGTTGACATCTGGGAAGGAGCGACCTACACAGCTCTGGTTCTCACAAGTTCCATTCTCACGCTTCCACTGTTCTTCCGATGACAATCGACCGCCAGCTAAGGGTTTTGTACTTAGCTGGTAGTGCAGCCTTTTGTCCTTCTGACATCAGCTAGAGTGAGGGGGTGCGACCAAGGGGACCATCGTCCCTAACCCCCAATCCCAAGGCGTTAAGGATGCATGGCCAGGGGGGTGGAGAGTGAAATAATGAGCTAGGCCTTTAACGGAGCCTGCGGGATACCTGGGCACCCTCCACGGTAATTGTCCTGTACCACGTCATGCTGGGCTCTGGCGTGGTGGACCTCTTTTCCCGAGCAACTCGTGGGATCAAAATGGAAAACCAAGTCAATTCTTCTTCAATTAGTGGTAGTAGTGTAGGCGACAACCCCTTCGCAAGAGGTGGGTTGTGCAGGTCTCCGCCTAGGAGGCCAGAGGCAATAGTCGGCAGCTCGGTGCGCAGCGCCAGCGTGGGTCACTTAACCTTTTCCCCGGCTACGCCGATGGAGATTATAGACGGCCCATGGCTTGTGAGTGCGATGAACCGCAAACGCGATGGGCTTTCGGCCTCCGAGGTGGCCGAAGCTGGATGCCATCATCGACTTTGCGTCATCGAAGCATAATATCAGTAAGGACCACAAGGGGAGCTTGCTGAAACTTCGAAAGTCGATGTTGGACGCTAAGCTGGAGAGGGCGGTCGGGACGGCCAAGAGCAAACCCGTGAAATTCGTGGAGTCGAGGTCTACCCAGACTGAAGCCCAAGGATTCGCGGACTCGGGCAAGGTCGAATCGACCGAGGGCGTGCCAGCGAAGACGGTGGTACCAAAGTCTACCCAGATTGAGGCTCAGATATTCGCAGGCACGTCGGGGGTGACTGCTTCAATGGAGCAGACACAAAAACGGGGGAGACAGTCTCCAGGGGATGAGCTCTCTGGGGGCCGCTCCAAAACGCGGAGGGTTACTACCCCGAACAAGGGTAGTGGGGCTGAGAAGCATAAACTCGGGCCAGGTACCTCCGAAACCTGGGGAGGAAGGACCTGGAAAGGTCCGTCCACCAAGGAAAGTCGGTGGTAAGGGATTACGGCAGGCTGAGAGCTCTCAGCCGCCCCAGACCAGAGAAATAGAGGGGGATGACGTCTCCTGGACCCTGGTCAAGAACAAGAGGAAACCGAAGACGTCAAGGGCCGAAAAGAAGGCCCAGGCGAATGAGGGTAGCAAGAAGTCTAGGGTAGGAGCCAATCAATCCAGGGGCGATGCCCTAGTCATCAAGACGGACGAGGCAATATACTCGGACGTCTTGAAGGCGATGAGGAGTGACGTCAAGCTCGGTGAACTCGGCGCCGACATACGTCGGATAAGACGTACCCGGACGGGCGAGATGATCCTCGAGCTGAAGCGGGGCATCTCGTAAAAGGGCGCCGCCTGCAAGAAGTTGGCGGAGGAAGTCCTAGGCGAGACGTTCAAGGTGAGAGCATTCACGACGGAGGTGAATCTAAGGGTTAAAGACCTGGACGAGATCACCGAAGTTGAAGAGCTCGTCACGGCACTGCGGCGACAGTGTGAAGTGGAGACGCCCAACGCAGCCGTTCGGCTACGGAAAGGTCCGGCAGGGACGCAGATAGCATTCGTTCGGCTACCTGCAGCGGACGCCTCCAAGGTAGTCAAGTTAGAGAGCGTCAAGGTGGGATGGTCGGTGCGCCCTGTGGGCATATAAGAGCAACCCGAAGTTTGCTTCAAGTGCCTGGAACCGGGACACAAGCAATGGGACTGCAAAGGCCCTGACAGAAGCAAGCTCTGCCGACGCTGCGGATTGGAGGGACATAAGGCACAATGCTGCACGAACCCTCCCAATTGTTTGATTTGTTCCAGCAAAGCTGTGAACAGCAAGCAACCCATGGTGGGTTCGAAGTGGCCGGCGTTTAAGCGTGCTGCAAAATCATAGTGCAGGTAAGATAGGTTGATACCGGAGATAGGCACGTGGGTCAAGAGACGCCATGTGGAAATCACTTTCCACCTGACCCAGGTCCTTACAGGCCATGGTTGCTTCAGAAAATATCTACACCGGTGCGGACACTCGGCCTCGCCCGTTGCAAGGACATGCAGCCAACCTCGAGGGTGCGTTGTGCACTGGCCCCTTTTTGAAGCATTTCTTACTGGTTGTACCGAAGGGACTGTGGGCTTGGCGGCAATGTAAACGGTTTAGTGGGTCGGGGATGTAGTCCTGCCTCCCTCGTTTGCTGTTGGAGGTGGTCCCTAACCCCGCACTTGCTGGACAACCCAGGATGTCTGTTGAGCAGATTCCCCCTCCATTGCTTAGGAAGAAAAAAAAAAACACGCACACACACAGACATCACCCCAATTCGTCGAACTGAGTCGATTGGTATATAACACTATGGGTCTCCGGGATCGGAGACATCATCGCCTCTACCTTCGTCGGATTTGGAATCAGACAATACTTCCGTTTCCTTTCCTATGCTTCCACTGGAGATCGATTTCTGCCTTCAGTGGAATTCCAACGGGTTCTGGGACAAAGCTAGAATTGTTGTCGAACGACAATTTACCCTGGACAATGTCCCTTCAGGAGGTCAACCGCGCTTCCTCCGCTTCTCTGGATCGTTTTCTCGGAGAGAAATATAAGTGGATATGTAAGGTAGGTTCAAATATCCGACACTCAGCTGCTGTAGGGATCCTTCGGAAGATCCTCTTTGCTGTCTTCCTGATAAATTCCCGATCAGGTCATTCATGTGACCATTGGTCTTTTCTTCGCGTCGGGAACTTATAAGCATAATCTCTTCAGTTTCAACCAGTACCAGTGCATAGCTTTCGGACTTCTTCCGACCACACCTGCTGCGCCTGCGCCGATCAGGTGTCCTCCCATTTCGCCGCCGTGTGGTGGCGGTTATTAGCCAAAAAGCCGTCGCATAAGCTTCCACTACATCCGGAAACCACAGGATCCCTCTCCTTGTTCAAGGGGATCGAATCCTGCACACGAAAGCCGCCGCACAGTGGCGGGACCCCATACAAATGTCGGACAAAAACTAATATGTTGCTCGAATTTTTCACCAAAGAGTAATTTTGGGACGCTAAATACATTTTGAGGTTGTTATGAGGAATTGTTATCCAACATATACTATGCTACTCGAGTACTTCTGGAGGTGCAAGCCTTAAGGTCTGAAGCATTAACAGCGTCCTCATTCTAACATTGAAGCAGTCAATTTTCAGTTTTGGAGCAACTATTTAGGAGCAAATCATCACACTAACCACCGGAAAGTAGACCAAAAATGGGTTCCAATACATGATACCAGATCGTTCCGAATCCTTCCCAAAAAAACTTTAGTCAAATTTTCCTTTTTGCCTTTCTCGTACACTAAGTGTACGTAAAGGCTATAATATTGCTTCAAAAACAAAATTTTGATAGGAGGCCCGGAGGCCGATTTTATATACCGATCGACTCAGCTCGACGAATTGAGGTGATGTCTGTATGTGTGTATGTATGTGTGTGTGTGTATGTGTGTATGTGTACAAATTTTGTAGACACACTTTTTTGAACTTCCCATTGTCCGATTTGCTCGCAACAAGTTGCAGACGACGCGGAATTCAGTCCCATTGTTTGCTATTGAAAATTAGATCAATAGCTCATCGCAATCTGGAGTTATGGCCAAAAAACTGTTTTTGCGAATAAAAAAATAGCAAAATGTTCTCTCAACTGAATACACCTAGATTCGAACTTCTGACCTCTGGGGTGGAAGGCGCTTGCCATACCACAAAACTATCGGAACTCACATGGTATGAGTAAACCGAAGTCGTACAGTATTTATCAAATTAGTATGTGTGCATTTCTTTTCAAAGCCACAGAGTTCACTCTGCTAGGGTAACGGTGCCAATATTGGAAGTATTATTGAATCAATGAAAGAAAATATATATTTGATAATTCGAAATTGATAGTTTTAATGCATTAACAAATAGACAAACTTTGAATTTGCTAGAAATGAAATTGGATTCATTTCGTCTCAATAATTAATCTAAATTTCTTGGAGGTAAAATGAGCTCCACTATACTGCCGTCGCAAGCATAATCGTCAATATTGATTTTGCATGGAAGAAAATATGGAACAGTTACGCTTGCGGCGGCAGTATATAGGTAGGAAAAGCCAATTTGTTGGAGAAATTATTGTTTTCAATTAATATTCATAATGGCACAATTACAACGTGTCGCTTCAAGTAAAGCAAACGTTAAGTAATGCAATGATGAACAATATTATTAAGACCCCATTGTCTCCACTGAGGCCATGATCGCCTTATAAGTGTTTATTTGGGTAACCTTTAACGAAAAGAAATGTGTTCAATAATTAATAACGTTTCTCTTTACTAAACGTAATCAGGCCCACTTTTTCTATTATTTTGCTATCATGCGCTCGCATACCCTACATACGAGTTCGATCAGCGGCGTTCAATCAGCGTATGGGAGCGCAGCTGATGTGCGTGAGGACGCTATGCAAGCACATTTCGGCGGGAGCGAACGGCACTGCATTCGCTTCATTCGCTTGCCGTCGGATGAATATCGCAGAAGGAAGCATCACCAACACACCGCATGGCCCTGACGAAAGCGAGTAAACAAAATGGGGGCCGGATGATGCCTTTTATTTCACCCGGCAAGGGATATAGGACGTCAATTTTAAAATGGTTGTTAAAACGTTAAAACACATTTTAACCGAAAATAGTTGGATTTTTCAGGTTCGAAATTTAATTTACTTTTAGATTGGCAACACGAAAGCATAGCATAGCATAGCATATGTGATTGTACAAATCGTGGGTGGCTATACAATGCTCAATTGAGCAATCTACTGTATATTGTCGCAAATTGGTACTTGGGATTAGTACCTTTTCCTATACAGTAGCAGTTGTATACCTGGCCACGTCCTTACAATCACGGAAGGAAGGAAGGAATGTTAGTTCAACATCTACTAGTGAAGATGCAGGGAACCCATACTACCTTCATAGATGTCTCAGGAAGGAAAATTTGTGTTAGTGGGAAAGGTGAATAATAGGGAGCTCTATTCGACAATATAGAGCGTTTGTCAATAACAGTATATGCTGTAAAAATAATAAAATATATTCATCAATTTACTTACGAACCGTCCTAAGGAAAAACAAAACAAAACACAAAATTTCGGCAAATCGCGCGATCGTTCCGCCGTCCGAAACAAGAGCCAACTCGCACTGCACTAATTAACTTTATTACCGACCGCGCAATGCAAAACACAAAATTTCGGCAAATCGCGTGATCGTTCTGCCGTCCGAAACAAGAGCCAACTCGCACTGAACTAATTAACTTTATTACCGGTCGCGCAATGCAAAACACAAAATTTCGGCAAACCGCGCGATCGTTCCGCCGTCCGAAACAAGAGCCAACTCGCACTGCACTAATTAACTTTATTACCGGCCGCGCAATGCAAAACTCAAAATTTCGGCAAATCGCGCGATCGTTCCGCCGTCCGAAACAAGAGCCAACTCGCACTGCACTAATTAACTTTATTACCGGCCGCGCAATGCAAAACACAAAATTTCGGCAAACCGCGCGATCGTTCCGCCGTCCGAAACAAGAGCCAACATTGTTCTGCCGTCCGAAACAAGAGCCAACACGCACTGAACTGGTTAACTTTATTACCGGCCGCGCAATGCAAAACACAAAATTTCGGCAAATCGCGCGATCGTCCCGCCGTCCGAAACAAGAGCCAACTCGCACTGCCACTTTTAGATTGGCAACACGAAAGTCTAATTATTTCGATTAAACAACATGTGTAGATATGTAGCCTGATATAAAGGTGTAGACTTCGGCTGTCTGTTGGTGGTGTTGGAGTGCTCTCGCCTCTTAGATTTGACGAATCGATGTTCTAATCTTTGTTTACAAACGCAGAGAATTCGTTTTAAAAATTTGGTATTGAGTTATAGAAAATAAAAAATGTTTAAGTTCATTGGTATTATACTAGAAAATATGTTTTTGAAAAAAAGAGAATAGAGCCGAACGAGCGTTGATCACAGGACTCTCTGAGTGAGAGCCTAGAACGTTACCCCTCAGCTATCTTTACTTCTTGAAAGATTGGTGATCGAAGTATAACAGGTTATACGCAATTTGCACTGATCATCTGCTGCTTGTGCATTCGTGCGGCAACGCACCGGCTGCTGTGTTTAGGTTCCGTGGCATATTTAAATCATCTGACGTTGAAAAACATATACGATTGAGTTTACGTCATGTGCTTTTGTGTCAATTCATTCAGATAAGTCACCTAATATTCATAGTGTTTTGGTGTGCAGGGAAGCAACATCAATTTCAATATTTAATTTGAATCCACCAATCCAATCCATATTGGCACAGTATATGTAAAACATGGATGGTCTAACAATTAGTTTGTAAATAAAACAAATTATTTTAGTAAATGGTTTTGATTTTCTATAAATATTAATTTAGTATTATTCCTACCTTTTCGCTTGCATACCTTCTGTGTGGTTTTTGAAAGTTAATTAATTCATGCTATACATGAGTCCTAAATCTTGGACTTCGCTAGATCAATTAATTGTAACATTCATATAGTGACAACATATCTGTTTGAAGATTTCAAATAGCACTGGGATTATGTGGGAGAATCTGAGTTTCGGAAGGATTCGGAGAAAATTTTTCATTCTTGCAAGTCAATGAAAATGTATCCAAACTTTTCTACAATCCAAACATGTTTTGGATCATGTAGTAATCTAAATTCGATCATTTAGTTTCTCGATGACTCATTCCAGAGGTTAAATTTCAAAACGTGTTTTATGGTGGACTTCTGGTGCGAATATTTTTCGACAGCTCTGTCCTACAGTTTATTGTATTAATTTAATTAATAACAGAGATGAAACACTAGCTTGTAATAACTTATACTGTTAATAACATTATTTTTTTATTAGTTATTATTAGTCAGTATAAGTAAACAAAATGGGGGCCGGATGATGCTTTTTTATTTCACCCGGCAAGGGATATAGGGCGTCAATTTTAAAATGATAATTAAAACGTTAAAACACATTTTAGCCGAAAATAGTTTGATTTTTCGGGTTCGAAATTTAATTTTCTCTTAGATTGGTAACATGAAAGTTTCATTATTTCGATTAAAAGCTACATATCTACACTACAAGGATGTTTTCGATCATTTAGTAATCTGCGTTCAATCATTTAGTAGTTTGTCAATAACACATTCCAGAGGCTAGATTTCAAAATGTGTAGTATGGTGGACTGCTAATTCAAAGGTTTATCTACAACTCTGCCTAACAGTTCGATGTTTCAATTATACTGGTAATAGAGCTATAGAGCTAGTAGCAGTAGCTTATACTGAATGATTGGAATTTTGTTATCATTTGGTATAAGTCACTGCAACTAACACTGTAACTCCTTCAATGGTGGAATTGAAACATCGATATATTAGGCAGATATATAGAAAAACCTTCGCATCAGAAGTCCACCGTATAACACATTTTGGAATTCAACCTCTGGAATAAGTTATAGACAAACTACTAAATGATCGAACGCAGATTACTAAAATGATCGATAACATCCTTGTGTGTCTAACATATAGGTAAATACTTCGGCTAGCTGTTGGTGGTGTTGGATTGCATGGGAGTGCTCTCGTCTCTCAGACTTGACAAATCTATGTTTTAATCATTGTTTAAAAAATGCAGATAAGTCGTTTTAAAAATTTGGTATTGACCTATGGAAAAAAAATGAATAAAATTTATTGGTATTAACTAAAAAATGTTTAAATTTAACATTAAACAAAAGAGAGTCAAGGATGAGCATCGAACATAGACCCGCTGAGTGACAGCCTAAAGCGTTACCCCTTGGCTCTCTCCGCTTTTTGGATATGTGATGATCGAAGTATAACAGGTTATACTCAATTTGCACTGATCATCGGTTGCTTGTACATTCGTGCGGCAACGCACCTGTGCTGTGTTTAGGTTCCGTGGCATATTTAAATCATCTGACGTTGAAAAACATATACGATTGAGTTTACGTCATGTGCTTTTGTGTCATAATGTCAGATGTCAGATATGTCACCTAATATTCATAATGTTTTGGTGTGCATGGAAGCAACTTCAGAATCAATTTCAACATTTGATTTGAATTCACTGTAATGCATTCTTCCTGGCGTTGCAGCAAATAATTCATATTGGCACAGTATATGTAAAACATGGCTGGGCTAACAATTAGTTGAAAATAAAACAATTTATTTTAGTAAATGGTTTTGATGTTCTATAAATTTTAACTAACTATAATCGTACCTTTTCGTTTGCATACCTTCTGTGTTTTTGATAGTTAATTAATTCATGCTATACATGAATCCTAAATCTTGGACTTCACGAGACCAATTAATTGGAAACCCATTCATAGCGACAACATATCTGTTTGAAGATTTCAAATAGCACTCGGATTATGTGGGAGAAGCTGAGAAATGCCGAAATGCTCTCTATATGAAGAAAAGCAACCCTAGTAGAATTCTTCTAATACTTTATTAAGTCGGATCAAAATCGTAAATCTTAATTGAAAAGTGGTTAAATGGCATTGACAAAAACGGAACTGCTCATCAGCAAAAAATGAATTCTTATCTATATGATGAAGAATCATACTATTTCAGAAGGTGCCAGAAGCCTAAGCTGGATTCTGACTTCAAAACAGAAAAAGTTTGTCAATTGACCAAAATTATGGATCATATCACCGAAGTTATGGATCATAATCACGATAATTATTATTGTATTGTATTGATTTTTATTAAATGTAGTTTTCTATGAATAATTTTCCAAACATTTATGGATCATTTGTCATACGTTCATGGGAAAATAGCAGGAATGATCTTGATCTTGATCATGTTTAAAGGTACATACTTATTTTACAATTATTTGATATATTTTTTTTTAGCTTAGTTATGCTTAGTTATGGATCTTAAAATTATTCTTTATGGATAAGCCTGAGCTATTTTTTGGATTTGAGGTAGCGTTTTATGGAACATTCTGATGTTATTTATGGATCGTTTTTGTGCATTTAACGGTACAAAGTAAGGGCTGCCATAAACAAATTTGAAAAATAAGATCTATTTAGTGTTATATTAGACTTTTCTAATATGTTTGTCAACCCATTTGAACGAGCGAGAAAGGCATCATCACCGCTAGGTGGATTAATCAGGGTTTTTCATACAAATTTGTTCGGGAGATGCTTTGCAGCATTAACTTTAATAAGCCACCAAAAGTTAAATTTACAAGCTACAACCATAACCGAAACGAACGAAAAAAAAAATTGAGGTTTTGTCCGGGATTCCGCCATTGTGCGCCGTTAGTCTACCCGCCACCCACCAGTGGCTAGGGTCCACTTGCACGGAACGACACCCCTCCACAGCTAACATAAACCGCTCCCCTGCGAGGCGCTTTAAAAGAGGGGACACCACGGAAGCTATATGAAAATCGGTCGCCGAGCTGCCATACACCGAGTTTAGGAACCATGAGCACTGCTACAGTTGCGGTTCCCTTCGAGAGAAAGGCTCGGCGTAAGCATTACTGGGAACAACCTAACGGTGTTGAATAGCCTTCCTGAACAATGCAGCATCTTCTTGGTGGAAGCCACAGCTCTGTTTATTGCCTAGTCCTGAGTGCCGCCAGTGCCATCGCTGCGCTGCAGAGCGAACACCCAATACACCCATGGATCTAGGCCATTCCCGCTTGCGAACAACAGTCGACCACCTTTGCCTGGATTTCGGGGCACTGTGGTGTGCCAGGAAACGTCACTGCAGATATTCTTGTTGGAGTCGGTCACCAAGGCAGACAATTCGCGACATCGGTTCCTCCGGCTGACGTTCGTCAATCAGAATTCGGAGAACCAATAGGCAGTTTCCAGGACCACGATACTACGGAAGGTCAAAGGATCCACGGCACCTTGGAACGACATGCACATGCTTTCCAAAGCATTTGTGAAATTTGCGATTTACCAAACTCACCCAGGTAGATGTACTTCATGGTTTAAGGGGGTGTCTCGAGACGCGTTACGATCCATGCAAAAATTTTAGGGAAATAATACAAAAAGCGTTGAAAAAATCACCGTTTTTGCGTGACGTACTTTATGGATCTTCCCTAACCGATCAACTCCTGTGTATCAGACCGCTCTCAGAGTGAGTCGGTTGTAGGACAAAAGGTCGAAGGTCAAAAGGTCGAAGGACAAAAGGTCGAAGGACAAAAGGTCGAAAGGACAAAAGGTCGAATGGTCAAAAGGTCGAAATGAAGAAAGACCCTTTTTTTTCTTCCTTCTTTATTATTTTGTCTTTCTTTTACCCTCTATTTTCTTGTTTCTTTTTCTTTCTTCCTTTTTCCTTCTTACTTCATATGCTTCTTTCCTTCCATTCTTCCTCCTCCTTTCTTCTTTCTTACTTGAATGCTGCAACACCGCACGAGAGCGAACGAGGCACGATAGAAACGGGCACGGAACAGACAAAACTTGATTTTTGGAGCACCATCAGGAAGATCGAGATCTTGATGAGACGGAGCAACTGTACCGCGCAAATAACGCAAGAAAGTTCTATGAGAAGTTAAACCGCTCACGTAAGGGCCACGTGCCACAGCCCGATATGTGTAAGGACATAAACGGGAACCTTCTTACAAACAAGCGTGAGGTGATCCAAAGGTGGCGGCAGCACTACGAAGAGCACCTGAATGGCGATGTGGCAGACAACGGTGGCGGTATGCGCGGACATGCGACTTCCGGCACCGAATCTCCATGAAATTCAGGAGGAGATCGGCCGGCTGAAAACCAACAAAGCCCCTGGAGTTGATCCACTACCAGGAGAGCTGATTAAACACGGTGCTGAGGCACTGGCTAGAGCACTGCAATGGGTAATTACCTAGGTTTGGGTGGATGAGGTTCTGCCGCAGGAGTGGATGGAAGGTGTCGTGTGTCCCATCTACAAAAAGGGCGATAAGCTGGATTGTAGCAGCTACCGCGCAATCACATTGCTGAACGCTGCCTACAAGGTACTCTCGCAAATTTTATGCCGTTGACTAACACCAATTGCAAAAGAGTTCGTGGGGCAGTACCAGGCAGGATTTATGGGCGTTCTACCACAGATCAGGTGTTTACCGTACGTCAGGTATTGCAGAAATGCCGCGAATACAACGTGCCCACACATCATATATTCATCGACTTCAAATCCGCATATGATACAATCGAGTTTCAGGGGCATTATCGAGTCCCTTCGAAACGCGCAGAGGGTTGAGGCAAGGTGATAGTCTTTCGTGTCTGCTATTCTGCAGAAAAAATTTCATCGATTTCTGAGATGAGGTTTTTTTTAATATCGATTTTAATTTTTAAAACTATTTTTTTTTCAGTGTAAAATTTGGTTTTTTATTTTTTGGATATTTTTCCAAAAAACTTATGGGATTTTCACGACAGTCCGCCATACAACACTTTTTTGTAGGTCTTGTCATTTTAGAGTTACATCGATTAAAAAAAAAACAATGAAAAAAATAGGCCCTCATCAAATGTTACTCTTGCCAATTTTTGAAAAACTAAGTTTACAGAGTGGCTCAGAAATACCATATCTTTATGCCCTCCGAGT
This sequence comes from Armigeres subalbatus, assembly GCF_024139115.2. Taxonomy (NCBI): domain Eukaryota; kingdom Metazoa; phylum Arthropoda; class Insecta; order Diptera; family Culicidae; genus Armigeres; species Armigeres subalbatus. The sequence continues at coordinate 244,505,167 of NC_085141.1, forward strand.
TTCATTCGATTCTGAGATGGCGCTGCCAGCCCCATAGAAGGGTTGGCGCGAAATTCGTCGAATATTTTGTATCCTAAAAGCATTTCTCAATGATCTTGTTCGCAGCCATATAAAGATTGGATAGATGATTCTTTATGTCATAAATTTGATCAATTTCAATATTATATTCTATTTTTATGACTTGATGAACATGAACTAACGATTTCCTTTACCCACTTGCCCCACTGTATCTTATACAAGTGCTTAGGCTGTGATATTCACATCATCCAGCAACGGAATTATAACTCCTAATTATTTCTTTTTTCTTTTGTTTTAGTACTTGTATATTATTATATTTTGTCGCGGTAATTTTACAATTAATATAATTTTATAAAACACTAGAATTTTCGGTATATTCTATATACTGCTAACCTTATTTATTAGTGAAGTATATGTTTCCACGTTGTTGTTTTTTCCTCGCCCTAACTTTCGACCGAAAATTTCGTTTTTTTTTCTAACGTCATCGTTTGAATATATTATGTAATTGCTTGCGTGGTACTACTTTCACCCACAGATTTGCGAAATAAGGAGGTCGCTTTCGTTTGTTTTTTTTTATTGTAACATGTCGCTCTCTCATTAGACGATATCAATGTGGTGGCGGTAGCTTTGCTAATAGCAGCAAATTGTAAACTTGTTATTCTGAACTAAAGAGAATACAACAATTTGTAAGGGAGCAAAAAAGGTAAAATAAGCAAATTTCAAAGCCTGAATTTAAAATAGAGATGATTTTAGAATAAATTACAAAGCGTTAAAGTGGTGATGGGTTGTAAATAAATACTTTTCGACACGGCCGATTTTTTACCTAAGGACCGTTCGTTGTAATCTGATATACAACGGAAATTCATTTCAATTAGGTCAAATAAATTACGACTTAATGTAAAATTAGCTTAAATTAGTTTGTGGTTGAAAGTGTGAGATTTTTTTATACAGTGGTAAAATGTGTCATTCTTTATACAACGAAGAAACAATGAAATTTAATTTAATTGTATTTACTTAAGGTATTAGTATCATTTTTACATGGTTCTTAGCGTTTTATACTTGCTAAGCTACTCTGTCAAGTTTGTTTTCTTTTGTTTGTATAATATTAACAAATACAGTAAATCTGTATCGGAAATACTAGATATTGTCTTCAGTTTATATCTGCTCAACGATATTTTCGTTTGCTCATCTTCACAAGAAGCCGAATGGCTGATCCTGCTCAAGCTTGTATCAGTTGTTTCATATGTTTTATGGTAGTTGATTTTTTTGCGTCTAAAGGTAGCGATAAATTTGATTCTGATTTTCTTTTGTTTTCTCTCGTATATTGACTGCCGGTTACCTATCTACTTCAGCTTACTTAGCACAAAATAAACGATGCTCAAACCCCTTTGCATATTAGTACGGACGACAAGCATTCAGTGTAAGGGATGAACAATCTACAATGGAATACCCTTGGCAATAACGTCTAAATGGTAGAATGACACATACAGGTGAAAGATCGGCAGTTTTTCCAAAACGAAATGTCGTCCGATCTATGAGTCGTTTAGATAACTGTTATAACTTCCGGTACGATGGCTGATAAAGTTGCAAATGAACCAGGTTTGTGTAGCCCCGAGAACCTCTTCATACATACAATGACAAAATCTACGCTAGGAGATATCTCGGTGAAGTTTAATTGGTGGAACCGATTAGATTATTAGTTTTGGTGTCTACAATGTCGTTTCACAAAATGTCAGTATCGCGAATTTCGCCACTTTGGATGTAATTTCAAATTACCTTATTGTTTAATATAACTCGTCCTTGATAATATGCAAATATTGAAAGAAAACTATCATTGAGCTAATGTTATATTTTATAAGATGAGTTCTGTTTTACTAAATAACGTGTGTCGATTTCAATTAAGGTCGTTTTAACTGCTCGTACGTAGACCAATGCTTACAGCTGAGTAACCAAACCATGGTGTGTGGGTGCTATTATTTGAATCATTGGCAGGTGGAGGGTAACTCTTTCAAAATTATGTTCTTTGTAGATCGATAATAGTAAGCCAAGTGAGCGAAAGAATAATTCCAACAAAAATTAAATTGCCTAATTTAAAAACGATTGGTTCATTTAGGAAACACGACATTCTGGGTACCAATACAAAAATCAACCGATTTGCGCTGCACATCTGTTTGCTGCACGTTCTTTGTTTACGAAGTGATTTGTTTGATGGATTTAATTCATAGTGTCGGGACTCATTTCCTTTTTAGTTTATTAGTTCGTAAATTATTTGTTGTTATGAACTCGTTGCACTAGGTCTTACTCAAACTCAATTCATTATGTTTGACTTTCTGTTTGAAGATAGAAAAGGTTAAAAGACAATTTAGTTACCGCGATAGGATGTGTTTCTAAAACTGGAACTGTTACGCTCTATTCTACGGATGAATCAATGCTTTAATGGTATCCTTCTAGTACCTTTGAATACTCAATCTCTCGCTACATCAAAATGTCCACATTCGTATGCCTACTTTTATTGATATTGCACAACGATGTTTTCGCCGAAACTCCCGCTTCTCCAACCGTAAATGACATAATTTGATTTCCATGATTCAATTAGTTATTTATAATAGTAGTAGTAAGTAATAGCTAGTAGTTTAAGAGTTATTGCAGAGTTCAGGACCTTGATTGTGTCCGTTTTCGAAAGTAACACAACCGTTTCATAAATATAGTATTTGTCTTAGTAGAATTCCGGTGAGAACCCCCACGCTCGATTTTGTATTATCAAAGAGATCAATTAGTTTCGAAAGCTCGCTTTTGCACTAAAAATCCAATAAAATTTGAATACTTAATGAGAGTAAAAGTAAAAAAAAAAGTTTAAAGTAAAAATTAAACCTTGTAAAATAAGAAACCCAAATATGACATCCTACGAGTATTTTGTGTTATGCAATTTGTTTTTGTAACAGAGAAAAAGATATGCCTACAAACGAACGACACGTTAGGTAGAAACTTAAACATTTACATGACACTCTAAGCACAGAAGCGCGCTTAGCTATACTGACTGACTGTAACGCGCCGCGAGTTCGTGAAATTCCTCACTACTTGTTTTGAAATATAGGCTCATACTGAAATGAGCTTTCTTACCACTAGGAATCGTAGCTGGAACTGAGCCGGTCGTTGGTTGGCGAGGGTGGTGTCGACACCGAGCTAGAATTGTTGCTGGCTACGCTGTGTCGCGACTCGGACTGCATATCGGCCACCTGAAAATGTAAAATATTATTCAGAAAACATAATATTGTTTCATCATTGTTAAAGATAAGGGAACCCCCCTCATAAGCATAAGCATGATGACCGTGCATTTCGTAGTTGCTACTCCGTGATTGACCAGAACAATCGGAATTGCACCAATGGATGGAAGTATGGGATTCGCTCTCTAACCTCAATGACCACAGTCCGAGAGCTCAAGCATTTCAAATGGTCGATAACGGCGCTGGCCACGTCCTCGCGGTCTATCGGGGATGGGAAGGAAGTTATGATGTCATTACTCGCCCGCTGCAAGCCGAGAACACCTCTGCACTCGCCACGCGTTCATGCGGAGTTTTTCTTGGAATCTGGTGAGGTTCCCCGTCTTGGTTAACGGGTTGCCAATGTGATAGTAATGAAAGCATTTGCATTTTTACGGTGTAATTCGTAGATTGGAAACTAGTGATACTCATGTTTTACTTTTGAGATCCTTATCTATCAGAAATCATGAAGGGGAGTGGTCCTTGATTCCAGTGTTGAACAAAAATAACAAAAGCATGAGGATTACTACTCCTGGCCACGCCCATCTTCACCGTAACTAGGGAGAGGAAGGAAGTGTTGATATGGTACTTACTTAACGAGAGGCCACCGACTTAGCGACACCCTCATAAGTATCACGGAGTTGGATAAAGTGGAAGGTATTCGTTGGGTCAGAATTTGCCTGTAGCTGGCAATGTAACTGTGGTAGATCTTACCCCGTAACACACCACGTAAAGGTGTCTACCCGGCGTAACGGGTCCCAATTATAGACACTATAGGTTCCATAGACGAGCTGAGGCGAAGGCGAGTGTAACCAAACGAACTGTCAGTTAGTGTAACCAAACGAGCATGACGTCACGATTGCAATCCAAGCAACGGAGCGTGTGACGTCAAATTCGCGTGGTACACTGTGAAAAAGTGGAAAAACATACTTAATTGAAATGACCCAGCCGTGCCTGCGCTCGCCTATGGAACCTATAGTGTCTATAGTCCCAATGTGATAGTAATGAAAGGGTGGTGGTGTATTCTTATTGGATGCCGAATTCGCTGATTTCGAATTCCAGTATGAACGCCCATTTCCAGTTCTAGCGATTGCTAGAACATGAGACATATATGGAAAAATACAAAGTAGGCGGGTATGCAACGGGCCTGGGATTGAACCCACGACCTCCTGCGTATGACGCAGAAGTGACCTTATAAGCCCGTTAATTGTTAATTCCCGCACAAAGACAAAAACTAGAGTTCCCTCTTACTCAACAGCAGGCTACCGACTGATAACTCTGCCAGCAGCTAAAGTTCTCTTAAAGCGTCTTTATTCAACAATAGGTATATGCAATGCAACAACAGTATTCCCTTAATACCCACTATACCAAAGAGCAACTATGTACAACTAACCGGCCCCATCTTCCGTCAACACCGAGGTGTGCACACTATCTGATGTTACTACAACAGTAATTGGCGGAAAAAAGTAAGGTTTAACAAAGGATCATCATTCGATAAATTGATGATTTACGCGTTCTATGCAATGTTTCGTGTGATCGTTTGAATTAGAAGAAAACGGTTATTGAAGAAAACAACATTTTGATTTATGCAATTAAAGTGATAGGAGAGCGTAAATGTTGTTTGTTTTGAAAATTTTTCAAACCTAACCTCACTTTTAATTGCCAATAGGGTATTCAGGCTGCGAGTTTATTTCCTTATTTATGGATTACTTTGAGAATTGGTCCTATGTGTAAAAGAGAGGGTCTCTTTAATCACGTTTTTTGCCAATAGATAAATTAGTTTTGCATTTTTTGTTACATATTCACTTCAGTACACTAGACAAAGTATTTATCCTCTTATGCTTGAGGCCGATGACATACTCACGCGTAGGCGTGCGCGAACGCGTCCAAGACAAAAGAATTCCTCTAGCTGATATTGTGCTTTACGAGTGCTTGGACGCACTCCGCATCGCTCGACGCGTCAGTATGTCATCGCCCTGAGCCCAATTTTCTTCAAAGTGCGTCAATCATGGCAGACCACTCTTCTAAACTCTTTGAGTCAGCTAACAACTAGAATCGTTTCGGATTTGACCGTAGGTCTCTATGCATGCGTATAAAATATTCACCGTTCAAGAATCGATTGTGCAGTCGGTAATCATTGCTGCTTCAGGTGGAATTTTGATTCGTGTATGCGTATGGTGATAGGACTGTGTGGTATGTGTTGGATCATGGTTGAACCAGAGACGATGGCATTAACAACGTCTCCGGGTTAAACTACCTTGACCGTGCATTCATAAGTTTTTCCTTTGTCAGTGCACCAATGAATACATGGGGACGTGCACCGATCAGTGTTTGTAGAATCATACTCAAATCTCACTCACCGAGGCCTTATGCACGAGCTAACTCGTATGCGATACCCAATCGAAACGTATTTTATGTTTACGTACACGGTAAAAAATCAACACGCTCAATTTAACTGTTCCATCTATTGAATGATCAACTTTACAATCACTATTATTGAAAATGATATTCCTTTGATTTTGAAGTGGTGTCACACCTTTCACAAGTGTGTTTAATGCAGACAATTCCATAACATCAACACTGTTGATCAAAAAGCCACTCACTGGATGTTGAAATGATTAGCACTTCGATCAGCACCAATAATGTCTTCACTAGAATTGAAAGTGATATGCTATTGAATTCACAGGTTTAAGGCTATTGATTTAAGAGTGGAGCGATATTGGTGTTGTTCTAAAAATAGATGACAGTTCTTTCATCTGTTCTGCTTATTTCAAGAGGTATTTCGAAGTGTGAGATTGAGTCATGGTAAGACAAAGGACTTTCAAGCAAAGGTATGTTATTCAAATCTGAGCTGAGGTAATTCAATTTTTTTTAATTTTGGTGTTTTATATTCAAAACATTGTGCACGTCAAATGGAAGTGGTGTCTTTGAATGCGACGAGCTCAGCTATTGATATTGATTTGATTCCAAAGTAGTGCATATTCAAATGCAGAACAGTTCGCATGGACGTGTATATTTTTTACCGTGTATGGATTTGTTATTCATTGTTTTAAGCAAAGAAACTTATTCCGATGGATTTAACGAAGAACACGCAAAAACCACACAATGATGAGACGGGTGAGGTTTGCCTTGAGCGGATCGCTGGTTACTAAAATTGAACGACATATATACACACAAACAGACATCACCTCAATTCGTCGAGCTGAGTCGATTGGTATATAACACTATGGGTCTACGAGCCTTCTATCAAAAGTTTGGTTTTGGGGTGATCATATAGCATTTACGTATACTTAGTATACGAGAAAGGCAAAAACATTTACAGTTCCATCTGTCATTGAATATGTTGGTGTACGTAGCATCGTGTTTGTTTTGATTCGAAACATATATGATCACCCAACCGGACTGACAATGCGATATGCGATGGCCACGACTAATCATATTATTGCTGTCCAATGAGCAGCTCGAAGTAGCTCGAAGTTATTCCCATCCCTCTCATGTCCATTTGTTGACAAGAAAGAATGAGCAGGACGGGAACAATCTCGAGCTACTTCGAGCTGCTCATTGGACAGCACTATTATGATAAAAACGTTTAAATACTCGCACTGATTTTTGCTAATAGGGCACTGCACGAATGAATATCTTTCTTTTTTGTTCTTCAGGAAATTTGACGTTTACTGGCCTTGTTGTTTTCAAATTTCTTTGCAGCGAGAAAGAGACAAAGCAGTCCGTGCAGTGCCCTATAGTGAAATTTACTTTTGGATATATGTATTATACAACGTATACACCAGTCAAGCAGTTTGACGAACATTGACTCCGCTCCCAAGAAAACGCTTCGGTTGCTGCTTTGTTTGAACGTGTGTGAAGTTGTTCGAACAGGTTCGAACAACCATTTGACAGTTGGCGGTTCGGTTGGAAAAAACCCGGATTAATCCACCTACAGTGAGATTTTGACCCTCCCTTAGTTATATGGAATTTTTTTTCCAGACTGCAGAATTTAAAACGAGATAAAACTACTCAGCTTCCCACGGCGATTTACCATGAAAGTAACAAAATAATTCTCGCTTAACTTTTCAAAAGGACCTAAGTAACATTTTTTTCATGAATTAATTTGAGTACTGCAATCAAAAGCTTTCATGTTGTTCTGTTGATTGCGCTATTCAAATTAATTCATGAAAAAAATGTTACTTAGGTCCTTTTGAAAAGTTAAGCGAGAATTGCATACCCAAAGGCGGATGTCATGGGTTGAGTGACAACTCAACGAATGATAATACTTGTGACACATATATGATACCAATATCACTGTACAGCATAAAATCATATGTCTGTCACCCAGAATCACGCTGGTATCACGATAGCACGATGATTTCTGTACCCTGCCCTTCGACCGTTGTATTGTACGAAACAGAACATAATTTGTTGTTTTGAAATGTCAAATACGCCGTTTGACATATGAAATAAAAACAAACATTTGCAAGCTGACTGAGTAAAATTCGTTTTTCTGCAATTCCGGATGATATTTTTCACAACATTGGCAAAATAATTATTCGTAAGCCCATTGTTTGCTACAATTACGCTCTGAAGATGTCTTCTTATTGATTTTGCCAGTTCTTGGGTTGTTTCTGGGAAGATCTACCGTCTTTTTTGCATGATATTCAATGGGTTTGCCAGAGTTCTGTATCGTGTGATTTCGAACATTTTGTTCAAGGATCCCATGGGTTTTAATTGGAATGAGGTCTGGGGACTGGGAAGAATGCGGGATCTTTGATTTGCCATTAGTCAGCATCTACTTTTTTAGATGGGAAGAATGTTTTGTACCGTTGTTTTGGACAAATTCAAAATTGGATCTATGACCCAATTGAACGGTTCTGGCTTTATCCTTCAAAATGTCCAAATGAATTAAACGATCAGTACCTTTTGCACTGAAATCACCCCAAACCATAGAATAGAGTGATTAACGTCCGCAGAAATAATTGCCCTGCGGAATATTTACAAGAACTCGCATATTGCTGCTAAAATACCTATACGAAGAATTGAAAAACTATGACTTTTTCATATCGATAAATGAACTGCTGACGAGAATTCACAATTTATTAAAAAAAAATATGGGTAAATATTGTGTAATTATGATGATGATACTACCATCTATTGTAGCAAAACACCTGCCGAAAGCACTGGCCATATCTGACAAACTATTTTTGACATGATTATATTATTGTTTGTATTTTATCAAACTCCAGTATGAAGGGCCAAAAATGGGTGGGGTGGTGCCATAAGCAAAGACACTTATGCGAATCCACGGGATGAATAGAGAATCTCCTTCCAGAAAAAAGTTCGTACATACCTGGGTGCTGCGGATAGAGCCGCTTTTCTGCTCTCAAGCGAGTAGCGGAATATTTTGAAATCAATCCTATAAGCAGAATTATTTTGCAGTTCTCCGGCTGTCAAACATTTCCCGCTCTTCGAATTTCTCTTTCCATGCTGCATGAAGGCGCACGAATGCGCGAGACTCTACATGACTTTACGATGGTTTACATACATTCCTGCTCCAATCAGCTGCTGAATCTCGTGAAATCTCGTAACGAGTGCTTTTTAATTGCATTCCTACTAATTATCCACTCGAAATATAATGTGAATATATTTGTTACAAAGAATGCAAAACTCAAACTAAGTTTATTTTTATTTTTCCCCAAATAATAACAATACTTCTCAATATAAGATCTAAAACGAACATAACCACAATCTTCAATGTTTGGCTCCGGCACAATAGAAAATTTTGGCTTCAGTTTGACAACCAAATCGATTCTATCCGCACCACCTGTAATGTATTCTGAATTTCGATTTATTTTTATTTCAAGTGTAAAAGTTTCCTATCCCTACCACTCTACAGTGTTAATATATGCTTTGCATGCCCTGATATAATATTGTATATATATACCTTGCTCCCTACGAAGTTTGCTGTTGACATCGGTTAATAAAGTGGGTCTCTTGCAGTTTGACCGTGAACCAGAACAGAAGTGTTTTTGGAATTCTTATAAAGAAAGAAGTTATTTTAATTGGCGACGAGGTGAAAGTGAAAGTGTTTAAGTTCGGGTATTTAGCTGTGCTAATTTTGTGCTCGGTGGAAGGCATTGTTTTCAGCAGCTTAAGGTGTGTTCCGACGGGCTTAAAAAAGTCTGCAAACAAATTCAAAGAGAACTGTGAAAGAATAGATCTTTAGTTCATGGCTTTGTAAGCTAATTCCAAACTGCATTGTTCTTTTTCTACAATAGCCGGTCGCAAGCGACGCTATACGACAGAGGATTGTGCACACTGAATGGTGGTTAAAATACAGAGGATTGAAATACCAGGTCGAAGTTGTTCCCTGGTTGTGGCCATCTTTTTGTGTCAACATTGAATCCGGTTGCTGTTCCTGCTGTGGCATTCTGGTGCTCTCGGTTCCTGTTATTCCTGCTGCGGTGCTCTGATAGTTTCGGTAGAATCTTGGATGTTCAGCCAGACTTTGAGCGGCATTTGGTGGTATAAAGGTATGTACTAAAGATTTCTTTTTACTAGGGTGTGAAAGTTATTTGACAAATTTTTTTTTTTTTGAATCTTTCTCGTGTTTTACATTGCCAGTGAATAGACATTTGTTAATATGGGTTTGATCGGTACTATTGACCCTTACGTACAGGGTACGTCTTTCTCCCATTATGTAGAACAAATGGAGTATATTTTTTCAAGCAATGACATTCAGGAAACTAAGAAGAAGGATATATTTTTGAGTTTGTGTGGAGTCACAGTGTTTCATGAGCTGAAACGCCTCTACCCGGCTACAGATCTGAAAACGATTTCGTATGGTGATATTATAAAGAAACTTAAAGAAAGATATGATAAGGTTGAGTCGGATATAGTGATGCGATATAAATTTCGATGCCGCGTTCAAGGACCGGCTGAGACAAACGAGAACTTTTTATTAGATGTAAAGTTATTAGCTGAAACGTGCGACTTTGGAGAGTTTAGAGATTCCGCGATTAGGGACCAATTAGTCTACGGGATTTTTGATAAGAATCTTCAACAAAGGCTTTTAGATGAGGAAAATTTGACTCTCAAAGTTGCTGAGCGCATAATGAAAGCGAAAGAGGTTACAGCGAGCAGTTCTCAGGCTATCAATAGAACTGGAGGAGGAGAGGTACACTCTGTTAAACAAAGGCTGGGCTGGAAAATTTCTAAGGACGAGCCGAGAGATTATAAAGGAAGGGATGGTAATGAAAGAGGTAGAGAACGAGAAAGGCATGAAAGGGGGTACGATAATAGGCGTTTTCAGCAATCCTATAGGGATTATAGATCCAGGTCTAGATCGCAGACTAAAGGTCGTTATGCTAACTTTATCTGCCATTACTGTAACATGAGGGGACATATTCAGAAGAACTGTTATAAGTTTATTAACAAGCAGAGGAATCCAGCGATGAATACGATAAAATGCGTAAGTGAGACAGCTAGTGAAGAAGATCCTCATGATTATTTCAAACGTTTAAGGATGGACTACGATAGTGACACGGATTCAGGTGATTATTATCCTTGTATGATGATCAAGTCCATTAGTAGGGTCAGTGAACCTTGTCTGCTGGATGTTAGTATTGATGGAAAAATAATCAAGATGGAAATAGACAGTGGTTCCTCAGTTTCTGTGATTAGTAGGCTGGATTACTGGAGCAAATTTAGTGAAATACCGTTGAGAAGCAATATGAAAAGATTGGTGGTGGTCAATGGATCTACTTTGGAAGTATTTGGTTCTATTTTGGTAAAAGTGTTGCTGAATGGTAAGAAAATTTTAATGGAGCTTATTATCATCAATACAGAGCACAAGTTTTTACCACTGATTGGACGTGATTGGTTAGATGTTTTTTGTGATGGATGGAGACAAATTTTCTCCAAAGCAATTTGTGTGAAAAATGTGGGTTCAGTATATGACACGGAGAAAATAGTAAGTTATTTGAGAACTAAATACGATAGCGTTTTTAACAGAGATTTCAAGCATCCCATTAAAGGCTATGAAGCAGATTTGATATTTAGGGAGGGAAGCCCAATTTTTAAAAAGGCCTACGACGTGCCCTATCGGTTGCGAGATAAAGTAGTGGAGCATTTGGAAGATTTGGAAAAGGATGGCATTATAACACCAATTAAAACAAGTTTATGGGCGTCACCTATAGTAGTTGTTCCGAAAAAGAACGATGAAATTAGGTTAGTTATTGATTGTAAGGTATCTTTAAACAAAGTATTGATACAAAATAGATACCCTTTGCCAACTGCGCAGGATTTATTCTCTTCTTTAGCTGGTTGTAAATGTTTCTGTTCGTTGGACTTGACGACTGCTTACACACAATTGGAACTTTCAAGGAATTCAAGAAAGTACGTTGTTATTAATACGATTAAAGGACTGTTTACTTATAATCGGTTGCCACAGGGAGCGTCATCTAGTGCAGCGATCTTTCAACAGATTATGGACAATGTTTTGAGTGGTATTGAATCGGTATATTGTTACCTTGATGATGTGTTAATCGCAGGAAAAACTCCAGAAGAATGCTTTAAAAAACTTGAGATGGTTTTGGAACGATTGTCTCGAGCCAACATTAAAATTAATTTTAATAAATGTAAGTTTTTCGTCAACAAGTTGCCTTATTTAGGGCATATTATTTCGGAGCAGGGACTTCAGCCCAATCCAGATAAAGTATCAACTATACAAGCAGCTAAAAAACCGGAAAATATTAATGAATTGAAGGCATATTTAGGGCTTCTTAATTATTATAATAAATTCCTTCCGAACCTTTCTATGACTCTGAATCCCTTATATGGATTACTAAAAAAAAATGTGAAATTTTTGTGGAATTCCAATTGTGATAGAGCATTTGAGGAATCTAAAAAGAAATTATTAGCTGCTAATATATTAACTTTTTATGATCCTAGAAAACCTATTATAGTCAGTACTGATGCGTCTTCGTATGGTTTAGGTGGAGTAATTTCACATTTAGTCGATGGAATTGAAAAGCCCATTTGGTTTACTTCTTTCTCCTTAAACAATGCGCAAAAGGTCTATCCAATACTCCATTTGGAGGCATTGGCAGTTGTTTCCACGGTAAAAAAATTTCATAAATTTTTATATGGTCAAAAATTTATTATCTATACGGATCATAAACCACTTTTAGGGATTCTTGGCAAGCCTGGTCGCAATTCAATTTTTGTCACTAGGTTGCAAAGATATATCATGGATTTAGCTATATACGACTATGAGCTGGTGTATAGGCCCGCAAAAAAACAAGGAAATGCCGACTTTTGCTCTCGATTTCCGTTAAAGGACGAGGTAGTTAGCGATGCATGTGATTATGTGAAATCTTTGAACCTGTCTGACGATTTTCCTTTGGATCACTTACTAGTGGCTGAAGAGACCAAAAACGATGCATTTTTATTGCGGATTATTTCATACATTAGAAACGGTTGGCCGAAGCGAGTGCAACGTTGTTTTAGAATTGTTTATTCTCAAAATCAAGATTTGGAAGAAGTTCAGGGTTGTTTATTATTTCAAGATAGGGTAATTGTACCAGCTACATTGCAGAGTAGAACATTGAAGCTGCTTCACGCTAACCATAATGGCATAATCAAAATGAAGCAGCTTGCTAGGAAAAATGTTTACTGGTTTGGCATAAACAAAGATATTGAGGAATACGTAAATGGGTGTGATACTTGTTTAAAGATGACGAATGTTTCTGGCAGCAAAGATACTAATAAATGGATACCGACAATGAAGCCTTTCAGCAGGATTCATGCTGATTTTTTTTACTTTAAGGGACACGTTTTGTTATTAATTGTTGACAGCTACTCTAAATGGCTAGAAATTGAGGTTATGAATAAAGGTACAAGTGCAGAAAAAGTTTTGAAGAAATTTTTGGGTTTTTTTGCTAGATATGGTCTTCCTGACGTAGTGGTGACGGACAATGGTCCGCCATTCAATTCTTCTTCTTATATTTCATTTTTGAAGAAGCAAGGAATACAGGTGTTTAAAAGTCCACCATACCATCCCCAAAGTAATGGGCAGGCGGAAAGAATGGTAAGAGTCACAAAGGAGGTCCTAAATAAGTTCCTTCTGGATCCTCAATTGCTTTCGTTGGACATGCAGGATAAGGTCAATTATTTTCTCTTTAATTATAGAAACACTTGTCTCGAAACTGGTGATTCGCCATCTGATAAGGTTTTAGGATATAAACCTAAAACTCTACTGGACTTGTTAAACCCAAATAAAGTATTTAAAAAGCAACTAGAATATCCTCCAGTAGAGAATATGGTTTGGAATCATCCAAGGTTTGAAATCAAGACAAGGTTTACTATAGAAACCCAAATTTATCACAAACTCAGAGATGGGTAGAGGCCGTATTTACTAAAAAAGTCTCTACTAATGTATTGCAGATTGCCATCGGATCACACCTTCTCACGGCCCACAGGGGGCAGATAAAGCTAGCGAAGAGCAATGAAAGGAGGCGAAATGTTTCGTTCCAAGTCGCTGAGGGTGGCGCTACCAGACGAGGAGAGAAGATGAAGAACCATTCTGTGGGTTCGAACCATCGCTTGAACCTCCGCCAGCCAAAAGTGAGCTCCACCCGGAAGCTTTGTCGAGAAATTCCAAGACCACGGATTCGGGAATCAGTCGGTCTATTGGGAATCGAAAATCTAATAGGAAGAAAAAGAAAACAATGGAAGAAGAATTTCTGTACTATTGAGTGTTATCAGCTAAATTAGCCATTGTTATCGAAATGAGCCAATAATATTTTGTATAGAGATACATTCGAGTTAAAATAGTTAATGCTTTTGTATAAGCAGTCTGAACTAACTTACATAATGAATTTTCAACTACAAAGGGAAGGAATTGTAATGTATTCTGAATTTCGATTTATTTTTATTTCAAGTGTAAAAGTTTCCTATCCCTACCACTCTACAGTGTTAATATATGCTTTGCATGCCCTGATATAATATTGTATATATATACCTTGCTCCCTACGAAGTTTGCTGTTGACATCGGTTAATAAAGTGGGTCTCTTGCAGTTTGACCGTGAACCAGAACAGAAGTGTTTTTGGAATTCTTATAAAGAAAGAAGTTATTTTACCACCCAGGTACATACAATAATATAATCTAGCCCTCAATTCCCAGATTGACCCAAGAGATGGGAAGAAGAGCCCGCCCTTTATCCACGAGATGTTAACAATAGGAAGTTGGCGATTCCACTCTTCTTATACAAATCGCTTCAATCGGGTGCCCTGATGGTTTTTTTATGTAAACTATAGTAACAGTTTATGATTTCTATACATTTTGATGAAAAATATAGTTTTGGATTTAGAGGTGAGCCAGCCTAGGGCTGCAAACCTCTATAATAAAGATATAAAAAAAAAAGTTTTGGAAAACGGTAAAGTCAGTTTCAAAACAAGCTGTCAAATAGATACAACGGTGGAAAGAAAAGACGTGTGTCATCTCGTCACTGTACGCGTACAGCGTGATACGAAAATCATTGTGCGGAAATCATATGTCTGTCGATAGTATAACGTACTGTACTTCATGCTGCCTATCTATAAGGCGCTCGTCGGATTGAATAACTATTGAGACAGGGTTAGTAATTATCGTAACGCTGGTTGCATATAATGTACTCGTAATTTCCAGAGACCTTGATATTAATTAATCCAGAACTAACTAAATCAGTCATTGATCTGAACGAAACTCAATAGCGTTCAATAATAACATATATTTCGCCTTATGGGTGTCTAATTTGATAAAACTAAACTTGTTCAATACCTTAAAAATGAGCTAGATTTTTATGGTAGTAAATTTCAGAATTTGCACACATACGCACACATACATGCATACAAGTGATCTATTAGTGACTCAAAACATGCTCACATTTGCTATCTAGCTTCCACTGACGAAATT
The DNA here is from genome assembly GCF_024139115.2 of Armigeres subalbatus. Taxonomy (NCBI): domain Eukaryota; kingdom Metazoa; phylum Arthropoda; class Insecta; order Diptera; family Culicidae; genus Armigeres; species Armigeres subalbatus. The sequence continues at coordinate 244,520,392 of NC_085141.1, forward strand.
TTTGAAATCCCTTTCAATTTTTACGTTTTTGCTTTTCTGAGAAGATTTGTTTGTACATGGTTCTATATGTTCCTCAATTAAAATCATTTATTTCTTTGAAACAAATCAGAAAAATAGGCATAATTCCATATCACATCATTTGTTATAATTATATTTTCAATTTCAATGTGAATTTGTTTCAAATACCATACATTTTATTTAATAATTCACGAGATTTCTTGATAGATTAATACGTAACACACCTGCGTAACGCATACAAAGTGAAATTATAGACACTTCCGAAGGAAGGGTCAAAAATAAAACGGTTTGATTTTGGATTGAGTTGTCGGGGGTGGAGTCAAGGTTCGCCGAACATGTTTGAGCATTTGTAGTGAAGTTGCACAAACCCTCATATATTTTTTGACGGTTGGTGCTCAAGTTGGCGCTACGGTCGTTCGTGTGTGATATTGTTGGTCGAATAAATATTGATTGTTCGTGCCGGTGGTGTTGGTAAAACTTGATGGATGTTTGAATAAACGAGAGGTGGAGTCAATGTTGGTCAAACTGCTTGACGTACACCACCAGTCAAGCAGTTTGACGAACATTGACTCCGCTCCCAAGAAAACGCTTCGGTTGCTGCTTTGTTTGAACGTGTGTGAAGTTGTTCGAACAACCATTTGACAGTTGGCGGCTCGGTTGGAAAAAATTAAAACGGTTTGATTTTGGTTTGAGTTGTCGGGGGTGGAGTCAAGGTTCGCCGAACATGTTTGAGCATTTGTAGTGAAGTTGCAAAAACCCCCATATATTTTTGATGGTTGGTGCTCAAGTTGGCGCGTCGGTCGTTCGTGTGTGATATTGTTGGTCGAATAAATTGTTCGTGTCGATGTTGGTAAAACTTGATGGATGTTTGAATAAACGAGAGGTGGAGTCAATGTTGGTCAAACTGCTTGACCGTGTGTACGTTCCATTAGAGTGGGGCGCATTTGAATGGAAAAACGCAAACTTCATCCAATCAAGTGAGATCAATGTTTTTCTGAATCGCTTTGGGATCCCAATCAACTGTGCAAAATATTGGCTCGATTGATTGTGTACTCGCTTTCCGTATCGCGTTTCAATTTTATATGGAGATTTGTATGGGAAGACGTACTTTTTCACATTTTTGCTCTTAGCAGCTTCAATTTATCGTCTATCACGTGACTCAATACGTTAGCATTTAGTCTGAAAAATGCCGAAAGACTTTACTGAAGAAGGTATGTAGCTGGAAGGTCTACAAAAAATGTTATTACGCTTCGAAAATTGATTGTTCAAACATTATGCTAGAAATCAATATTTCTACCAGCACTACCCGACAACCTATGGTTGTCAGAGGGCAAAATCCATCTTCCTTCTTGTCGGAATTTTTACTTTGTGAAATGATTCCTAACAACTCCCATCAGCACTAAAGCCCTATAAGATCAATATTTTTGAAATAACGCTCAGTTAAATTATTGTTCCACGCAGTTCGGCAGTGCTGGCAGAATAAACGACTTTTTGCATATGGTTTGAGCATTAAATCTTCGAAGCGTTATAACTTTTTTCGTGGACGTTCGTGGACATATAGAGGTAAAAATGCAAAAATATACGTTTTCCCATACTAATTTCCATACAAACTTCAAACGCGATGCGGAAAGCGAGGAAGCAACCAATCGGGCCCAAATTCTGCACAATTGTTTGGGACTCCGAATGGTTTCGAAAAACCATTGATCTGAAAAAATGACCATGACGCCCCACTCTAATATGTATATAATAGGGGAGGTTCGTTCATCAATGCTGCCATCTGGAAAAGTTTAGAGAAAAAGTAGAGCCATGGAAATTTGACATGGCATGATATAGAAAATGAGAATTAAAGGCTCTCTCAGACCTAGGCAATTTCATCGCCGCGACGGCGACAACTATTCGCCGCTATTCTATCATTGGGTCGCTGCAAGCAATTTTCTATTTACGCTCCCATAACAACGGCGACAGAATCGCTGTCGCCAAGCGATAGAATCGCGTCGCGACCGTCGCATCGCGTGTGTTTGGGGGAACCTTAAAATGTCTCTAGAACGTTAAAGAATTTTTTTTTTGTAAAACAATTTTTAGTTTGTGGGGTTAGAAATTCAACAATCTTAAGCATTAACTGCTTATTCCAAAAAAAATATAAAAAAAAATCGAGATATCATGTCTATTTTGTGTGCTTTTAAAATTCTAACCCCGTAAACCAAGATTTTTTTTGAGAAACGTCCTTAATTTTTGTTTTATAACAAAAATATACTCCATTTCCTATACCACACCGTGTGAAATTTCAATGATTCTACTTTTTTTCTCGATGACAGCTGGTGGTCTTCTCCTCCTCTATGGTCCTGTGCACATTTTTTCACCAAGAATGCCGTAGGAAATTCATCTAGCAGATTCCCTATTATACAGGAATTCCTCTTGAAATTCCAATCAATATTCCTGCAAGAGTGTTTTTTTCTCTTTGAAAATCACTCAGCAGCTTTTAATAAAAATCCTTCAGGATTTGCAAAATGTCCTCTAGAAATTTGCCCTGAAAATTCCCCAGGAGTTCAAAATAAAGTTTCTTCGGTTCTGCATAGAATTCGTTCAGAGAATCCTACAGTTCCCAAGAATTTCGACCAGAATTCCTACAATCCCCAGGAAACTCCGCCAGAATTTTTGCCGGTTTTCCTTTGGAAGTTACTCCAGGAATTTCTCCGGAAGTTCCTCCACAAATTCCTCCGGAACTTCCTCGGAGGAAATCCTAGAGGAACTTCCTGATGAATTCCTGAAGGAACTTTTGGAGGAATTTCTGAAGGAACTTCCGGGGGAATTCTTGAAGGACCTTCCAGAGGAATTCCTGGAGAAACTTCCGGAGGAATTCCTGAAAGATCAATCAGGAGAACTTCCGGAGCGATTCCTGAAAGATCATCTGGAGGAATTTCTAAAGGATCTTCCGGTGGGATTCTGATGGATCTTCCGGACGAATTCCTGAAGGAACTTCTGGAGGAATTCCTGAAAGACCTCCAAAGGAATGCTTGGAGGAAATTAAGGAGGAATTCCTGAAGGAGCTTCAGAAAGTATTCCAGAGGGATTGTCTGGAAGAACTCTTGAAGGAATTTCCATAACTCCTGGAGCAACTTCCAGAGAAAGTGCTTAAAATATTCCTAGAAAAATTACCAAAAGAATCACGAAGGAATTGCTTGTAAAAAATATGCCTGAAAGATGTCATTGAGGAATTCCTGGAAGATACCGTCATGGAATGCATACAAGAATTCAAGAAAGGATTACTGAAAGAATTTCCGGCTGAATCCCCGAAGGAAATCCTGAAAGAACGCATGAAGTGTTTTTTTTGGAAGAATTCTTGAAAGATTTTTTGGAAGAAGTACTAGGCCCATATATTTCCGTTCAAAGGAATTACTGGAAGAAATCTATAAGGAATTCATTAAACAATTCCAAATGAAGATACACTTGATAAGAAATTCTAAATATTATCTATTCGGTATTCCTCACATACACTTTTCTGACAATTCTTATCGGATTTTCTGAACGGGTTTCATAGAGAATTCCCAAACTGATTCCATCCACTGACCTAATTTAGGACACAAGCTGTGGAGAAAATCTGTTATAAACCCCGGGATAACTTCCCAAACAATTTCCAAAGATATTTTTATTCTTATTCTAGACAACAGTACCGATTTAACTTCATATAAAAATACATACAAAACGCCCACAAAAAAACGATTTTCGACGCGCATTTTAATTGAATGAACGAACACTTTCGTTTTGATTTACCCTTCTGCTTGTTTATTCCCATATGGTTCCACCCAATGTTCCACGCAGCGTTCGTAAGCCAAGAGAGGAAGCAATTCATGGTGGACTTCGACGCCTCTCATGTGATAAGTTCACCCTATCATCACGAATCCTATCCTATCATCATCGAGCTACGGAAGGTGAAATCAAAATTTTGCTACGACCGGAGATCTCAAGAGTTGCCGAGGCTGAAGACGGGTCATGTGGTATTGTGGTATGGTATGGTATGTGGTATAAACGCCCGAGGGGACCCGAGGAACCCGTAACAGGAAATATTATACGGGATGCCTATTCTACCGTGCAGCGAAAAGAACCAACACATCAAGAATCCGGTGGCCGGTGCGTAGCTTTGCCTAGTCATTTCTACAGGCGCATACAGAATAGCGGTGATATCCGGTCATAAGCACTCCAAAGCCAGCAGATCGAACATCGAACAGCTGATAGTATGAATACGTTTTTGGCACGAACGAAGTTGTACATATCTACTGACCAACATGGTTTCTATTCTGAGAGATCCGTAACAACTCCTTAAAGCAAGTGACTTGGATCGAGAGTATTAAGGACACTCAACACGGAATCCAAGTTTCAAAGTGCTCGCGTTTTCGGGGTGCCCACTCGATACGGAGGCGGCGCATAACTGTCATTTTTATTGATTTAGCTTTGCTGCGTGAAAAAATAAAAATGACAGTTGTACGTTATGCAATTAGCCGAAGGATGCTTCTTTGGAGATATCGTGTCAATCTCCCACCATATGTCGAACACTGCTGTCTACCGACTGAGGATCGATACACTCAAGCAACGTTGGACATCACAACAGCCAGTTATAGCAGGGAAGTTATTGAGAGATCGGTCTGAATCTTCTGGTGAATTTCGACAAAAATTCCCAGGAGTATAGGCCTTAACATCTACACGCGTAACCAAAGGACTGAAAGATCTTTTCAAACATGGTTTCTGTTTTTTTTATCAATAGAACCAAATTGGATACGCCTTCAACAATTGTTCTATTCCTGGTAATCCAAAATAAATCCCTAGAGTATATGCCTTGAGGTATACATATGTAACCAACAAAACTGATATCTCTTTCTAAAAATGGTGCATGCCCTATTTGATTTATGAAACCAATAACTGTTTCGTTCCAGGACAAGAATTCTCTGGAGTCTGGAGTATATGCCAGGGCTACACGCGTAAGAATAACCAAATTGATAGCTCATTTCAAAAATGGTTTATGCCCTTTTTGATCCATATAACCATATTGGATACGCCTTGTTACATACTTGGTCATCCAAGAATTCCGTAGAATATGGGCCTTGAGCTTCCAGATAGATGTTTGCTTTTTTTTAATTGTTAATGCTGATGTGTTCTATTTCAGTTCATCCAAGAATTTCTCTAGAGTAGAGGCCTCTACACGCGTAACCTAAAGGCTGTTTTTTCTTTTAAAAGTGCTGGATGCCCTTTGTATTCTATTGAACCAAATAGGATATGTCCTCAAAAATTGTTCCATTCCAGGTCATCTAAGAATTTCCTGAAGACCTTAATGACTGTAGATCTTTCCGAAGATGGTTCTTGCTCTTTGTGATTCATAAAACCTAAATGGATAATCCTTAAAGAAAATCAAATTTTTATTGATTCAAATGATCAGCATATTTATAAGAGCAAGTTCAATTTCTAACTGACCTTAAGGCCTTTAATTCATTTTTTGTAATTCTTGGATAGCCTGAAATGGAACATGCGTTCAATTCATATCCAATTTGGATCAAATAATCACCAAAAGTATGTCTCGTTTCTGAATGGCGATGTAGCAGCCAACGGTGGCGGTATGGTAATGAACCTGGAAGCACGCGCGCAGGACATACGTTTCCGGGTCCGAATCTCCAAGAAATCCAGGAGGAGATCGGCCAAAAATCCAGGAAAATCTTGGAAGACCTGGAACATGTGGCGATAACAGAGAAGCAGAGCGAGCAAGGTGGACGATCCAGAAAACGGATGGAGAGATGTGGTATTGTGGCGCCAAAATATTTGATTCTGTGATCTGTTCAGATGTAAGCTGAATAAATGAAATTAAACATTTCCCAAACGTATTTCATTTCCTCAAGTTTTTAACGAAACTCACGTTTTGCATAAAATGGCAAAAGTTCTCTATAATCTAAATTATTCCCAGTGGTTTAGACAACCGGAAAGGCTGAATAAGCTCGGCAGGGCAGCAAAGTGGTCGTACCGTTTCTCTTTGTTGCTCTGTCGAGACCTTTTGATTTAGCCTTATGTTTCTTTCCCTGGTTTTGGCCCAAAACTTTTCGGTTTTCGTGATTCGGCGTTTTGTACTAGTCCCCTAAAAACTCATAAATTTCCTTACCTTCAAAACATCTTGCAGTGAAGACATACTCCCGAGTGGACTAGGTGATCGTGGTAAAGAAGGAGGTTGATCCCGTGGTCGGGCCGGAGCCGTCCGCTTAGCACCTGGGAAAGAATTATTAGAACCTTCTTTTAATGGGTGTGGGTGTGGTACTGTTCCGGGCGTTTCGCAAATACTAACCATTGTGGGGATGAATCATGGGACGTGGAGGAGCTCGCGGTGGTGGCGGAGCGTGGCGCATCGTTGATACCTGAAACGGTCAAAATTAGCGTTAGGACCTAGATTCAAGTCATTTGTATCTAGAAAAGTATTACTCGATGTTGGTTATTTTGATCTGCCGTTTCAATTGTGGTGGGAAGATCGAGTAACCGTTGCTTTTGGATTCCATCTCCTGGGCCCATGTGCGAGATATGGTTGAAGTTTGTAGGAGCCGAAATCAATTTCGAGCGGCGATCGGTGCTACTGGAAATGTGATTTTGTTTAATTATTCACTTTCAAGCAACGTAAAATAGATAACAAAAATAGTTTTTCACTTACGTTCGTATCGTACGGCTGCCTTCGTTACGCAATGAAAAGCGTTTAGATTTTAGTCTACCATCACGATCACATGGTGCGAGATTGAGTAGCTCTCCTGAAACCGTAAATACAATAGTAATAAGATATTTGTTGTTCCGATGCATTTATGGCTTTAATTTGTTAAAACTTACGTGTATGCATGTTAGCCAGATAAATGACATGGGCAGCGTCATTTAGGGTCGTCAGCGAAAGAATTCCGTTGTTTATCAGTGGACGGGACCGCTTAAGTCCAATTGATTGAACCCACTCGGCGGTTTGCGCGTTAAATATATCAAGATGTGTTTCCGAGTAGACTAGGAGATGACCATCACAATAAGCTGCAGACGAAAAAGAACAGATAGTTTATTATATGTCCGAAAAGTGTTAATCAAAATACAACGAAGAACCCCCTTTCCGTAAAGATGAGACATAGAAACAAAAATTATGTATTCAGAGTGATGTTGATAAGAAACTTCCCGCTTTGATTGTGGATTATGGAATTTAAAAAAAATATATAAATGATACTCTATCAAATTTTTTAATTCAAATCTCTAGAAAACCCCTGAAATAGTAACATTATTCAACTTACTTATATGGGTAGGTACTGCTGGATACATAATTTCACGATCACGTGATTTGCGTCCTTGTAAATCTACATAAATGGCTAAAGTTTGAAACACCAGCAGGTATTCTCCATGAGCTGTAATTAGAAAGTAATATTGACATGTTATTCAGTTCTACTTAGAAACAAAATGCTACAATTTTTACCATTTGATCCTTGCCCAGACTGAATTTCAATAACTCGCCATGCATCAACTCCGGAATACGCAAGGAAGTTATTCAGCTGGTTCTCCGGATGAACAAGAGCTGTAACAAACAAACATTATAATGAATAACGCTTCCAACAAATTAGAGAATCAGAGCTTACGCATTGCTTGGGCCTCTCCTTGCAGGCAGTACGCTGTAAAACCGCTCTGATGACCCACCGCTAACCGAAGATCGGAAAGCATTTGCAAACTTTGCACCGGGTACGCAACAGTAAACTCGCACATCTTGTGATGTCGACTCCTGTTCCGATTTACCACGTAGACCACAATCTGCGACGTATTTTGTCGCTTTAACGCGATCACAATGCAGTACACTGGTTGTGGTCCACGTTCGATTATTCCCGTGCAGGCCGTTATGCAGTTCTTGGATTCTGCCACCTTAATCCATTCGACGTCCGTCGCTTCTAACGCTCGAATTGGCAAAAGCCTCAAATGACGCTGTTTGCCACAAAGAATCACCAACAACTGCTCCTCCGCGATGTACCACAACTGATACACCTTTTTACTCTCCCCTATCCGGGCGATTTCACTCCGATCCAAATCCAAACAGAATAGGCCGTCTTCCGTGCCCAGCAGAATCCGGTCCGGGTCAATGATAAGCGCACTCAATGCGCTGCGGATCGCCGACAGTGAGCTGTCCAGCACCTCTTTCACCCGGAAAATAGCCGTATTTGGTAGGTTGTTTCGTTTTAATATTCGATGCAATTCGCTGAGCGCCACCACCCACTTTGCCTTTTCGGATTCGGTATCCGCCAGCATTAGGGTTTGCAGCGAGGGACCACCATCCATCAGGGAGGTTGTTATCTATGGAAAATATACTTAATGTGATGCAGAAATTAAAAAAAAAATGCGATTTACCTTAAAGATACAAGGAACATCTTTCTTAGCTGCATGAATGACATCGCTCTCCCGAACTCCGGAGACTCCGAATTCTGGATCACGCATATCTAATACCTGAAAGTACGACGATCATACGTCATTGATTTAGGTCCAAATTTCCACCGGAACTCCGAGCGACCTACCTGAGTAACGTGAACACTTGGTAATGCACTACGGTCCGCTGAGATGTCGTACAGAAACAGCTTAAAATCACAAACAACAACAAACTGCCGCACCCAGCCCCGTTTGACCGCTCCCAGCTTGGGTACCTTCACGTAGCCCTCGTATGCCGTACCGATGCCGCGGGTCGGATCGATACCGAGCGGTCGCTTCGTTTGATCGGACGGCACCGGGCACTGCGTGGGCACCTTCTGGCAGCAGATCATGTGGCAGGCGAAGCCGCACAGTTCGCACACTACGCCCTGCCGGGTGAGGCCGACCATCAGCGAGGTGCAATGGTTGCACTTGGTGGGACTAGAGAACGTTCGCACAAGGAACTGGTGCACCTTCTGCTTCGGCATCATCACGCTGTGCATGCTCTGTGGAAATGTGAAATATGAAATAAGAATTAGACAACAATGTCTAACTGCAAGAATATGCTTTCGGATTTAGTGTTTTTTTTTCAAAAGGTAAGCATTCTTTTGCATTTAACTTATCCATAACAATTACGCGGGAGGACAAAATCATCGCGATGCTCATTTGTTGCATTAGTAGTTCTTGACCTCTAAAATAGACTGGTTGCTGGCTTTTGCCGCTTGATTGGGAAAATTCCGAGATTTTTTGGTCAGTAGGAAAGGATTTTTTGGAAAGTAGGAAAGGATTGCTTTAACTGTTTTTCAGGCAAAAATGGGCCTCCCAAGGGAAACGATAGGTAGGGGTTTTGAAAACTGTTCCGCAGCATATAAGCATAAAAGCATATGGAGACGCATGATAGATTTCCAATTCTAGGAACTTTTTTCCAAATAGGCAAAACTGTATTTAACCCTGGAATTTGAAACGGCTAATACTCTCTTAGTGGGGTCTCCTCGCGAGCAAAGGCGTAGGATTGCCAATCCGGAGATGGCGTGGCGAGTTCGATTCTCGGTCCGGTCTAGGATGTTTTCAGGTTGGAAGCTTTCTCGATACACTGAGCATAGTGTATCCATTGTACTTGCCACACAAGATACATACTCATTCAATGGCGGGCAAAGAAAGGCTTTCAATAAATAACTAAGGAAATGCTAATAGAATACTAAGTTGAAAACAGGGAAAGTTCCATTTGGAATGTGGAGCCAAAGAAGAATAAGAAGATATATGACACATTCGTCCTGAAAGGGTTAATGAAGATAAAAAAGGATCCCTAGGAACAAAACAAACTAGCAAACTAGGAACAAAACAAACTAACAATCTATTTTAGAGGACGAGAATAAAAAATGCATTACATGAGCATCGCGAATACAAATTTACTGTCGACCAGTATATTCTATTATCTCAAGCGAGGCTCATATGGAATAATTCTTATTTATATGTACAACGAGTTGGATACAACCTTACCGTCATACGCATATTTGTCACAAGTTTCCTGGGATTCCTTTGTACATGGGACAGTTATGCGTATAACGGTAGCTCAGAAGCCATGGTATATCGATCATTTCACATAATGTATTGAGGTCTCTAAGTCGTTAGACATAATCACTACAGGGGTTAGACAAAAAGGTTGAGATAGGTAAAATTATGTCGAAATTAAAATCAGCATAACTTTGCGTATAATAATCCGATTTTGATAAAACTTTATTTATAACTTTATTGATAAAACTGTCATTTACAGTTCGGATTTTTTGATTAACATGTAGTACTTAAAGGGTCATAGAACTTTGTCGAACAGATCATTGTTCTAAATACAAAGTGTGAGCCATGACAGCGAGATTAAAAAAATGTCACGGAATGTCATGACATTAATGTCATCTGACACTAATTCGGCTTTCACGCCGCCAATATCATATTTAGAGAAATTACCTATTAGAAAAAGTTTTCGGGTCATTTGAGGGTTACATGTTTATATGGAAAACATAATTGTAAATGACTTGTGAGAAAAGGTATTAGCAAGTTAGTCCCATGACATCGATATGACATTTCCCGTCACTGCTCTCTGGCCAATTTGTAACAGGTTCCGGGTGTTCTGCGAAAGTGACATTTGCTCAGGGTGTATGGCCAATCCCGTACCGTTTTCACGAAAATGGCCATATCTCTGCGTATATCTAACGGATTCTCGATCTGCAGCCATCATTGGTCAGCATATTAGTTCTAGTTTCTGGGGAATGCATAAAACATGATGGCAGTAAACGCCATATAAAATGTCAAGCAGAAAAAAAATGCATTTTTAACATACCCTCAGAAAACCCGAAACATCTCCGGTGGCCAATGGTGTAACAGGTTAACTGTTCGGCGGGTGATATCTTTTAAAACGTTACACACTCGTCGAACGTTCAAACTAGACTGTTTATTAATTCAAATTCTTAACTTAACTTGAGCTCCCATTTGGAGGTACCTGAAGTCATTATATAAATCACACCGTCGGCACTAGCGTACGACGGGTAGCATGGGAACAGCTCGCCCTGGGAACAACCATAAAGCGATGACTCTGTAAAACGACACTTCCAAAACGAAGTGCATAAGCATTGCAGAAGGCATCGACTTGATGAGTCGCTGGATTATGGAATCTAGAATTATATACGGCATGCCGCAAGGAATGCGATTTTATGGAATTGAACTAGGGTCGGTGACATACGTGATACGCATGCTACACCACCACCCTTTACTGAAAAATGATTGAAGATCATTTTTAATTTTGACTTCAAATACCTCTCACAAATTACAATGATTATAATCCTGTTCCTTCAGTAAATTTTTCTTTCTTACATTTTAAGCTCATCCCTTCTTTCGAAAAGAATGATTTCACATGGTACAATGGCAATGGCAATATGTTTGTTATGATATTTTGTTGGGTTGTTTTCCATAATTCTATCTGATAATGGGTGAATTGCATTCTCAATTTCGTGTGATTCAAAATAAAGGATAAGTTTCATTAGTATTTAAGAATATGCTATCATTTTAATTTTTAAAATATCAATTCGAAAGGTGTGCAATAATAATCTCCACTTTTCAGTGTACATTCCACTAAAAAACTCTATTTATATTTTAAAATAATTAAATTGTAGTTGAAGTAGTGTTATACAAATAATAATAATGCTTTTGTCCAATCTGCTTTGGATTATTTACTGAAGATCGGTAGACATTCATTCAAATACCTTTAGTTTTTCTCTAACGAACCGATAATTTTGTGAAATCTACGTTTTAATATACAAAACCGAGTTTAGGTAAAAGAAATGCTTCTTCATTTGTAACTGCTTCGTACACATGAAGTTGATCAGGCTTCTGTGTTTGAACGTTGCAATGAATAACATTTTCTTGTTTTTAAGAAATGGAACTGGTAATTTAATCAATTTAAGCGAAAAGGTCTCAATATGAATTTTGCTAAAGCAGTTTTATTTCTTCTGTATAATTCGTTACGTCTTACTAATATATAGTAGAAAATTAATGTTGCATAGAAAAAAAATCATATAATTAAGGACAGATCCAAAATCAATAAAGTATTAAATATATATATTTGAACATTCTTGATTTTTTTTTTCAACGTTGTCGCTATCCATGACAAAATTATTATAGCTGATAAACAATTTTTCCTATATTCTATGACGTCCTTCTGCTCTTCATTGAGGCAGGCATCCGGGTAATAATAAAAAAACTAGCGTGCGCAGACTTATCTGGTCGCTTTTCAAATAAATTTAGGCAACAAGCACTAGAGCTTGGCCATTTCTTCTTCCGGGCATCCGGTATCCTTTTAATCCGGGCATCTGGGGCAATATTTTTAAATTCAATAATAAATAAATACGTGGGTGCAGGCCTGCAAACCCTTTTTTCTATCACTTTTAGCACCCAGGCATTCCTTGCTATGGATTTTAAGCCTTTTCGCATAGCTAAGGAGAATATTATGATTTTGTTTCCTAATTCTAACAACCTTCTGGGGATTTTAAGCCTTTTCGCCCAGGGGTTGAGTAAATAAATAATGAAATGTATTGTTTTTTTAACGAAATTCTGGGGATTTTAAGCCTTTTCGCCCAGTAATTACGTAATAAATAATAAAATGAAATAAATATGTTTGAGCTTACTTTGTAATTTGTTGATATTATTATTTATGTGTTTTTTGTAGTTGACATTATAAAGTTTTAGCTATTTTATTTGTATTTTGTTTAGTTTTATTTTAGAAATATCTAATCATATCGTATTTTATATTTCTACATTTTATATTCAAATTTTCATTATTCGAGGGTTGTTATTAATGATTTTTAAAAGTTTAAGTTATTTATTTGTTATTGTTGACAAATTATAACAGTTTTGTTTTTGAATTGAGTTTTTCAATTGTTAATTTTGCTTTTGTTTATGAGTTCATTATAATATAATTATTGTGTTGAATTTAAATCTTACTTTTTTTAGTAATATCAGAAATATTTGAAAAAAATGATATGTTGCAAATCTTGATTTTGGAATTTTATATTTTCTTTATATATTATTATTTATAAGATATTTTTGTTTTAGGTATTTTAGGTATTTAGGTATTTTATTAAAAATTATTAACACGGGAAAAAATTCTTAACGTTTTACATCGTAGTAGCAAAGCTAAACGTTCAAAATGAAAGTACTGTGAGTTCACCTCTATTTGTGACAATGTAAAATATAGCCCGAGAAGGAAAACATGTTTTTTATTATTGGAAAGAAGAAACAAAAAATAAGGGTATAACTCAGGAAAATCGACACATACTTTATGGCAAAAATCCATGTATTTTTAAATATGCATACCATGCGTCGGCACATACTTAATTGCATACAAATTCACACATGGTTACTTTGACCCACATGGATAGTATGTGTGAACACTCATGCAATGCATGCGGGGATTTTTGTAAGTGTAGGGATAAATTTATAATGAATACCAAATATTGTGTTTGATTGATCATTTTTTTTGTTATTGATTGGTAATGATCAATGTTTACGAAATTTGCATTGTTTTTAATTTTGAAGGCAAATTTGAGCCAGATAAATATAGCCATTCACTTTTATACGATGAATAGTAGGATAGAGGAGAAAGAAAATTGTACGATTAGGTTAAAATCAATTAAGTAATACAGAAAGAATGCAAATAAATGTTTTTTTTTCTTCCTTGGATGATCAAAGTGAAAACTTTTTGCTCGAAGAAAAAAGTAAAATGTTATAGTTGAGTGTACTCTTCATGAAAGTATTTATAAATGGGTACCTAATTTGTGCTTACATTTTAGAAAAACACAAAATTACAAAAACTTTTTTTTTGTCATTTTATTTTAAGTTTAACCTGAAACTAAGATGCATAGTTCATTTAAATGATTATTTTCAAATGTATAAACAAATTTAGATAGGCTTAAAAACATGTTTTTGAATGGTTACATGAAGTAATGCTAAGGTGAAAAAATAAAATTATCAGTTTGATGAGTTACCACATTTTGGAAAAACATATATATAGGATGAGAAAATATGTTTTTTTATAGGTCAGTTTTGGACATTAGTTTTAAGTATGCATTAGAAACGGCTTGAGTTTGTTTGCAAATAATTTAAATTTCCTTTCAAGGACAAATTTCCGTCGTATGATACACGTTGTATGTTTGATATTATTCGAAATTTTGGTAATAGAGTTTGCCATGACATTATTTATAAATAATCTAGTCACAAATAAAAAAAGATACAACTGAATTATTAACAAAATATATGAATTAAAATTAAAAAGAATAAAATTAAATTGTATTTTTTGCAATTGTCAAATTTCTGACAGCAGAAAGGTGTAAATGCACAACGGAGTCTTTAACTCAAAAGTGTAGTTTAGGATTAGTTCGCTTAAATGCAACAAAGCAGATAAATTTATGACAACTTCGTACAAAAAAAGATGTTTGTTTAGCATTGTAAGTAAGTTTTTAGTTACACTGGAATTCTTTTCTAACAAGTTTGATAGCTTTTTTTTTAAATAAAATCTATTCTTTTTTTGTTAATTTGAATAATTTTGTAATTTCAATTCTTCAATAATGTGTTCAGCAATAATATTATAAATAGCAATATATAATAATAATAATGATTTTTTTTATATAAATTTTTCGCTGAGTTCTTCAAATTTATTAGTCTTTTACTGTTTGATTTAATTATTATGTGCATTTGTGGCAATGATCATATTAATTTAAATAAATAAATAGTAAAACTCTAAGCTAAACTGCTAAACGTCACCCATACTCGAGTGATTCTACTGCACTTTTGTATTGCGCAATTCAGTTGCAACATGAATTTTCTTTATCGTAAACATGTATTTAACGATTTTCTTCGACTGCTTAACGATTTCTTCTATTAAAAACACTTATTTTTATATGCTAAATATTGGATTCACCTTGTTTCTATGCCTTTGTAATTTCATTAAAACGCATAAAAAGATTCACTTCTTCGTAAAATGTAAAAAATTCAAATTCGTTTTTCGTTGAAGTTTATAAGTGGTTTTAGTATTATTATTAATTACTTTCTCATTGTGTGCTTTTTTTTGGGTTTTAAACGAACAAATATACGCGCGAACAAAACAATACCGCAGTTAAACAATTAGTACGAAAACCTAATATAAGACGTAAAGTTGTAATTTTGAATCATCAATAAAATCTACATTTACTCCGAGACTTACAAGAAAGGAGAAACTAAACTAGAGCTCATCTAGAGAAAAATGTCGCACGACAGTTAGAAGATAGCACTATTCAGCAGATTATAATTTCCTTTGATTTTATGCGTACATACAAACAACATGTTGTTCATTTTACTCACTTTCTTTTGAAATTAGATAAATTCCGCTATTACCTGGTTACTGCTGCATACTTGCTAAATGTTTTCAGCGAATCCATCCGTGTCGAGTCTTTCGGCGGTTCAAAAGACATTGGGGTACATACCTTATCCAGGTTATGGTGTTAGATGATTTTGCTGTGTGACAGCACAGCGACGGCGGCATCCGGAGTTAATGTCGATGTGTTTCTTCCTCGATATTGGCACTTTATTCTAAAATCAGCGTAGCTCGACCGGACGGACACCACATTAACCGTGCCGTCGTGAACACGTATGTACTTTTCGCTTCACCTGCGCCAACTGCATGTATTATGTTGCGCGAGTTGTGCTGTACTCGATAATTAAATCCACCTGCAGCTCCACTTTTGGTCTCGTGTTTCCAAGCGTTGACTCACGAGGCATTTTGATTGATAAATCCCGATCTCCCTACTGAGGCGATGATCGTAGGTTTTGTTATTCTTGCTTCTGATTCAATCTTATAGATCACACGTATCGACTTGTACACAAACTTTGGTTCAATTGCTCTGTTCACTCACGTTCAAATTTCCATTAGCTTTGAAAATAAGTTTTGTCCAACATATAACGTCATTTTTCCAACATATTATGTAGCGAATGCACTTGTGTATTCTGTGTGTCCTGCGTCAGCAAATCTCGACCTGAGAACTAAATTACACACATGGTGTGATAACCGCAATTGGGGACATACCGGGCATCATTTAAATCCATTTTAGCCACTCAACTATGTACATTTTCTTCAGCCGGCAGGGTGACGGTTCCTGCCGGCTCACCAGTCTTCATCACTTTATTAATTGCCGGATTCGGCCACTTGTTCACTGGTCGCCATGTAACAGGTTAACTGTTCGGCGGGTGATATCTTTTAAAACGTTACACACTCGTCGAACGTTCAAACTAGACTGTTTATTAATTCAAATTCTTAACTTAACTTGAGCTCCCATTTGGAGGTACCTGAAGTCATTATATAAATCACACCGTCGGCACTAGCGTACGACGGGTAGCATGGGAACAGCTCGCCCTGGGAACAACCATAAAGCGATGACTCTGTAAAACGACACTTCCAAAACGAAGTGCATAAGCATTGCAGAAGGCATCGACTTGATGAGTCGCTGGATTATGGAATCTAGAATTATATACGGCATGCCGCAAGGAATGCGATTTTATGGAATTGAACTAGGGTCGGTGACATACGTGATACGCATGCTACAATGGCCAATCAGACGTTTTGCATGAGGACAATATACTAGAAGAGTTTACGCGTCTTATGGTCCCAGTTTCATCAAAATCGGATAATTCTACGCAAAGCTATGCTGATTTGAACTTCGACAATTTTTTGGTCATAAGACGATAAGATAAGAATTAAATGGGCCAGTACAAACTCGTCTTATGACAAGTGAACCAAATCCACTAAAAGCTCAAAATAATGTTCTTACTAATGAAAGTAATTTGTTTGCAGATATTAAATGCGATAAGCCGTGTTGCGGACGATGAGTACCCGGGCACCGGAGATCGGTTGTACGGCAAACTCGATCGCGGACGCGGTTAGCAGAAGAATATGATGACGATCAACATGAGGTTGTATCTGTGACGTCATCGGATGCAAACTTTGAAGCTACTGTAGTCGATGATAAACGAGCGGATGAAAAAGATTGCGGCGCTTGTGAACGTCCCAATAAGGCCGAGTGGTTCATGGTGCAGTGTAAGGATTGTGAGAAGTGGTACCATTTTTCCTGCGCCGGAGTGAGTCACAGAACAGTTCACTCTCAGCCGTTTTCGTTTGTACTTTGCGTCCCTCGAATAACGAATCCACCACCAACTTCGGCATCTATGCGGTCAAGCACGTCTAGTTCACGAAGGGTTCGACTGGAACGTGAGATGCAACGCCTAGTGGAGGAATGTACATTGCAAGAGAAGATTCAACAGGCTACCCTAGATAAATTGGAGCGTGAGAAAGAGTACATCGCGCGGAAGTATGATCTCTTAGAGCAGCATGACGAAGCTTCGAGCGTGCATAGTGGTCAGACGAATCAGACTAGCAGAGTAAGAAACTGGATCCAGCAACAAAACTGTGCCGCAGGATCGAACAACGGTGTCGGGAAGTCAACCGGCGGATGTGTTGAGAGCAGTCATACATTAGCCAGGGATTCGGTGGAACGCAGTAAGGTACAGATCACATCCACACCACTGAAGACGGGATCTTGTGCAATAGAAACAACCCATGAAGTCAACGAGAGTCACCTATCTTCTAGCATTGGAGGCGTAGCAAACACTGATTTGGAGAAGACGTTTGGTAGCATATCCGTCGGAGGTGATGAATGCCAGGCAAAAGCAGTGAAACCGGGAAGTATTCCCAAGTAACATTTTAAGTTTTATAACGCTCTTGAAGACCATAATTTACTCTACAAGAGTGTTATAAAACCATAATAAAACCAAAATGTTACTAGGGTTGTGCCCCTGGTAGACGTTCAGCATTTTGTGGATCTGCTTGAATGTTCTACACTTCAAACTACCGAGAGAGGTGCTCGTCCGAAGAACCCATTGCCCTTGTACGAGAAGTGGCGTAGAGAGACCGAGGAACTACGAAGAAAACACGGGTTACACGAAGAGGAAATCGAAATACGGCGAAAACGAGAGTTGGATCTAGTTAATAAACTCAATCAATTGAAAGATATCAACGAAGAACAGTTCCAGTTACAGCGTCAAAGGGAAAACGACCTAGTGCGGCAACTACAACAGCGAGAAAATGTAGAGATCGAGCTTAAAAAGCAACGAGAGTTGGAGTTGGACAAAAGAAATGCGGAGTTGCAGCGGTTACGTAAGATAGAGCGAGAATTCCTGGACATGAAGGCGTGTTTCGAGGAGAAGCAAGACGGCGCTTGTGGAAATGTGAACGACATGGTTTCAGCGACGCCACGTCAAGAGGGGTTTCCATCACCAGTGCTGTTAATGAGCGAAGCGAGTATCGGAAGAATACTACCACAAAGTAGTACACAAGCAGGATCAGGTAACCCACAAACCCACAATGCAAAATCACTACCCCGGTAAGTGCACCACATTCATCCACAATACCATAGAATTCAATAAACACAGCCCCCTAAAGTACCCCCTCCTCTCAATATGCCAGATAAGTTTTCGATTCCCACACCAACTGGTTGTCGATCTCAATATACTACCACGTCGCCAATGCCAATGTTCACCTCATATGTAAACTCGCCACATGAATTGCCAATCAATTTACCCATGTTCCCCCCCCCCCATGTCGATCCACAACATGATCATCGACAAGCTTTCAACCAGGTAAGCTTCCCCGTTGAGAACTATGGTTCAACCTTATTTCCCTCTGGACCATCACAACAACAAATTGCGGCCAGGCAAGTTATCTCTAGAGAGCTCCCTCCCTTCATTGGAGATCCTACAGACTGGCCAATGTTCTATAGCAGTTATTTGCATTCTACAAACGCGTGTGGATACACAAACTCGGAGAATTTGCTAAGGCTACAGCGATGTCTCAAAGGTACGGCTAGAGATGCAGTTAGCAGTCTTCTTTTACACCCGTCATCGATCCCTCAGATCATCTCGACGTTGCAGACCTTGTATGGACGACCGGAGCACATCGTAAACACCATGATCTTGAAAGTGCGCAATACTCCAGCTCCGCGATCGGATCGATTGGAGACCTGGGTCAGTTTTGGTTTAATGGTGCAAAACTTGTGTGGTCATTTGAGAGCAGTCGGGATGGAAAATCATTTATCCAATCCCATTCTATTGCATGAGCTGGTTGAGAAACTACCCGCTACCGTTAAGTTTAACTGGGCGCTTTATCAGCAAAGCCTGGCAATCGTAGATCTTAGTAGTTTTGGTGACTACATGCAGAAGGTTGCATCCGCAACCAGTAGTGTGGCCACGCCTCTGATAAGCCAACCAAGAGTAAGTAAGGAAGATCGACCTAGGGGCAAAGATAAGGCGTTTGTGAATGCCCATGCAATGCTAGACTCAAGTCAAGGTAAAACTTTCGGGGCATCTTATCAGGATAATAAACAGAGCAAGTTGTCCATTCCGCCGAAGAAAACCGAAGTCGTATTGCAATGTCTAACCTGCGCGGGGAAGTCACCAGACACCCAATTGTGCAACGTTCAACAAACTATGCATTGAAGATCGCTGGAAGGAGGTGAAGGAGAAGAAACTTTGTGGTCGGTGCCTGACGGCGCACACTCGCTGGTCGTGACGCGGAGAAATTTGTGGAGTGAACGGTTGTCAGAAGCGTCATCATCGGTTACTACATAGCGAACAGACAAAGACGACGAAAGAAGGAGCAAAGGGTGTTACTGTTGCAGTTCACCGTAAAGTTACGTCATCAACATTGTTCCGTGTACTACCCGTTACGCTTTATGGGCCTAAAGGACAAGTCAATACGTTCGCCTTTCTCGACGATGGATCTTCCGTTACCATGTTAGAACAGTCGACTGCGGACGCGCTTGGGCTTGAAGGGAATACTGAATCCTTGTGTATCCATTGGACCGGTGGAATTCAAAAGAAATTGTGTGCTCAGCAGGTGGCAGTGGAAGTTTCTGCGTTTGATAGTGATAAGCTGTTCAAGGCTTCCGAAGTATATATTGTTGAAAATCTAGGCTTACCTGCGCAAACCATCGATTTCCAGGAATTGGCCCAACGATTTGAATATCTTAGAGGATTACCAGTCAAAGTTTCACTGCAGCAGTTCCTGGGTTGATGATAGGATTGAGCAACATTCACCTACTGGCAACTTTGAAGTTGCGTAAAGGGCGGGTTGGTGAGCCAATAGCAACGAAGACGCGCATTGGATGGACGATTTACGGAAGTTTGCGCGCAGAAGTTGAACAGCTTCCACACCGCCAAATGTTCATAGACACGAAATCATCAAGTAAAGCGCTACATTCATATGTACAAGAATTTTTCGCGCTTGAAAGTCTCGGTATTGCAGTGGTTTCAGAAGTAGAATCTGTGGAAGAGCAACGGGCCCGGAAAATTCTAGAGGAGACAACGAAACGCACTGTGAGCGGTAGGTTCGAAACGGGTCTGCTGTGGAAGAATGATATAGTTCAATTTCAAGATAGCGAACTCATGACAGAGAAGCGTCTCGTCTGCCTCGAGAAGCGGCTCAAAAGAGACCCAGAGCTATACATCAACGTCCGCCGACAAATAACAGAGATGCAGGAAAAGGGCTATACCCATAAAGCCACCGCTGCAGAGTTGGCCGCGTTTGAGCGTGGACGTGTATGGTTCCTACCGCTGGGGGTGGTATTAAATCCAAAAAAAAACTGAAAAGGTGCGAGTGATTTGGGATGCGGCAGAAAAGGCCAAAGGAGTTTCCTTGAATACAGAGTTATTAAATGGCCCGGATTTACTCGTTCCGTTGTTAAGAGTTATGTTTGGATTCTTTGAACGACAAGTGGCCATTTGTGCGGACATAATGGAAATGTTCCACCAGATACAAATTCGCAAAGAAGATCGCTCTGCACAACTATACAAGTGAAGGGACACACCAAACCTGCCGATGGATACGATGGTAATGGACGTGGCAATTTTCGGTGCAACCTGCTCTCCCACTCATTCGCAGTTTGTGAAAATAGAAACGCCGATGATCACGAGACAACGCACCATAGAGCAGCCAAGGCAATCAAGGAGAGTCATTATGTCGATGACTATCTCAACAGTCTTGACACAACACAAGAGGCGGTCCAGTTAGCGCTGGAGGTGGCTGAAGTTCATAAGGCAGGAGGTTTCTTCATTCGGAACTGGATTTCGAACGATGAAAATGTGTTGGAATGTATAGGACAAAATAACCCCACTACAGTAAAACGTTTTGTTGGGGATACCCAAGCTGAATCGTCTGGCTCCCCGAGAAGGATGTATTCACCTTTACGTTGAACTTTCGGGAGGACATTCGTGAATTGATCAAAGGTACATTAGCGCCGACCAAACGGGAAATGTTGCGAGTGGTTATGAGCATCTACGACCCATTGGGACTTGTGGCAACCTTCGTTATCCCCGGAAAAATCTTAATCCAGGATGTCTGGAGGTCTAGCATCGACTGGGATCAACAGATTCCATTGGATATCTTTGGGCGTTGGAAACTATGGCTAATGGTCCTTCGGAAAATGAATGATGTGAGGATCCACGATGTTATTTCCCGGGTATAACCCAGACAGCTACTGTTCGATGCAATTGCATATCTTCGTAGATGCAAGCGAAGAGGCATTAGCGGCTTGTGCATATTTTCATATTAACGATGGACAGAAGGTTCGTTGTTGTCTCGTTGCATCAAAGACTAAAGTGGCACCACTCAAGCCATTATCGATCCCTCGCCTAGAGTTGATGGCAGCAGTGATAGGAGCTCGGTTGAAGAAAACAATAATGAATTATTGGCAGTGGCTGATTTTCTACCCGCCGTTGCCACATCTAGGCGCTATAGTATATGCGCAAAATAGCCAGCATGAGTTAACCGCCAGAAATTTGTATGGCGAAAGACATCTAACGCGGGTTTTCTCAAAATTAGGCACTTTTCATGAAAGACTATTTGGTTCCGGTTATGAAGGGTGGTGTCCGCTACTACGCCTACCAAATATTTTTTCGATTAAGGTGCCTAATTTTGAGAAATCGAACCTTAGATGCCTTTCGCCATACTGATTTCAGAAAGTTAACTCCTAGTGTGCCGCTGTAAGCACGTTCAAAGCAGTCGATTCATTGAAAATCATTCTCTGGAGATTCAAAAACGTTTTTTCATAGCGATGCGTGGACCGTCCTTTCATGGATCCGTAATGATCCTCGTCGTTTTCGCCAGTTCGTTGCATTCCGCGTAAGTAAAATTTTGAGCTTGTCAACAGCGGAAGAATGGCGGTGGGTGCCAACAAAGCTCAATGTGGCCGATGAAGCCACGAAGTAGGGAAGAGGAGCGACATTGGAAGCAGGTAGCAGAATTATGGAGGGGCCTCTATTCCTATATGACGATCAACCGGAGTGGCCGAAAGATATACGATCAAGCGCGAAGTAGACGCAAGAAGAATAACGTCCAGCGTATATAATGAGTCATCTACTGATGAAACCATTTTTGAGTTACGAAAAATTTTCAAAGTGGGAGAGATTATTAAGATGCGTTGCCTACGTGCATCGTTTCGTAACTAACTTGAAACAACGCTGCAAGATAGTGCCAGAAGAAAAAGGATGTCTCACGACGGCGGAGTTGCAGAGTGCAGAACAAATACTTTGGAGGCTGGTACAGTCTGATGCATATCCGGATGAAGTAGCTGTATTGAAGTACAACACACAAGCAAGCAGTGCGAAGAGACTGGAGAAAACAAGCCCGCTGATGAAGTTGTCACCGGTTATGGATAAACATGGTGTTATACGTATGGACGGTAGGATCAACAGAAGTGACTACGTAGCTTACGATGTTAAGTACCCCATAATACTAGCGAAGGGACATGCCGTAACCACATTGCTGATCGACTGGTAACATCGCAGATTTCGTCATGCCAACAACGAGACCGTGATCAATGAGGTTCGGCAGAGATTTCACATACCAGGTCTGAGAGTCCAAGTTCGGTTAGTAAAAAAACAGTGTATGTGGTGCAAGGTGAATAATGTTAAACCGGTACCACCGAGGATGGGACCGTTGCCCCAAGCAAGACTGACACCATTCAGGCGAGCGTTCACTTATACCGGATTAGACTACTTCGGGCCATATTACGTTTAAGTTGGACGATCTGCAGTAAAAAGATGGGTCGCTCTATTTACATGTCTAGCGACGCGGGCGATCCATCTCGAGATAGCTAGTAGTTTGTCAACCGACTCATGCAAGAAAGCGATACAGAGGTTCATAGCGCGTAGAGGAGCACCAGTGGAGTTTTACTCGGACCGAGGGACTAACTTCGTCGGTGCCAATCGGGAATTGGTGAGCAAGATCAAGCTTATCAATGCCCAACTCAGCAGTACTTTTACGGATCATCAGACACAGTGGAAGTTTAATCCACCGGCAGCTCCACGCATGGGGGCATGTTGGGAGAGAATGGTTCGGTCTGTCAAAGTTGCGCTGGGAGAACTGCCTTTCGAACGGAAGCTTGACGAGGAATCCTTAGCTACGTTTCTAGCCGAAGCCGAGAATATGATTAACTCGCGGCCCATAAAATTTGTGCCGATTGAAAGTGACAATCACGAATCATTGACCCCGAATCATTTTCTGATGTTGAATTCAAGTGTGGTGAAACAACCTGAAAAACACCAGTGGAGGAGGGCTTGGCTCTGAAGAAAAGTTGGAATAGGATACAACACACGCTGGACAACTTTTGGCGTCGTTGGTTGAAAGAGTACATGCCGACAATAACACGGCGAACGAAATGGTTCCAAGATGTTCGACATATACGAGAGGGTAATAGCGGATGAGAGAGTGAGGAATAGGTGGCTTAGGGGTCGTATAGTGAAGGCATATCCGGGTAAAGATGGCATAGCACGTCGGGCAGACGTACAAATTCCTGATGGGTCGGTGCTGCGAGATCGACCAGTAATAAAGTTGGCGTTGTTGTACGTTTGTAATAGTAGTGACGCCGAACCAGATGCGAAGTTCTAACGACACGTGGGGAAGAATGTTGCGGACGATGAGTACCCCTCGAGCACGATGCAATGTGGGCCTATTGGGCAAAAGTGGGTAACGCTCTAAACCTGTCAAACGACGAAATGTCACTCGGGATGAATTGCGAATTACAAATTGAGAATTGTACAAGGCAGTATTATAAAAATTCCTTATAGATTATTATTATTGATCTCTAAATTGTTAAGTTCTGTGCGGTTGAATTAATTTGGACACTAATCCGTAAGTTGGAAATTATAACTTTGTGAGTTGCTCTAAATAAATCCGTATTGCAGCTTTAGCAATACTTTGCGGTAAAATCGAGTTTGCTTAAAGGTATCCGAAACGATAATCGTATATCGCACCAACAAGCAGGATTGGTGCACTAATTATGTATGAGGTTTTTCGATACCCTTCTCCTACCCCTTCCCCAGATGTAGGATTTATATTAAAAAAATTCTTACTTCATACGGGTCGTGAGAAAACTGACAGACACGCCCTTTTAAGGTAATCCCCACCTTAAGAGAGCGTGTCTGTCAGAACGTAACGAAACGCAAAAAATTTGAAAAAAAAAAATCTTCATTAAGTCTTCATACATACCAGCGAATGATCGCTCAAGTTGCTTTTAGAGCTGGACAGCGAATGACCGCGGTTATCCTCGACGTCACCCTCCTCGCTCTCCATCGAGTAATTTGAATGGTGCATCGGGTGCCCTTGCTGCTGCTGCTGTTGCTGCTGATTACCGTACGTATGGGACTGCTGCTGTTGCTGAAGATGCTGCTGCTGTTGCTGTTGTACCTGCTGGTGCTGCAACTGTTGGTGCAGCGAGGATAGGCTCTGGTTATGCTGATTCATCGGCGTGTTGGTGAGGTTGTTCGACGACGAACTGGTGGATGTTACGTGCTGACTATTCTGCTGGGACGGCTACATGCGTGGGTAATAGAGGGATGAATATCGTGATTATAAATGGCAGGTGAAGAAACGGCCGTAACCGAGGACAGTTACCATATTCACTGCTAAGGTGGAGTTTGTGTGCGTTGTCGAACCGGAACCGTCGCGCGATTCTTTCAGGAAATGGTCCAGATAGGACATCTGCGACGAAGGTCTCTCCAGAACTGCACGAGGCGGGATATTTTCGGATAGTGAGAGCGCGTATTGCGCGTTTTTGGACCAATTTTCCGATTGATTTTTAGTGAGTAGTCGCCGTTAGTTGAATCGGTGTTATTCAACAACAAGAGGATGAAGCGTATGGGTTTGGATTCGATTTTAATGGCCCGGATTTTTTTTTGTTGGCGGACAATTTATCCAATTGATCATTGGTTGATTAGCGACAGCAGCATTAACAAAACACACGATTGTTGTTGGCGCGACAATTTTTGGTTGATGGGGTGATTATTTTGTTTGTTGGTTTTAGATTGGCACATCACAACAGTAAGGGCACGCGATTCGCAGATATTTTTGCGATGTGATTTGTTTGTGGTTTTGTGATTTTTGGCATGATAAAACAGAAAGAGAGAAAAAACGCATTTGTTAGAAAAATGTATGATTAATTTTACACGAGACAATTTATTGAATGGGTTCAGGTGGGAATCTGTCGAACAAGATGAAGATGCAAAATGATCAATCTTTGGAAATCAATGATTTGTAAACTGAAAAAAATGGTATACTTTAATGGAAAAGCTTTCCATGAAGCTTTAGCAAAATGAGCTTTTTTTCTTTGCTCAAGCATTATTCGCAATCGCTGGTTAGCAGAAACGATCTTACCAAAATGGAATTCTAAATGAGTTATTGTAATGTGGCGTATTTTCGTACCATATTTTGAAAACATGTTAATTACTTCATAAAATACTTATGAAATCGTTAAAGCAGACAAAATAGAATAAATTACCTTGTGCTAACAAACAGTGCCTACAAATAGATTCCTTGAGCAGTTACTATTATTACCATTTCTTCGACATATCTTTGATCTTAAACATAAATGCATAATGCATTGAGTCCCGTTATATAGTCTGGCATGAGGATGTAGCGAAGTTGATCTATTTATATCCTATTTAAAATCAATCGAGCTGAAGGAGAGATAAACTTCACCATGATGACCAACTCAACTCAGTCTTTGCATTGTTTTGGATTTCGAGATTTATTAACCATTGGTAGCATTGGGTATTATGGGCATTTATCTAACTTATTTCGAATCTATTTTTCTAAGAGCATGTAAAATTAAAGGTCGATTTTTTTGTGTATTTTTTGGTTTCCGTGAAATTTTGCATATACGTCTTTTATGATTAAAAACATAATTTGCATCATTGTCACAGTGGGAAAACCGACCCAAAAAGGTACCCATTTATCCTCACCCGAATTAAAGATCCGCACGCTCATCGGACTCAACTCAAACTTGGCCAGTTTCATAAAATCAGAAAATCAGCCTCAAGATAAAAATTGTATTTGTGGCCTTGGTATGAACTTTGGATCAAACAGGCAGATAAGCAAACACATTTTCAACACTCTGCAAAACAAATTCGAAATAACTAAAACGCAACTACTTTCACTTTTAATCCAATTTGAAACCAGTGCTAAAAGCTGAATATAAACTTTTTTTTTGTTTTTGTTTCTTTATTAAGGAGACTTTCAGCCCTAGGCTGGCTCGTCTCCGGAAAGGCGGATATAAACTATTTAATGGTATTAACAAAATTTAACGCTGGCAAACTCGTTCGTAGTTTGCACTAAAATCCGAAGTGTGTTGCCGCCAATGAAATCGATAGTCTACTCTTTTTATACGCAGAGAAACGTGAATTAGAATTAATTAATTGAAATATTATGTAATTGAACGCAAGCCATAGTCAACTCAGAAAACAAACAATCGAAAGCATTATCAAACTTTTCATGATGTGGGAGGAAGATTGTACATCTGAAATTACTGCAATTTGAAGAAAGCATCTTGGATGGGTACGGAAAATTATGAAGAAGATCGAAACCGTACCTTTCAAATGTTCACCTCGGCAACTAGATATGTACAATTAAATGCAGTAGTCGTAAGACCCTGAAGAATCCATATTTTATAGCTATGAGAATGATGTAAGTAGAACAGACCACCAAATGTGAAATAGCACAAATTGAGATTCTGATGGAAGCTACATTGTTTGAAAGAAGATCCAGGGTAAAACCATCAGTCAAACGAAGCATATGTTACCAGGTATAATCGAATAGTTTGCCATTGACTTTCAGAGATTCACTAACTTTATACTAAGGGGCAGAGTAGATGTAGCATAGCTTACATTTTTTTTTGCTGCGAGAGTAGCCTAACAAACTCATATTGGAAAGCAATCATAATACCTAAATCTTTGTGCGTATGTTAAGCCACTTTTTAACAACTTTGGTTTACTGCGTCTTATTTTCCCATTTTTCTCACGGGTGAACAAGCCTGATGCCTGCTTGTTTAGCTGTGTAGCGTGCATATGTCCTGTTATTCTGTTATAAAAAGTGTTTTGTCACGTGTGGCTGCAAAACTTAGTGATAGCTGAAATGTGCACTAACTGGAAGTAGTACTAAATAACAAGCCATCATCGGATATGGACAACTGTCAACTTTTTATTTCAGTTTAAATGAAGTAATTTTCTATAATATATTATATCATGAATATGCCACCAATGCTGTTCCATGAATGCATAGTAAAATGTACGTGCAAAATGAATAATTCGACAAAAAGGCAGCGTTGAAAAGCGCATCCTAGCCGGTTGGATGTGTCTACGATTTAGTGTGTTAAAATTCTACAAAGAAAAACATATCTTAAAACGGTATAAGCAGACAAAAAAATGAAAAACAACTACGAGAAATTCATAATCTAACAATTTCACTATATTTTCATCTATCGGAGAAAAAAAAACAGTAACAATCTTACATTTTTCTCATTATTACTACTTTTTGCCAAAATACAATCTCTTCAGAAGAAGCATTAACAATTGAAACATAAATTTTATAATGACTCACCGAAAACAAGCGTCTTACATAATCTTCCGAAAAATAAACTTAAAAACAAAGATAACAGCATTTTCTCAAACTTCAAAATATCACTGGATGTTTTACTTTCAATTCTCACTTCAAAGCGTAGGTTTTCATCGATGCTAGTCAATGAATGTGAATCGAACAAGATTACCATAAGTTTAATGCTAGTTTCTTTTTGAGTTACGTATTCATCGTAGTTTGATTAATATCGACAGGCAGAATTGAATAAGCAGCGTTGGGGATTTATTTGACTTCTTTTTTTTTGCGCTGAGATTTATCAATGATTAGAGCTGTGAGGTAACACTTTGGTCAAGCTGTAGATGAGTCAAATGAATCTAATACAATGTTTTGCCGAATTTGGCTTTGACTTGATACGAGATTTATACTCCATTAAACAATAAAAGGGGAAAAAGATTTACGATAGCTGTTAAATCTTGAAATACGATAAGAACAAATTTGATACAAATAGCGCAACTTTTAAATGCCCTTTCTAACACGCGGTCTCGCGCCTCTCGCTAGTTATGCCGTTTTCTAAGTTTCTTACGCTTCTTATAACTACCCTTGCGACGGTTTCTGTCGATCGCAATCGGTTTCTCCGCTTCGTTGGCGGATGTTGTGTTTTGGACTAGATTACTGTTCACTACCGGCCCTTCACTGGACGGTTCTTTCGAGTGATTGTGTTTCTTTGGTGGTGGCGGATTAGGTGAAATGGGTGATCGTTGGTCGTGTGCTCGTGCTGACGGCTGCCGTTGATGGGAATGTCCGAAATACTCAAGACTATTGGATCGTACAATTTTGAACAAATGTTTTGCATTGAGTGTCGCTGGCCTGTTAGGGGAGAAAGTAGTACTAGATTGGTCGTTGCCGTTGAACACTGGCGATGGCGTGGAGGGCGGAGTGAGCACAGTCGCACCCATCGCGATCGGTGACGCACTAAGCGATCGTACGAAGGCAGCAACGCATGCATTTGGCTTGGAAGCAATGAGTATTGGCTGTGAATGGGGCGTTGTTGCGTTCTTCGTGGCGGTAGCCGGGATTGTCACTACGGTAGCAGCATCGTTAGTGGCCGACAAGCTACTACTACCCAACGGTTTGGCACCGCCCTCGTCGTCAACCCTCGCCGCGGAAGTCGAGTGAGAGTCGATTATTTTTCTGTTATTTCTACTACAACATTGTTTGAGTTTATGATTGTTACAAAGATCTGAAAGAAGAACAATCGTAGAATCGCTGTAGAGGTGCGTAATATCAAAAACACTTGCAAAGGTGCGTGTGGGGGTGAGTTTTGGTTGAAGCGAGGTGTGTAACACTAGTTTTGATTTGATTAGCTGGAAGCTAGTTCTTAGGAGAACGATGGATGCGAGGTCGTTGTTCCATTCAATTCCTTTGCAGTTCTCTTCGGTCGTTTTAAGAATATTATTTATTCTGTGATGAGGTTGATGTACAAGCGGTGAATAGGCGAGCAGTTTGCTTTTACGAGACTTCTGAATGAGTAGTACGGTTAATTTAGCTCAATAATTATTTGTTTCAATGGATTGTAAACGTCAATGAATAAGCCGCTCAAAATAGGCTGAATAGCTGGAAGATAAACAATACCTCATGATATTTTTTGTGTTTTTCTTTTGATTGTGCGAATATTTGGACGAGGCACGATACAAAAGGATGTTGAACTGTCACATGTCGCTTTCCCGGAGCAAATGAAGCGCTCTGAAAGAACCACGTGCCACATGGTAGCGTGTAGTGTCTTACACGAGTATAAGGTTATTCAGAGGTGGAGTACGTGAAATGCGATATGCTGACGAATCTGGGAACACGTACGCGGGACACAAGTATTCCTGGTCTAGGTCTCCACAAAAACCGGAAGGAAATTAGCCGGTTGAAAGACAGTAAAGCTCCTTTCCGATAATCACTAGTAGTAATTAGGTAGTTACCAAACTGGATCACTCGGGGCAGCAGGGACTATGTCCAAGGGCTTGACGATCCCTTCCCAGGCCATCTGCAAGTTGTGGCGCCTGCCTAGGATGTGGTGGGGTTTGACAGTGGGCCCTGTTAAACCTCTATAAAAAGCTGCATGTATCCGCAAGTAGGCTCCGCCAAAGCGACCGTGTGCCGCTCAAAGCGCACAAGCCCAAGTCCTGGTGTTAGGTGGGACGCTAAACAGCCCTGACACGACGGCTCTCCGACGAGACAGGAGGTTTGCGCAGGCCCAATAAGCCGCCTTTAAAAACAACTATTACGAACGACATAGAAGATAATACGACTCGATACAATCGGCAACGACCTAGGCGACGAATAAAGGATCACGATTGGAAGCTTGGAACATGGAACTGCAAGTCGCTAGGCTTCGTAGGTTGCGACAGGATAATCTACGATGAATTACATCCCCGCAACTTCGATGTCGTAGCCCTGCAGGAAATCTGCTGGACAGGACAGAAAGTGTGGAAAAGCGGGCATCGAGCGGCTACCTTCTACCAAAGCTGTGGCACCACCAACGAGCTGGGAACCGGCTTCATAGTGCTGGGAAAGATGCGCCAACGTGCGATTGGGTGGCAGCCAATCAACGCAAGGATGTGCAAGCTGAGGATAAAAGGCCGTTTCTTCAACTATAGCATCATCAACGTGCATTGCCCACACGAAGGGAGATCCGACGACGAGAAAGAAGCGTTCTATGCGCAGCTGGAGCAGGCATACGATGGATGCCCACTGCGGGACGTCAAAATCGTCATCGGTGACATGAACGCTCAGGTAGGAAGGGAGGAAATGTATAGACCGGTCATCGGACCGGATAGTCTGCATACCGTATCGAACGACAACGGCCAACGATGCATAAACTTTGCAGCCTCCCGCGGAATGGTAGTCCGAAGCACTTTCTTCCCCCGCAAGAATATCCACAAGGCCACATGGAAATCACCTAATCAAGTAACAGAAAACCAAATCAACCACGTTCTAATCGACGGTAAATTCTTCTCCGACATCATGAACGTACGCACGTACCGCAGTGCGAATATTGAATCCGACCACTACCTCGTTGCAGTATGTCTGCGCTCAAAACTCTCGACAGTGATCAACACGCGACGGAGTCGTCCGCCGCAGCTAAACATTGGGCGGCTACAAGACGGTAGACTAGCCCAAGACTACGCGCAGCAGCTGGAAGTGGCACTCCCAACGGAAGAGCAGCTAGGCGCAGCATCTCTTGAAGATGGCTGGAGAGATATTCGATCCGCCATTGGAAGCACCGCAACCGCTGCACTAGGCACGGTGGCTCCGGAACAGAGAAACGACTGGTATGACGGCGAATTTGAGCAGTTAGTTGAGGAGAAGAATGCAGCATGGGCGAGATTGGTGCAACACCGCACGAGGGCGAACGAGGCACGATACAAACGGGCGCGAGCAGACTCGAATTCTCGATTTTCCGAAGGAAAAAGCGCCAGCAGGAAGATCGAGACCGTGAAGAGACGGAGAAAGTGTACCGCGCTAATAACGCACGAAAGTTTTATGAGAAGTTGAACCGTTCACGTAAGGGCCACGTGCCACAGCCCGATATGTGTAAGGACATAAACGGGTACCTTCTTACAAACGAGCGTGAGGTGAACCAAACGTGGCGACAGCACTACGAAGAGCACCTAAATGGCGATATGGCAGAAAACGGTGGCGGTAAGGTAATGAACCTAGGAGCACGCGCGCAGGACATGCGACTTCCGGCTCCGAATCTCCAGGAAATCCAGGAGGAGATCGGCCGGCTGAAAAACAACAAAGCCCCTGGCGTTGACCGACTACCAGGAGAGCTGTTTAAACACGGTGGTGAGGCACTGGCTAGAGCGCTGCACTGGGTGATTACCAAGGTTTGGGAGGATGAGGTTCTGCCGCAGGAGTGGATGGAAGGTGTCGTGTGTCCCATCTACAAAAAGGGCGATAAGCTGGATTGTAGCAACTACCGCGCAATCACATTGCTAAACGCCGCCTACAAGGTACTCTCCCAAATTGTATGCCGTCGACTAGCACCAATTGCAAGGGAGTTCGTGGGGCAGTACCAGGCGGGTTTTATGGGCGAACGCTCCACCACGGACCAGGTGTTCGCCATTCGCCAAGTACTGCAGAAATGCCGCGAATACAACGTGCCCACACATCATCTATTCATCGACTTCAAAGCCGCATATGATACAATCGATCGGGACCAGCTATGGCAGCTAATGCACGAACACGGTTTTCCGGATAAACTGACACGGTTGATCAAAGCGACGATGGATCGGGTGATGTGCGTAGTTCGAGTTTCAGGGGCATTCTCGAGTACCTTCGAAACCCGTAGAGGGTTACGGCAAGATGATGGTCTTTCGTGTCTGCTATTCAACATCGCTTTGGAAGGGGTAATACGAAGAGCAGGGATTAACACGAGTGGTACAATTTTAGGTACAATTGGTACAATTTTAGGAAGAGGTTCAAGAGACGACAATGTAAGCCACCCACCACGAGTTTCTATCGGTGGTGACGAAATCGAGGTGGTTGAAGAATTCGTGTACTTGGGCTCACTGGTGACCGCCGATAACGATACCAGCAGAGAAATTCGGAGGCGCATAGTGGCTGGAAATCGTACGTACTTTGGACTCCGCAAGACGCTTCGATCGAATAGAGTTTGCCGCCGTACCAAACTGACTATCTACAAAACGCTTATAAGACCGGTAGTTCTCTTTTATATAAGTTCTATATAAGTTATATATAAGTTCTCTTATATAGTTCTCGCTACCGCTTATAAGACCGGTAGGGAAAACGTTGCCAGTCAAGAGTATGCGATTGCTCTGCTCTAAATCAGCAGTTCTCAACCTGGGATACATGTTCCCCTGGGAGTACCTTCGCTGGACCAGGGAGTACCTCGCACAAATAAGTGTGATGGCGGATTTTGATATTTTTTTCTTCTAAAAGTAGGCATTGTACATAATATGCATGGCGATCAGTATCAAAGACATTTGAATTCTGTTGACTGTGGGACAAAAAAAAACAAAAAGACAAAACGTCAAATGATCAAATTAAAACAAAACATCAAAGTAATCTATCTAATCGAGGCAAAATGTTAAATAAGATGTTTCGAAAGACGTCGAAGCCTCCTTCCAAGCTGCTCGTAAGCCTCGGATCGAAAGGCTCCGAAGCTTCTTCCAATAGGCTCGAAAGCCTACTTTCAAGAGGCTCGAGATCCTCCATTGAAGAGACTCGGAAGCCTCCTTTCAAGATGCTCGGAAGCCTCCTTTTAATAGGCTCAGAAGCCTCCTTTCAAGATGTTCAGAAGCCTCCTTTAAGGAGACTCAGAAACCTCCTTTAAAGAGGCTCTGAAGCCTTTTTTCAAGAGACTTGGAAGTCCTCTTTCAAGGTACTCAGAAGCCTCCAATTAAGAGGCTCATCGGAAGCCTTCTTTCAACATGTTCAGAAATTAAGAAAATTATTTTGAGCTTTTTAGTGGAATGTCTACACTTGTCATAAGACGAGTTTGTACCTTCCCATTTAATTCCACCACTTGATTGTACCTTTACAGATACGTATTTCGACCTCAAAAGTAAGGTCGTCTTCAGTGTCTCGTACTTGACTCGACTTAGTCTGAAGTTTGATAGCCTTGATGTCCAGATTGAAAATATAAATGACAGCCTTGGAAAAAGCATCTGGGGATCATTCAAGTGTTGCAAGTTATTCCCTCGCTTCAAGCTGTGTGTGTCCCATCTGACCCCCATTGGCTGGCAGTGATGTTATGGAAGGCAGCTGTCTGTTTTACAAAATTTACAGTCAGATTTGGTCCGGGAGTTGGATGGTGCTAGCTCTACTGTAGCTCCAGTGACCCATTTCAGACTGCCTGGTATTTCATGACCAGCCCGAGGTCACTTTTGCACACAATAAGCCCCGTCTGTTTATGCTACCATTATCAAATGGATAATGGATCCATAAACAAACTTCCAGATTTGAAATCCAGCGCGTATATCGTTTTTTCAATTGATATCATAGTATAAATAGGTATATTGAAACAATCTCACCAATTTAATCTTTTCTGTGTATCTTTTCAGAGAACACTTCCAGGACTGGCTTGTGGCGATGATTGCATTTAACATAGGGACCTCCATCCCGTAAGTGGTCAGAGTGTGGTTTTCACCAAGTTTGACAGCGCCTCTGGACTGGATGTGGTAGTTTTTCATACTGGACTTCAATCACTGGTCAATCTCGTTCCGAAAGTCGTGAGAAGTTAAGAAGTTTTTTTTTCTTCAATTATGTAGAAAAATAATTTAGCCTAACAAGAAAAAAAATGACGGGAGTAAAAAACTTCACTTCTGCTTTCTCAATTATTCCATCGCTGCAAGTTACCCCATTCAACGATATGTAAATTTAAGAATATTGAGGAATGCTCCTCGAATGCTTGGATGCTCGGGCGATTAGTAAACTCTTGTAAACGTTTCATTAGCTTCATTTTATAATAATATTTTTTTAGTTTTATACAATCATTAGGCCTAAGTAAACCCGTTGAGGTTGACTTCTCGTCGACGTGGGACAGTGAGATTGTTTTCAGTCGTGAATGGAGAGTATATTAACTACACAGTAAACAATGTCCTCTGCGTACCGTTTCTTTGTTTCAACTTGATTTCCGTATTAAATGTCGAAAAAACAGATATGGAATTACTGTTCACTAACGGAAAAGCGCAAGTTTGAAAAAAAAAAATCGATTGACTGCATTCGGATCGCGTCGTGGAAAATTGTGCGAACTCAATTTATACACTGCAGAAGAAGTTGAAAGTGAATTGCTGGTAGGTTGTGGCCGTATTCCGCAAAGCCTAGAGTTTATGCATCGCATGCAAGGATGCTTTCGAACATCTAGTAGTTTGTCAATAAATCATTCCAGAGGCTGAATTTCAAAATGTGTTGTACGGTGGACTTCTAGTGCAGCTGTTTTTCTACCAACTACCAACTACCAACCACCGATTCCAACCAAGATGTTTATAACATATATTTAAGAGTTTGTTTGTTTTTTTTGAGTTTCTATTGCGTAGTTAGTCTGCATACCGTATCGAACGCCAACGGTCAACGATGCATAAACTTTGCAGCCTCCTGCGGAATGGTAGTCCGAAACTCTTTATACCTTTAAACCCTTTATAACCCGAATATTCACA
This sequence comes from Armigeres subalbatus, assembly GCF_024139115.2. Classification (NCBI taxonomy): domain Eukaryota; kingdom Metazoa; phylum Arthropoda; class Insecta; order Diptera; family Culicidae; genus Armigeres; species Armigeres subalbatus. The sequence continues at coordinate 244,555,492 of NC_085141.1, forward strand.
AGGCTGTGTCTGTGGAGATCACCTAATCAAGAAACTGAAAACCAAATTGACCACGTTCTATAGTTCTAATCGACGGTAAATTCTTCTCCGACAACACGAACGTCCGCACCTATCGCAGTGCGAATATTGAATCCGATCACTACCTCGCAGCAGTATGCATGCGCTCAAAACTCTCGACGGTGTACAACACGCGTCGAAGTCGAGCGCAGCGGCTAAACATCAGGTGGCTACAAGACGGTAGACTAGCCCAAGACTACGCGCAGCAGCTGGAAGTGGCACTTCCAACTTGAAGATGGCTGGAAAGATATTCCAAAAAATAAAACTCAGTTTTTCGGAAGAAAACGCGCCAGCAAGGAGATCAAGATTGTGAAGAGAAAGAGCATCTGTACCGCGCTGACAATGCACGAAAGTTCTATAGGAAGTTGATCCGTTCATGTAAGAGCCACGTCCCTCAGCCTGACATGTGTAAGAACATTACGAAGAGCATCTGAAAGGCGATGTGGCAGACAATGGTACGGTGACGAGACTGGAAGCACGCGCACAGGACATACGTTTTCCAGCTTCGCATCTCCGTGAAATCCAGGAAGAGATTGGCCAGCTGAAATAAAAAACAAACCCCTGCGGTTGATCAACTGCCAGGAGTAAACACGGTGGTGAGGCACTAGGTAATTGCTAAGGTTTGGGAAGGTGAGCACCAATGAGTCGACTAGCACCAACTGCAAGGGAATTCGTAGGTCAGTACTATATGGGATTTATGGGCGAACGCTCTACCACGGACCGTTTGCCATACGTCAGGTATTGCATAAATGCCGCGAATACAACAATGTCCACACACCATTTATTCATCGACTTTAAAGCCGCACCTGATACAATCGATCGAGACCAGCTATAGCAGCTAGTGCATAAACAGTAAACACGGATTTCCGGATTTTCGTTCGTTAAGGCGTTAATAGATCGGGTGAAGTGCGCAGGGGTCTCCAGTAGCCTTGCGAGCAAAGGCGTAGGATTGCCAATCCGGAGATAGCGAGTTTGATTCTTGGTCCAGTCTAGGATGTTTTCGGGTTGGAAACATTCTCGACTCCCTGGGCATAGTGTATTCATTGTGCTTGCCACACAATATACATACTCATGCGATGGCGGGCATAGAAAAGCTTTCAATTAATAACTAAGGAAATGCTAGTTTTTTTATTCCTTTATTTATTTGGTAGGCACTCTGTGTTACTTAACCGCTACTGTGCCGAGATCTACTGTTGTATTCTACAGCCAGAATCCACACAGAATCTATTTTTAGATATTTCCATTATTCATTGTTGTTGTCGTTGCTGGTCCATCTCGTCGTGAGCCCATTGTGTTCGTTTTGTCCATGTCGTGTGTCCAATGATTGTTGCATTGTCCGGTTGCCATTTATCCGGGTAACGTTGGAGGAATGCCTCCGAGAAGAACAAGTTGTCAGTTGTCACCAGGCAGCCGTGACGGTGAGGCGTGCACCCCAATACGCCACCGCATAGGCTGCGCATCCATTTATGATAGTCTGATGATAAATAAATAAATAGGCTGCGCATCCGGCGACTGACGAGGGTTTTGGTGGAGGGGCTGGGAATCGAATCCATGACCATTCGCTTGAAAGGCGAACGTGTAGCCAACTACGCTACGGGACCCCCCGAGGAAATGCTAGTAGAATACTAAACTGAAAAGCCGGCCAAGTTCCAGTAGAAATGTAGAGCCATAGAAGAAGAAGAAGTGCGTAGTTCGAGTTTCAGGTATCGGTGGTGGACCACCTAATACGATACCAGCAGAGAAAATCGGAGACGCATCGTGACAGGAAATCGTACGTACTTTTGACACCGCAAAACGCTACGATCGAATAGGGTTTGCTGCCGTACCAAACTGAGTTTTTACAAAACGCTCTTTATACCGGTAGTCCTCTTTGGACACAAGACCTGGACGATGCTTGTGGAGGATTAACGCGCAGTTGGAGTTTTTGACAGGGAAGTGCTGCGAACCATTTATGGTGAATTGGCAAATGAACCACGAGTTGCATCTGTTGGTGGGAGAACCAGCCATCGATCACTCCGCGAATTCGGAAGACTCACGTAGCCAGAATGTCGGACAGTAACCCGGTGAAAATGGTTATCGATAACAATCCGACGGGGCACAATAACGCGAGGTGCGCAGCGAGCAAGGTGGATCAACCAGGTGGAGAACGATTTGCGGACACTCCGTAGACGGCGTGGTTGGCAACGTGCAGCCATGGACCGAGCTGAATGGAGAAGACACCTATGTACTGCACAGGCCTAGGCTGAACAAACAAATAAAAGTGCGGTTTGACTGAAAACTTGATCATACGTGAGCCTTGTGTTATTGCCAAAACGAACGCACAATCCTTACTTTCAGGGAAAAGCGGATCTTCGAAGTTATCCACTGGACCAATAAATCCAATCAATCATAACAGTGAACGATATTTCGTAACATTTACGGATGGTCGGATCCATTTTGTGATCCCTTTTCAATAAAAACAAAAAGTGAAATGCGAACTGTAGATTAGAATATTTCCTGGATCAAATGTGAATATCAAAATACGCTTCAATCTATCGTCGGAAAGACATAGTGATAAAGTTCGCAACAAAATGGGATTGGGGAGAAAATTAATCATACACTACACATACAATGCTTGATGATGCGAAGATTGGAAATCAGTTCTGGGTTGAAGCAATCGAATCCGCAGCATATATTTTGAAACGTTGTGCAAATTCGGATACGACTCTCACTGAACTTTGGGGTTGGCGAAGCCTTGGTGTGTCAAAATTGCGTACGAAGAACGCCGCCGAAGACTACGGAATTGGAATTTTCGACTGACTACAGGGTGTGGCATCCAGCAACCAGACCGTTCGTTATAGATCCGAAATCCTTATTTGGTTTGAACTCTGGTCCGTACAGCAATCTGCTGTCCATCCATGCTTGGCTGATACGATACGGAGTGACTCGTGATGTGATTTTCTAGAGTCGCAGACATTGGAACAGCAAAAATCCCCCAAAATTGAAGTGAAGTGTGGTTAAGACAAGTGAATTCATAGAACTATCCCAGACTACTGATAAAAGTGATATTAATGCAGGATTCACTAACGAAGAAAGATGAAGATTTTGCGATTATGACCGAAGAAGAAAAAAACTGGGTCTGGTGGTTCTAGTCCTAAACGGAGACAAGGTGTTGCTGGTGAGTCACTCGGAGAAGATCATGTACATGGTGTAGGCGTGTCTCGCTAAAAAGTTTAAAGTGATGGACATAGGAGAAGTTCAAAATTATCTTGGAAAGAAGATCAACAGAGATGTGAACAAAAACCTTCGCTTCATAGAAAGCCTCCTCCGACCGATGGAGATCCGTTTGGAACTTGCAAAAGGAGAGGAATCCTGACGTACATCGAAGCCCTATCGAGAATTGGTAGGCAGAGAACCGGTTTAGCAGCTACCGCTTTGCGGTTGGTCTACCAAGAAAGTACTAATGCAAAGCTTCTGGAGGTCTACACGGATGCAGATTGGGCCAGTGATGTAATGGACCATCGTATGGCTTGTATGTGTTTTGCACGATTTGGGGTGGCTCTTTAATGCAGGATAATAAGGACGCCAACCGCTTGAAGGATGTTAACGTGAAGTATTTCTTTATGAAGGAGCCGTAGATGAAAGGTGCTCTTAAATCAGAAATTGGCTTTGAAACCACGAAGATAACAACTGTGGAAGTGCTGAATGAAGGTGGCGATATCTCAGTAGGGAATGTAAAGCCAATAAAAAAACAGAAGATGTACCATCTAAGAAGCAGCCAGCAGATATTTAGGTATACCAGCTTCAGCGTTTAAAACACAACGGCGTATTAGGAATGCAAACCCTGCTTTTCCGCTCCTACTAATTATGTTTTTTGCCTAAGCTTGTGTTGTTTTCTTTGGTTGTCAATTATTTCAATTGTTTTTGCTTTAATTTAGGTATTTAAATGTAACCTAGCTATGTAATTGAAGGACATTCTAGCTTTGCGCTCCGTTATAATGTTGGGTTCTCCAACCATGGTAACACTTTATGAATAGATTGGAATGCTCAAGATTCCCATCATAATATCAAGAAATTTATGAGCTAGCAGAAAATTAGAATTATTGTTCAGGTTTCGAGCTATTTCTTGTTGTTCCGTTTACAATCCAGTGAATAGTAAGATTAATGCATTGTGAAAATAGTGAATGAAAACTTTTCGCGCCCACTCTAAACTATTTTTACGATTAATTAATGCCCTGCCTGAAATAAAGGCGTACGTCGCATAAGAAATTTCATTCGTAGACCTTCTTAACCTCCGAAGGCTCGTACTGTCGTAAAAACTTTAATAAAAGTGACAAGCATAGTATTTCTTTGCGATTTATCACTCCAAAATGCAAGTATTTTTTTTCTATCGCTTTGAGTTGGTAAAGATTGTCTGCTTGATACTTTTATTCAAAAGATGGGAAGTCAGCGAAGAAAATCTTTTGCGACCTTATTCCGGCTAGAGCTGAAATATTTCTAGTTGATTTTGATTTGATTCATTCAATTTTTTTCACTTATAAAGTTAAAATAGGTAAAAGATTTGTCAAAAATCCAATTCATTCGCTCACGTAGTATCCAAAAACCAAAATAAATCAAAACTTTCCGTGTAAAATCCAGAAAATAGCAATCATCAAAATAATGGCTAATTTATTTGTATTACTCACGCAGAGTCCGGGTTGGCAGTTCAAAAAATAGGAATAAACGGGAGGAAAAGAAAATAAACTGGTAAATAAAACCGGAAACGGAATCAAAAAAATCAAACAACCAATCTAACAAAGAGAAGACAAAGATTGCGTAAGCGTGGTAGAGAATATTTTAAAGCGTAAATGGAACGTAAATCATAAACCAAAAACATAATTGAAATAAATTTACTAGAAATGCAACAAACCAACTAAACTAAGTAACAACATAAAACGAACCAAAAATTTTGACAAAAGAAAAGGAAACATACAAAAAAAACATTCAAACAAGATAAAAAAGATATAAAAAAGAGTAACATTACGTATACGATTTGATTAGATAGATCAAGATGCCCCAGACACACGATGTTACACCAACCCAAACAGAAAAATTTCGTCTCATCGCTCGACTGCGCCGTTGTTGCTCTTGGTCTTGCTGCTGTTGCTGCTGCAGGAGTTCCTCCTGCGCTTTCAGCTGCTGTTGCTGATGGGTCTTTGGCGGAATTTGGTTCCCACGGGCCTGATTGTAGGTGCTAGCGGTGCTGCTCATGTTAGTGATAGCAACAGTGGTACTGGTAGTGGAAGGTATAGCAGTGCAATTAATGATATTACTAGTAGTGCTGTTATGAGTATTGGCCAATTGAGCGCTGCCGCTGTTAACGTTCGTAGTGGCGGCGGCGGCGGCGATGGTGGTGCCGGTGCATTCACTATTATCGCTAGTAACCTTTGGCGTCGTTGAACTGGTGGCTACTGGTGATGACTGTTGGCCACCGGATTCGTCGTTGGATAGGTTCGCTGGAGGACTCGGCTCCGACGGAACAGTGGTCACAGGAACCGTGGTTAGAGCTTCAGCTTCCAGTTTGGAAACATCGATTTGAATTCTGTTGGCGTTCTCATCGGTTTGAGGTGATGTTGATGGGAGACTGTCGGTTTTATTCACGATGTTATTATTTAACTGATTAGGATCAAGTACGGTTTCGTCGCTTGAAGAATCGATTGATGAATCGTTGGTCGCCAGCATTGGTGAGAATTCGATCACCTGTTTCGGATCTCGTTCTTGCTGATGATCTGTCGATGTCAGGTGACATACTGAATCCTGTTTGTCTGTTATTTCTTGTTCATTCATTTCTTGCATGTACTTACTCAGAACTTGACGTTCAAAATCAGTCAGTTCTGAGTCGTTGTCTTCCTGAACGGAATCGACAGCGGATTGATCAAGAAATTCTTTCAGCAAATTTTGCACCATCAAATCATCACCATCCCCATCACCCGGCATTTCACTAGCAACAGTTGAGAGCGATTCTTCCATATCTAAAATAATTAAGGGCCTCTCATCGTCGTCACCTTTCGCACATTGCAATGAGGCCGCCGTTGTACCTTCCGGTTCGCTAGGCGGCGGCGACGAGGAACCTTCTACGACGCGAGCTGCACTCGTCTCCGAAAGCTCGTTGGCTGCCGAGCTGGAACCCTTCGGAGCTGCATTTGTGTACGGTGGTGGCGACATAACAAACACCATATAACAATCAGATACATATACAAGAGAGATTAGGAGGCAATAAATGAATGATAAGCTTAATGTGTTTTGCTGTTTTAATCAATATCACACACACTCAGGTCCCCCTGGCTCGGCGATTCCGGTCGCCTGGGACCGGCAAACGAACGGATGGAAACGGAGCTGGGGGGGAAGCACGGCACAACTATATCGTTATCCTCTGGCGAGAGGGAACCATTTCCATCCGTTACGAGATTAGGTACAGACGTTGAATAGATATGCTTTGCTAGAGAACAAATATTGTAACATTAAGTGTTTCCTGATAGTATGGTATCGATTAACCTGAACTAACATTTTTGATTGTGGCTTTAGTTTTCAGATGGCACCTAAGTTGCATTCTAATCTATATAATGATAAAAGTATTGTTAGTTTTTTTTTAGTTTCGGTATTTAGAATTAATTTCATATAGTGAGTAATCGATGAACCGAAAATTAATAAACTAATGGCCTTTCTGAGTTCCCTTGTAAATCGAACTCATTTAATGATGTGTACGACAAATTGATGCGCGTTTAGTTTCGAAACCACCATCACATTTTTTTCCCCGAGACAATTATGAAGGTAGTATAGATACCCTGTAGTGGAAGTGGAGGTCCTAGGAGTAACAAGGATTTCCTGGAGAATTTCCCAGTACCGCCATCGGGGGTGACAATGGGTCTGAGGGGGTGAGAATGGGTCATCCCTCTCACCGGCAGCCTGGAGGTCGTAGAACAAAATCGTTCAAAAAGGTCTCTTATATTTTAGTCTTCTTACCCTCAGCTACATTCAATCCATTCTACAAGCATTCTAAGTAGTTGAAACAGTGACCCATTCTCACCCCCATTTGACCCATTGTCACCCCCGACGACGGTACTATTTTTTTCATTTTATTCCTGAATCTACAAATCATGTAAAATATTCTGCACAGTATTCTCCCAATAGTTTTCATAAGTATTCATAATTGTAATTCGTAGCCCGGGCCGAAACGGGTTAATTATTTGAAAGTGAATGTCGTTTCACTAAATTTCCGGGGAAATGAATAAACACCAGAATATCAATATTTGTTTCGATACTCAGCGATATCGATGAACTGTTTCTTATTTTTATGCCTTTACATCTGCTAGTGGGACTTTGCGCCATATCGCTGCTAAGTATTCGTTTAGCCAGGACTGCCAAAAGTCAGCGCCGCAGCCCGAAGTGCAACAGGAGCGACGAGTTGAAGCGTCTTCACTGCTACTCCTACTCGTCGCATCGTCGTTGACGCGTTTTTGGTAACGTATAACCTTTAAGGTTCCCCCAAACACACGCGCGACGCGATTCTATCGCTTGGCGACAGCGATTCTGTCTCCGTTAATATGGAAGCGTAAATAGAACATTGCCTGCAGCGACCCAACGATAGAATCGCGGCGGCTAATTGTCGCCGTCGCGGCGATGAAATCGCTTAGGTCTGGGGGAGCCTTAAATGCGTTATAAATGTTTTCGATACATTTATGTTATAAGAATTCCTACTACATATTTGTTTATTTGAGACGCCATTATGTTATTAACCAATCCCTATACAGTGACGTGTGGCTAATTATGTGAAGTGACTACGATTGCTCATTAAAATTTGCGAAAGGAAAACGGGATTATTGTTTAGAAATGCATTATTTATTCAGTTTGGATACAATTGCAAAATATATTAAAAAGTAAGATTAAATTATTTCCATTTTTGGGTCCATTTTATTGAAAGCTTTGTTTATAAAGAACGTTTACAAAATTTCTTTTGGAACGACTCCTTCTTTGATTTAATTCACCTGCTTCAAACGTTTCTCAAACACTTCATAAGCGGCACGCAATGGAATTTCGTCCCAGATTTCGAGAACTACCGCCTTGAATTGGTTCAAATTGCTGATCGTGTTGTTCATTTTCGACATCAAGACCAGACAAAGAAGTCCAGAAGGTTCAAATCCGGGGAGCTACGAGCCCACAAAGCTTTGCCAAGGAATAATATAAATAAATGCTTACAATCCCTTTGTGGTACAGAGTCATATTTCAGGAAAACATTGTCCAAATCTTAGCTGGTCTAAAGAATTTAGACAAATATTTAATTTTAACACTTACGTGCCTGACCCCCAGTTTCATGGAAAATTAAATAATCAAAATGATGATTCTCAGCAGTCTTACATTGTAATTTGGATCTGTTTTCTGCAAATTGATCACAACATTCATATAGTTCCGTAGATATTAATGGGAGTCCCGGAAAAATGATCACTTCCTGGTCGACTGGAAACACGGCATCTGACGTGTAAAACTTTGGAAAACATCTGGTGACATTCGAAAACATTCAGAGATGTTCCCATCAAACGTTGAAAGCTGATAAAGGGCTTATCTATAGAATTTCCATCCAGTCACAAATGTGGAACATGCCCTTTGTTGTAGTACGCAGAAGATAGTGCATTCATGACATGGTCATCCATGGAAGCCCTGATGTCAGGCCTTGAGGTCTACACGTGTAACCAGAGCTTTATCGGAGGTGAACTAGCCTTGGGCTAAAAACCTCTTTAATAAAGATTATAATAATAATAATAAAGTGTAACCAGAGATCTAGCGACCAGTTTCAATATTAGAATTCGCCCTTCGTCGTACATAGAATGCAATTCGTTTATGATATATGCGATTGGTTAAGTCAGGATTTAAGGTCTACACCAGCGGTTCTCAACCTGGGGTACATGTACCTCTGGGGGTACCTTCGCTGGCCCTAGGGGGTACCTCGTACAAAAGTTCGTAATGGCGGACGAATTGCAATTCCAATCAAAATTTATTGATAGAGTTTTGATAGTTGTGTATTGTTTATGATTTCAAAACATTGCTTTGTACATAATATGCCTGGCGATTAGTAAATCCAATAGAATCCTGTCCTCCACAGCCAGCATAGATTTCTTCCAAGCAGCTCGAATGTCTCCTTACAAGAGGCTTGGAGGACACATTTCAAGAGGCTTGGAGGACTCCTTTCAAGAGGCTTGGAGGACGCCTTTCAAGAGGCTTGGAGGACTCCTTTCAAGAGGCTTGGAGGACTCCTTTCAAGAGGCTTGGAGGACTCCTTTCAAGAGGCTTGGAGGACTCCTTTCAAGAGGCTTGGAGGACTCCTTTCAAGAGGCTTGGAGGACTCCTTTCAAGAGGCTTGGAGGACTCCTTTCAAGAGGCTTGGAGGACTTCTTTCAAGAGGCTTGGAGGACTCCTTTCAAGAGGCTTGGAGGACTCCTTTCAAGAGGCTTGGAGGACTCCTTTCAAGAGGCCTGGAAGCCTCCTTTCAAGAGGCCAGGAAGCCTCCTTTCAAGAGGCCAGGAAGCCTCCTTTCAAGAGGCCAGGAAGCCTCCTTTCAAGAGGCCTGGAAGCCTCCTTTCAAGAGGCCTGGAAGCCTCCTTTCAAGAGGCCTGGAAGCCTCCTTTCAAGAGGCCTGGAAGCCTCCTTTCAAGAGGCCTGGAAGCCTCCTTTCAAGAGGCCTGGAAGCCTCCTTTCAAGAGGCCTGGAAGCCTCCTTTCAAGAGGCCTGGAAGCCTCCTTTCAAGAGGCCTGGAAGCCTCCTTTCAAGAGGCCTGCGAGCCTCCTTTCAAGAGGCCTGGAAGCCTCCTTTCAAGAGGCCTGGAAGCCTCCTTTCAAGAGGCCTGGAAGCCTCCTTTCAAGAGGCCTGGAAGCCTCCTTTCAAGAGGCCTGGAAGCCTCCTTTCAAGAGGCCTGGAAGCCTTCTTTCAAGAGGCCTGGAAGCCTCCTTTCAAGAGGCCTGGAAGCCTCCTTTCAAGAGGCATGGAAGCCTCCTTTCAAGAGGCCTGGAAGCCTCCTTTCAAGAGGCCTGGAAGCCTCCTTTCAAGAGGCCTGGAAGCCTCCTTTCAAGAGGCCTGGAAGCCTCCTTTCAAGAGGCCTGGAAGCCTCCTTTCAAGAGGCCTGGAAGCCTCCTTTCAAGAGGCCTGGAAGCCTCCTTTCAAGAGGCCTGGAAGCCTCCTTTCAAGAGGCCTGGAAGCCTCCTTTCAAGAGGCCTTTAAGCCTCCTTTCAAGAGGCCTGGAAGCCTCTTTTCAAGAGGCCTGGAAGCCTCTTTTCAAGAGGCCTGGAAGCCTCCTTTCAAGAGGCCTAGAAGCCTCCTTTCAAGAGGCCTGGAAGCCTCCTTTCAAGAGGCCTGGAGCCCTCTTTTCAAGAGGTCTGGAAGCCTCCTTTCAAGAGGCCTGGAGCCCTCTTTTCAAGAGGTCTGGAAGCCTCCTTTCAAGAGGCCTGGAAGCCCCCTTTCAAGAGGCCTGGAAGCCTTCTTTCAAGATGCCTGGAAGTCTCCTTTCAAGAGGCCTGGAAGCCTCCTTTCAAGAGACCTGGAAGCCTCCTTTCAAGAGACCTGGAAGCCTCCTTTCAAGAGGCCTGGAAGCCTCTTTTCAAGAGGCCTGGAAGCCTCCTTTCAAGAGGCCTGGAAGCCTCTTTTCAAGAGGCCTGGAAGCCTCCTTTCAAGAGGCCTGGAAGCCTCCTTTCAAGAGGCCTGCAAGCCTCCTTTCAAGAGGCCTGCAAGCCTCTTTTCAAGAGGCCTGGAAGCCTCCTTTCAAGAGGCCTGGAAGCCTCCTTTCAAGAGGCCTGGAAGCCTCCTTTCAAGAGGCCTGGAAGCCTCCTTCCAAGAGGCCTGGAAGCCTCCTTCCAAGAGGCCTGGAAGCCTCCTTCCAAGAGGCCTGGAAGCCTCCTTTCAAGAGGCCTGGAAGCCTCCTTTCAAGAGGCCTGGAAGCCTTTTTCAAGAGGCCTGGAAGCCTCCTTTCAAGAGGCCTGGAAGCCTCCTTTCAAGAGGCCTGGAAGCCTCCTTTCAAGAGGCCTGGAAGCCTCCTTTCAAGAGGCCTGGAAGCCTCCTTTCAAGAGGCCTGGAAGCCTCCTTTCAAGAGGCCTGGAAGCCTCCTTTCAAGAGGCCTGGAAGCCTCCTTTCAAGAGACCTGGAAGCCTCCTTTCAAGAGGCCTGGAAGCCTCTTTTCAAGAGGCCTGGAAGCCTCCTTTCAAGAGGCCTGGAAGCCCCCTTTCAAGAGGCCTGGAAGCCTCCTTTCAAGAGGCCTGGAAGCCTCCTTTCAAGAGGCCTGGTAGCCTCCTTTCAAGAGGCTTGGAAGCCTCCTTTCAAGAGGCCTGGAAGCCTCCTTTCAAGAGGCCTGGAAGCCTCCTTTCAAAAGGTCTGGAAGCCTCCTTTCAAGAGGCCTGGAAGCCTCCTTTCAAGAGGCCTGGAAGCCTCCTTTCAAGAGGCCTGGAAGCCTCCTTTCAAGCGGCCCGGGAGCCTGCTTTCAAGAGACCCGGACACTAACTTTCAAGAGGCTTGGAGGCCTTCTTTTAAGATGCTCGGAAGCCTTCTTCTAACAGGCTCGGAAGGTTCCTTTCAAAAGGCTCGGAAGGTTCCTTTCAAAAGGCTCGGAAAGCTCCTTTCAAGAGTCTAGGATGCCTCTCTACAGGAGGTTCAGAAGCCTTTTATCAAGACGCTCATAATCCTGCTTGAAAGAAGCCCGGAAGCCTCGTATTAAGAGGCCTAAAAGCCTCCTTTCGAGAGGTGCGGAAGCCTACTTTCAAAAGACTCAGAAGGTCCGTACAAGAGGCTCGTAGGTCTCCCTTCAAAGGGCTCAGAATTAATCTTTCAAGAGGCTTGGAAGCCTACTTTCAAGAGGGGGTACCTAAATTAATGCAAAAGTTCGAAGGGGTACCTCTCAAGAAAAAAGGTTGAGAATCGCTGGTCTACACGCGTTACCAGAGATCTAGCGACCTGTTTCAGGGTACATAGAATACAATTCTTTTATAGTTATCCAAAAAATACCCGTTGAGGAAATTTCTAATCCGAAAATGTCTTAGAGCAGAACGGGAATAAGATCCAGACACTTTCAGCCTTGTTTTGCAGCAGCATATCTTACCTCATGACTAAAGAAGGTCACGTGTAGATGTTGAAAACTAACTTAAAAACATCTGTTGTTTGCCCCTATTTTGTGTGTCACAAAGGGTATGTATCATATTCAATACAGTCCAAATGATCATTGGTTACCCGTGTGGATCTTAACGCCTTACTTCAGGGATTTCTCGGAATACTAAGCACATCTATTGAGAGCACATTCTTTTCTACGTTCCACAAAGGACATGTACGTGTATGCAGGGATTCCCAGCCCGCGGGCCTTTTAAAAGCCGTTTCCTGCGGCTCGCGAACGATTTCTGAGAATACGCTACATATGGCCCTTTGATAAGCGTTATATGACAGGAAAAACTTTTTTTATCATTCCCAATATTCCGGTGTACTCGGAGTCTGTCATCATTACGCTCCATGTATCGTGGATAGTCTTATCATTATGAGCAGGGAATCAATTTTTCTGGAATGCGCATATGAAACAAGCGACAAAAGAGAACCAACGACAAAGCTTTGTTTTTGTCGGAGATAATAACGACAAAGATCCGAAAATTTTTGTTAGCAACAAAAAAGAAAAAAAAATCTTGTGCTAACTTTTCATCCCGTTATTTTGCATTATTTCTAGAGCAAATTTCAGTTTTATGCTCTCACAGTTTCTGCTTTTTATGGAAATATTCGAAAGTCGAACAATGATTACAAAATAAGCATCGTATTTTCGGAAATATCAGAGCATGAAAGGCAAATGATTCTTGTCATATTGTGTTCGGGTTCTGATAAAGATTTGTCGCTAGGTGCGTTTGTCAGTAATAAACTCTGTTGATGACAAAGAGTATATTGTTAGGCGTTGCTCGAATATTGATTCCCTCAATGAGTCATGAAATTCATAGCTTCATACAGATTTTATGTAGACCGATATTATCGAAGTATATTATGAAGAGTGGCAAATTTGGAAGGAATTATAAAAACTATGACGCAAATTTATGTTCAATCGCAGATTTAAATAAACTAAAACACTGGTGTTATCATACACTGCTTCGTAATAAGAATGATTTTATTTCTCAAAACAAGTTCCACGAACAGATTTTATCCAGAACCTTCAAACAGAATCCCAAACGGACTCTATTCTAAATATTAAACAAACTCCAAATGAATTTTGCTCTGAATCGCGACCGGAATACTGTTCAGAACTACGAACGGTTCACTTTCGAATCCTAAACGGATTCTGTTTTACATTCCGAACGGATTTTGTTCAGAGATTCTTTTTCGAGTCTCAAACGGATTCTGTTTAGAATCCCAAACGGTTTCTGTTTATAACGTTCGAGTTTTGCTCACAATCCCAATAAGGTTTTTCTCAGTACCCTTTGGTTATTTGCTACAACAAGTCATAGTGAACAATAAACCTCGAGCATGAAAAAACAACGTCGAAATCACAGATCAGTCGACATTTGATTGTTTAGTAAAACAGCTTAGAATGTTTTCTGTCAACGGACCTTTGGCGAAAAAACAATTTCTCAGCAACGGCGATAAAACCTGTAGAATAAAAGGTCCTCACAAGTACATATTTTATTTGAAAAAGATTCATAGGAAAACAATATTATATTCAAATATACAATATTAACTGAAACACAAATGTTGCAAATATACTGCGGTCTGCAGCAACAGCTCAAAACTTTTGTGTGGCTCTTGATAGTAATCATGTTGGGGACCACTGCTTTAGTATATATCTTAAGTCCTTTCTTCGGGGATTTCTCAGATAAATAGCAACATCCGTTATGAACACAATCTGTTATATGTAAACCACCGTGGGAACACATTGGTAGAAGAACCTGTGCATCATTTTTTCGAGACTTTAAAAAATATGCATTTTATTTTACACGATTTCTCAAAATAAACAATTGTTTTACAATGATTTTTCGGAAACAGGCGAGTTTTTTTTAACGCAGGCATGATTCGTGTAAAAACAGAAAAATGTACATCTTTGTTTAAACAATAATATGAACATCTCCATATCATTGTAAAATGCGTTGAACTTCAAGCAGAAATAATATATATACTCATCTTATTGACTTAAAAATACATTTAGAAATATTTAGAGCTAACTTCGTTGGACGATCGTGAACGTGCCCGATTAAACAAACGTGAATCTAAAATAAATTTATTGATTGTATTACGCCGCTAGAAAAAAACTCAATAAGCTTCTACGCAATTAATTAAAACGCAATTAGATAACGAACAAAATTTGGCTTCCACCAAATATCATCCTCAGCCATCAGCTCCTATCAGATCTACGGAACATAAAATGGGCACTAAAGCTTATCTCTGCACAATCCGATTGCCATTGCACCTCGGCACTGCTGCTAAGTAGTCAATCAATTCAATTTCGTTTTACGCTTTGTTTCCCCCAAACAAAAACAAACCCGTGGGAAACGCCACAATCAGGCGGCCGCCGAAGCCCCAGATCATAAACAACGATTTCACTTATTCGCGCAATTTTTCCCCGCGTGTGTCTCGCTCTCGGTAGTGTCTTCAAAACATAGCGCCAGCCAATAACGCGTCGCATTGCCACCGTGGGGCGTGCGGCGCTTTAGGGGGAAAGCTGAAAGCATAATTGTCATAAGTGATACGATTATCATCACGGGCACACCTCGCTGCTCGTTTCACTCTTCATGATTAGGCCTGATTTTTGAACCCGCCACCGTACACTATCATTAATAATTTATAAATTTTCGGTTCTCTCAATTTGATCTCACTGTTTTATTTATTGCTTTTTATCTATTTTTATATATGGCTGGCCATAAACAGGCGGGTTGAACCCCATAAACCTCTTTTTCCTCCTAATATGTTGTTTATGTACGTGTTGTTAGTTTTTTTTTACTATTTTCGAGCTGACTTCTGTTTCTTACATTTTGACGTAAATTTGAATTGTCTGTTTTCCATTTTAAAACATCACACATTTCAGCTAGCTAAAACTGGCACAGCAAAGCGATTGGTTTTTGAGTCTTCTGTACGATTGTTCGTTGAGTCTGATTGTATTGTATTTCAAGCATATGGAAAACCATCACCGGCTATGATGTGAGAGTTTTGAAGGTTGAACTAGAAATTGCTTTTCTCTGTGTATTGTATTTGGCTGAAGGTTTTTTTTTCGTGGCGTTGTTACAAGGGAGTGCATCATTCGTTCGAGGGTACACATGTTTGTATGTTTTAAATATTTATAACGCTTTTCTCCTAAAACGACACCGAGGGTAATCTATCACGCTCAATTTTCTGCTGCCAAAGCAACCGAGACGAAATTTTGCGCGAAGTACATTACACAAGTGGAAAGCAAAGTGACTTATGTGGGACACTGATGGAAAGGAGAAATTCTCGTGGCACGTAAAAGGAAATAAAAAGTAGGACACATTTAAGATAAAGGACACAAAGAATGGATGCAGCATGTTTCCAGATGACGTCACATTGAAAAAGAAGACCCATCGTAGGCAATTAGACCGGTTCAAAAATAATGGAAGCATATAGAATTATTGTGTGATATTATAAAAATAGCTTTACAAACGCTCATAATGTCGCGTACAATTCCTAAACGGGCTAGGATCTATTACACAGGTTGCGCTATGGTTTTATCAATTTCTGTTATAGTCAAAGTTTATTGTAAACTCAAATATTTCTACGATCCTATAGTTTTTTTGTATTGCCTGCTTTATACTTTTGAACCAGTTTAGAGCCACATAAATTGCACTCCCTTGTAGAAAACCAGGAACACAACAGAATTTCGTTATAATAGAGTATATAGAGTATGCGAATGGTTGAATGGTGTGATGAAATTTTCACGGCAGTTGGATGAAATAAGCATTCGTTTGCAGAAACGAAGAAAATTTGCTTCCTGTTTTCCCGCTAGAAAATTTTCTTCTTCCCATTTCGTGCTTCGTTTAACAAATCATTATCACTAAAACCGATGTGATAAAATACACAATTTAAAGCATTTAATCGTTTTGCAAAATTCTGTCAAAACGAGTGATGATCTGCCCAGTTGCGATGAACAACGCATATGGGAGGAAGCATATACAAATAACTTTGTTCGATAGAATCGAAGTGGGAAACAAACACGATAAGAAAAAGCGAAAATAAAATGCCATACTTACACCCTTCATTGGTTTCTAGTCGCTGTTGGAGATCCTTGATTTGGCCTTCTTTGCGCTTCAATTCACTACCGAACGATTCGCAAATCTGACGTGCCTCTCGGAGATCCCTACATAGTGAAAAAAGAAAAACAAATGGAACACAGAAATTATGTTGAAACAATAGTTAGACTAGTTTTTAGCCAAAACAATCACTCACTTTTGAGCGGCAACCAAATCCGTCCGGGTTCGCGTCAGCTCCTCCGAAATAAGAGCCTTGGCTTGAATTTCGTTCTGCAGCGAACTCTGCAGGTTGAGCAGTTCCATCTTTTCCAGCTTCTGCGAGCGCCGATTGCGCCAGTTCTTGTCGCTGGTATTGTGGTTGAGCGAACCGGAGTGTTTGAGGAACTCCAGCTCCTCGGTCATCTTCGTGGCCAGCGCTTGCAGGTAGCCGCGCGCATCCTTCTCGTCCGATACCCACTGAATGATCTCCGAAATCTGCCGTTCCCACTGACTGAATGCTTGGCGTTTATTCCTGAAATCGGGTTGAAATAGTAAATCCTGTATCGTTCCACATCAATCTTGACAAACCTTAGTTCCTCATAATCGCTTTCCATTTGCAGTCGTTCGTTCTGCAGACGTCGATTCTGCTCGCTGAGTATCTCCCTGTCGGCGCTCAGCTTACGGTTATCATCCAGCAGGATCTTCTTCTCGCGCTCGTGCCGCTTGCGCAGCTCCATGATAGTCTCCTCCGAATCGGTAAGCGACTCCAATCTCGTCGAATCCAGCTTTTCGCGGGCCTGTTGCAACTCGATTTGTAGCATCTCCCGAAGATTGTCCGCTTCAGTGAGTTGCTCTCGTAGTGCAGAAATCTCCGCATTATACCGGGTCTGTTGCAGGTTGATTTTCTCGCTGTATTCGACCTCTAACCGATCGATCTCTAACCGAATCGAATCGGATGAGGAGATTCCTAGTGACGTGGATGACCCCAGATCGGAAGAGCTTCTACTTCGTTCAGCTTGCAGTTGCCGACAATAGTCTTCCGATCTCTCCCGCAACTGTCTTTCTCTGGTAACTTCTGATAATATGTCCTGCATCCTAGCCTCCATTTCCCTTCGAGACTTGTCCGTTTTTCGCAGCTCACTTCGAAGTGTATCGACCTTTTGCATCGCAACTTCTACTTCCTCTTCCTTGTCGCGGACCTGACGGGATAGTTTCTGCTTCTGCTGCCTCAAATCCGATAGCTTATCGGTTACTTCGGTGTATTCAGCCATCGCCAACTTCCGCTGGCCAAGAGCATCCTTCAGTTCCTTATCTTGTAGTTTCAGTCTTTCAAGTGCATCTGCGTGCTCCTTCTGCAGATCTTCCTTCTCCTGCCGCAGCTGGCGATTGATTTTCTCATACTCCTTCAACTTAGCATCTAACTGGCCATCAACCGTATCTCCTAGGACAGAGTTTCCACTACTTCGGACGGCGAATTCCTGTCGCTCGAAGCTTTTAATTTGACTTTCCAGCTCACAATTCCGCTTGGTCAGGATGTTGATTTCATCCTGAAGCTTCCGGGTGCTGTCCGGACTGAGACGTTTCTCTTCGGACCGCGGTTGACTACCATCTAGTTTAAGTGGAGCTAACGGTTGTTGTAATTGACTATTAGTTAAGTTGTTAATGGCACGTGACAGTTTCCCCACATCCGATATGCAGCTGTCCTTGGTGAACGTGAACCCAATAAAAGGCAGGTGGTGCCCTGAGAAGGCGGGATTCGTCTTTGGAGGCACCGCTTCGGACAACTTTATGTCCGTGTCGTCCACATCGAAGTTGGACGTATCGGTTGGACTAGAAACCTCAGGTATGTACGGCGCCTGGCCGTTTCGTATCGTATCCCAGTCGATTCCTTCGAACCACGCATGTGATTTGAAATCTTCGATCCCGTTCTGACCCAGTCGGAATTCGGGCGAACAAATTAACTTCTTAATTAGATCCTTTGCATTATCACTAACTTGGAACTCTTCGTCGTCGTTGGGAAAGTCGAAGCAGTTTTTGTGGTTCATAATTTTCCCGTACGTTTCCACTAAACTTTCGGCGTAGAAAGGTGTTTCGCCGAATAACATTTCATACATGCAAACTCCCAATGACCACCAATCACATTCTGGGCCGTACTTGCCCTGACCGTCCTCCATGGCCCGCAGGATTTCCGGTGATATATAATCCGGTGTCCCCACTGCCACATTCGATTGCACCGTTCCCTGAGGTCCCAGCTTCAGGCATGATCCGAAATCTGCCAACCGCACGTGCCCACTAGCGTCCAGAACGATATTATCGGGCTTGATATCACGGTGAACGTACTTCAACTCATGGATGCTGCTTATCGCGAGTACCATTTCGGTTATGTAAAACCGAGCCATATCCTCCGGAAGTCGGTCTTCGAATTTACTCAACAACGTAAGCAAATCGCCGCCACAATAGTAGTCCATCACCAGATACTGCGATAGAGGAAAATTGTTACGATTCGTTAATTTCCCGCATTTTGGCGAAGCGGTGGAAATACACGGAATTCAAACATAAAAACAAAACCAAACCCAAAGTCATCATCGTGGATGGCTCCGAGATTTCAATCTCATTATAGTGAACTATTTCCACCGGAACTTCGCAGTGCCACACGAAACCTTAACATCAATCATGCTCCCGCCCACCAGACTTACCAGATTGATATCGTCTTGAAACGCATAATGCAGGTTGGTAATCCATCTTCGATCACCAAACACCAGCACATCGCGTTCCTCACGAAAGCACGCCGTTTCTGCACGCTGAATAAAAGAAAAAAAGGTACGACATGAGAGAAAAAGTCAGCAAAAAGCATTAATGATTAAAACATTGATGTGGAACATTCAGAAATCTGTATGCCAAACTATAAACGATTGCTAAACTATAAACAGCAGTCTAATTGACCTCGTCCAGAAAATATAAAACGCCTTTTTGCTGTGATAACCCTCCTTTATCATATCATGGACATTAGAAAGTGTAATCTAAATGTAATTTATAAGATTCCTTCCTCTTTATCAAACTACATTCCTTCTGGGATCTCAAATTAGGCTGAAAAAGTCTTTTATCATCTTTAAGCTTTTATCATATTGTATTCTTATTTGTTTCTTTTTTATTTACTGTTCTCTCTTCATTCTTTAATATTTACTACTCGTTACTTTTTATTCTTTGATACTTTTTTTATACCCATTCTTTCATTCTCTGATTATTTCATTGTTTTATTTCATTCCTCGATTCTCCCAATCTTTCATTCTTTGACTCTTTGTTTTTTTTTTTTGGTTTTTGTATTCTACAATTCTTCAATTTTTTATTTCTTCGATTTTTGATTCTTTGATTCTTCATTTCCTGGATTTTTCTATGATTCTTTCGTTGATTGGTTCTATCGTTTTTTTCATTCTTTAATTCTTCGATCATTTAGATTTTTTGGATTAATTGCACCCAAAAAACAAATCTCACAATTATTGTATAAAATCTTGGCATTTACAATTCTGCAAGATTTTTATACATATATTGTATTAAAATAATACAAATCTGTAAGATTTCTACACAACAATTGTATTAAAATCTTCCAAAATTGTATATGCCAAATTCTTTACACTTTCTTTAGACTTTCTATACAGTTTCTGTAAGGTTCTTATGCAGAACTGTATTAAAACCTGCCATCCGCTGGTAAGGTGATGGATACTTAGGGATCTTTAATTCTTTGATAATTAATTTGCTTATTTGATTCTCTGACCCATTGATTCTATATGATTCTTTGATTCATTGATATTTGAATCTGATTTGATTATTTGATTCTTAGAATCATTGAAAGTGCGCGTTTTGTTGTCCTTTTTATCGGCCGCAGAACGATCGCACGATCATCGAAAAATTTTGTTCTATTTTGCGCGGTTGACTAAATTAATTAGAAAGTCAAAACTTCAGTACGCGTTTACTCGTGTTTGCTATCGGACGCAGAACGATCGCGCGATTATCGCAATATTTGGTTCTGCTTTGTGCGGTTAAGGAACGAATCTGGAAATAAATAACAAAAAGAGCGTTTGCTCGTGTTCACTATTAGAAGCAGAACGATCGCAAGATCATCGAAATATTTGGTTCTGCTTCGTGAGAATCAGTAAATTACTTTGACTTAACTTCTAACCAAATAATTATTTAGTCGCTTACCAAGGCAACTTCCTATAGATTTCCTTTTCCTCTAACCAACAATCCCTTTCCCGTGGTGGATTTACAGAGAATTCATAAGGTCTCTTGCAGCAATGAGTGCCGAACTAATTTCCCTCTCTTATAAATTATAAATTTACTATGAGGCCGTGCCCAGCATAGTTATTGCTCTTGAATTAATGAAACTCCAAAGCATAGCATGTACAGTGAGAATAATTTAATTGTTCAAGTTGCCAATCACGACTAGCAACTACGAAGTCCACAGTCTATCTAGGGAAGCTTTTTTTATATCTTTATTAAAGAGATTTTCAGCCCAAGGCTGGATCATCTCTATCTAGGCAAGCTAAGCTAAGCTAAATTCTTAGATTCATTGTTCATTGTTCATTGTTCATTGTTCATTGCTCATTGTTCTTTGTTCATTGTTTATTACTATGTCTGAAACTTGATTATGCATATGTACAACATGAGCCCAGAGATCAAACCCCACCGAAGGGGCGGTTACCCTCCAATACCTTTTCCGAACTAAATCTATCACATGTTGTACATATGCATAATCAAGTTTCAGACATAGTAATTAATTTCCACTCCGGGTGGCTTAATACCCGGCATATAGGCAATTAACTTACATTGTTTATTGTTTATTGTTCATTGTTCATTGTTTATTGTTCATTGTTTATTGTTTATTGTTTATTGTTTATTGTTCATTGTTCATTGTTCATTGTTCATTGTTCATTGTTCATTGTTCATTGTTTATTGTTTATTGTTTATTGTTTATTGTTTATTGTTTATTGTTTATTGTTTATTGTTTATTGTTTATTGTTTATTGTTTATTGTTTATTGTTTATTGTTTATTGTTTATTGTTTATTGTTTATTGTTTATTGTTTATTGTTTATTGTTTATTGTTTATTGTTTATTGTTTATTGTTTATTGTTTATTGTTTATTGTTTATTGTTTATTGTTTATTGTTTATTGTTTATTGTTTATTGTTTATTGTTTATTGTTTATTGTTTATTGTTTATTGTTTATTGTTTATTATTTATTGTTTATTGTTTATTGTTTATTGTTTATTGTTTATTGTTTATTGTTTATTGTTTATTGTTTATTGTTTATTGTTTATTGTTTATTGTTTATTGTTTATTGTTTATTGTTTATTGTTTATTGTTTATTGTTTATTGTTTATTGTTTATTGTTTATTGTTTATTGTTTATTGTTTATTGTTTATTGTTTATTGTTTATTGTTTATTGTTTATTGTTTTATTATTTTATTGTTTATTGTTTATTGTTTATTGTTTATTGTTTATTGTTTATTATTTATTGTTTATTGTTTATTGTTTATTGTTTATTGTTTGTTGTTTATTGTTTTATTATTTTATTGTTTATTGTTTTATTGTTTATTGTTTATTGTTTATTATTTATTGTTTATTGTTTATTGTTTTATTGTTTATTATTTTATTGTTTTATTATTTTATTGTTTATTGTTTATTGTTTATTGTTTTTTATTGTTTATTGTTTATTGTTTATTGTTTTATTGTTTATTGTTTTATTGTTTATTGTTTATTATTTATTGTTTATTGTTTTATTGTTTATTGTTTATTATTTATTTATTGTTTATTGTTTATTGTTTATTGTTTATTGTTTATTGTTTATTGTTTATTGTTTATTTATTTTATTGTTTATTGTTTATTGTTTATTGTTTTATTGTTTATTGTTTATTGTTTATTGTTTATTGTTTATTGTTTATTGTTTATTGTTTATTGTTTATTGTTTATTGTTTATTGTTTATTGTTTATTGTTTATTGTTTATTGTTTATTGTTTATTGTTTATTGTTTATTGTTTATTGTTTATTGTTTATTGTTTATTGTTTATTGTTTATTGTTTATTGTTTATTGTTTATTGTTTAATTTTTTTTAGACCGATACAAACATTTAAAAACTATGCTCACCCCCCCCCCCTCGGATTCTTTGTCCAAAAATAATATTTCCAGGGAGTAACAAAATAAAATTCGGATAATTTTGAGAATTTTCAAAACATTCTTAACAAATCCGAGGATTTTCTTCATTGAAATATTTATTTTTTTACCCCCCCCCCCCCTCTTGACCTTTCGGAGATCAATAGGACAAAATGTTAATAGAATATTTGTAACTGCCTTATTTGTTATTGTTTATTTTCATTGTTTGTTGTTTATTATCTATTCTTTATCCTTCATTATTTATTCTTTATTCTTCATTCTTCATTTTTGTTATTCTCCATTATTTATTCTTCATACTTTTATTGTTTATGTTCTTTATTCATTTTTTATTCTTTTTTTATCATTTTTAATTATGTCTTCTTTAGCAGGGTGACCACTCTAGTCGACAAAATAAATTCCCGGGTTTTTCCCGGTAGGCTTTTCAAAATTTTCCCGGAAATTTTTAAAAGTGCCTGAGAGGGTTTTGATTATGTAAAACAATGTATTTTATTTGAACAAAGAGAATAGTTTCTTGGTATAAAAAATGTACATTATTATGTCTAATTATAAATCCAGTAATTTGATAATAAGCATTGAATTCTAACATTCTACCAGACTCATGACTCGCTGTAAAAGACTTCAAGTTCTAACTGCTGTTTTGTCCGAAAATCTTTTGAGATATTGATTGCACTCTAGAAGCTATGTGGCAGGAAAATAATGAAAAGCGCACAGTACCTTTGGTACATCTTTCGTCGGTGTACCTTCTTAAATGTCCATTATTGAATTTCCAAAAAGATTATGAAATAAAGGTAGGAAGGTTGAACAGTTTAGTGTGTCTAAAATGCATCAAATTGCAGTATTGGGACGACAAGCAACCATAAACTGACACCTGGAAATCTGTGAAATTGCAGAAAGCTCCCAAGAAATTCCATAAGTAAGTAAGTAAGTCCCAAGAAATTCCGAAAATTCGAATAGACTGCATAAAAGTTTCTGTCAATATGTATGCAGTCTGAAATCATCGCAATTTAATCAGAATAGCAGTAAGGATTGCTGATAAAATTTAAGAAAATTATTTAAAGCTCGTAAGACTTTTTTAAACGAACACATAAAAATAAGCAAGAATTTGAAATAAAAATTACTATAAGTTATTATCAAAATCCAAAGAGGCTAAATGTTGGTGAAAACTTATAAGAAAGTAATTGATGAAATTATACTACTAAAAATTTAATCAAATCAATATTTAACTAATCAAAGCATTGTTTTGCGATTCGATTCTGTAGAATACAAACGTTTCCCCTAAAACTAATTCCCGTTTTTCATAGAGGAAAGCTTATTCTGTTGGATACATATCGTTATTTTCTTAGAAAATTAAAATACTCCAGTGATTTTCAGTGCGCACGCTCCTGCGGCTCTGGAATGCATTTTTTTAGACGAATTAATATGACCTCGATATGACCTTTTTATTATTCAAATATGACTCTATTAGTTGCACTCAATGAATTAATATTCTGAATTATATAATCGTTTACATGGTGTAAAATCAAAGAGCAGAACTTTTTGCACAAAATGTAGGACAACACTGTTTGCCTTCCAATGTTTGATTACAAAATAAGTTACACCCAAATCGCAAATCAGTTCTGGTTTTTAGATGCTTTTTTCGAGTAATTCTCATAATTCATTTCAAATATACATCCTTTAATTCAAGTGTTTCGCGAAGTTATAATCAGATCTGCTATATTATAAAATTAACATATACTTTTGAATTGTAAATTTTATAGAAATTTGAAAAAAAAATCCCGGCTACTTCATCAAATTTCCGGGGTTTTCCCGGATTTTCCCGGTGATTTCTAATTCCCGGGTTTTTCCCGGTTTTCCCGGATTCCCGGGTGAGTGGCCACCCTGCTTTAGTCTTTATTTTACTCCATCGTACGATTGGTGGTTCATTTCATTCCACCAATTCTGGCCGTTCGATACTTTACAGCCTTGCAAAGAGGAAAAAATGTAACTTCAGCTGCTGCCAGTCAACTACTGTCACGAACTGTCAGGTGCAGCCAGCAGCTTTTTGTGTGAAAGTATTGGTATCCCAAATAAAATATTCCCCGTGATTTTTGTTTTACTAAGACTTTTTCACTTCAACGAGTATTCCAAATCATTCGTTTAGCTTATTAACCTTCTGTCTGTGCCTAAAAAAACTGTCGTTGTCTGTGCTCTGGGGTCAAATTGACCCCAAATTGAATTTGCTATAATTTTTTTAATGTTTGGCCGATTTTGGATTTTTGGGGCTTTCGAAAGATAATTTAATCATCTTTCAGGTCATAACCAAAGATTGACTATTGATGAACGGGGACATCGCGGGGAGGGGTTTTAGTAAACAAGGGTACAAAAACAGTGATTTTTCATGAGTATTTTACTTATATCTGAAAATCCTACCCATTTTGAACTGCATCTTTTTTTTTAAAGGTTATGCAGGAAGGCGTGTGCTTTGGCATGAGGCATTGATTAGTTTAGAACTTGGCCGCCAGGTGGTGGTATATTTGAATTCATTATTTTAAACTACTCAAGATATTCCGATATATAGAATTCTCCTAATTGTAAATATTCTTATCGCACACATTTAA
This sequence comes from Armigeres subalbatus, assembly GCF_024139115.2. NCBI lineage: Eukaryota > Metazoa > Arthropoda > Insecta > Diptera > Culicidae > Armigeres > Armigeres subalbatus. The sequence goes on from NC_085141.1 coordinate 244,580,504, forward strand.
AATTTGTTGAAATGGCGTCTTGATCAAAGGTCGTCTAGTGGGAATGGACTGTCTTGCGACGGTAATAATAATTGGGAATTTTACAAATAGGCGGCAAATTGGCTGATCTTTGGTTACGCATGTAGACCCAAAGGCCTTAATTCCAGGGTTTTCTTGGATGATCTAAAACATATTCTGTGAACGCATTCTATTATTTGCAGCATCGCTGGAGCAGGTTGAATACAAAGAAAACTTTTGATGGACTCTACCACAACATTCATGTTTGCCAAAAATGCTACAAACCAAAATACATCAGATCTCACATGGAATAATATACTCAAATATAACAGCTCACTAGCGCCGCATCTTGGAAGAAGTGCTCATTATATTGAGCACTGCTTTGTAGTCCTGGACATCCTGAACAGTGTTGCCGAATACAACTTGGGTGTAGGTATGAGGGATCTCAAGCTAAAGCAATATTTCAAACATGCAAGAATATTGCAAGTACACAGGCACCGCCTATTTGTAAATTTCCTAATTATCTATTCCGTCACATGGCAGTCCATTCCCACCAGACTAACTTGACGTCATTTTTACAAATATCAAATTTGTGCTATAAGAATATTTACAATGAGGAAAATTCCATACATCGAAATTACTTGAGTAGTCTAAAATAATGAATTCAAATATACAGGGCTGGTAGCGATGAATGCCGTTCAAAATAGTGACTTTAGTGACTAACGATGACGAAAAAGTGACCAAATAGTGACTTTCATTTGCAGAAAAAGTGACCAAATAGTGACTTTTGCATGAAGTTTTGAACCGGGTATAGAGCTATAATTCGTAGATTGCTAGTGTTTCATTTTCAAAATTCCTATCTAGAATGCTATCAGGAATCATAAAAAGGCATAAGCAACAAAATCATGAGGATTACTGCTACTGGATGAGCCCATCCACATCATAAGGAGGGAGTGGATGAAAGTAACAGTACCGACTCTCATAAGTACCACGAAGTTGAGGATGGTATTCCTTGGATCAGTCAGGAGCTAGCAACCCAAGTAACCATAAGCACTATATTACGCCAAATAGCCATATGGGGCCACTATACGACTGTTCAAAAAAATTAGCATTAAGGTAGCACTATATGGCTGATTTGGCGAAATATAGTGCTTATTGGTTACTTGGGAATGTGGCCATGATACCGTCGTGCGGGGCTTCTTTTGACAAATCAGGGGCTACTTTGGACATTTTAAAACAAGAATTATAACGAAAATTACTATAAAATTGTCATTATCACCAATCGGGTGACTTGTTGATAGTTGGATGGCAACTTTCTGTTTCAAATTTGGTATTTTTTCCGTTTAATTTTTTCAAAAAATCAAAAATCCAAAGTAGCCCCCGAAGTCAAAAGAAGCTCCGCACGACGGTACCTCATATTAAGTAACAAGAAGGTATCTACCCAACGGTAGTGAGCTACAAATTGTGTCACAACATTATGTTGATAATTGCAACAACATTTGTTGCTCAATATAAGCTCGTAGTTTTCTGTATAACAGCCAAAGAATGATATAAAATGATCTATTTGATTCCTAGACGGTGAACTATTTGGACTCAGAAAGCTTATAAATCTTTGGCAGGACCATTTGTTTGAGAATTATAAAATATTTGAAACTAGTCGACCCGGCAGACGTTGTCCTGCATAGTAGGCGAAAATGCCCATGTGAATTTCCCATACGAATCCTAATTTTAGTTTTTCGCGATTTACTCAACTTATTAATGATTTTCGACTGAGGAAATATCATATAAACCCGTCGGAAACTATAACGAATGTAACTCAAATCCATTCAGCCGTTTTCGAGTTATGCGGATACGAACACAGACCATTTCATTTTTATTATAGAGATGAAGAAATTTAAAAAATACGATTTTACCTGTTATTAAACAATGGTTTAATAATAAATGGTTTTATAATAAATGGTTTAATAATAAATGGTTTAATAATAAAGTTTTCGAGAATTTGAGCTCGACGTGGTATTCTGAGGAAAAGTTTGCAAATCAAATAAAGCAATGGTCTTTTATTGGAAATCCAGAAATTCTAATAAACTTCAATATCTAAGCGGCAGACTTAAGTATTAAAGTTAATTGAAAATTGATGGTCAAATTATCTCTAGTTAAAAAAATCTTAAAAATCCATTTTTTTGTTTTATTTCAGATTAAAAAAAATCCGACCAATTCATACACCTCCACACTAGTTTTTTGGGTATCTATTCTTAATTGTTAATAAACGAAATCTTTTTATAAAAATGTAATATTTCTGAAATAATTTCAATCAAAAAGTTTTGAATCTAGTGGCTTGTGCTAGAATTACTTCTGACATAACTATGGCTCTACATTTTTTTTATTTTATTTTTATTTTTTATCTCGAAGGGTCGCAAGGCTGTTTTAACAATCATAAACGGATTTAACAACCATCATCGACGCCCTTATCGCTCATTATTCTCCATGACGTTGAGAAACATCAAAAATATTCTTTGTCATGTGATGAAACTGAGGCTGTTCACTGTCTTTGTCACCGGATGGTATCAACGCTTACCAACAGACGTGGCTCTGGTTTCAATACTCTTCAATTCTGTACTCTTTACTTGAGGTTAGCCTTTCGCATTTTAACAAATTCCATTCGTGAAGATCATGGTTGACATGAATCGGAAATAACCTCACGATTTTCACAACACACTTGGAACTTCTTTGGTGCATATTTCTCAAATTTAATATATTTCTACCAGATTCACATTTGAGTTTTATTTTGAACTTTTTTACAACAGGTAATGCAAAAATAATGACTTTAGTGAGCATTTTCCGAAAAATAGTGACTTTAGTGACTTTTGGATGCAAATAGTGACTTTTTAGTGACTAGACTCAAAATAGTGACCAAGTCACTAAAAAGTGACTCGCTACCAGGCCTGAATATACCACCACCTAGCGGCCAAGCTCTAAACTAATCAATGCCTCATGTCAAAGCACACGCCTTCCTGCATAACCTGTTTGAAAAGGTGCAGTTCAAAATGGGTAGTATTTTCAGATATAAGAGTAAAATAAGCATTAAAAATCATTGTTTTTGTACCCTTTTTCACGAATTCCCCTCCCGCGATGTACCCGCCCATGTATAGTCAAACTTTGGAAACGACCTGAAAGATGATTAAATTATCTTCCGAAACAGCCCCAAAAATCCAAAGTTGGTCAAACAATAAAAAAGTTATAGCCATTTAAATTTGGGGTCAATTTGATGCCAGAGCACAGACAACGTAAGTTTTTTGAAAAAAGTACACTTTAGCGCATATTTTCAAGATATTTCAAGCGAATTTTCACCTAGGAGATAACTAGGAGATAAAAACTACCAAAAATTAGAATTGATTAAAAACTAAAAAATTGCAGCCACTCAAAGTGGCCTGGGGTCATATTGACCCCAGAGCAAAGACAAAAAGATAATAATCAGTTATAAACGTGTGTTTTGCTCCCGGTATAAAAATCCTTATGAAAATGAATTTACTAATTCGTGAATTGGATACACTTTTACTGTGCTCAGAGGAATTCACCCGGGGCTTAGGTGAAACAGTAAAGGCAACAGTTGAATCCCGATGTCAAAACAAGAGAAAAGAAGCAGCGTCTTTGCACATTCATAATCTTTGCCTTATTGTGTAAAGGCTCCCGAAAACCGCGAGTGATTTTATCATCATATTTTATTACCTTGTGCCCTCAAACGTCCATTATTTAGTTTTTGCTTAAAATCACAATCATCTTTTTTTAATTTTCAACATACTAGGATTTTAAAATCTTATTAAGTGCTGCATTATTTAAATTTTTTAAATTCTTAGAGTTTATTTTTTTAATTTTCTGTGTAAGAAGTTGGAGAAATATTTTATTTAGAGTGTATTGTTCACTACTACAACATCTTATTGAATAAGCATAATTAAAAAAAAAAAAGTACTAAACTACAAATATTTCACTCTTCAAAGGTATACGAAAAGAAACACAGAAGAGCAAAAAAAACTCAATTCTGAATATTTTCTTTTAGACGTGTAAAATTTTTAAAATTAATTTTAAAGCTTCAATGTGAAGGTCAAAACCAATATTGCCTTATTAAAAAAATAAAACCTATAGATTTTTACAAATTAGCATCTAACAATTTGTTAGAATGTTTGTTTGAGAAATCGATGAGTAAATAAAGAAGTCGACCAATAGCTAAGTACCAGGAAGCATGGGCATTTGTGAACAAGCTTTAGTTTCACCATTTACTGCGATTGAATGCGTACAGATTTAGAACAATCCACATTCCACATGCATCAACTGCCCAACCAGCCGATCCATGTCCCACCATCGCCCTCCTTAGCCCTGAAATTCGCGTCACTTACCTTTAACATTTCCCATTTGTTCAGAATCTTCATCGCGTAAATCTGACTAGTGTGATTCATCCGGACGACGCATACCTCGCCGAATGCCCCGCGGCCAATGACCTTGAGCACCTCGAAGTCCTCCCGCGAGAGGTGCAACTGCTTGACGCACTGCACCACCGAGCGGATCATCTCGATGAAATCGGAAACGGTTTTCTCCCGCCGGAGGGACGAGTTGCAGCACTCATCGTACAGCACCAGCAGGCAGTCGAGCAGCGTTTCGATCGAGAGGAATTTCTCCGACGACAGGCCGGCGCTGTTCAGGTTGTTGTTCGAGGTGACATTGTCGATGATGAGCGATTCGAGCTCGCGCAACCGGGCGGACGCTGAGATCACTGAAAAGAGGGGGTGAGGAGAAAGGAGAGAAAAATAAACACAAAAACAGAAATGAGTAAGAGCTATACGAAAGAAGCCAATATTATTTCGGAAGGTCGATGAAAATGTGCGTCGCCTTTGCGAGACGAAAATAGCCGTTGGGTGCGAAAAACGGCCAGAGGTATTGAAATCTATGGGTTGTCTTAGAGTTATGGCATTGATATGGAGTGTGAATGTGAGTTGCATATTTATAGACTTCCCAATGTAAACAAAACCAGTTAATATATTTCTGGTCCTTTCTCATACATAAGTGTGTACCAAAGGTCCGAAAGGCTATAAGATCACCCAAACCCTCTTTTTTTATTAGGAAGCAGTATCGTACAATGAGCGAGCTGGACTATGATAGAATAAGTGAAATAAAGCACCCTAACATTACATTTTGCCTTTGACAGATACGTATTTCGACCTCAACAGTAGGGCCGTCTTCAGTGTCTCGTACTTGACTCGCCGCAAGTCAACTACGACGTATCTGTTTAAGGTACAATAAAGTAGTGAAATTAAACGGAATAGTACAAACTCGTCTTATGACAAGTGAATACATTCCACTAAAAATTTAAAATAATTCGGGACCGCTTTGCGATTTGGGCGTAACTTATTTTGTAAACAAACATTGGAAGGCGTATTCCTGCTAAAACAAGCATTTCATGAGGAAACCACGGTATGGATCCGACAGATTAAGCTTTTCTCTAGCCAGGAATGGATCTAATGAAAGGTTCATTGGCCCTGAGCCCTTCTGCGGGATCTCAGACTGCTATGTAAAAATGGAACTGAACAAATATATGGTCAGTCAAATCACATCAAACTGGAATGCACTTCCCCATACGAGCCAATCCAAAAGGCTCGTAACGATTAACAAGAAAACCCAACAACTATTAGGTCTCAACATCTACACCGGTCTAATAACTGGACACTGCCCCTGCAGATACCATCTACAAAGATCGGAGCAATCCAAACCTCCAGTTGCCGCTTCTGTGACGAGGAGAGAGAAACATCAGAACACCTCCTCTGCTATTGCAGTGCACTCACCCAACGTAGGTTCAAAGTTCTCAGCAAGCCCTTTTTAGAGCCTGCTGACATATGGATCTTATCCCCAAGGACGTGGTTGGCTTCATAAAGCTAGTCTCGCCAGAATGGGGGAGTCACATACTGTAACTCAGGATCTCTATTCATCAATAATAGATGGTCTTGAGTTCAGTCGATACCAAGGTATCTCAGTGACAAACATGTTACTGAGATAACTTGCGTATTTCACAGCAAAAGGGTATATCACAATAGTCCTAAAATCTGGACGCAGTGATCTTCACCCGACAAACGAGGAAAAAAGAAGCTTTTCTCTACCAGATAAGGGAATTAGTTTAGGATGAAAACGCTTGCATTCTCCGGAATTCATGAAGCAATGTTTGTTTACAAAACAAGTTACGCACAAATCGCAAATCAGTCCCGAATTATCCTATCGAAGCACCCTTAGTTAAATATTTAATTCTATCAACAAGGCAGCTTATACGCAGTTTCCTTAATATGTAGGTACAGGGTCCGTCAATTGAAGTGCTACAATAGAATAAACAGATAAATTGATCAAAACAAAAATATTTTATTTCAATTTCACTAATAAACAAATCACTTTTTGAAAGTTCACTGGTCGAGTTCATATGTTTCGTCCTTGAGTTTAAAATTGGAATGATCGTTTCAATAAATTAGGCTAAGGCAATTCAAAAGTCCTGCAAGCGATCAAAGACGTCAATAGCCCCTTTTTATATTCATATTTCGCTTGCTGAACCAAAGCCATGAAAAAGAGCAGTGGATTCACTGGTTTTGGTGCTGGTCAATGGTCCATTTTATATTCATACTTCGCTTCTCGATCGAAACCACAAAAAAGAGCCGTCGAATGACTGGTTATGATGCTTAAACTAAAATGTCCTCTTCCACAGATTCCCCAGGGGCAATCCGTGGGTCCTGGAAGCGGTCAGAGCCGTCAATGGACCATTTTATATTCATGCTTCGCTTCCTGATCGAAGACTATGAAAAAAGATTCATGGAATGACTGGTTTTGGTGCTGAAACTAAGATGTCCCCTTCCACAGGTTCCTCGGGGGCAATTTGTAGGTTCTGGAAGCAGTCAGAGCCGTTCGAAACCTACGAAAAAAGAGCCGTCGAATGACTGGTTTTGGTGCTGAAACTAAAATGTCCGCTTCCACAGGTTCCCCGGGGCTAATCCGTAGGTCCTGGAAGCGGTCAGAGCCGTCAATGATCCATTTTATTTTCACACTTCGCTTCCTGTTCGAAACCCACGAAAAAAGAGCCGTCGAATGACTGGTTTTGGTGCTGAAACTAAAATGTCCCCTTCCACAGGTTCCCCGGGGCCAACCCGTAGGTCCTGGAAGCGGTCAGAGCCGCCAATGGACCATTTTATATTTATACTTCGCTTCCTGATCGAAAACCATGAAAAAACAGCCGTCGAATGACTGTTTTTGGTGCTAAAACTAAAATGTCCTCATCCATAGGTTCCCCGGGGCCAATCCGTAGGTCCTGGAAGCGGTCAGAGCCGCCAATGGACCATTTTATATTCATACTTCGCTTCCTGATCGAAAACCATGAAAAAAAGAGCCGTCGAATGACTGATTTTGGTGCTGAAACTAAAATGTCCCCTTCCACAGGTTCCCCGGGGCCAATCCGTAGGTCCTGGAAGCGGTCAGAGCCGCCAATGGACCATTTTATATTTATACTTCGCTTCCTGATCGAAAACCATGAAAAAACAGCCGTCGAATGACTGGTTTTGGTGCTAAAATTAAAATGTCCTCATCCATAGGTTCCCCGGGGGCATCCCAGCGACTCCAGGATCCGTTTATTCAATTGGTTTCTCATTCTTGACACATTAGAAGCCTTCTGTAACAAAATTATAGTGGATGATCTATCAAAAAGCGAGACTAATATGATTCAATTTTTAACCACAACTTATCCTAATATCCACCTAAAATTTACGGTTTTAAACCTACCTCCGAAAAATCCGGAATATTTCCAGAATCCGGTAGCCATAGTCAGTTCCATGGACATATCGTAAAACTGCATTAATTTTGTAGCTCAGGCATGCCTGAATTGTCGAAATCGGATGATAACTGACATAGTCACAATACTACTAATTTTACCCAAAATCTCCTATCCTACTTATTTTGTCCATCCCCTGTAGATTGTAGCAACGACCAGGGTTCGTAATGCTCACTCAATCTCAGGAGCACAGGATGCTCCCTCGCGAAAACTTCCAGGGAAAAATAGCTTTTCGGGAAAGAAAATCAGTTTGGAGAGTGAAAACCATTTTTCGCTCACTTCAATTGCCGCGGGAAGTTGGTTTGCTCGTTTTCTTTCATATCTGAGCTTTTTCGGTGCCATCAGCAATGAAAAGTATAGTAGCTTTTGTGGTACAAATAACCTGGTACCTACATGCAGATAGCGTGGTGGTGTGGCTAGAGTGAGTACATCCCTTTGGCTATTATTGTTGATAATCGGGGTCCGAGTCCCGCCGTGGCCAAACAATTTTAATAATTGTTCTGCGATAATTCTCGCGAAAAGTGAGTGAGAGGCAAAAGTGATGAAACGAAAAAGGAATTTCATCTAATAGGCACGATTTTCATTTATCTTCCAAGGCTTACTCCAGAGAAAAGATTGGTAGGTGAATGACGTTCCTCGCTATAAATCGCCTACTAGGTACTCTCTCAAATTGTATGCCGTTTACTGGCGTTTTTCTGACTGACTGAGTTTTTCCATAAGAAAAGTTCTGCGTGCAATCAAACGGGCTAAGTGGTCATATGGCTACCACTTCTGCCTTAGATGTAGAAGGTCGTGGGTTCAATCCCAGGCTTCTTCCATTCCTCCTTATTTGTATCTTTGCTTATACAGCAACAGTTCGCTAATTGGGCGCTTTTTAACTGCACTGCTATTTAACTGGGCGTTCGCTAACTGGCCCAGTGAAAAAGCAGTTATCCGTAAAAGAACAAAAACAAACACTAGGCTGCGAGGGAAGTCTAAATGGTATATTGTTGTCGTTCCATGTAAAACATTGATCATAACAATACATTGTGGGGTCCCGTAGCGTAGTTGGCTACACTTTCGCCTTACAAGCGGATGGTCATGGGTTCGATTCCCAGCCCTTCTACCAAACCTTCGTCAGTAGCCGGATCCGCAGCCCATACGGTATGTTTTGGGGTACGCGCTTTACTGTCTCGGCTGACAACCTGTTCTTCTCGGAGCGGAGGCATTCGTCCAACGCTACCCGGATAAAATGGCAACCGAACAACGCAACGATCATTGGATACACGACATGGACAAACGGACACAATAGACTCACGATGAGATGGACTGGCAAAACAATGATGAGTAATGGAAATCTAAAAATAGATTCTGTGTGGATCGTAGAGCGGGGCGATGATGAATGCAACGATGCCTGTGCAAGACACGAATGATCAGTTATTGACCGACCCAACTGACCAGCGGAAACGCTGGTTCGAGCACTTCGAACAACTTTTCCAAGTGCCAGCCAGGCCATCACCACCTCGGCATGATCTGCCTAGGATACGACGTAACACGCGTCAATACCAAAGCTTCATCACTGCTAGAGATTTAAATAGCCATCCAAAGCATGAAATCGAATAGAGCCCCAGGAGTCGATCATATCAGCCGAGATGTTCAAAGCTGACCCCATGACATCCGCTCAACTACTGCATCGTTTATTTCGTAATATCTGGGACACCACAACTTTCCCGGTCGACTGGATGCAAGGTATCTTAGTGAAGGTGCCCAAAAAGGGTGATGTTGCTGTGTACCGTTCTCAAAGTTCTATGCAAAGTTATCCTAGCCCGGATTCAGGAGAAGATCGATGCGACTCTGCCGGAAGATCCTGTGTGGACCATATTGTCACGCTTCGTATAATTCTGGAGCAGGTCAACGAACTCCAAATGTTCCTTTACTTGGTATTCATTTACTTCGAAAAAGCTTTCGATCGTCTCAATAACGAGAATATGTGGGGCGCCCTGAGACGCAAGGGGCTTCCTGAGAAAATCATCGGCCTCATCGAGGCACAGTACAGTATTCTATCACCGTTACTGTTCCTAATCGTAATCGACGAGATTCTGGTAGGTGCGATTGGTCGTGAACTAAACCGCGGGCTGTTATAGCAGCCTATAACCATGGAGCACCTAAACGACTTCGAATTGGCTGATGACGTTGCATTCCTCGCTCAACGGCGCTCTGATATGCAGAGAGTAAGCTCAACGACTTTGCCGAGCGCTCCTCCTCGGCAGGTTTAGTCATCAACGTCAACAAAACCCAACTCTTTCCAGTTTCACAGTAACCGGGCAACCAGTGGAGAATGTTGAAAGCTTCCAATATCTTGGTAGCTAAATGGTGTCAGACAGCGGTACCAAGATCCATAGGCGCACGGATCAAGAAAGCAAGGGCTACCTTTGCAGCCGAGTTTAAGAAATATCTGGAAAAACAGGCCGATAAGTGAACGCATCAAAATACGAATTTTCAACTTTAACGTGAAATCTTTGCTGTTATACGCTAGCTAAACATGGTGTGTATCAGTGGAGAATACTCAACGGCTGCAGGTGTTCATCAACAGATGCCTGCGGTATATAATTCGGGCCTGGTGGCCTCACAACTGGGTCTCAAACAACGAGCTCCATCGTCGTTACCACCAGAGGCCGATAGCAACAGAAATTCTGGATCGGAAGTGGGGCTGGGTCGGCCACACTCTACGTAGGGGCGGAAACGAAATCTGTAAACAAGCATTAAACTGGAACCCAGCGGGACATCGTAGAAGAGGCAGACCCAGAGGCTTATGGCGGCGAAGCCTCAATGAAGAAATAAAAGAAGTTAACCGAAATCTAACCTGGCAACAGTTTAAAGCGATAGCTGGACAATATCCCCAACTCAGCCATCTTGGATTTTTGTATGGAATTTAAGCTCGTTTGTTTACGTTTTGCACTAAAAATGTATGTCCACCACCCCCCCCCCCGCGCTGGTTATTCCCATCTACTGACGAAGTCGGATAACCTGTATACATAAAAAAATCTTGAGCTGGACAACGCTCAGGATAAAGATCTTTTGAGTCGGCCCTTTGTACCACTGGATGTGTACTGTACAGGATCCGTAAGTAAGTAAGTGAACAGACCTGACCTAACGGTTCTTCTGCAACACAGGAGGTTTGCGATTGAAAACTTGGAACAAATAGAACTGCATGATAGTCAACTGCATAGGTTGCTACATGATAGTCTCGATTCTCCGGATGACGAACGATTGAGGCCGTAAAAACACACAGCAACTGTACAGCGCAAATACCACACGAAAGATGAACCGTTTACATAAAGGCCATGTGCCACAGCATGCCAAGTTAGACAAGTAAAGACGAGTCGGAGACCACGCGCGTAGAACATACGTTTTCAGGAAATGCATACCTGTGCGCCGGTCATATAATCGGCGGCGGCGGCGTAGTGGTCACTTTTGCCCGGCGTCACGGCGTGTATGAAAAAATCAATTTTAACGCGGATTTTTGAATTCACGCGGTTTTGATTCGCACGGTATGAATCGCCCGTATAAAAATCGAGGAATCAAATTGTAATATTCTATTTTTGCCGATCATCAAACAGCACATTCGATAGTAAATTACCAGCGACACTAATAAGTACCTGATCTCAAAATGTTATTTAAATTAAAACTATTTTATTATTCTCTGGTTTTAATTAATCAAAATTTAACAACGAATCTTTCTTCACTTTTCGTATCCCTTGAGCAGTATTAAGAATTAGATTTCGGTGTCATAGGACTAATTTTTTAATATTTTTTCCAAAAGTTTTTCCAATTCAGGATTTTGGTAAACTTCAGTCGATTTACTTCTCAATATATCTTAATTTCAGAAAAAAAAGAACTATTGTTCTTTGAGTTACATATACAATTGGGCATGGTTTGAGCGGCTGCATATCTAATATATTTAGAGAATTTGCAGTGCTACTTCGTTCACCTGCTGTGAGCCTTAGATCCTGGAAGGACATTCACGATGGAATTCACTAATGACAATCACAATGGACATTTTACTCCCCACATCGCGTTTTTGTATGCACAAATCTTAATAGATGATCAACATAACTTAAATGAGCTCGGCTGAGTAAGACTAGGGCACGATGACAAACCAAATTGAGTATTTTCCTCAAAAGTTGGTAAAATATGCCAAAAAAGTTTCATTAGAAATTCCTTTCTAAAACTCTATAAGAAATTCTACGGAAACTCATATAGGCATTTTTTCAAAAACCATTAAGGTTCTCGTTGGGAAATTCCTTTAGTAAAACCACAGGTAAAACTATAAAATATTCTTCCAGGATTAATTGAGAAATTTATTCACGAATGAAATAGTTTCCGAAAGAATTCCTTAAACAATTTCCGAAGAAATTGTTGGAAAAATCTTCGAAGGGGTTCAGAAAGGACTCTCCGAGGGAATAGCGAAAAGAGTTTATAAAGACAATTCTGACAAAATTTCTGAAGAATTTTTCGAAAGAAGTTAGTGTAAAATATTTCGTCCGAACTTGGCCAACTTCACTATTGATCCCACAAATCATACCGAAGAAATACAAAACCAAACTAGCTTGTTTGCTTGCTAAATGTAGACTCGTTTATTCGTCATAAGGAACAAAGGTTTGGGCACGCAGACTCTTATAGGTATTATATAATTTTTCTTGGTAGCACCGACTTCAAAAATAGTTCACATTAGGGAACCGAAGGAATTCCAGCAGAAAAATCATTAAATTTCGAAAAAATGTTCTAGGAAATTCCTAGAAGAATTTCCGAATGGTTCTGAAGAAATTTCTTTAAATTAATTTCTGAAGAATTTCCCGAAAAAATCAAAAGAAATGGAGAATGTTGTGACGGACTTATCGGGGGCCTTTCACAAATTACGTAACTTTGAATGGGTCGGGAGGGGGTCAAGCCGAGCGTTACGATTCATACAAAAAAAATAAACCTTCCATACAAAAAGTATTACGAGGGGAAGGGTGGGGGTCCAAAATTACCAAATTTAGCGTTACGTAGGAAAATGTCCAAGAACTACTTCCTAAAGTTACCAAAGAATTTTCAAAGGATTACCCGTAGAAATTCCCAAGGAATTGTTTAAGGTAGCTCTGAAAGAATTCCTATGGGAATTTGAGGATAAGTTGTCAAAAAACTTGCGAAGGAACCCCTAAAGGGATTTCTAAAAAAATCCAACGTTTTTTTTTCTAAAAAAAATCCGAAGGAATTCTTAAAATAATCCTCCGTATTAATTTTCGAAGAAATTCCAAAGCAAACTTTCAAAGACTAAACATATTTCCGATGGAATCTGTGAATAAAATTCTGAAGGAATTTTTAGAGGAATTCTAAAATATTTTCTGTCGAAATTTGCGAATGATTTTCGGAAGGTATATCCGATTTCTAAGCAATTCCTAAAGCAATTTTATACGAAATTTTCAAAGGAATTTCCAAAAGAACGAAACTTAACGAATTTCCTAAGGTTCTTTTAAACAAAGGAATACGTGAAGGAAATTCTGACGTTCCTGAATTCCTGAAGTAAATTTTAAGGAATATCCAAAAGAATTTCCGAAGAACTTTCTGGAATTTGTTTCAGGAGGAGTTTTTGTAGAACCTTTTGAGGCAATTTCCTAAGGAATCCTGGACGAATCTTCAAAGCAATCTCTGGAGGAAATTGCGAATAAATTACTGGGAAAAAATCCAAAGGAATTCTTAAAGAAACTAAAGAATTACATCAGAAATACAAGTTGGCAGATTCTCTGAAATTCTATTAGGAATTTCTTCGTAATTCCTTTTGAGAATTCCTTCGGAAATTCCATCATAAAAACCTTCAAAAATACCTTTATCGATCCCTCTAGAAATTCTTTTAGGAATTCTTCATGGAAGTATTTTACCTTAAAAAACTCAAAAGTTCGTTTAGGAATTATTTTCGAAAACCAATTCAGGTTCTCTTTTGGAATGCCTTCAAAAATTGATTTGGAAAATCCTCTAGAATTTTATTTCTTAAATAATCAAGAAAATACCGCCCGGAATTCCTTCGGATATTCCTCCAGGAACTTCTTTAAAAGATTATTCGAAAAACCTCCGAGATTTCCTTCGGAGATTTCTCCAGATTTTTTTTCGAGAGATCTTCCAGGAAATCCTTTGAAATTTATTGAAAATGAAGTTGTTTGCGATGTAGTTACTTACAGGGTTGTTACGGAGATCCTGAAATATTTTCCGCGCCGACTAAAATCAAATCCACGCCATTTCCGCGCGACATGAAATCCATTCCGCGCCAAATCCGCGCGATCCAGATCTAAATTCTAAGCAAATACACGTTAAATGTCAATTTTTGTATAACAATTTATTGAGCGTGTTCTCTAAAAGTTCTTTTTTTTACAATTATTACTGATTTTAAATATGATTTAAAACTGCAATATATGTTTGTATCAAAATGCTAATACGACTAATAAACCGGCAGTAAGTATTACAACCCTTCTAAATAGCCTTATTCGCCACTAGAAGTACTGAATCTAAGGGAACAAGAACTAAACAGTCAAAACTATTTGCATAAGCATCGCTTTTTGGATTGGATGATGGCTTTGGCATGATTTGTTCCGTTATTATCAGTTTTTTTTTTGTTGATAGAACTTTATAAAATTCTGCACAAGGTACGTTGATTACAAATGAATGTTAAGGCCAGATTTGATCATAATCAGGGTTCGTAATGCTCACTCAATCTCAGGAGCACAGGATGCTCCCTCACGAAAATTTTCGGGGAGAAATCGCTTTTCGGGAAAGAAAAACAGCCTGGAGAGTGATAACCATTTTTCGCTCACTTCGATTGCCGCCAATCGTTGGTTTGCTCTTTTTCTTTCATATTCGAGTCTTTTCGTGGCATCATCAATGCAAATTGTAGTAGCTTATGTGGAACAAATAACTTAATGCTTTCATACAGATAGCGTGGTGGTGTGGCTAGAGTAAGCGCATCCCTACGGCTATTATTGTTACTATTCTGGGTTCGAATCCCGGCGCGGCCATACAATTTTGTAATTGTTCTGCGATAATTCTCGCGAAAAATGAGTGAGAGATAAAAAGTGATGATAAGAAAAAGGATTTTCATCTAATAGGCAAGATTTTCGTTTATCTTCCAAGACTAAATCTAGAGAAAAGATTGATGGGTGAAAGATGATCCTCAACATAAACAACGAAAAAAGAGTATCTCTTGGCCCGAAAAACGCTTGCTTTGGTCTCGTTGAAACGAAAAGTCGAAACCCTGATCATAATTGATTAAAGATAAACGTGCCAAATATTAAAATATCTGCCAAAATCGCAATTTCTTTTAAAGTAATTAATAAGGCAGCTTTGTTGTAGTTATTGATCACAAGACAAACTTGCTTAGATATTAAGGAATTAGACAATGAAGCTCCGTTTTTAAACAAAACTTCTGTGAAACAAATATTTGAATTAAGAAACAAATAATACAAAATCTAACATAGTTGCTCAAGCTCCGTTGATTTTTAAGTCAGAATCTAGCGTAAATTCCTTCAAAAATTCCAGAGGAATATTTTTAGAAATTTCAGAAGAAATTTCTTTGGAAATACGGCAGAATAATTTGCGTAAAGTCCAACAGAAATTAATCCGTTATTTCTCCTTTAATTATTGTAACAAGCTTTTCTAAAAATTCACGCAATTTTTGTTTTACCATTCTTACTGGAATTTCATTTAAAAACTCCGAGAACTCCTGTAGAAATTCATTTTTCGTGCGCCGATTCATCCCAAAGATTTCTGCGGGTAATCCTCCGGAAATTCTCCCGGAAATTTTCATGGGAATGTTTGCAGAAATCCAACTGCCCTTGGATCTGCTGAAGTGCAGAAGTTGCTCCAAATTGTCTATGGAAATTCTTCCGAGAACATCTGTGGGAATTTTTCCGAGTATTCTTACAAAAATTCCCCTGGGAAATTATTTTGTGATTCATTTCGGAATTTTGTCGTGAGTTCAAGTAAATTTTCCACAAATAACCTGCGGAATAGCTTCAGAGCTTACTTGCAGAAATCCCTTCATGAATTCCTACGGAAATCGCTTTAGAAATTCTTGCAGAAATTGATTAGTGACTTCCTGCGGAAAAACTCCCGGTTCAATTTTTGAGCACTTATTAAAGAAATATCTGTGATCATCGCTATAACTCTTTTGTAAATTCAAGGCGGCATTCTTTTCGATTTTCTATATTCATTCCTGCGGTCACCGCTCCAGGAAATTCCTCCAAAAATGTCTTTATTATTTTTCGGGTTTTTAATGCTGCAGAAATCCTCTTTACGCTGTGGAAATTTATACAAGGATCATCATAGGGTCCTTGTGGGAATTTCTTTAGGAAGTTTCTTCGTTTTCTTTTGGTAATTCTGTAAAATACCACCGGAGTTAACCGAAAATATCTTATGATATTTTTATAAAACCCGCCAGAGCCCAGAAATAACTTTTGAGAATCATCTTCTAATTTTTGATCGACTTTCTGCGGAAGAAATTATTAAAATGAAGCATCTGCATTAAATCACAGAACATTGTTATGTTTTCAATCGTTGTATAAACCTTCATTCCTACTAGATGAATGTTATAAAGGAAATATAAAATGTTCCAATATTATGAAAGAATTCCTGACGACTTTTGAAAAATGATATGCTGAGTGGTTCATCGTAAAAGAAACAACCAATCAGAAACTGACAAATATCTTGGAATTACGAAGAAATTGACAAGATGAAAATAGGTGTTCATGTCCTTCAATAGACATGGTTTATGTGCGTCGTGTTTTAGAATGGATTAAAATGACATTAAGTGGCGTATCTCTCCTCATAGCATTTGTTTAAATGATGCTTGAGAGTGTAATGCATGGCATTAAATAAGGACTTGGACATATCCAAAAAATAATGTTAATAAACTTGAAACGATTTTCTTTCCAGCGATTCATAAAATAATTGCTGAAACAATTTCAAAAGGAAAAATTTCCGAAGAAATCCTCAAGAAAACGAATGGATTTTTTAAGGAATTCCTTAAGAAATTTCCGCAGGAATTGCTAAAGAAACTACCAAAGAAATTCCTCAAGGAGTCTCCGAAGGAGAATGTAGGAATTCAAGCATTCCTTATGCAATTTCCGAAAAAAATCGTGAAGGATTTTCTGAAGAAATCCGTAATGAAAATTCTTAAGGAATTTTCGGAGAAATTTTGTAAGGAATATCCAAAGGAATACCCAAACAAATTTTAGGAAGAATTCCTAAAATAATCTTCTAAGGTTTTTTAAAAGAAACTTTTCGGAGGAATATCTGGAGGAATTATTAAATACATTTCTTGATTTATTTCCGAACTAATTTCTGGAGTATTTTTCGAAGGAATTCATAAATGAATGTTTAAACGATACTTCTTCGAATATTCTCAGAAATTCCAGGAATTTTACACAAAGGCTTTTACAATACAGTATTAAATAATTTCAAGAAATAAAAATTAAATTTTCGTAATGTTTGAAAATACTTGTTGTTTTAACTAAATAATTTGACTAAATACTAGGCAGCGACGCGACAACGCCCCAGTTCTGGGTTATAATGGCTGTGAATAAGAAAATAAGCAGCGTTTTTAACTGATGCTCGTAATATTTACTCAGCAATATTTGCTTTGCTGATGCTCAGCAAGTGGTTTTGTCAATTATATTTAGAAATTGATTTCAAAATATAAATTACTTACTCGGGAGTCGGAACAGAAAAATCGGCAAAGCATTCACAGTTGGGATTTAATTAGTTTGATAAATCAGTTTGCCTTATAAGCCAACTGTAGCACAAATCTAAAAACAAAGAAAACTATAAAAACTGTAAAACAAAATAAAAATAATAAATATTGTCAAAATAACCAATGTGCAACTTAATTTGAAATTTCTAAACTGCAATAATTTTCCTGTACAATGCCAGATCCTTTAAGAATGGGGACGTTTTGGTCATGCATCCACTTCACCGACTTAAAGACACCATCGCTTGAGGTAGATTTGAAATTGAATTTTGACGAGATCCACCTTAACAACATTTATGAACTGCCATAAGACTAGTTTAGTACTATTCCAATTAACTCCACCACGCTGTATTTCTTCACAGATACGTATTTCGACATCAAGTATTAGGCCGTTTTCAGTGTCTCGTGCTTGACTCGACTCGACTTAAGTTAATTGATTTTTTTTATTGCGATTAGTCATCGGCGTGGCAAAATTATGATCGGCGGCGCGCCAAAACCCAAAATCGTCGGCAGCGGCGGCGCGAATAAAACCACCGGCGGCGGCGGCGTGGCGCGGCGGCGCACAGGTCTAAATGCATGAGGAGACTGGCCGGATGAAAAACAACAAACCACTACATACAAACCAAACTACATTGTATCATTCCATATTTTTCTCATGTTCTAGCAATCGCTAGAACTGGAAATGGGCTTTCATATCATTTCCATCTTCTATTAACAGGGATTGAAGAAATCGCTCTCAATAGATAACCAACAACATTAAAAGAGAGGCAAAAACTGTTATGAATCATAACAAGCCATGATAACAAATTTATCAAACTTGTATACAAGTGCGAAAAAACAGAATCGGATAGGCAGCCCCCACAGAAAAATGGTGATTCTCGCTTTGTTTTCTCTTATTTCGACGAAATTCGTGTTGGTTACTGCACAGTCGTGTAGAACAAGTTGAAATGCATCATCAGAGCCAGTGCTCCCCGCTTTTATGCCCAGGGAAGTCGAGACAATTTGCAAACCGAAAATTGCCTAGACCGGCACCGGCACCGGGAATCAGCTATCTATCGTGCAAAAATCGAGCGACTGCTGTGGGCCGAGCAATAACCCGGAGAAAAGCAGTTCTCGAAAGGGATCGGATGGGCACAAATCAATTGGAAGACGATTTGCGGTCCCTTTGAAGACAACGCAGTTGGCAGCATGGGACTACATGCCAACTACGTTGTCGAGAGATTGATGAAGACAACTTTTATGTACTGCAAAGCTGCTCAACTACTTATACAAGTTGATGTATGAGAAAAATATAAAATTTTTTCGTGGAAACTCTACGCTTTTAAGAATAAGTTGTGTGGAGAATGGAGAATTCTTGCCAAGGAAATTCCAAAGAATATCCCATCCAGAAGAATTTCCAATGCAAAGAGAATTCACTTAGAAGTTTTTGTACTAGGAGGACATGTCCGTATTATGTGCCTATGCAAATCAATCGGTCAATGCACTCTTAATTTATGTCACCACTGTGTATAATCAAATAGTGCACAATATTGATTTTCCGTGAAGCAAAAAAACTTGCTAATTGATTCATAATACGTATCCGTCTACCAATGGACAAATTTACCAAACGACAATGATTGATTGCTACATACCTGACAGGCTGGACAGGTTGAGCCCTGCAAGGACTTTCTTCTGGTCAGTCATTTCGATGACTTATTTTTACTCTATCTGCCGTTCAACGCAAAATTTCCCAAAACGACAATCACTCTTAGCTTGTAGCGCTAGCACACATCAACACCCTCACCCTTGGGTAGCACTTTGCACTTTTTCCTCTTTTCTAACGAGCTATTTGTGTGGTTCTATTTTCACAATAAACAACTATTTTTCAACCACACCTGCCCTCACTCAGATTCTCTCTTCTTCTATCTTGCTTCCCCGAACGGGCACACTAGTAGAGCGATATGCTTTCTTCTCTTCTTTCTTCTCAATTGCACTAAACTATATTTTGGCTTGGAATCAACTATTTTCATATTATTCTAATTTTCCCCGGATTTTCCTCACACTTGCACGTTTTTGTTTCAATCAAGACCGGTTACCACCACTGCTGCCACTGCGTCGCGGAACGATATTGATTCACCGGTGCTAATGCTGCATGCTCCGCTACTGCTGCCCACGGGACGGAAATGCTCCTCCGTATGCACTCTTCCTCTGACACTGCAACTGCAACAACGGATGTCCATGGTTGTTGTGCCATAAGTGATGGGTGCGCCGATGTCCAGCGACAACCGGTGCTTCATGGTGATGACGCACTGGGCCGAACCAAGCGGCGGCGCCCAGCTGTTCTCATTCTACTTGGAGCTTTGGCCGTATCGTATGGGTGTATCTAGGGGGTAGCACACCGACACGAGCGGGCAAAATGTCCTCCTGGAAACAAAGCAAGAAAGGAAAGGTTAATATTGAACTCCCGGAAAGAAGATATGAGCAAGAGTTTTTGGGAAAAAAGTCTTCGTAGTACACAAAATAAATCCTGCGTGGTTAAATTATCGATCGGTAGAACGATTGCTTTTTTGATTTAGCATATTTACTAAACTGAGAAAAAAAAACGTAACTAAATGCGTAACTGGAATTATCGATTTCTCTTCAGCTATGTTCCCGTTCAAATTTCGGCAGTTTGCCAGAAATATTAAGGTTTGAAGTGATCAAGGACGATTGCATCTTTAACCAGAAGCAACAACCACGGTTCTAGCTTTGGATCTATTTGGGTATATTAACGAAAAAAAAACTAATCGATGAAAGGTGATTGAAAGAAAAAACTGCGGGAAAATAAATTAGATTCTACCAAAAAATAAAGTTCGGATACTGGGTTTGATTTCTATTCAAGTACTGGTTTCCCAGAAAATGTTTGCTTCAACTGCTTACCAGAAAATATTTGCTTTCTACTTTCAAAGGATTTGTTTTGATAAATACATTCGCCTTTAGCGTTAAATACTCCGGAGCCTTGCTTAGAGCTTTCACAGTGTATGTCAAAGCTGTAATGCACACATCAACAATGTAGGCGTATCTATGGGTGTGAAGTTTTCCATTTCAGCCTCCTAGGGTCCCGACTTTCCCATTGATGGAAAAAGCTTATCCATCTATGATGCGCTCCTACCTTGAAGCAGCGAACCCCCCATTGATAGCTGGATGTGGTAGATGCCCACACAATCATTTAGAATTCATGACAGAACGCCCACTGGGAATCGAGGAGAACCTCGACAGCAGCTATGTGAGGGGAACTTTGTCAAGAAGGGAAAACTGAATGGGGGTTTCCTCTGTTGACTAGTGGATTTCCACGTGATGGAACATTTATGTGTAAGGGTGGCTACTGAATTCGAACTTTAGAGTTTTCGTTTAGATTGTCTACAAAATTAACGAGAGTTTTCGATTTTCTTCAAACTTTTATTGATTTCAGTGGCTCACTTCTGTAAACCGTTCGACAAAGGCCAAATTATGAAAAGGGATTTTTCACCTTGAACAATAAACATAGACGAAAATCTGGACATCTTAGAAGGTAGCAAATTGCATAACCTAAGGTTAGTGCTGAAATCTATCCAGTTCATATACTTCGACTGTATTTCGATTTTTTATACCCAGATAAGTGACTGCCCTGAGTTGTTGAATGTGAGATTCAAAGAACTTAGTGCTATCAGTATTACAATTTCCATTTCTTCATTTCTATATTTTGCAGTTAATTTGATTGTAGTGTAAAGAATAAATTTTTAACTTTGGATTGTACAGTTGTTTAACTTCCAAGAAATGTAAAAATATGCATTATCTATCAAACAGCATTCATATAGTAAACTACTATCAGTAGCTTCTGATTAATTCATCATTGGTATACAAAATAATTAAACCGAAACGAAATAATATTAGGGAAACGCAATAAGGAAAAGATCGTTCTATTCTGCTCTTTTTCTAGTAACACCGACATATTTATTGTTTTCCTGCCTGCAACTTTCAATGCTCAATCGTATGCCTACCGACTTGGCAGAACCCGACTTTTAGTCAAATGCCGGTGGTATACTGGGTCGCTTTTCTTATGAAGGAACAAAAATGAATGGCCTGTGCCGTTACTGAATGACCTCTTAAGACATTCATCGCAATGTGCTACTCCACCCAAAGCGTCAAATCCATTGGAACATTTCATGATTTAGTCAATACAATACTGAATCTATGCCCCCTTGCCATCCTTCCCTCAAAAGATGTGAATTGCCGTACACCGAGATAACTTTTTAATTAAACAAAAAAGTTTTTTTTCTACTTCAAATCCTTTTTCAATCCATCCACTCAGCTGTCCAAGAACTTTCCATCCAATCTCTCAATTTCGAATCGACACCATCCGAAGTAGATGATGATTAAAATGGAATCGCGCTTCAGAGAGAAAATCAATTAGATTAAATACAACTTCATCCCAGATTATCCCGGCTCACCCTTATTTCTATATTTTCCAGTATTCATTCAGCTGCACCACTTTTGGCACCACCGTCCGACCACTGCTGTCCCACGAAAAGTAAACCAACAGAACAGAGTCGTACGCAATTTTATGGCTCACCACATCGCTATACGGCGAGGACGTGCCAGTGTCAACCAACCTCCTATCCCCGCGCAAGGAAGGTCACCGGAGAACAACGCCGACATCGTCGAGATAAGCAAACCTCTCTGGCTGGAAGTTCTGTAAACATCAGACTCGTAGTTTTCGTAGGTTCACGTACAAACGGATACGACATGGGAAACTCTCTGTGTGTACAATAAGCAGCACTACGATAAGGATCAAGGACGACAATGTGAAATATAGTGTGCAAAACGTGTTCCCTACTGCATCTGCGTGAAAACAGAAACATAAGAGCAGTAGCAACAAAAACAACAACAGTGAGATTCGTTCGCGAACCAAACTGCACAGAGGCTTAATTGCAAAACAAATATAAAACCGTAGTCTCTGCTTCTGACGGTACATGCTGCACAGTATTGCTCCTGTGACACAGACACGACCTCACAGGCTCCGTTCCGTACGGACCAAGCGCCACTCGCCAGCCAACAATTCGAAGCAGCTGCTTCGTAGTCAGAGCGCATATAGGAAGCAATATTACAGTCAGTCAGTGGTGTCCTGTTTTTATTATTTTTTGTTCTCGACATTCTTGTAGAATTTTCGCGGTGAGAGCATTGCTAAACGTGAAGGAAGGGATCAACCCGAAAAATGTTGGGAAAATTGGATCTGTTGATTGCACTGATAGTGAGTCACTGCAGATATGTGGTTTTATAGATTAGCTGTCTCAGTTTGTAGATAGATATGCTTTCAAGATAGTTTAAATTATATTTATGTGTTTCTTCTAATAGTTATATAGCATTAATTAACTGTGTTGTGTTATTAAGTATCTGTCTGAAGTTTCATCTAAAATAAATATAGGGAAAAATACCTATTCTTGGCAGTCTAAGACATTCGTCAAATTGAAAGGTAAAAATAATGAATAATTACACTAAAACACAGGTACAGCTCAACTGGTATACATTTGTATGCTCTTCCTTTGATGATTGGTGTTTACTAAATAGCTACCTGGATACCTGGTTGGTTACAGCGTCGATACACCTATGCCTGGCGTATTGTAGAGCCTCCAATTTCCCCGAACGTTTAGGGTCCCCATGTGCGATTCCACCGCGTGCAGCCAGCGTGTTCGTTGCCTTCCACGAAGTCGCCGGCCCCTATCTGGTTCTCTGTTGAATATTGGTTTTGCTATTCTTTCTTCCGACATTCGCACCAAGTGACCAGCCCACTGAAGTATGCCATATTTTATACGATTTACAATATTTTCTTCCAATCTTAGACGTACATGTTCATGATAAAATCAGAGGCGAAGGTATAGAATTGATAGTTCCGTTAGGATACGGCAGGCATAAATAATGTTTATATAGAAGTCGATTTGAAAGCGAGCGGAGGGCAATATTTGTGATGGCACATATCGCACGACCTTCCTTCTGCCAAACTCCCGTATGAAGGGGGAGGGAAGAATATCAGTGTGGAAGCTGAATACACTCAGTGGAATTTATTTTTGTGGAAGTAATACACTCAAATAATTAATTAATGTTTTCTTCTTTGTATACACACCACACATCATGTGATTTAATTCATGGATTTGAGAACACCAGTCACGTTTTCCAGAACGTTCAAGAAAACGTGACTGTGTTCTTGAATCCGTGACTGTTGTTCACAAAAAATACACCGTGAACTTGTTAGTTCACGAATTCATGAACGCTTTTTTGCGTGCATTTTCTAGTTTTCCTCCGAGTATTGTACGCAGCACTTTTCGTTCGAAAACTCCGAAAGCTCTTCGGTCCACCTCTTTTAACATCCATGCTTCGTTACGTAATCCGTAAAAGGCCCTATTCGCAGCAGCAATACGTCTTTACACTTCACGGGCAACATAGTTGTCAATGTCACAAGCGTTCCAAGGTAACAAATTCTCCAACAACTTCAAACACATCCCCATCAAGCACTACCTCACCACAAACACCACTAGGCCTTCCTCTATCTCTACCAGTCACCATGTACGTTGGTAGACAAAAGCCTTCACTACTGCTCTGCGATCGATTCCAATGAGGTCGATGTCGTCCGCAAATCCTAGGAGCATATGCGACCGTGTGATGATCTACTAATAGCGCCCTCGAGCAGGGCTGACAATAGTCATCGTCATAGCACGAAATGCCACAGTAGCGACGAGTTGCAGTGTGTTCATTGCTACTCTACACGTCGTTAATGACGTTAATGACGTTAGCTTTCGTCGTGTAACCAAATCGGCATGACGACATCGAAGAACGAAGACTTCATACCGTTATTCTTCAAGCGGCAGCTGCCATGCGAAGATTTTTACTAATCCTTTGTAATAATGAATTTGAAGTAACGTATGAAAGCGTTATGAATGTTATCGATACATTTATGTTACCTAAGTTCCTACTATTTGTAGACGCTATAATGTTTTCAACCAGTCCGTCTATAATAACGTGCAAACAATTGTGTGAAGAAGTGACGACGAAAATCGTCATAACTTTTGGCTGCGTGACTATCGTCGTGGTACGCATGCGGCGCGAAGAAAACGAATAGGTGTCCCGTCATGCAATGTTATGACGAAGACTAATTGTTTTTTCGCTTTCTTCATACGACGAGAATGACTATTGTCAGCCCTGCCCTCGAGTGCAATGTTGAACAATAAATTCGTAAGTGCATCACCCTGCTTTCATCCGTCTAAGGTCACAAACGAGGTTGACACTTCGTCTGCAATCCGAATACTTGATTTCGAGCCATCCAGCGTTGCACGTATCAGTCTAATCAGTTTTGCCGGAAAACCATGTTCTGACATTATCTGCCACAACCCATTTCTTTTCACTGAATCGTACGATGCTTTAAAATCAATGAACATATGGTGAGTCTGCAAGTTGTACTCCCGAAATTTATCAAGGATCATCCGCAGGCTAAACATTTGATCCGTCGTTGATCGGTTCTCACGAAAACCTGCCTGGTATTCGCCGACGAAGGACTCCTCATGTGGTCTCAGTCTGTCAAACAGGATACGCGACAGGATTTTGTACGCCGAGTTCAGAAGGGTGATCCCTCTGTAATTGGCACACTCTAGTCTGTGCCTTTTCTAATAGATTGGGCTTATGAGACCATCCAACCAGCCGGCAGGCAGTTCTTTCATCCTTCCATATTTTCTGGATAATGTGGTGGATTGATTGATCTCGTCCTTCCCAGCAGCTTTACTGTTTTTCAGCTCGTTTAGAGCCTTCTTTACTTCGTCCAGCGTTGGTGGTTTCACAGCTTGACCGGTGCCGACTATGTCGTCCATCCTGCTTCTTAATTCACCTTCATTCTCACCGTTCAACAAATCTTCGAAGTGCTCCTTCCACCTGGCTGCCACCATAGTCCTGTCTGTCAGCAAATTCCCCCCTCGTTCACTCAATATAACAGCTTTTCTTCTAACGGCATAGCAATTTCTATTATCAGCAATGAGTTTGTTCCATTCAGCAACTAGACATGGAAGTATTGGTCCCAAATGCTGGTTGTTTATATCCTCCAGTAGAAAAATTCATTCATATTAATCGGCCGCACGCTCATTTCGCTTCATTTAAATTTGGAACAAATTTAGTAGCGTTAGTATTCATATAAAAATTCTAGAGGTTTCATACAAAAATTGTGACGAAGTGGTGAGGAGGGGTTGAAAATCGTCAATTTTTGCATGATGTACTTTGTGGATCTTCCCTAACCAAAAGTCAATCAACCAGTTTCAAATATACAACTTAATCTTTGCGGTCCATAGAATTGAAAGGTCCTTACATGATATGTTGGTTTCATCAAAAAAATCATGGGGGCTGTGTACAAGAAACGACCGCTCGACGATAACTACGTAGAATTAAATCTATACACGTAAGAATGAATTTTTGTCTGTCCGCCCTTATAGACTCGGAAACTACTGAGTCAATCGGCATGAACATTTGTAAATAGAGGTTTTTGGGAACGAGGAAGGTTCTTATGATGGTTTTAGCCCCTTCCTCTTCTGGAAAGGGGACTACCATACAAATGAAGTACACATGTCTGCTTAAATCCAGAATGAATCTAGAACAGCGGTTTTCAACCTGGGGTACATGGGGGTACCTCCGCTGGCCCAAGGGATTACCTCGCACAAAAAAGCGTAATGGTGGATGTAGAACGAATTCAATAAAATCTTTTTGTTAAAGTTTCAATAATTTTAATTTCTAAAACTTGTTATTGTACATAATAGATTTAGGTATATTTTATTAAAGAATTTTTAAATTTGATCATTTGACGTTTTGTCTTTTTAATCATTTGTCCCACAGATCTTCATACACTGTGTTGGCAGGATTCAAATGTCTTTGATTTTCTGATCCCCATGCATGGATCAGAAAATCAAAGACATTTGAATCCTGCCAACAAATGATTAAAAAGACAAAACGTCAAATGATCAAATTTAAAAATTCTTTAATAAAATCTACCTGATCGAGACAAAATGTTGAATAAGATGTCAAGATTGTGCTTCTGAACTAAATTCTATCAAACAGTTATGACGTCTCCATTTGAAAGGTATGGAGGCCTTTTCCGTAAAGCTCAATACCTTCGTTGAAAGAGGCCTTCTACTAAGTGGCTCGGAAGTATCTTTTCCAAAGAATCCGAAAACTTCTTTCGAGAGACTTGGAAGCCTTCTTTCAAGAGGCTCGGAAGCCTATTTTCAAGAGGCTCAGAAGCCTCCTTTCAAGAGGCTCGGAAGCCTCCTTTTAAGAGGCTCGGAAGCCTCCTTTTAAGAGGCTCGGAAGCCTCCTTTCAAGAGGCTTGGACGCCTCCTTTTAAGAGGCTCGGAAGCCTCCTTTCAAGAGGCTCGGAATCCTCCTTCCAAGAGGCTCAGAAGCCTCCTTTCAATAGGCTCAGAAGCCTCCTTTCAAGAGGCTCAGAAGCCTCCTTTCAAGAGGCTCAGAAGCCTCCTTTCAGAGAGCTCAGGAAGCCTCCTTTCAAGAAGGCTCGAAGCCTCCTTTCAAGAGGCTCAAAGCCTCCTTTCAAGAGGCTCAGGAAGCCTCCTTTTAAGAGGCTCAGAAGCCTCCTTTCAAGAGGCTCAGAGCCTCTTTTCAAGAGGCTCAGGAAGCCTTTCAAGAGGCTCAGGAAGCCTCCTTTCACGAGGCTCAGAGCCTCCTTTCAAGAGGCTCAGAGCCTCCTTTCACGAGGCTCAGAAGCCTCCTTTCACGAGGGCTCCAGGCCTCCTTTCACGAGGCTCAGAGCCTCCTTTCACGAGGCTCAGAAGCCTCCTTTCAGAGAGCTCAGAAGCCTCCTTTCAAGAGGCTCAGAGCCTCCTTTCAAGAGGCTTAGAAGCCTCCTTTCAAAAGCTTAGAAGCCTCCTCTTAAGAGGCTTGGAAGCCTCCTTTCAAGAGGCTTGGAAGCCTCCTTTCAAGATGCTTGGAAGCCTCCTTTCAAGAGGCTCAGAAGTCTCCTGTCAAGAGGCTCGGATGGCTCCTTTCAAGAGGCTCAGAGCCTCCTTTCAAGAGGCTCAGAAGCCTCCTTTCAAGAGGCTCAAGCCTCCTTTCAAGAGGCTCAGAAGCCTCCTTTCAAGAGGCTCAGAAGCCTCCTTTCAAGAGCTCAGAAGCCTCCTTTCAAGAGGCTCAGAAGCCTCCTTTCAAGAGGCTCAGAAGCCTCCTTCCAAGAGGCTCAGAAGCCTCCTTTCAAGAGGCTCAGGAAGCCTCATTTCAAGAGGCTCAGAAGCCTCCTTTCAAGAGAGCTCAGAAGCCTCCTTTCAAGAGGCTCAGAGCCTCCTTTCAAGAGGCTCAGAAGCCTCCTTTCAAGAGGCTCAAGCCTCCTTTCAAGAGGCTCAGGAAGCCTCCTTTCAAGAGGCTCAGGCCTCCTTTCAAGCCTCAGAATTCTCCTTTCAAGAGGCTCAGAGCCTCCTTTCAAGAGGCTCAGGAAGCCTCCTTTCAGAGGCTCAGGCCTCCTTTCAAGAGGCTCAGAGCCTCCTTTCAAGAGGCTCAGAAGCCTCCTTTCAAGAGGCTCAGAGCCTCCTTTCAAGAGGCTCAAAGCCTCCTTTCAAGAGGCTCAGGCCTCCTTTCAGAGGCTCAGGAAGCCTCCTTTCAAGAGGCTCAGGAAGCCTCCTTTCAAGAGGCTCAGAAGCCTCCTTTCAAGAGGCTCAGAAGCCTCCTTTCAAGAGGCTCAGAAGCCTCCTTTCAAGAGGCTCAGAAGCCTCCTTTCAGAGAGCTCAGAAGCCTCCTTTCAAGAGCTCAGAAGCCTCCTTTCAAGAGGCTCAGGAAGCCTCCTTTCAAGAGGCTCCGGAAGCCTCCTTTCCAAGACTCAGAAGCCTCCTTTCAAGAGGCTCAGAGCCTCCTTTCAAGAGGCTCAGAAACCTCCTTTCAAGAGGCTCAGAAGCCTCCTTTCAAGAGGCTCAGAAGCCTCCTTTCAAGAGCTCGGAAGCCTCCTTTCAAGAGGCTCAGGAAGCCTCCTTTCAAGAGCTCAGGAAGCCTCCTTTCAAGAGGCTCAGAAGCCTCCTTTCAAGAGGCTCAGAAGCCTCCTTTCAAGAGGCTCAGAAGCCTCCTTTCAAGAGGCTCAGAGCCTCCTTTCAAGAGGCTCAGAGCCTCCTTTCAAGAGGCTCAGGAAGCCTCCTTTCAAGAGGCTCAGGAAGCCTCCTTTCCAAAAGGCTCAGAAGCCTCCTTTCAAGAGGCTCAGAGCCTCCTTTCAAGAGACTCAGGAAAGCCTCCTTTCAAGAGGCTCAAGCCTCGTTCAAGAGGCTCCGAAGCCTCCTTTCAAGAGGCTCAGAAGCCTTTTCAAGAGGCTCAGGAAGCCTCCTTTCAAGAGGCTCAGAAGCCTCCTTTCAAGAGGCTCAGAGCCTCCTTTCAAGAGGCTCAGGAAGCCTCCTTTCAAGAGGCTCAGAAGCCTCCTTTCAAGAGGCTCAGGAAGCCTCCCTTTCAAGAGGCTCAGAGCCTCCTTTCAAGAGGCTCAGGAAGCCTCCTTTCAAGAGGCTCAGAGCCTCCTTTCAAGAGGCCTGGAAGCCTCCTTTCAAGAGCTCCAGGAAGCCTCCTTTCAAGAGGCTCAGAGCCTCCTTTCAAGAGGCTCAGAAGCCTCCTTTCAAGAGGCTCAAGCCTCCTTTCAAGAGGCTCAGAAACCTCCTTTCAAGAGGCTCAGAGCCTCCTTTCAAGAAGCTCAGAGCCTCCTTTCAAGAGGCTCAGGCCTCCTTTCAAGAGGCTTGGAAGCCTCCTTTCAAGAGGCTTGGAAGCCTCCTTTCAAGATGCTTGGAAGCCTCCTTTCAAGAGGCTCGAAAGCCTCCTTTCAAGAGGCTCGGAAGCCTCCTTTCAAGAGGCTCGGAAGCCTCCTTTCAAGAGGCTCGGAAGCCTCCTTTCAAGAGTCTCGGAAGCCTCCTTTCAAGAGGCTCGGAAGCCTCCTTTCAAGAGGCTCGGAAGCCTCCTTTCTAGAGGCTCGGAAGCCTTCTTTCAAGAGGCTCGGAAGCCTCCTTTCAAGAGGCTCGCAGGCCTTCTTTCAACAAGCTCGGAAGCCTCCTTTCAAGAGGCTCGGGAGTCTCCTTTCAAGAGGCTCGGGAGTTTCCTTTCAAGAGGCTCAGGCCTCCTTCAAGAGGCCTCAGGAAGTATCTCAGAAGCCTCCTTTCAAGAGGCTCAGAAGTATCTCAGGAAGCCTTCTTTCAAGAGGCTCGGAAGGCTCCTTTCAAGAGGCTCAGAGCCTCCTTTCAAGAGGCTCAGGAAGCCTCCTTTCAAGAGGCTCAGAAGCCTCCTTCCAAGAGGCTCAGAAGCCTCCTTTCAAGAGGCTCCAGAGCCTCCTTTCAAGAGGCTCAGGAAGCCTCCCTTTCAAGAGGCTCAGGCCTCCTTTCAAGAGGCTCAGAGCCTCCTTTCAAGAGGCTCCGGAAGCCTCCTTTCAAGAGGCTCAGAAGCCTCCTTTCAAGAGGCTCAGAATTCTCCTTTCAAGAGGCTCAGGAAGCCTCCTTTCAAGAAGCTCAGGAAGCCTCCTTTCCAAGAGACTCAGAAGCCTCCTTTCAAGAGGCTCAGGCCTCCTTTCAAGAGGCTCAGAGCCTCCTTTCAAGAGGCTCAGGAAGCCTCCTTTCAAGAGGCTCAGGCCTCCTTTCAAGAGGCTCGGAAGCCTCCTTTCAAGAGGCCTCAGAGCCTCCTTTCAAGAGGCTCCAAGCCTCCTTTCAAGAGGCTCAGAAGCCTCCTTTCAAGAGGCTCAGAGCCTCCTTTCAAGAGGCTCAGAAACCTCCTTTCAAGAGGCTCAGGAAGCCTCCTTTCAAGAGGCTCAGAAGCCTCCTTTCAAGAGGCTCAGAAGCCTCCTTTCAAGAGGCTCAGGAAGCCTCCTTTCAAAGGCTCAGAAGCCTCCTTTCAAGAGGCTCAAGCCTCCTTTCAAGAGGCTCAGAAGCCTCCTTTCAAGAGGCTCAGGAAGCCTCGTTTCAAGAGCTCAAGCCTCCTTTCAAGAGGCTCGGAAGCCTCCTTTCAAGAGGCTCGGAAGCCTCCTTTCAAGAGGCTCGGAAGCCTCCTTTCAGGAGGCTCGGAAGCCTCCTTTCAAGAGGCTGGAAAACCTCCTTTCAAGAGGCTCGGAAGCCTCGTTTCAAGAGGCTCCGAAGCCTCCTTTCAAGAGGCTCGGAAGCCTTTTTTCAAGAGGCTCGGAAGCCTCCTTTCAAGAGGCTCGAAAGTCTTTTTTCAAGAGGCTCGAAAGCCTTTTTTCAAGAGGCTCGGAAGCCTCCTTTTAAGAGGCTCGAAAGCCTCCTTTCAAGAGGCTCGGAAGCCTCCTTTCAAGAGGCTCGGAAGCCTCCTTTCAAGAGGCTCGGAAGCCTCCTTTCAAGAGGCTCGGAAGCCTCCTTTCAAGAGGCTCGGAGATGCCATTCAAGAGATGCGAAACTTTTCATTCAAGAGGCGCGGAATTCTTCATTCAAGGGGTTTGGAAGTCCTTTTTTAACATACTCAGAGGCCTCCGTTTAAGGGACGGGCCTCCTTTCAGCATGCTCAGAAACCTCTATTCAAGATGCTTGGAAGCCTCTTGTAAAAAGGAGGTTAAAGTTTTGTAGGAAGCTTAATACATTGACGACGTAATAACGATTATTTCAGACAACTTTTTGGAGTCATATATCCGGGTAGTTTTCACATCCATTTTTCTTGAGAGTTACGCTTATTTTGATTTACAGTGAACAAAATAGGGGGTACCTCAATAAATGCAAAAGTTCCAAGGATTCCAAAAGTTCCAAAAGTTCCAACAATGGATGAATTGTACATGCAGGACTATTTAATGTAAGTTAACCTTAATTGTAAACACATGCAGAAATTACGGAATTAAAACTATATTTCATCTTAAAGCTAAATCAGAAAAAAGTTCGTCTTGAAGAGGTCCGAAAAATTAATCCGCTCCAGTAGCAATAATAGGAGTTTAGACCAAGTATTCATTCAGTTTCTAGTGTAACATGACATATACATAAACAAATAGTTTTTTTTATATATTTAATCACAATGGCCCCGTAAAATATTATACACGCCTGATCCTATCAAATAAACCTAAAGAAACCCAACACGTATGGGCCCTCCTTAGCCGTGCGGTAAGACGCGCGGCTACAAAGCAAGACCATGCTGAGGGTGGCTGGGTTCGATTCCCGGTGCCGGTCTACGCCATTTTCGGATTGGAAATTGTCTCGACTTCCCTGGGCATTAAAGTATCATCGTGTTAGCCTCATGATATACGAATGCAAAAATGGTAACTTGGCTTAGAAACCTCGCAGTTAATAACTATGGAAGTGCTTAATGAACACTAATCTACGAGGCGGCTCGGTCCCAGTGTGGGGATGCAATACCAATAAGGGAACGTCCACAAATTACGTAACGCTTAGAGGGGGGAGGGGGGGTTGAGTGAAGTGTGACATACAAAATTTTCAGAAGCTTCATACAAAAAGTGTGACATAGGGGGGAGGGGGGGTTGAAAAAGTCCAATTTTTGCGTTACGTAATTAATGGATCTTCCCTAAGAAGAAGAAGAAGTAGAAGAAACCCAACACGTTGATAGATGGATCTGTTAATTTAAGTGTGTCTGTGTTTGATATATTACACAAAAGACCAATACTCGAGTAGCACATAAGTTCCAAGTCAGTTGCTGCAACTCAAAAGTGGCCAAATTTAGTTACGATCAGGTTGCTACAGCCAAATGTGTCTGAAATGTGTTTTTGGGGAAAACCCATATTTTTCTTAAAATGGTGTCTACATGCAGCATAAAAAACTATTTTGCTAGATTTGCAGCCATAAGCAGCTGAATTTTGTTTTAATGCATGCTGAGAAGTCCAAAGAAAGTAGTAGTGGTTTGAAATGAAGTAGTTTGGTATGAAATAATTTTTATTTTTTTCAACGGGCACTAGGATGTTTTGCTACCTATTTCTCCGCATGTCCATGAAACAAGCTTTCAGAAACTTTTTAAAGAGTTGGAAAAGAGTTACTGTAGCCGAAGATATTGACAGTTGAACAATGCATAGGTTTTTCAAAATCTAAAAAGAGCTTGCTTCTGATGCCTATATCTCGGTAACCATATGGCTTATAGTACCGTAATCCGGGGGAACATTGATCATTTTTTAATTGTTTTGTAAATATTATTCCCGTAAGTGAAAATGTAGCCTTTTTTCATATTTTTAAAACGAGTACTACATGTAGATCGAGCTACAGGTAGAACGTATAAGGTTGTTGTACTTAATCATTTGATAATTTTAAACTTACTTAAAAAAATTTCTCAAGTTTTTTTATTTTTCAATTTAGGGTAACTTAGATCAATCATTTATCTACAGAGAAAGCGTATGCGAACGCTTTAGGGTGATTATACAATGAAGCCAGAAATCGACCATTTTGTAAACCACGTGCTTTTTCAATATTTGTTTCAAGAGCACGAGATGAAAGAACCATAACGCGTATGGGGCTGAAATAATGGTAGATCGTTTGCTTAGTTATGCTGAACAATCATTATTTGAGTTTCGGCACTGTACTAAAACTATTACGTCAGATATGGGCTTTTGGAAATGTATGTAAATAAACGTGTGGTGAATTTGAAATTCACCACGGGCTTCATTCTATAATCACCTTAAGGTAGGCAATTACAGTTGGAATACGCTGAAGCGATGTGCATCGATTGTTTCGAGCAAAACATAATCACCGCTAGTTGAATTATCTGGTTTTTCAAGAATATATAACAAAACTTCGAAACAAAAACTATGGATTAACCAAGAAAATAAAATTGCTTATCACATAACTGAACCGTTTGTTTGAGAGACTGCATATGTAACATTTTTGGCCAAAATAAGATTTTTATATATTCTGAATCCTCGTCCAAAAATACGTATCCTGGCAAAAACACGAAAAAAACATTTTTGTTCAGGAATGTATGAAATTTTTTTCGTTTGTTTGAGAAACTACATATGTGCACGCACTTTGAAGAGCAATTATGGAGTACTGCTTACAGTTTTCGCACTAGAAGTGTCCCACAGTGTTGAGTTTTTCCAAAAACTATTGATCTGTATCGAAGAAATCGAAAGAATTGGTGCCTTTTTGTTCAAAAACAGTTTTTTGATGTTTTCTCGAAATTTTGTAAAATGGACTTATGCAGTTTCTCAAACAAATGATTCAACTATAGGTACGAGCTTATTTTTTTTGGTATTATACTTGTTTTGAGTGCTTTTTTGGCAGCTTCCTGTGCGTCCAAAAAATAATGTTGATTTTATTTGTTCAAATTTTGGCGAAAAATAACTGCAAATTCATCCGAAGTTTATATCATTCAGATTTTAGTCGCAAATTATATTCTTAACACCATTTTGCTATTGAAAATAAAGCTCCAAGTAGAGTTATAGACTTTATTAGATTTAAAGTTTTATTTATTAAATTTTCACCTAAAACAAATCGTGTAAACCATTTTTTGTGGTGTACGTACTATCAAGGTATGCCTATAATTGTAATTGCCTTCTGCTATTTTACAACTACCGAACAATTATTCCGTCAAAACATTAATATCATAATATGTACAACACAGGTTAAATAAAAGAAGATAATCATCATTTTTTCAACCTACAATCCTCACTAAATGAGTCCTAATTAAGTAATTAGTACTGACGGGGGGTGGTATCGCAGCGAATGTAGCTACCGCGAAAAAAATGCATTATCTACCAGATCTCGGAAGTGTAGTTTAACCCGTCGATAGTGAAACGAGGCCAAACCATCTGCGGCATTTTTAATCCAGTATGTACCAGCAGCAGCAGCAGCAGCATGAAGCGTCATGCATACTAATAATACATGCGGATTGTAGACGAATGTGTAATGCACCACCACCCAATCGTAAACCGCATCTGACGAGTAAAACGTTCCATGCAGTGGGGACGGAAGGAAGAAAACACAACAGCTCCAAAGGCGCGCACCAAGGATGATACGGGAAGATTCGTATCGAGCAGTGTGTGGAAAAATTGCTAAGAATAATCCAGCTTTTGGTATGGACGACATTTCGGACAGACGATCCGTACCAGATTCAATAGAAAACTTTTGAGCAGTATTCTCGGTCAAGTGCTACTTTCACTTTGACCAAGACCAGGTTTATGAGATTAAATTAAATTTGCATATTTATCTATGAATATTAAGCAGACATATTTTTTAAAATAAATTTTAGGATGCCTTTTCAATGAACCTTGTATTTAAAATTACATCTGAATTGAAAGGAAATTGAACAACAAGACTGTTCAAAGATTTACATAGAGAACAATGTTCATAACATTTCGACTATAATGTTTTTTCTGAAAACTTATCTTTTCAGTGCAATAATTTGACTGCACGTGTACAGAAAAAGGTAAGAAAGATCTTCACCGCTGACTTACTAACTGACTGACTGCATTCGTGCATCATCAACCGTAAAATTTAATCTTACTCCAAGTGTGGCCTGTCGGCACACAATCCACTCTACAGGAACTCTCTTTCTCTCTCTTGTAGCCATCGCCCATGGGGAGACCTTCATAATGCGCTAAGATTTTTTGCCAATAGTATGTTGCTGCACTCTGTGGGGGCTTGGTACTACGCTGCAAAGGAAGGCGGACCGCTTCCGATATACACGATTTTGCTACACAAGATCCAAGACGGGCAAGAAATTTATGAAATTTAGAACCACGCCGCATGTACTACGATGACGATAAGTGCTCGTGATAGGTTGGCGTGTGCGCGTGCTCTCGGTCTCGGCTTTCGTCTTTCATAACTGGTTTGTGGTATAATACTTCTAGCAAGGGGCCGGCCCTTTGGGTGCGCTGTGCTATCACAAACGACCCGGTTTCGTACTACTCACTATTTTGTGCTGATTAGTATCATAGGCGTAAATATTTGCGAAGCACGACTTTATTGAAAATGGCTGAATTCGCAAAGAGTCATATGATATCAACGGGAAAACAATTGTGGAAGTTTTGTGAGTATAGAAGAGAATTCAAATAGCTGTTGTTAACATTTCTAAAACAGCAAATTTGGATATGGAAAAATAATATAGGCTTCATTAGAATTGCTCGTGAAAACATCAAATTTCGTGATTCGTGAATCGCTCATGATCCAAAATATCATCAAAGAAACTAATTCGACTGAAGGTGAAGCAATTAAATGTTAAATTATTTTCTAAACACTGCCAATTTACGCCAAAAACCGATCGTTATTTGTTAATTTGAACTAATTCTTAGTAAAAGTTGCAAAGAATAAATCATGCTGAAAGCAGAAATCAATTTTTAACGTGAATAAATTTAACCATGTGAACATTTCACACTAATCATTTATTATGCAAATCGATCTGTTGCACCGTTTTTTGTCTCTCAATTTTGGTCAGCTTAATTTAGTATTCCGCCATCGTGCACCGACACCAATCCCTACACAGCGATTGGAAGGAATATTCATGAGTGATACATTCTACTTTCTGCAACAACAACAAAAATACAGCAAACAAGTGAACCAAAGACAATAGATAAGTCTAGAAAGATTGCCAACGGATGGGAAAGGAAGTAGGTCAGAAATCTAAGTTAGTGGTGTGTAGAGCGCGAGCACAGTGGAAATCTAGCGCACGACCCGCGTACGTGCCTGGGTGTTGCACTTGTCTTGATTTACTACTTCAACACGACTGCCAGAGCTATAGCACACACTGTCTGTGCATAGGAAACAGCCACCATTCGAGTGTGTTCCTGCTGCTGGTTCTGTGCGGCTTTTGCAGAGCGAAATCGCACTTCGTTACCACAGGAGTGACGTTCACAATAATATTTTAACCCATATGTTCAGTCAGTGCCGGTCACAAATACCTACTTGTGCGAGAAGATTTCCACGCTGCTGGATGGTGTCGACTGTCGACGAGTGAGGAATATAAAGTACTTTCAAACAATTAGCATGTACCCGAAGCAGACCCGTAACACACGCGAGGACACCTCCCTTCGAATGCCATGTGCTACCAGTTTGTCTACGATGGGTTGCTCGTCAAGTTTACCAGCTAGGGCGGATAGATCGCATGTCTGTCTAATGGTTCAGCATCCATCAGCGGTATTGTTATTTTCAGCATACGCCATCGTTCCGGACCAGTATCTATTCCGTAAACTATCTATTCTGCAAATTAATTAGTAACATACCTAGCAATAACCACCAGGCACGCAAACACTGAGGCTTGGCAGAGGAAATCAAATTTAAAAACAAAGAGATTAGCTCATTGCCTTTGAATACAGTTCTAATTAGAGGTGAAATCCAATCTCAGGCATTGTATAAATATGAAAGCTTGTTAAATTCGAGGTTATCAATTTATACTGAAATTACATATTATTCGGCTGGATAAATTTCCAGATGAAACAAGGTTGCTGAGTCTTTTCACAAATTACGTAACGCAAAAATCGGAATTTTTGATCGGAATTTCTCCCTCGCCTATGTAACAAATGGTAACATTTTTGTACCTCCTCCCTCCCCAATATAACGCGTGATAAAATCAGTCATTCGTTAATGACTAATACGATTTTCTCACCATCCTACATTTTTATAAATTTAACTGTTCACGTGGTTGAAGTGGTTATACATAAATACAAATACTTGAAATACTACGAAAAGAGGCGTCGTAGGACTACGTAGCTATACAAAATGGATGGTATTTGCCATCATAATTTGTGTCGCATTATTAACATTGAGAAAACTGCTCGGAGGTCAACTGAATCAAGAAGAAGTAGCTCCCAGTTGGATGGACTTTGAGTCTCCAACTGTGGAAAGGGATTAACACGACTCATCCAGGCATTGCAACTTATCCCATCATTCGATCTTCTGAGCAAAGATACTGATGATATGCTGGGATATCTATCTTAGTTATCTATCTGCTCAGTAAACAAATTGCAACGTTCGCCATGGAGAAACATTTTTTCACTACTTTTGTTGTAGCAACGCCCTCGCAACGTGAACAAACCCCGAACCGCGCTGGCTATCAGGATCATCAACAAATGCTCAAATGATATTATCTTTCCAGAGTGCTCTTTGATTGGGGATAATATCTTTGCACAGGCAAAGAAAATATCCTGTCCAGGCAAAATAATTTAAAGATTTTACACTTACCCCTGGTATCAGCCCGACCAGTAGATAGCAACAGATTTATATCAGAACTTGTTATTCTGTTCCAACAGTTTTTTTTATAACAGCGGTTGTTATAAAACATGTACCATTAGTAGTTAAAATAACAAAAATTGTAACAAAATCTCTTCTAGGTTTAACAAAAATATTACTAAATATGTTATTAAATGAACAAAAACATAACTCGATGTGTTACATAAAAAGTGGCGAAAATAACTTATACTTTAACAAATTATGTTATTGAAAAGATTATGAATATTCATAATGTAGGCAATTAACTTTGCCCAGCTGGTTCAACTTTGAATTTCGGGAAAAATAAACATAACATAACAATATGTTATAATCATGTTATGACCACCATCTTTGACAGAAAATTTATAACAAAATTATTGTTACAATTATTGTTATTTGTAACACATATTGATATAATTGTGATAAAACTTTGTTATGACTAACTGGTAGGGAAACACTGCGGAGGAAGTGGATAATGTTCTAATCACTAAAATTTTTCTTTCCCTTCATGGTTTATTTTGATAGCCGTGAATCTTAATATGTTCCTTGGTTCTATACCAATCGCCCGAAAACCATTCGCCCGAATGCCATTCACCCGAAAGCCATTCGCCCGAATGTGCCATTCGCCCGAATGCGCCATTCGCCCGAATGAGCCAAACGCCCGAATGAGCCAATCGCCCGAATAAGCCAGTATGAACTGATTTTATTCTTAGTTAAAAACTATCAGAAAGAACAGCATGTGAAATTAAGAAGGGAAATATTGATTGAAAGCTATTAGCTTATGTAAATTGATTATTCTTTTTAAAGGTTCAATCGTTGATCATCAAATCTGCCCAACGCCACATAATACATCGTCGGCGACGCTGTGATATGCCACCAGAGCCACTGGAATGTAATGATTTCGATCATATCAACGAACGCTATAAAGTAAATCTGGATGGAGAGCTCTTCTTGCAGTCTGTAGTTGATTGCGATGATGGTAAGATCCTCTTGTTTGTTTCGGCACAACACATAAAAGTGCTGTCGAAATCGGAAATTTGGATTATGGACGGCTCCACAACACATTTCTCAAATTTTCACGATACATGGAAGTGTAGGTGAAGAAAATCATAGACGCTTTGTTCCTTTGGTTTATATGTTGCTACCGATGAAGAATGAGAGAACCTACGAATCAGCTTTCAGTGCGCTGGAAGAAATTGCGGAGAAATACCAATGCGAACTTGAGCCGGAGCATATTCTATTGGATTTTGAAATAGCAGAAATAAATGCTGTTAAAATATTTTTCCCTGGAACCAATCTCCACGGTTGCTTTTTTCACCTAAACCAAAGTTTATTCAGAAAACTAACACACCTTAAGCTGAAGTCGATTTATTCCAAAGATTTCACTATCCAACTTGCGTATAAGAAAGTTGTTGCTTTGGCATTCTTGCCGAGTCAAGAGATTCCGAATGCATTTCAAGAATTGCAAAAAACGATCCCAGAGCCTCTCTGT
This sequence comes from Armigeres subalbatus, assembly GCF_024139115.2. Lineage (NCBI taxonomy): Eukaryota > Metazoa > Arthropoda > Insecta > Diptera > Culicidae > Armigeres > Armigeres subalbatus. The sequence continues at coordinate 244,619,716 of NC_085141.1, forward strand.
AATTTTTTTAACTATGTGAGTGAGTTTTACGTTAATGGTCGCCAAACAAAAAGCAAAAAAAAACAGTCGAGGTCCTCTAGTTCCGCCTATGGTCAGTTCATGGAAGAATGACGCAAAATATTCCACGGACCTCCAACCACATTGAAGGATGGCATAACAAATGGGGTTCGCTGCTAGAACAGGGTAATCCTCCCTTCTACAGTGTTGTAAAGCAATTCCAGCTAGAAGAACAAATAGCTAGCACTGATATTTTACGATCGCTTCAGTCCCAGCCGATAGCAAAGCAGCATAAAAAAACATTGAGAAAAACATAAAGTTTGAAGGGCTCGTTGCGTCATACACGCCAGGTGAGTGGTTGAGCTTTTTGACGGGGATCGCGCTTGTGTTAATTAGTTCCTAAGTTTCCTATCACCTAAGACTTATGTTGTAATGATTCTTTTAAATATGATAATATATACTATAAAAATATCAAACAGATTTTTTTTCATTTCAAGGGGTCTCGGGCGTTTGGCCCATTCGGGCGAATGACCTATTCGGGCGAATGGCATTCGGGCGTTTGGCTCTTTCGGGCGTTTGGCATTCGGGCGAATGGGTTTCGGGCGAATGGTTTTCGGGCGATTGGTATAGAACCATGTTCCTTATCTGTTATCATTGTGATTTCAGTTGTGATTGGACATATATGAATAATAAAACGCCTGATTAATCTACCTATCGGTGTTGATGCATTTCACATGTTATACATATTTTAAAAAACTGTATAAGAAAAAAAAGCAATGCAATGATAGATAAATATATTCCATAATTTACATTCATTTATATTCATAGCAAGTTTCGCCGTTGAATGCAAATTGGTTTAGGGACAAGTGCTTAAAAATAGTTGATAAGTGTGTACGTGTTTTGCGCACATTCATACATACAAACACGCACACACAGACTTCATCTCAATTCGTTAAACTGACTTGACTAGTTTATAACCCTGTAAGTCCCATTTTTTCTAAAAGAACTTCATCTTTAGGGCGAACATGAAGATTTTACGTACACTTAGTGCTCGAGAAGGCAAAATCCCTACTGTACCTTATCGTTTTCCGGTGGCGGTAGCAAAGTGAGAGGAACTTCAAGAATTAATTACACAGGTATTGGCCGTTGAGAAAAATCTTCACCCAGACAGACAGACTATTCGGCTTTAGTTTTCGAATTTATCTGTTTAATGACAATGACGATTTTGAGGAGATCCTTAATTTTGAATAATGCGCCATTTCCAACACTAAACCAGGTAAACAAAATTTTCCAATAATAGGGTGGGTGTACCAATTGACGCCATACATAAGAACAACTATTTTTTTTTTAAATAAGTAAAAGGAATGTGGGTGGACTTTATATATCAAGCGAAAGGTTTTACTTCTTGCTCCTTAGAACAGCTGTGAAAACCACTACCCGTAATGCTGGGTAGTTTACGTGGTGTGTTACGGAGTAAGATCTACCACGGTTACATTGCCAGCTACAGGCAAATCCTGACCCAACGAGTACCTTCCTCATTATCCAACTCTGTGGTACTTATGAGGGTGTCGCTAAGTCGGTGGCCTCTCGTTAAGTAAGTACTACATCAACACTTCCTTCCTCTCCCTAGTTACGGTGCTTTTGTTATTTTTGTTTAAGACTGGAATCAAGGACCACTCCCCTTCTTGATTTCCGATAGCATTCTAGATAAGGATCTCAAAAGTAAAACATAAGTATCACTAGTGTCCAATCACGAATTACACCATAACAATGCTAATGCTAATGCTAAAATGCAGCGAGGGCGTGAAAGTGATGCCGGCAAACAAGGAACATCATCAATCCGTCGTAGAGTTCCTCGAGGTCCACAAGTATGAGTACTACACTCATGACCACCCCGGCACGAAGCCGCTCAAGGCTTTGCTGCGAGGACTCCATGACATGAAGGAGAAAGAGCTCCAAGCAGAGCTTGAAAGCTGCGGACTGAAGCCAGTAGCCGTGCACAAGATCGCTCGTCACGACAAGGCGGGGAGATATCGCGACCAGCTTTAACTGATCCATCTGGAGCACGGCTCCACTACCTGGAAGGACCTGAAGCTGGTTGGCGTTATAAATTACACCGTCGTTGACTGGGAGCGATATCGGCCAGTGCACCGCGATGTCACGCAATGCATCAACTGCTTCAATTTCGGGCACGGAACCAGGAACTGCCGCATGAAGCCACGCTGCAACAAGTGTGGGGAACCCCATCCGACTGACGAGTGCGACAAAATGGAGGTGGTCGATCCCAAGTGCGCCAACTGTGGCGACAAACATCGGGCCACCACAAAGGGCTGGCTAAAGCGAGCCGAGTTCCTGGAAATCCGGAAGAAGGCTTCCACCAGGACCATTCCGAAGAAGAACCGTGTTCCTGTAATCAATGAGGTGAACTTTCCAGCCATCACGGCTCCCCGTCGTGTGATTCCAATACTCCCACCGCTACAGCCGCACAAGCGACTGGCAGCGGCAGTTGCATCGGTCCAAGCTCCAACATCGTCGGCACCATCCACCAGCGAATGGCCCCCGCTCCCTCCTCCTGGGTTCCGTCGGCAGTCGGAGAACGAAGCCGTCCCACCGGAAGAATCTGTCTCGCTGTACACTCCGGAGCAACTGATGCCGATATTCGCGCAGCTCGCCACTCGACTGCGCGGCTGCAAAACCCACTTCGACCAGGTCTTCACTCTTAGCATGTTCATCATTGAAAATGGTGGGCTGCTAAGGTGGGCCTGCTCAACTGGAACGCGTGCTCGCTAAAGAGCAAAATAATTGAGCTGAAGGATTTCCTTGAGGAGAAGGAAATAGACGTGGCGTTCATCACTGAAACGCACCTAAAACCGGAGGTGAACGTCAACATCCCGGACTTCCGCATCGTGCGACTCGACCGGCCGACCAGGGGAGGCGGTGTGGCTATCGCTCTTCGCTACAACATCAACTGTCGTCTGCTTCCAGCTCAGTGTCATCGAGGCCATCGGTGTCGAAATCACCGCTTCGGTCGGCACAATCGCGCTCATCGCGGCGTACTGTCCAACGCAAGCCAAAGCCGGCGATGGATCATCGGCTGCCCTTCGGAGGGACATCGTCAAGCTGACGCGGAGGCAAGGCCAGTATATCATTGCCGGCGACTTGAATGCCAAACATCAAGCCTGGGGCAACAGTCGCGGCAATCGAAACGGCACCATTTGGAGCAACGACATCTTGAGCCCGGATTCCCCAACTCGGCTGAGTCGGTCCGGTGTCCACGCAACCCTCGACCTCTACATAACAAACCTGAGTGACCACGTCTCGCAGCCGGTTGTCTACCAGGAGCTCAGTTCGGATCACTATCCGGTGGTGGCGGAACTAGGCTCCTCGGTCAATCGGCACCAGCAGTTACGGCGGAACTACCACCGAGTGAACTGGCAGCGGTTCCAGCAGTGCGTCGATAACACCGTCGATTACGAGGTGCGTCCGGAGACGCCGGAAAGTATCGACCGCCAGCTGTGCGCCATCGAAGAGGCAATCTCGGTGGCCAGAGAGCAGCATGTCCCGACGGCTCGGCAGGTAAGCAACTCCTTAAACATCGATACACTCACCAAAGATTTGATTCGATTGCGGAATGTCACTCGCAGGCAGTTTCAGCGTACTGGACTGCCTGAGCTTAAGGCACGCTGCAATCGAATCACAAAATTATCAAGGCCAGAATGGTGGACCTCAAAAATAACGACTTCTCGAATAAGATCCGCACTCTCCCAGATTATGCTAAGCCGTTCTGGAAAATGACCAAAATACTAAAATCCAAGCCTCGGCCCATTCCACCTTTGATCCCACTAGACAATAATGGCTCTAAGGATCGCTTGATAACTCCTGCAGAGAAGGTCGCTGAAATAGGTCGTCACTTCGTCAGCTCACACAATCTTGGGCAGAACAGCGTCAGTCCACACGAAACAGCCGTCAAAGAGCATGCTAACAACATCCATTTGATTCCCAACGACTTCTCGGAGGAGTTGGAGATCTCAGCTGACGAATTGACGGCCTATATCAAATCGTCGAAGAACATGAAGACCCCAGGCTTCGACAGCATCCTGAATCTCGAGCTCAAACACATGAGTGCTCCGTTCTTTGAGCACATATCGCTGATCTTTAATCAGTGTCTCCGGCTCAGCTACTTCCCATCGTCCTGAAAGTCAGCGAAAGTCATCCCCATCTGGAAGTTATCGTCCCATCAGCCTTCTCTCAGGGTTATCCAAGCTATTCGAAAAAGCGATTCACCACCGGTTTGGTTTCCGCGGTCGATCAACCGTTCACCAACTGATCCGAGTTACCAACGCCCTCAGACGGAACAAGTTTGTCTCAAAAACCTCCGCCATGGCCTTACTTACATGAAGGCCCCAAGCTTTGATTGATCTTTAATCAGTGTCTCCGGCTCAGCTACTTCCCATCGTCCTGGAAGTCAGCGAAAGTCATCCCCATCCGGAAGCCTGGGAAGGATTTTTCCTCACCAAAAGTTATCGACCCATCAGTCTTCTCTCAGGGTTATCCAAGCTATTCGAAAAAGCTATTCATCATCGGTTACTTGAGTCTACCGAAAATCTCATCATCTTGCTCGAGGAACAGTTTGGTTTCCGACGCGGTCGGTCAACTGTACACCAACTGACCCGAGTTACCAACGTCCTCAGACGGAACAAGTTTGTCTCAAAAACATCCGCCATGGCCTTACTCGATGTCGAGAAGGCATTTGACAATGTATGGCATGATGGCCTGGTGTTCAAACTACAACGCTACAATCTTCCCAGCTACCTGGTGAAAATCATCAACAATTACCTGTCGGCAAGGACATTTCGGGTCTCAATCAGCGGAGCGAGTTCCAATGCGCACAACATCGTCGCAGGCGTCCCCCAGGGGCCCTCGGGCCCCTGCTTTTCAATCTGTTCACCTCCGACATGCCAGAACCTCCAGAAGGCGGCATTCTGTCTCTGTTCACAGATGACACATCCATCGTCTACAACGGTAGAGTGATCAGAGCGCTAGTGGCAAAATTCCAACGAGGCCTGGGCATCGTACCTGACAGAGTACCTCACCAGCTGGAAGATCTGTATAAACGCGGCAAAGACCCAGGTCATCATTTTCCCCCACTCCACATCCCCTAAACTTGTTCCGCCTGGGGACTGTAAAATCATCCTCAATGACACGACTGTCGAATGGGCCAATGAGGCCGACTACCTTGGCTTCACCCTCGACAGCAAGCTTATTTTCAGGCAACAGGTTGACAAAACGGTGACAAAGTGTAACGTCTTGTTGAAACTACTGTACCCTTTGATCAACCGCCGGTCGTCATTGTCCCTGAAAAATAAGCTTGCTGTCTACAAGCAAATCATGCTCCCTGTGATCGAATATGGCATGCCGGTCTGGGAGAGCTGCGCTAAAACCCACCACCTCAAACTTCAACGGGTCCAAAACAAATTCCTGAGGATGATCCTCAACACCCCTCCCAGGACAAGAACATCCGAGGTCCACCGTCTGGCCGGAATAAAAACCTTACATGAACGCTTTGGTGAGTGTAAAGAAAAGTTTAGGGTCCGTTTCTTGCACTCGGACCAACAAGCGCTTAGGGCGCTAGTTCCAATCTAGGTTATCAAATTTTTATTGTAAATATTAGTGTACATAGTAGTTAGGTTACCAAATTTTAAAAAACACTAGCGCCTCCTGAAGGCCGTCATGATACATTATATTTAAAAAATCAAGTAACAACATAATAATAATAATAATAAAAATTAAAATCGAAGTTGGAGGGCCAAGCCGGCCGATCACTGTACTTGTTAAAAATAATTGTAGAACAAAAAATGTTTAAATAAAGAAGAATTAAAAAAAAAATTAAAAAAATTAAAAAAAACGCTTGGAATTTTACTTCGTGCTGTTATTGTTAACACGACATCATTTGTAATAAATTTTCAGCATCGCCATCCACTGCATCACGCGGGATCGCAACAGATGACATTTTTGTAATCTACCCTGTCTTCACATAAAATGCCGGTTCGTTGAAGTTGAATGATGGGCACCGACGCCGATAACCACCATCATTGCGATGGTTTTCCGTTGAAAATGATACCAGTGCCATCGTGCTGCTTGTTCGAACTGAGGATTAGATCCAAACTCGCAAGATGCTTGATTTAGATGACTGTGCTTGCGATGCATGCACGGGATTGGTTGTTTTACTATTTCTTAATTGTTTACCAATTTCAAATAATAAATAGCCGAACATCTGTATTTTTAGAACAATACAATGAAGCGTTGACGCATCCTTGATCGGATGGTCCAAAAATATTGGAAATCCATCGGGAAACGGCTGACATCATATGTTCGTGACGGTATCCGATTTTCGCAATCGCAAAGTGTACCCCAATATAGAAAAGACATACGTAGTCCTACGTCAAAAATATACGTAAAATGTACTGCTCTGAGATAAACCCAAATGGCGATACATGCTCTCAAATCGATCATGTTTTGATGGACGGTCGGAATTTCTCAGGTGTCATAGATGTGAGGACCTTCCGAGGCTAGGTTGAAGAAAATTTGAACGCATTGTGGCAACTAGTCCACGAGGCGGTCAAATACAACAGACGCACAGGCACAACATATGGAAACCGATGGGAAGGTTGGTTTGATGTGGAATGCAAGGCCGCTGGGAAGAACGGGCGTCAGAATATCTGGTTAGACACCCGATTCGTTCGTAACGTTAAATGGATTGAAGGTAACCCGCTCTCTATAATCTGCTGTTCAACATAGCTCTGGAATGTGCTATCAACGGCGGATCAGATATTTAGCCTGCGGATGATCCTTGATAAATTCCGGGAGTACAACTTGCAGACTCACCATCTGTTCATTGATTTCAAAGCAGCGTACGATTCAGTGAAAAGAAATGGGCTGTGGCAGATAATGTCCGAACATGGTTTTCCGGCGAAATTGATTGGACTGATACGTTCAACGCTGGATGACTCGAAATCAAGTATTCTGATTGCAGACGAAGTGTCAGCCTCATTTGTGACCTTAGATGGATTGAAGCAGGATGATGCACTTTCGAATTTATTGTTCAACATTGCACTCAAGGACGCTATTAGGAGATCTGGCGTGCAGAGTAACGGTACTATCATCACACGGTCGCATATGCTTCTGGGCTTTGCGGACGACATCGACCTTATTGGGATCGATCGCAGAGCAGTAGTAGATGCTTTTGTCCCTCTGAAGAGGGAGACGGCGAGGATAGGCTTTACAATTAACTCTATCAAGACAAAGTACATGGTGGCAGGTAGAGATAGAGGAAAACCTAGTGGTGTTGGTGCTGAAATAGTGCTTGATGATGATGTGTTTGGAGTTGTTCAAGAATTTGTTTACCTTGGAACGCTTGTGACATGTGACAATGACGTTTCCCGTGAAGTGAAAAGACGTATTGTTGCTCCGAATAGGCGCTTTTGCGGATTACGTAACCAGCTTAGGTCCCGCAACATGCAGACGAGAACGATATTTGCCCTATATAAAACTCGGATTCTACCAGTGGCCCTGTATGGGCATAAATTTATTTATTTATTATCAGACTAAGGCCGGAGTGGCCTGTGCTGCACATAAAAGTCTTCTCCATTCAGCTCGGTCCATGGCTGCACTTCGCCAACCACGCAGTCTACGGAGGGTCCGCAAATCGTCCTCCACCTGATCGATCCACCTTGCCCGCTGTGCACCTCGCCTTCTTGTTCCCGTCGGATCATTGTCGAGAACCATTTTCACCGGATTACTGTCCGACATTCTGGCTACGTGCCCGGCCCTCCGCAGTCTTCCGATTTTCGCGGTGTGAACGATGGATGGTTCTCCCAACAGCTGATGCAACTCGTGGTTCATTCGCCTCCTCCGCGTACCGTCCGCCATCTGCACCTCACCATAGATGGTACGCAACACTTTCCTTTCAAAAACTCCCAGTGCGCGTTGGTACTCCACGAGCATCGTCCAGGTCTCGTGTCCGTAGAGAACTACCGGTCTTATAAGCGTTTTGTAGATAGTCAGTTTGGTACGGCGGCGAACTCTATTCGATCGGAGCGTCTTGCGGAGTCCAAAGTACGTACGATTTCCAGCCACTATGCGCCACCGAATTTCTCTGCTGGTATCGTTATCGGCGGTCACCAGTGAGCCCAAGTACACGGATTCTTCAACCACCTCGATTTCGTCACTACCGATAGAAACACGTGGTGGATGGCTTACATTGTCCTCTCTTGAGCCTCTTCTTATCATGTACTTCGTTTTCGACGTGGTGGTGACTAGTCCAATCCGATTTGCTTCCCTGTTTAGTCTGATGTAGGCTTCCTCCATCTTCTCAATGTGACGTGCCATAATATCAAAGTCGTCGGCGAAACAAAATAGCTGAACGGACTTCGTGAAAATCGTACCACTTGTGTCAATCCCTGCCCTTCGTATTACTCCCTCCAAAGCGATGTTGAATAGCAGACACGAAAGACCATCACCTTGCCGTAACCCTCTACGCGTTTCGAAGGGACTCGAGAAGGCCCCTGAAACTCGAACTACGCACATCACCCGATCCATCGTCGCCTTGATCAACCGTATCAGTTTATCCGGGAATCCGTTTTCGTGCATTAGCTGCCATAGCTGGTCCCGAACGATTGTATCATATGCGGCTTTGAAGTCGATAAATAGATGATGTGTGGGCACGTTGTTTCGCGGCATTTCTGCAATACCTGACGTATGGCGAACACCTGGTCTGTGGTAGAGCGTTCACCCATAAATCCCGCCTGGCACTGCCCCACGAACTCTCTTGCAATTGGTGTTAGTCGGCTGCATAAAATTTGGGAGAGTACCTTGTAGGCGGCGTTCAGCAATGTGATTGCGCGGTAGTTGCTACAATCCAGCTTATCGCCCTTTTTGTAGTATGGGCATAAAGTATTGACGTTAAAACAGGCGGACCGGAGAGCTTCCGGGGTTTTCGAGCAAAAAGTGCTGCGTACAATACTCGGAGGGAAACTAGAAAATGGTGATCACTTAGTGAGAATGTCGAAAAAAATAGCGAAAACAATATTCAACAGAGAACCGGATATAGGCCGGCGACTTCATGGAAGGCCACAAACCCGCTGGCTGCACGCGGTGGAATCGGACCTGGGGACCCTGAACGTTCGGGGAAACTGGAGGAACATCGCTCAAGGCCGACGATTATGGAGCTCTACAATACGCCGGGCATAGATGTATCGACGCTGTAGCCAACCAGGTAGGATCAACTAGTGCGTGTAGTGTACCCCGTCGAGTGCAACTTGTTGCCAGTAAAATCGGTAACAACATTGCGCATTTTAAGGGTTAAGAATTACTACATGAAAAATGTGCTAATATTTTTCGGTTTACGTGTGCACACACATACACACGGACAGAGAGCCATTTGTTCAGCTCGAAGAGCTTAACCGCTTATTGGTATATAACATCATGGTTGAGGTTGACCAGGTTGACCAATATCTATCGTGTTGGTTTCCAATATCACATCTAGGTAGATATCTGGGTCGATCAAGTATTCAACAATGCTCTAGTTGAGAATAAATAGTACTTCAAATATAAACTGATTTCTCATAACTGAGCCCACTAATAATTCATTGCAATTCGGAAAATATGTGGTGTGATATTATCGTTCACATTTAATAACATACTACAGCTACACATTTCAACTACAAGCAGGTTCATGTTGGTAACATTTTCAGCATTTCACTATCTGATTTGCAAGGACATCACAATAAACCTTTTACGTTATATCCCAAACCAACAAAACGCAATCAAATACCCACAAATTGAGTCCCCTTTCAATCTTATATTGCTACGGAGTGTGCTTGCCATAAATTAATGTGTCGTTTGCTATTCGTCGAATTAGTCATCGCCGTTTTTCGCCGCTCCCAGGGTTCCACACAGTCTGTCGTTGGAATGAAATCCCGAATTTACGTCCGCTGAAATTTAGCTTTCTCCCCTTTTAGTTTTTATGTTTTATTTGCATCGCACGTACATAAAATATTCGTCGTAAATCGAACTGACATTATAATGTCTTACTCGCAGTAAACTTACTTCACAGCACCATATTCTTCGGTATCCACTTAATTCACCGACTTGAACCCCCTTTCCCACTCCAAGCAAGCGAGCGGTATCGATTTACACTGCTTTACATGCGGCAATTTTTCTTCTATTGAGGTGCATTCGCTCATTTTCACTCTGTGTTGGATTTATAACGAACATTTTCCGCTCGAGGGACCACGACGAACGTCCAGCCGTGGGGCACCAAAGCACTGCTTGTCGGTAAATTATGACATATATTCTACTTGTCGAAGGATTCAAAGCTTATTGTGACATTGAATTTCAAAAATGTTAAACGTTTTACGTCCTCGTCATCGCCATTTTAACTTTTTTGTTTAACTTTTCAAGTACTACATTCAATTAATACATTTCTGTGATACCTTTTTCAAACATTTTACATCTGTTTGGGCTGTTTGTTGAACTTATTTTATTCAGTTTACACAGTTATAAAGGCTCAATATTTGTATATTAGATAAGCAGGCGTCTTCATATCATATTCTCAAAAACTGTTTCAGACAAAATTATTCTATTTGTGCTCTCTGTGTACATTTTTGAGTTCATATTTTTGGAAACAATAATATAGAACTTCAATCAAGTCGTTTCTAACATGTGATCAAGCCGAATAGAAGCTCACCGGGCAAAACATAAAAATGTTTTTGACCGTTTGCTTGTTTCATTTTCTACCATCAAGAATCGTGGCTCAGTTCGATTTCAAGAGCTAAGCCAACAAACAAGGAGATGACGAATTTACGGAACACTTTTTGGCTTGATTCCAGTAGCGGCCCGCAAACGGCACATTGTGACTAATAAACAAGCTAAATTCCTCGGAGAGGTGAGGATCAGGATGCGATGCTCGTAGCGCGTTGTTTTGATTTTATTTTTATTCGCAAATAGAATATTTTGCGCATAGCCAACAGCGTTGGTTGGGTTTTTGGCAGGGGGTGGGATCAGGCTTGTGACTGTCGATATATTTACGATGCCGGTGACTCAAATTTGTGGTTTCACCTCTGGGATTTGAATCGAAATCCCGTAAATAATTGGAAAAACGCGTGGTTTCTAGTTTAGTGAAATTTCCAATTTAATTATGTGTCCGCAAACCGTATTATACTTCGTTATGAAGCTGTTATGGTTTTACAGGTGAAACGTACTTCAGAGGCGGTTAAAGTCAGTGTAATTCGACACGTAAGCTAATAAACCGATAATTTAGTTGCTTTTTACAACTGGCACAGTTTGATGGAAGCCCCACATAAGAAAACCAAAGCATATTCCGTCCGAGTGCAGTGGGCAAACAAACCAGTCTATAAATCTTTTTATTTCTATTTGCTGCGATTAATTTCAGTCTAGCATGCGTTCAGTAGGCATACAGTGGTTTATAGAAAACTGAAGTACTGGTAGGCAAAGCAACAGCAACCATCGCATCGGTGTTCGTCAGGTGCATTGTAGGTTGTGGGCCTTTGTTGAAGGCTTCATTACCGCTAACCATCAGCATAATTCTCCTCTTTTTATGGATCTAATTTGAATGGCTGATACATCAGCCAAGGGCCGGTAGAGAATTTTATATCTTGATAAATCACTTTTGTGTGAGTACTGATACATATACATAGTTAGACTCACTGGGGTCGCTTTTTATGCTTTTACATTTTATCAATTTATCGGTCTATCTCAATTTCCACAACTTTTAAAATACTTTCTGACTTTTGCCTTTCGTAGATACTATGTATACGTAAAGGCTGCAGGATCAGTCAAAACCCGAAATTTTGATAGAAGGCTCAGAGATCCATAGTGTCTGAGCCCTTTGGCTCCCTTGTTGGTGCCAGCAAGCACACAAAAGCGTTGAGCCCTTGACTGCCGTAATCTGAAAAAGTGACGTATGCGCCAAATTATAACATACATGTTCTCCATTTTTCTGTTAAAGAGCTCGGTGAGTACTACTCGTTAACACCATTTTTTGGAAAATGCCGTATACGTCACTTTGTCAGATTACGGCAGTTGAGCCCTTTATCATTTCCTTGTGCCATGCAGCACCGCATCTATTTTCTTTTTCATTTTAGAGCCATTTAGCTCTCAACGTACTCGCAAGCTACTTAGATAGTCTCTGGCGGCGGATCTATCCTACTCCGACGGGCAGTCCCCCGGCGGCGGAAGCTCCCCCGATACCCAAGACCCGCATCCGTGGAAGGCTGTTACATTACCAACACTACACTTTCACCTGGTTAGCATGTTCATAGATCCGCTCAAGTCCTACACACATTCTCTCTTCAACGGGTGACCGGACGAGTGCCGAGATCAGACCAAAGATTCCGGGTGGAGATAGCTTCCGGTTCAGTGGTGCCCCGACGACCCGAAGCCGGTGCCCCTGAGGGCGTAGCACTCCTCGTCTTCTTCCACCAACAGTTTGACAGGCATCATGTCCGCGAGTACACATGCCGCTTCGCGAGATACGGTGCGATATGCGCTGATGACTCCCAGGCACATTAGCCTATGAATACTCTCCAGCTTTTGCACGTTGCCGTTTACACTCAACGCCGATTCCCAGGATGGACCTCCGTATCGCAGTATTGAAACCGCCACGCTTGCCAGCAACCTGCGCTTGCTGGAGCACACCCTAGAGCTGTTCGCTATCATCCTCGATAGTGCCGCTATCGCCGTCGACGCGCGCTTGCAGGCGTAGTCGACGTGACTTTTAAAGCTCAACTTATCGTCGAGCATCACCCCCAATGGTTTCAAAGATCTCTTGGAGGTGACGTCGCAGCCGCCGACTCTAATTGTCGCCTCTTGAACCGATTTTCGGTTGTTAACGACAATCATTTCCGTTTTATGATGCACCAGCTGGAGCTTCTTGCTGCGCAACCTTTCCTCCACTAAACTGATCGAATAGGCTGCAGTCAATTCGACCTCCTCGATAGATTCTCCGTACACGGTCATGGTTACGTCATCGGCGAATCCCACTAACTTGACTCCTGGTGGGACCTTTAAACTCAGCACGCCATCGTACATCACGTTCCACAGCAATGGACCCAAAATTAATCCCTGCTGTGATGGGGGCGCTAACCAAGCCTTCGTCTGTCTCGTAGATCAATACTCGATTCTGAAAGTAACTTCTCAAAATCTTGTACAGCCCTACCGGTACTCCCAGCCGAAGCAACGAGTTCGCGATCGCCATCCAGCACGCACTTTTGAATGCATTTCGCACATCGAGTGTTATTACTGCGCAGTAACGTATATCACGCCGCTTGCATTCCATGGCGACCTTTACAGTGTCAACCACCGATTTAATGGCGCCCAGAGTAGACCTTCCTCTCCGAAAGCCGAATTGCTCGCTCGATAATCCTCCTACCTCCTCCACGTACGGCGACAGCCTGTTCAGGATCATCTTCTCCAGTAGCTTCCCTACCGTGTCTATTAGACAGAGACCAATCTGTCTGATGAGTCTTCTGGTGGCTTACCAGGTTTCGGTAACAGGACCAAACGCTGTCGAGAATGTCCGCTCGTCCAGACACCTCTGCATGGCTAACCTAAACATGTCCGGATTAGTCATTATGGCTGCCTTCAACACCATGTTCGGGATCCCGTCCGGACCAGGTGCTTTACTCGGGTCGAGAGACTTTGCCACCGTCATTAGCTCCTCTACCGTCACCCTCGCCACTGCTTCGTCATTTGCTCCTACCCTCGCTGCTGGCGGCCAATGGGTTGGGCCGTGGTGCGGGAATAGTGCTTCGATTATCGTCTTCAGCCTCGTTGGACATCGCTCGGGAGGTGCCAGTGCTCCTCTTGTTTTGTTTTGGCCATCACCACCCTATATGCGTCTCCCCATGGGTTCGAGTTGGCGCTCTGACACAATCTGTCGAAGTAGGCTTTCTTGCTCTTGGCCTTGTTTAGAGCCAGTCTCGCTACTTTGAATTGCTCGATGCGTTCCTCCCTCACTTTTGCCGAGCGTGTCCTTTGCGTTTTTCTTCTAGACCGGAGGCAGGCTGCTCGATGGGCTGCAATATGCTCGCTCCACCAGTATACATGTGGTCGACAATTCCACGGTTGTGCCTTCCTCGGCATGGTAACGTCGCTCGCTCGTGACAGAACCGCAGCTAGTTCATCTCCACTCAAACTTTCCGTGTTTTCCTCCAGGCGCAAAGCTTCACTGAAGGTTCTACTGTCGAAATGGGCGACCTTCCACGCTCTGGTTGTAGGAGGAGTGGCTCCCCAACTTCCTCTCTTTGGCTCGCTGCTTATCCTGTATCGGATAGTCCGAGCGGTCAGTTTCAAGTACGACGTCCAGCTTAGCTAAGGCCTCTAGTAGCGTTTGCCCTCTCCGGTTAGTAAGGCGGCTTCCCCACTCCGTCGCCCACGCATTGAAGACCCCTGCAATGACTACTGGCTTACGACCTGCCAGGTCTAATGTCAGCCGTTCGACCATCTGGGTGAACTGCCCTATCGGCCACCTTGGCGGCGCATAGCAGCTGCAGTAGTACACTCCATTTATCTTAGCTATAACTGCACCCTCCGCCCTTGTGTTTACCACTTCCTGGATAGGAAATCTTCCCGTCGTACAAATCGCCGCTGATCTGGATCCGTCTGCTACCCAGTTCCCGTTATCCGCGGGGTTGCGATATGGGTCCGAAAGAATAGCTACGTCTGTTCTCGCTTCTGCTACCGAATGCCACAGCAGCTGCTGGGCGGCCGCACAGTGGTTGAGGTTGAGCTGCGTTACTTGCACGACTTCCTCGTACTAACACTCAACGGGCAAGCAGGCCCAGCCATGACGTGGTTGTGTATCTGGTTCCTGCTCGCACATAGCGTGCACGATGGCGCTTTCTCGCACGTGTGCGCCTTATGACCTTCTTCGCCGCATCGCCTACATAGGTTACTCCTATCCGGCCCCTTTGCACGCCAACGATTTGTGTCTCGCTTCGATGCAGCGGAAGCATTTATCGACTACCGGTGGTTGGTATAGGGTGACTGGACATATTGACCAGCAAACTTTCAGCTTACCTACTTTGATTACCTTGTTAGCATCGGTGGCCGGTAACTTCACCGTGGCAATCTGTGTGTCCTGCGTTCCTTTTCGTAACCTCGTCCAGCTGCTTACATTGGACAGTCACTTCGTCGTGTAGAGCCCTCACTCCTACACTCTCGCCTAGGACTTGCTGGGCTAGCGCTCCATATGAAGTACCGTTCGCCTGTGAGCCCTTTCTTAAGACAAGGATCATCTCGCCCGCTCTCGTCCGCCTTATGCTGCGAACCTCTTTACCCAGGTCCGCCAGTTTCTCGGCGCTGCGCATCGCCTTGAGCACGTCGGCGTAGCGCTCTTTCTCTGTTTTAATGAGCAGTGCTTCACCCTTCTCCCTGGCTCTCGTCGGGCGTGTGTTTGCCGCTTTCCTTCGGTTTCCTCACTACCGTTTGCCAGGTACCGTCCGACCGCTGGTTGTCTTGGTCGGGTTGGCTTCCCTCCACCAGTGGCCAATTGGCTCGTTTCGTCCTTACTTTCTTCCTACGCAGTTCGCCCATGTTTGCAGCTTCCGTTGGCCCGTTCTCCTATTATTATTATTAATATCTTTATTAATGAGGTTTTCGGCCCTGGACCGGTTCGCCTCGTAAATCCGTTCTCCTTATTTGCGCTCTCCCGACGCCTTTTTGCGTACTGTTTATGGCGCTTAATGCCAGGCGCGTCCATGGCTCGCTTGTCTGTCCTCCTTTCTGTCGCTCTGTTGCTGAGTGCAAAGTCTAACGCCTCCTGTGCCATAGTTGTGGTACTATGGAAGGAGAAGGCAGCAGTCTGTGCGCCCTTCTCCGATTTACCACAGCCTTCCAGCCTAGCCGCAAGCACAATTGTTTTGCAGCAAGAACCAAATTGCGAAGTTTGAGCAAGTTCAGCTTCAGATCCCTCGACATATTTCCTCGTGTTCCTCCATCGAGTTGCACCATGACTACGGTCAAGCTCGGCAGGACGCCACTCGACCCTATCTCCACTGTATTGTGCTGCTGCTTGTCAACTATTGGCATATCGTTATCGCTCTCCACGACAACTACTTCGCTACTCGTGTCCTTCTGCTCCATCTCTCTCGCACCCGATGCGTTGGGTGGAGATCTCTCCAAACCTTTCCTTGCGAAGGGGTTCACTTCCGTTGCTTTGTTGGTTAGTTTAGCTTTATTCATGTTTGTTGGGTCCCCCTTAGGGCTGCCCTCGAACCCAACTGGAATAGTCGCCTTCTTGATCCCATGGTTATCTTTGCTGATGCAGTGAGGCCATACGGGGGTTGACACCTCGGTGTTTAGAGCCGGATCGGCGTAAGCCAGGAAGGAATCAACTGGTCCTACTTCCATCTAGTTGGTTAAGCCGGACGGCTGGATTGGAACGGCATGCCCCAAGGCCTGTCACGGTTTTATGGGACAGAAGGCAGTTGTGACATTAGCCCACCCACCTTTTCAAGACGGTACCACCCGGCTTTACTCAAGGAGTAAAATGACACAACTATCAGCCCTAGATTCGTTGTATATCTCGATTTCCGCTCGTGTCCGTTGACGTTGCCGTTGTCGATGCTCCTGGGCTGGGCTAGTGTGCTTTGAGCGGCGCACGGTCGCTTTGATAGGACCTGCTTACGGATACATGCAGCTTTTTGTAGAGGTTTAACAGAGCCCACTGTCAAACCCCACCACATCCTAGGCAGGCCCCCTAACTCGCAGTGGCCATGGGGAGAGGTCGTCAAGCCCTTGGACATAGTCCCTGCTACCCTGCTAGGTGATGTCTGAATGTATGTGTACAAAAAAATATGACACACTTTTTTGTGCTTAGCCTTATCCGATTTGCTTGCAATAGGTTGCATTCGACGCGGAATCCTTCCTAATTTTTCGCTATTGAAAATTGGCCTAAACGGCCATTGCAATCTGGATTTATAAGAAAAAAAAATTTTTTTTGACGTAGGACTTACGTCTCTCTTTACTATACCGGGTGTCATTTCAAAATATTCAAATCGACCGCGTTACGCTGTGTTGAAAGATTTTAAACGTTAATAGCGGTCGTCTCAGTGGACGAATTTCTGCGGTAAGCCCCTCAATCGACAGATTTCAAGTATGCCTTTCATGTCCATGCTTGATAAGACCCGAAAAACTTGTTTCAATAGGCATGAAACTGTTTTCAATGAAAAACATTGAGATCAAGGGAACCAATAAATATGGGTACCGCATAATTTTTGCATCATTCCATTACCACGTTCTGATTGATGCAGACACCAGCGAATGAGCAGCCGCTGGGTCTGCCGAGAAGCCATAAAATAGCGCAACGCGATTTTTTCCTTTCATTCTGACCGGGACAAGCGAAGCAACCGCATCATCGATTGAACAGCTTTCAATACCCTTCGGGATAGAAATTGTACTTGGGTGCCAAATCCAATATTCTAGAGATAAAATTTTATGCGTGATTTTCATAAATAGCGTCAAAACTAACAGTGGATAATTTT
This sequence comes from Armigeres subalbatus, assembly GCF_024139115.2. Classification (NCBI taxonomy): domain Eukaryota; kingdom Metazoa; phylum Arthropoda; class Insecta; order Diptera; family Culicidae; genus Armigeres; species Armigeres subalbatus. The sequence goes on from NC_085141.1 coordinate 244,637,277, forward strand.
TCTGATTTAACCGCGAAGTGGACGAAGGACTTCGCTTGACCATGCCTAAAAAACATAAGATGTCCAAATCTCTCACATAATCTTATTTGGATAAAAAAAACACCGATAACAGCTCAAACATTAATAAACTATCAATCGATTTTTCATCAAATGTTGGATTTTTTGGCATTGATAAAAAAATATGTAGATAAACATTGTTTGATACTGACCGCACACAAAGCGAACGTGACTGAATGATCGTCCCATGTTACCAATTCTAAATCTTATCACCCGAAATCCCATATCCGGGTGTTTCCTTCCTTCTACTACTAACAATGTTGTCTCAGAAAAGAACACGTACTTCTCACCTGAACTGCAAATCTAAGCTCGCTTGCCCGGCTTATTGGCCCGTATCAAGCGAAAAGTCCCGTTAGGAAATAGACGCCAGCAGCGAGCAACAAGCGTAAAAAAGAAGAAGCCCTTCTCGAACGCGTTGATGATGATGACGCTTTGGCTGACAAAGAAGCGAGATACAAGACACTAGCTGATTGGCCCACCAATTGGGAAGCAGAGAAGATTCAAAATAAGGTATAAAAGAAAAGTGCATTCGCTCGCAGAGCATTCAGTCTTTTTTATACCACCACTAGAAATTCGCGGTTATTTGAAAAGATCGTTTTCTTACTTTTTGGACTTAGCCGAAGCAACCAGCCTTTTTCAAGGCTCTAAGAGTTAAAAATAATGTTCTCCTTCAGTCGCTATCGCACGTATTAGGAGGCCCTACATCCCCTGCTGGGACAACTTGTGGCTTATTTCAGGCAGTCCTTCAGTGGGAAGGTTGTCACTTTCGAGGCTAATATTCCGTGACCGGACAGATACTTTCTGAATTTTTTTGATGATTCTTGTTCGAGGTAGATTTGATTTCTGTGTCGGTTTGATGAGAAGATTTTGCCAAGGAATGGTATGCAACGCCGATTATTTATCCACAATACACCCAGGTTTTTTTTTACACGGTTTGGTTTCAGTCGTTCAAGACCTTCTGCGTCAATGAGACAATGAGTTAACTCCAGGAAACAATTCACAAAAAATCAAAGAAAATGCAGGGGGTATTTAAAAGCTGTGAAAGTTAAGGTTAACCGAGAAATTAGTGAATTCCAACCGCGTAAAAAAAACCTGTGTATAGTTGATGTGAGAAATTTGGACATATTATGTCTCTTTAAAGGCACGGTCAAGTCAAGTCCTACGTCCACCTAGCGGGTAAGTCACAGAATTACCCACTGTTCTTTTTTTTCATTTTTCACAAAGGTTTCTCCTTGAAAAAAAAAACAAAATTGATTTTTTTTAACAGCTGCAATGCATTCAAATGAACGCAAATAAATGTGAATTGGTGGAAATAACTGAATTTATCTCCCTAAAGTGTAATTTTGACCTCTCTTATGTGCTTTTCTTGCTACATTTTATAATACACGAGAAAGGCACCACCAACGCTAGGTGGATTATTCTGGGTTTTTCCCTTTTGCGTATACTAAGTAGAGTAGAATGAGACAAGAGTACGCACTTAGTTTTCAATCGATCATGTAGCACTCATAAAGCAAGCTTCTGCATATCATATCAGTCGACGATTCGTATATTCTTCCTATATGTTACCCAATGGAAAAAATATTGAAATTTTATTATTCGTTTTAGTGGAACCCTTATCGCAAACATGTGAAAAACGCACCTGTTTATTGAAAGTATATTATAGAATGTTTAGAGATTACGTAACTCTGAAAGGGGAATGGAACTTTAACATGAACATTAACACGAAAAACATTGTTTTTTATTATATACAAAAAAAAACTACAGAGGTAAACATATACCAGGTTTCACGTGGCTTGAACAAAGGAATTTTCTGTAAAGAAAGATCACTAATTACATAATGGAAAACTTGATCATTTCATCACCCCTCCCCCTTTCTTACACTTTTTGTATGAATCCTCTAAAAATTCTATGAATCGTCATACATCTCGCAACCCCTCCCAGCTCAGCGTTACGTAATTTATGGATGTTTCTTTTGATCAAAGGATTATCTTTAGTTTTGATAAAATTGTGTTTTAGGACTATGTTGAGGTGCAAAACAATACCAAATAAAATTTTATTATTTCGCATCAGTGCTTTGCTCGCTAAGTCCTTTCTAACACCAAATTACTTATCTTCAAAAGGAGTACTTGTGATAATTTTCGATTCCTGTCCCTTTTACCTTGTTGTGGATCTTCACGCTTTGGAAGTAGTCTTATTTCGCCCGGAGATACGGGTTTCACAATAGAACTTAAGGTCTGAGGGAAGCTCTCTCGCGGTAGAGTGCTATTTTCATACTAAAATGTCTATAACTCGGAATTGGGAACGAATATCGCTTATCCCAACTGACAATCTCTTTGGAATTTATCAAGGAATTTTCCTAGAAAATTTTGAAGACCTACTATTTACCTAATTTGCATTAAGCTCTAAATACTAAACTATTGTACAACTATAATTTTCGCTTCTCAGTACCTCTCTTCGATGATTTGAGGCATAAAGGAACAGAGTTTTGCAAAACCCAACCGACAAAAGTTTTAAAAAATTTCAACGATCATTTTGATGTAATAAAAAGTATATGTGACCGCAATAAATTTTGCAGGAAGCTCTTTTACTTCAACAGAGTTTTCCAAATTCTATACAAAAATTACCATTTCGGGAGAGTAGTCAACAACATATTTTCTTGTGGCGCACGGCAAGAAAGGAGCGATGAGAGCGATAGAAAATCCGTCAACTTTGTATCTAGCGTGAATCTAGTAAAAAGCGTATTCCCATTTGAAAACACGTATAAATAAATAAATAGAAATCAAATGTAGGAATGGGACGAGATAAATAATTGATGGTAAACAAGACAAGAAGTTCCTCCGGGAATTGCACCGGAAGTTCCTCCAGGAATTCCTCCGGAAGTTCCTCCAGGAATTCCTCCGGAAGTTCCTCCAGGAATTCCTCCGGAAGTTCCTCCGGGAATTCCTCCGGAAGTTCCTCCGGGAATTCCTCCGGAAGTTCCTCCGGGAGTTCCTCCGGGAGTTCCTCCGGGAGTTCCTCCGGGAATTCCTCCGGAAGTTCCTCCGGGAATTCCTCCGGAAGTTCCTCCGGAAATTCCTCCGGAAATTCCTCCGGAAGTTCCTCCGGAAATTCCTCCGGAAGTTCCTCCGGAAATTCCTCCGGAAGTTCCTCCGGAAATTCCTCCGGAAGTTCCTCCGGAAATTCCTCCGGAAGTTCCTCCGGAAATTCCTCCGGAAGTTCCTCCGGAAATTCCTCCGGAAGTTCCTCCGGAAATTCCTCCGGAAGTTCCTCCGGAAATTCCTCCGGAAGTTCCTCCGGAAATTCCTCCGGGAATTCCTCCGGAAGTTCCTCCGGGAATTCCTCCGGAAGTTCCTCCGGGAATTCCTCCGGAAGTTCCTCCGGGAATTCCTCCGGAAGTTCCTCCGGGAATTCCTCCGGAAGTTCCTCCGGGAATTCCTCCGGAAGTTCCTCCGGGAATTCCTCCGGAAGTTCCTCCGGGAATTCCTCCGGAAGTTCCTCCGGTAATTCCTCCGGAAGTTCCTCCGGGAATTCCTCCGGGAATTCCTCCGGAAGTTCCTCCGGGAATTCCTCCGGAAGTTCCTCCGGGAATTCCTCCGGAAGTTCCTCCGGGAATTCCTCCGGAAGTTCCTCCGGGAATTCCTCCGGAAGTTCCTCCGGGAATTCCTCCGGAAATTCCTCCGGAAGTTCCTCCGGAAATTCCTCCGGAAGTTCCTCCGGAAATTCCTCCGGAAGTTCCTCCGGAAATTCCTCCGGAAGTTCCTCCGGAAATTCCTCCGGAAGTTCCTCCGGAAATTCCTCCGGAAGTTCCTCCGGAAATTCCTCCGGAAGTTCCTCCGGAAATTCCTCCGGAAGTTCCTTCGAAGAGTCCTCCGGAAGTTCCTCCGCAAGTTCCTCCGGAAGTTCCTCCGGAAATTCCTCCGGAAGTTCCTCCGGAAGTTCCTCCGGAAATTCCTCCGGAAGTTCCTCCGGAAGTTCCTCCGGAAATTCCTCCGGAAGTTCCTCCGGAAATTCCTCCGGAAGTTCCTCCGGAAATTCCTCCGGAAGTTCCTCCGGAAATTCCTCCGGAAGTTCCTCCGGAAATTCCTCCGGAAGTTCCTCCGGAAATTCCTCCGGAAGTTCCTCCGGAAATTCCTCCGGAAGTTCCTCCGGAAATTCCTCCGGAAGTTCCTCCGAAAATTCCTCCGGAAGTTCCTCCGGAAATTCCTCCGGAAGTTCCTCCGGAAATTCCTCCGGAAGTTCCTCCGGAAATTCCTCCGGAAGTTCCTCCGGAAATTCCTCCGGAAGTTCCTCCGGAAGTTCCTCCGGAAGTTCCTCCGGAAATTCCTCCGGAAGTTCCTCCAGGAATTCCTCCGTGAATTCCTCCGGAAGTTCCTCCGGGAATTCCTCCGGAAGTTCCTCCGGGAATTCCTCCGGAAGTTCCTCCTGGAATTCCTCCGGAAGTTCCTCCGGGAATTCCTCCGGAAGTTCCTCCTGGAATTCCTCCGGAAGTTCCTCCTGGAATTCCTCCGGAAGTTCCTCCGGGAATTCCTCCGGAAGTTCCTCCGGGAATTCCTCCGGAAGTTCCTCCGGGAATTCCTCCGGAAGTTCCTCCGGAAGTTCCTCCGGGAATTCCTCCGGAAGTTCCTCCGGAAGTTCCTCCAGGAATTCCTCCGGAAGTTCCTCCGGGAATTCCTCCGGAAGTTCCTCCGGGAATTCCTCCGGAAGTTCCTCCGGGAATTCCTCCGGAAGTTCCTCCGGGAATTCCTCCGGAAGTTCCTCCGGGAATTCCTCCGGAAGTTCCTCCGGGAATTCCTCCGGAAGTTCCTCCGGAAGTTCCTCCGGAAGTTCCTCCGGAATATTTTCCGGAATTTGCTCCAGGAATTCCTCCGGAGGTTCCTAGGAATTCCTCCGAAGTTCCTCCGGAATTCCTCCGGAAGTTCCTCCGGAATTCCTCCGGAAGTTCCTCCGGGAATTCCTCCAGAAGTTCCTCCGGGAATTCCTCCGGAAGTTCCTCCAGAAGTTCCTCCGGAAGTTCCTCCGGGAATTCCTCCGGAAGTTCCTCCGGGAATTCCTAGGGAAGTTCCTCCGGGAATTCCTCCGGAAGTTCCTCCGGGAATTCCTCCGCAAGTTCCTCCTGGAATTCCCCCGGAAGTTCCTCCTGGAATTCCTCCGGAAGTTCCTCCTGGAATTCCTCCGGAAATTCCTCCGGGAATTCCTCCGGAAGTTCCTCCGTGAATTCCTCCGGAAGTTCCTCCGGAAGTTCCTCCGGGAATTCCTCCGCAAGTTCCTCCTTGAGTTCCTCCGGCAGTTCCTCCGGGAATTCCTCCGGGAATTCCTCCGGCAGTTCCTCCGGGAAGTCCTCCGGAAGTTCCTCTGGGAATTCTTTCGGAAGTTCATCCGGGAATTCCTCCGGAAGTTCCTCCGGGAATAACTCCGGAAGTTCCTCCGGGAATTCCTCCGGAAGTTCCTCCGGAAGTTTCTCGGGAAGTTCCTCCGGAAGTTTCTCGGGAAGTTCCTCCGGAAGTTCCTCCGAGAATTCCTCCGGAAGTTCCTCCGGCAGTTCCTCCGGGAATTCCTCCGGCAGTTCCTCCGGGAAGTCCTCCGGAAGTTCCTCCGGGAATTCTTTCGGAAGTTCCTCCGGGAATTCCTCCGGAAGTTCCTCCGGGAATTCCTCCGGAAGTTCCTCCGGAAGTTGCTCCGGGAATTCCTCCGGAAGTTGCTCCGGGAATTCCTCCAGGAAGTTCCTCCGGGAATTACTCCAGGAAGTTCCTCCGGGAATTTCTACGGAAGTTCCTCCGGGAATTCTTCCGTAAGTTCCTCCGGAAGTTTCTCCGGAAATTCCTCAGGAAATTCCAAAAAAAATCCTACGGAAGTTCCTCCGGAAGTTCCTCCGGGAATTCCTCCGAAGTTCCTCCTTGAATTCCTCCGGGAATTCCTCCGGAAGTTCCTCCGAATTCCTCCGGAAGTTCCTCGGAAGTTCCTCCGGGAATTCCTCCGGAAGTTCCTCCGGGAATTCCTCCGGAAGTTCCTCCGGGAATTCCTCCGGAAGTTCCTCGGGGAATTCCTCCGGAAGTTCCTCCGGAATTCCTCCGGAAGTTCCTCCGGAAGTTCCTCGGGAATTCCTCCGGAAGTTCCTCGCGAAGTTCCTCCGGGAATTCCTCCGGAAGTTCCTCCAGAAATTACCTCGGAAGTTCCTCCGGGAATTCCTCCGGAAGTTCCTCCGGGAATTCCTCCGGAAGTTCCTCCGGGAATTCCTCCGGAAGTTCCTCCGGGAATTCCTCCGGAAGTTCCTCCGGGAATTCCTCCGGAAGTTCCTCCGGGAATTCCTCCGGAAGTTCCTCCGGGAATTCCTCCGGAAGTTCCTCCAAGAATTCCTCCGGAAGTTCCTCCGGAAGTTCCTCCGGAAGTTCCTCCGGAAGTTCCTCCGGAAGTTTCTCCGGGAATTCCTCCGGAAGTTCCTCCGGGAATTCCTCCGGAAGTTCCTCCGGAAGTTCCTCCGGGAATTCCTCCGGAAGTTCCTCCGGAAGTTCCTCCGGAAGTTCCTCCGGGAATTCCTCCGGAAGTTCCTCCGGGAATTCCATCGGAAGTTCCTCAGAATTCCTCCGGAAGTTCCTCCGGGAATTCCTCCTGAAGTTCCTCCGGGAATTCCTCCGGAAGTTCCTCCGGGAATTCCTCCGGAAGTTCCTCCGGGAATTCCTCCGGAAGTTCCTCCGGGAATTCCTCCGGAAGTTCCTCCGGAATTCCTGGAGGAACTTCCGAAGGAATTCCTAGAGGAACTTCCGAAGGAATTCCTAGAGGAACTTCCGAAGGAATTCCTAGAGGAACTTCCGAAGGAATTCCTAGAGGAACTTCCGAAGGAATTCCTAGAGGAACTTCCAAAGGAATTCCTAGAGGAACTTCTGAAGGAATTCCTGAAGGAACTTCCAAAGGAATTCCAGGAGAAATCTCCGAAGGAATTCCTGGAGGAATTTCCAAAGCAATTCCTGGAGGAACTTCCAAAGGAATTCCTGGAGGAACTTCGGAAGCAATTCCTGGAGGAACTTCCAGAGGGATACGTGGAGGAACCTACTTTATTTGTCTTCTTTGTCGCATCTATCTTATTCGTCTTATTTGTCTTATTTGTCTTTTCTGTCTTTTTTGTCTTATATGTCTTATTTGTTTTATTTGTTTTATTTGTCTTATTTGTCTTATTTGTCTTATTTGTCTTATTTGTCTGACAAAGAAGCGGGATACAAGACACTAGCTGATTGGCCCACCAATTGGGAAGCAGAGAAGATTCAAAATAAGGTATAAAAGAAAAGTGCATTCGCTCGCAGAGCATTCAGTCTTTTTTTATACCACCACTAGAAATTCGCGGTTATTTGAAAAGATCGTTTTCTTACTTTTTGGACTTAGCCGAAGCAAACAGCCTTTTTCAAGGCTCTAAGAGTTAAAAATAATGTTCTCCTTCAGTCGCTATCGCACGGATTAGGAGGCCCTACATCCCCTGCTGGGACAACTTGTGGCTTATTTCAGGCAGTCCTTCAGTGGGAAGGTTGTCACTTTCGAGGCTAATATTCCGTGACCGGACAGATACTTTCTGAATTTTTTTGATGATTCTTGTTCGAGGTAGATTTGATTTCTGTGTCGGTTTGATGAGAAGATTTTGCCAAGGAATGGTATGCAACGCCGATTATTTATCCACAATACACCCAGGTTTTTTTTTTACACGGTTTGGTTTTAGTCGTTTAAGACCTTCCGCGTCAATGAAACAATGAGTTAACCCCACGAAAAAATTCAGGAAAAATCAAAGAAAATTCAGGGGGTATTTAAAAAGCTGTGAAAGTTCAGGTTAACCGAGAAATTAATGAATTCCAACCGTGTAAAAAAAAACCTGTGTGTAGTTGATGTGAGAAATTTGGACATATTATGTATCTTAAAGGCATGGTCAAGTCAAGTCCTACGTCCACTTAGCGGTTATGTCACAGACATTACCCACTGTTCTTTTTTTTCATTTTTCACAAAGGTTTCTCCTTGAAAAAAAAAAACAAAATTGATTTTTTTTAACAGCTGCAATGCATTCAAATGAACGCAAATAAATGTGAATTGGTGGAAATAACAGAATTTATCTCCCTAAAGTGTAATTTTGACCTCTCTTGTGTGCTTTTCTTGCTACATTTTATAATACACGAGAAAGGCATTACCAACGCTAGGTGGATTATTCTTGGTGTTTCCCTTTCGCGTATACTATGTAGAGTAGAGTGGGGCAAGAGTACGCACTTAGTTTTCAATCGATCATGTAGCACTTATAAAGCAAGCTTCTGCATATCATATCAGTCGACGATTCGAATACTCTTCCTATATGTTACCCACTGGAAAAAAAATATTGAAATTTTATTATTCGTTTTAGTAGAACCCTTATCGCAAGACATGTGAAAAACGCACTTGTTTATTGAAAGTATATTATAGAATGTTTAGAGATTACGTAACTCTGAAAGGGGAATGGAACTTTAATATGAACATTCACACGAAAAACATTGTTTTTTATTATATACAAAAAACTACAGAGGTAAACATATACCAGGTTTCACGTGGCTTGAATAAAGCAATTTTCTATAAAGAAAGATCACTAATTACGTAACGGAAAATTTGATTATTTCATTACCCTTCCCCCCTATCTTACATTTTTTTAATAAATCCTCTAAACATTGTATGAATCGTCATACATCTCGCAACCCCTTCCAGCTCAGCGTTGCGTAATGTATGGATGTTTCTTTTGATTAAATGATTACCATTTAGATGAAATTGTGTTTTCGGACTATGTTGAAGTGTAAAACAATACCAAATACAATTTCATTATTTCGCTTCAGTGCTTTGCTCGCTAAATCCTTTCCAACACCAAATTCCTTATCTTCAAAAGAAGAACTTGGGATAATTTTCGATTTCTGTCCCTTTTTTCTTTGTTGTGGATCTTTACGCTTTGGAAGAAGTCTTATTTCGGCCGGAGATACGGGTTTGACAACAGAACTTAAGGTCTGAGAAAAGCTCTCTCGCGGTTGAGTGCTATTTTCATACTAAAATGTCTATAACTCGGAATTGGGAACGAATATCGCTTATCCCAACTGTCAATCTCTTTGAAATTTATCAAGGAATGTTCCTAGAAAATTTTGTAGACCTACATTTACCTAATTTGCATTAAGCTCTAAATACTAAACTATTGTACAACTATAATTTTCGCTTCTCAGTACCTCTCTCCGATGATTTGAGGCATAAAGGAACAGAATTTTGCAAAACCCAACCGACAAAAGTTTTAAAAATTTTCAACGATCATTTTGATGTAATAAAAAGTATATGTGACCGCAATAAATTTTGCAGGAAGCTCTTTTACTTCAACAGAGTTTTCCAAATTCTATACAAAAATTACCATTTCGGGAGAGTAGTCAACACCATATTTTCTTGTGGCGCACGGCAAGAAAGGAGCGACGAGAGCGATAGAAAATCCGTCAACTTTGTATCTAGCGTGACTCTAGTAAAAAGCGTATTCCCATTTGTAAACACGGATAAATAAATAAATAGAAATCAAATGTAGGAATGGGACGAGATAAATAATTGATGGTAAACAAGACAAGAAGTTCCTCCGGGAATTCCTCCGGGAATTTCTCCGGGAATTCCTTCGGAAGATCCTCCGGGAATTCCTTCGGAAGATCCTCCGGGAATTCCTCCGGAAGTTCCTCCGGGAATTTCTCCGGAAGATCCTCCGGGAATTCCTCCGAAAGTTCCTCCGGGAGTTCCTCCGGGAATTCCTCCGGAAGTTCCTCCGGGAATTCCTCCGGAAGTTCCTCCAGAAATTCCTCCGGAAATTCCTCCGGAAGTTCCTCCGGAAATTCCTCCGGAAGTTCCTCCGGAAATTCCTCCGGAAGTTCCTCCGGAAATTCCTCCAGAAGCTCCTCCGGGAATTCCTCCGGAAGTTCCTCCGGGAATTCCTCCGGAAGTTCCTCCGGGAATTCCTCCGGAAGTTCCTCCGGAAGTTCCTCCGGGAATTCCTCCGGAAGTTCCTCCGGGAATTCCTCCGGAAGTTCCTCCGGGAATTCCTCCGGAATTTCCTCCGGGAATTCCTCCGGAAGTTCCTCCGGGAATTCCTCCGGAAGTTCCTCCGGGAATTCCTCCGGAAGTTCCTCCGGGAATTCCTCCGGAAGTTCCTCCGGGAATTCCTCCGGAAGTTCCTCCGGGAATTCCTCCGGAAGTTCCTCCGGGAATTCCTCCGGAAGTTCCTCCGAAAGTTCCTCCGGGAATTCCTCCGGAAGTTCCTCCGGGAATTCCTCCGGAAGTTCCTCCGGGAATTCCTCCGGAAGTTCCTCCAGGAATTCCTCCGGAAGTTCCTCCAGGAATTCCTCCGGAAGTTCCTCCAGGAATTCCTCCGGAAGTTCCTCCCGGAATTCCTCCGGAAGTTCCTCCGAATTCCTCCGGAAGTTCCTCCGAGAATTCCTCCGAAGTTCCTCCGGGAATTCCTCCGGAAGTTCCTCCGGAAGTTCCTCCGGAAATTCCTCCGGAAGTTCCTCCGGAAATTCCTCCGGAAGTTCCTCCGGAAATTCCTCCGGAAGTTCCTCCGGAAGTTCCTCCGAAAATTCCTCCGGAAGTTCCTCCGAAAATTCCTCCGGAAGTTCCTCCGGAAGTTCCTCCGGAGGTTCTTCCGGAAATTCCTCCGGAAGTTTTTCCGGAAATTCCTCCGGAAGTTCTTCCGGAAATTCCTCCGGAAGTTCCTCCGGAAATTCCTCCGGAAGTTCCTCCGGAAATTCCTCCGGAAGTTCCTCCGGAAATTCCTCCGGAAGTTCCTCCGGAAATTCCTCCGGAAGTTCCTCCGGAAATTCCTCCGGAAGTTCCTCCGGAAATTCCTCCGGAAGTTCCTCCGGAAATTCCTCCGGAAGTTCCTCCGGAAATTCCTCCGGAAGTTCCTCCGGAAATTCCTCCGGAAGTTCCTCCGGAAATTCCTCCGGAAGTTCCTCCGGAAATTCCTCCGGAAGTTCCTCCGGAAGTTCCTCCGGAAATTCCTCCGGAAGTTCCTCCGGAAATTCCTCCGGAAGTTCCTCCGGAAATTCCTCCGGAAGTTCCTCCGGAAATTCCTCCGGAAGTTCCTCCGGAAATTCCTCCGGAAGTTCCTCCGGAAATTCCTCCGGAAGTTCCTCCGGAAATTCCTCCGGAAGTTCCTCCGGGGAATTCCTCCGGAAGTTCCTACGGGGAATTCCTCCGGAAGTTCCTCCGGGAATTCCTCCGGAAGTTCCTCCGAGAATTCCTCCGGAAGTTCCTCCAAATTCCTCCGGAAGTTCCTCCGGGAATTCCTCCGGAAGTTCCTCCGGAATTCCTCCGGAAGTTCCTCCGGGAATTCCTCCGGAAGTTCCTCCGGAATTCCTCCGGAAGTTCCTCCGAATTCCTCCGGAAGTTCCTCCGGAATTCCTCCGGAAGTTCCTCCGAATTCCTCCGGAAGTTCCTCCGGGAATTCCTCCGGAAGTTCCTCGGGAATTCCTCCGGAAGTTCCTCCGGAATTCCTCCGGAAGTTCCTCCTGAATTCCTCCGGAAGTTCCTCCGGAATTCCTCCGGAAGTTCCTCCGGGAATTCCTCCGGAAGTTCCTCCGGAATTCCTCCGGAAGTTCCTCCGGGAATTCCTCCGGAAGTTCCTCCGGAATTCCTCCGGAAGTTCCTCCGGGAATTCCTCCGGAAGTTCCTCCGGGAATTCCTCCGGAAGTTCCTCCGGGAATTCCTCCGGAAGTTCCTCCGGGAATTCCTCCGGAAGTCCCTCCGGCAATTCGTCCGGAAGTTCATCCAGGTATTCCTCCGGAAGTTCCTCCGGAATTCCTCCGGAAGTTCCTCCGGGAATCCCTCCGGAAGTTCCTCCGGGAATTCCTCCGGAAGTTCCTCCGGAATTCCTCCGGAAGTTCCTCCGGGAATTCCTCCGGAAGTTCCTCCGGGAATTCCTCCGGAAGTTCCTCCGGGAATTCCTCCGGAAGTTCCTCCGGGAATTCCTCCGGAAGTTCCTCCGGGAATTCCTCCGAAGTTCCTCCGGGAATTCCTCCGGAAGTTCCTCCGGGAATTCCTCCGGAAGTTCCTCCAGGAATTCCTCCGGAAGTTCCTCCGGGAATTCCTCCGGAAGTTCCTCCGGAATTCCTCCCGAAGTTCCTCCGAGAATTCCTCCGGAAGTTCCTCCGGAATTCCTCGGAAGTTCCTCCGGGAATTCCTCCGGAATTCCTCCGGAAGTTCCTCCGGAATTCCTCGGAAGTTCCTCCGGGAATTCCTCCGGAAGTTCCTCCGGGAATTCCTCGGAAGTTCCTCCAGGAATTCCTCCGGAAGTTCCTCCGAATTCCTCCGGAAGTTCCTCCGGGAATTCCTCCGGAAGTTCCTCCGGAATTCCTCCGGAAGTTCCTCCGGAATTCCTCCGGAAGTTCCTCCGGAATTCCTCCGGAAGTTCCTCCGGGAATTCCTCCGGAAGTTCCTCGAATTCCTCCGGAAGTTCCTCCAGGAATTCCTCCGGAAGTTCCTCCGGGAATTCCTCCGGAAGTTCCTCCGAATTCCTCCGGAAGTTCCTCCGGGAATTCCTCCGGAAGTTCCTCCGGGAATTCCTCCGGAAGTTCCTCCGGGAATTCCTCCGGAATTCCTTCGGAAGTTCCTCCGGGAATTCCTCCGGAAGTTCCTCCGGCAATTCCTCCGGAAGTTCCTCCGGAAGTTCCTCCGGGAATTCCTCCGGAAGTTCCTCCGGGAATTCCTCCGAAAGTTCCTCCGGGAATTCCTCCGGAAGTTCCTCCGGGAATTCCTCCGGAAGTTCCTCCGGGAATTCCTCCGGAAGTTCCTCCGGAAGTTCCTCCGGGAATTCCTCCGGAAGTTCCTCCGGGAATTCCTCCGGAAGTTCCTCCGGAATTCCTCCGGAAGCTCCTCCGGGAATTCCTCCGGAAGTTCCTCCGGAATTCCTCCGGAAGTTCCTCCGGAATTCCTCCGGAAGTTCCTCCGGAATTCCTCCGGATGTTCCTCCGGAAGTTCCTCCGGAAGTTCCTCCGGAAGTTCCTCCGGGAATTCCTCCGGAAGTTCCTCCGGGAATTCCTCTGGAAGTTCCTCCGGAAGTTCCTCCGGAAGTTCCTCCGAAGTTCCTCCGGGAATTCCTCCGGAAGTTCCTCGGGAATTCCTCCGGAAGTTCCTCCGGGAATTCCTCCGGAAGTTCCTCCGAATTCCTCCGGGAAGTTCCTCCGGAAGTTCCTCCGGGAATTCCTCCGGAAGTTCCTCCGAAGTTCCTCGGGAATTCCTCCGGAAGTTCCTCCGGAATTCCTCCGGAAGTTCCTCCGAATTCCTCAGGAAGCTCCTCCAGGAAGTTCCTCAGGAATTCTCCCGGAAGTTCCTCCGGGAATTCCTTCGGGTGTTCCTCCGGAAGTTCCTCTAGGAGTTCCTCCGGAAGTTTCTCCGGAGGTTCATCCGGAAGTTTCTCCTGGAATTCCTCCGGTAGTTCCTCCAGGAATTCCTCGGAAGTTCCTCCAGGAATTCCTCAGAACTTCCTCCGGAAGTTCCTCCTGAAGTTCCTCCGGAAGTTCCTCCGGAAGTTCCTCACGGAATTCCTCCGGAAGTTCCTCCAGGAATTCCTCCGGAAGTTCCTCCGGGAATTCCTCCGGAAGTTCCTCCGGGAATTCCTCCGGAATTCCTCCGGAAGTTCTCCAGGCTCCTCAGGAATTCCTCCGGAAGTTCCTCCGGGAATTCCTCCGGAAGTTCCTCCGGGAATTCCTCCGGGAATTCCTGGAGGAACTTCCTTCGGAATTCCTGGAGGAACTTCCGAAGGAATTCCTAGAGGAACTTCCGAAGGTATTCCTAGAGGAACTTCCGAAGGTATTCCTAGAGGAACTTCCGAAGGAATTCCTAGAGGAACTTCCGAAGGAATTCCTAGAGGAACTTCCGAAGGAATTCCTAGAGGAACTTCCGAAGGAATTCCTAGAGGAACTTCCGAAGGAATTCCTAGAGGAACTTCCAAAGGAATTCCTAGAGGAACTTCTGAAGGAATTCCTGAAGGAACTTCCGAAGGAATTCCTGGAGGAACTTCCAAAGGAATTCCTGGAGGAACTTCCAAAGGAATTCCTGGAGGAACATCCAAAGGAATTCCTGGAGGAACTTCGGAAGCAATTCCTGGAGGAACTTCCAGAGGGATACGTGGAGGAACCTACTTTATTTGTCTTCTTTGTCGCATCTATCTTATTCGTCTTATTTGTCTTATTTGTCTTTTCTGTCTTTTTTGTCTTATATGTCTTATTTGTTTTATTTGTTTTATTTGTCTTATTTGTCTTATTTGTCTTATTTGTCTTATTTGTCTTATTTGTCTTATTTGTCTTATTTGTCTTTTTTGTCTTATTTGTCTTATTTGTCTTATTTGTCTTATTTGTCTTATTTGTCTTATTTGACTTATTTGTCTTATTTGCCTTATTTGTCTTATTTGTCTTATTTGTGTTATTTGTCTTATTTGTGTTATTTGTCTTATTTGTCTTATTTGTCTTATTTGTCTTATTTGTCTTATTTGTCTTATTTGTCCTATTTGTCTTATTTGTCTTATTTGTCTTATTTGTCTTATTTGTCTTATTTGTCTTATTTGTCTTATTTGTCTTATTTGTCTTATTTGTCTTATTTGTCTTGTTGTCTTATTTGTCTTATTTGTCTTATTTGTCTTATTTGTCTTATTTGTCTTATTTGTCTTATTTGTCTTATTTGTCTTATTTGTCTTATTTGTCTTATTTGTCTTATTTGTCTTATTTGTCTTATTTGTCTTATTTGTCTTATTTGTCTTATTTGTCTTATTTATCTTGTCTTACTTGCTTTATTTGTCTTATTTGTACTATTTAAACCAGCACCATTTTTATTACCCAAATCCTTTTCAAAGCTTGTGTGGAAACCTTGTAGAGAAATCCTCTCACGATATTTTCTAATGTTGTTCTAGAAACGGCCCATGTTTTCATTTTCCAAAACCAGCGGGAGTTTGTTTATTTTGATCTTCTCTCTTCCCCATAGTTGCCAATTCCTTTTTTCTCCGTTTACGGCAAATTCTAAAGCAATTGTAAACTGCATAATGATGAAATTTTTTTGGCGACATTGACTGCGTCATTCTGGCGGGCTGAATTGGGCAATTCTCTCTGTCAGAGAGTGCTACCACGTGCTTTTTAACGGAAAACCCTTCCCTCAGACCTTAAAGGTTCACATGCGTACTCTTGCTCCACCGTTCCTGCGTACTTTTACCCCACAGCCCCAAAATTTATTAAGTTTATGGGTTTGACCTCTTGGAAAACCAACCGAATTGATGTTCTGCACCATAAAGTATTCTAGCATAAGTGCTGGAGAGTTTCCGATTCGATTGATAGTAAAATGTCGAAAATAAAGGATAAAGGAGCTATTAGCGTTTGAAATCTATCCTAATTTCGTGACGTTCTCGAATTTGTCGAAATTTTCATTTGTCACCCTGTATTTGAGTCTTCCCCTTAGACGTAGTTTACGTCGAAAAGCCGTGCAAAAAATATCCGTGTAAAAAAGTAACCGGGTCTTTGTTAATATGGGGGATGCGTTCCGTGTAAAAAAATCCGTGCTATTTCGAGAATCCGTGTAAAAAAGCCGTATAAAATAAACGTCTGAAAATAATCCGTGTAAAAAAAGAATCGGGTGTATTCATTTGTTATCGCCAATCAATTGTGTGCCTTGGCCTTCGAATGAATATTTATAATTATCAGATGTAAATTGCCAAAGCTTCACAATGTCCCATCTTTGGCATTCAACAAGGAAAACCCTCATGGCTAGAATGTAACAGACAGCCTCTTAGTGATGAAAATGTAAAACAACTAGCTTGTCAAACCGAATGACAATGAAAAATGATAACATTCATAGCTGATAAGAACGATATGGGTACGGCTCGTACAGACATATTCGATACGCACGTACTCACACACTCGGCGTACATGATAGGTAGTACAAAGTTCGTGCAAATTTCGATTTTCGACATAGCAGTCTGATCTGACCAAGGATTACCTTCCGGTGCGAAGTCAGCGAAGAACGATTTGTGATGTGGAAAGGAAGGGAACATGCGCCCAAATGGCGGAAATTGATGGTTGTCTCTTCGTTTAACGGAATATCGATTGCGTAGCTGTTAGGTATCGTCATGCTTTCAGATACGGTACCGCTGCTGAAGCAGGTGACTGACGAGTTTTGCGACTCGGTTTAAAGTAGATAAGCGAGATAAACGCATATGGGGCCTATTCGCAATTTACATAACGCTTTGGGGTTCCGAGGGGGTCTGATGGAGCGTTGTTCAAATTTTAGAAATCCTCCATACAAAAAACGTTGAAGGGGGTGAGGGGGGATTGGAAACTGTAAATTTTGACGTTTTCTTCTTCTTCTTCTTCATTGGCATTACATCCCCCACTGGGACATTGCCGCCTCGCAGCTTAGTGTTCACTAAGCACTTCCACAGTTATTAACTGTGAGGTTTCTAAGCCAAGTTACCATTTTTGCATTAGTATATCATGAGGCTAACACGATGATACTTTTATGCCCAGGGAAGTCGAGACAATTTCCAATCCGAAAATTGCCTAGACCGGCACCGGGAATCGAACCCAGCCACCCTCAGCATGGTCTTGCTTTGTAGCCGCGCGTCTTACCGCACGGCTAAGGAGGGCCCCAAATTTTGACGTTATATAATTGGCGAATGACCCATGCAAGGATTGCTCGGTGGGTACATGTGGGTGACTAAACACCAATCCGTATAGATAAGGTCAGTAAGCAATGTACGATTTGGAATCAACGGATTTATTTGTTGTTGCTATGTTGGTCTGTTCATTTGGTACGAATGATAATATTAAATATCTAATAATATTGTCCACATTTCGCAGGCACAGAGCTTCTGAAACGGTACCACCTACATTTTGATTATATGATATAATATGAATTAAAGTAATGACGGAGCAAGCTCAATGAGATGATTCGATTTGTCCAATTTGAAACGATAAATATAAAAAAAATCTTTTTTTAATCAGTTGGTAATCATTTTAATAATCGGTCAAATACGCTATTCAAATGAAATCATTCATTTCTCTTACAAAAAGAAAATTACACAATGACATTAATTGCCGAGGGCAATTGGAGGCCCCATCCTCGTCTGTAGTCATTCATTTATCAGTCATTTAAATGCAATTTTAATTAGACACACACGCATCAATTAAAAAATCTGTTTCTGCATGAGAGTATGCACTTGTGAACTCTTCCATGCACACCGATAGTTCTACAATCTTATCTACCGTCGAGCGGGACTGCCACAGCACACCTTCGGCAACTGAAAGAAGTACGCCGTATCCGGCGCTCGAATAGCACGTGTTAGAAATACTGAAAAGATGCACCAGCGGCGACGGCGTCGTCCCACCAGCCGATACAGAGAAAAAGAATTCACATTCGTACCCATCTCAGCCATCATCGTCTAAAGAGTGGCACCCATTTGTGCGCAAACCTACGGGGGGTGCATTGCATTAGTTAAACGGACAGTTTTGCTGCGGTGCGGTATCCTAACTGGTGCAAAAAGGGGTGCCAATTTGCATACAATTGAGCCGAGAAAATGGCTCCACGGCAAATTGGTCGATAGCCATATCGGACCGATTGCTGTCGTCTTTTTCATTGCCGACGGAACACCTTAGATGCAACAAAATGATCTTTTCTCATGGCGGATAGGTTCGTGATTGGGTGTAATATCAAACCAAGTGATGCGTATCACATTGCAAATGGTTAAGCTTTTGTTATTGCTGACGTTTGAGGTAAGTATGCGGTCTATTGACGTAAATTCGAACCAAATTAGCTTCATTCATACGCAATTTTCATCCAACACAATTGACTTTGAAACACGCCACACGATTGTATCCATTCCATATTTTTCAAACGGGAGATGCACTCGAGAAAACGACGCATAAGGATCACGGAATGATTTTAACGATAACGAAACAACGGACATGAATCGGAACAACTTGCCATTAATAACGGCTTTACTGCATGAAGTATTTAGAACTAGATCCTAGTACAACGTGCAGTCAGTTGGCCAAACCTTTTTTTTTCCTCGTTTGTCGGGTGAAGATCACTGCGTCCAGATTTTAGGACTATTGTGATATACCCTTTTGCTGTGAAATACGCAAGTTATCTCAGTAACATGTTTGTCACTGAGATACCTTGGTATCGACTGAACTCAAGAGCATCTATTATTGATGAATAGAGATCCTGATCCAAACCTTAAAGAACACAGAATGCCATCGGTACAAATTTTTGCAATACCCTGGATTATGAGGTGGACATGCTCTCCGGCAATGCGGAGTTGGCCTCTTACTAAGCGTACAGGCAAACGTGTTCTTATGAAAGGAAAAGATAATACTCTACCAGTGCGCGAATGCAGGCTATCTATTAAACTAATACTTATTCTAATTAAGTAAGTATTCTAATTACCCTAAGTGACTAATAAGCACATTAGTGACTAATAAGCACATTAGTGACAAGATACATCTATCCTAGTGGTACGATTGAATTACTAGCGAATATGTATATCATAATTGTGTAATAGAGTGGTTCATAAATTCGACTTCGCTCCACAGCGCTCATCTGATTCTGTATCATGTTCTGAATGTCCTCTGAAAATTTGAGCTCATTTGGACGAAAACTGATTTAGCACAAGCCGTTTCAAGTTTGCATGCAAATTAGTATGGGGAAATTTATGTTTTCATTATAATGATGATGACGCTTCGTCATTAAGCGCAGGTTAAAAGAAAACCTACATAGTTAAAAGGAATACTCAAGAGCTTTCACTCAGTGAAAACTGCATCTTAAATAATCGTTCCAATAATTAGTAATCGAATTTAATCTATACCGTGGTTTTCTGGAGCTAATTGCGTAACTCCCCAACAGGCAACATTGCTGCTCGTGGCGCGAAAGATAGCACACACAAATTCAGGCTACTATGTTGCACTGCACATTTCAGTGATGCCCTCAAAGAAGTTTAACGATCATGACTAAAGATTCGCAACCTGTCTTAAAATCGATTACTAATTATTGGGGCGATTAATCAACATGCGGTTTCCGTTGAGTGAAAGCTGTTGAGTATTCCTTCTAGCTATGTAGGTTTTCTTTTAACCTGCGCTCAATGGAGCGGCGTCATTGACACTATAATGAAAAAACAAATTTCCCCATACTATTTTGCATGCAAACTTGAAACGGCTTGTGCTAAATCAGTTTGCATCCAAATGAGCTCAAATTTTCAGAGGGCACTCAGAACATGATACAGAATCAGATAAGCGCTGTGGAGCAAAATTGATTTTTTGAACCACCCTATTGTGTAACCTAAAACCTAAAATTCCATTGCCTACTATTTGGATATTTTATTATTAAAGAGTTTCTGTGCACAACTTAGTTGATCATATGTTTGTTGCTCAACTTATGGATCACCTTTGGAACCCGATGCTACTTCACGAGCTGGTGGAAAAACTCCCATCGCAGATGAAAATGCAGTGGTCGTGGTATTAACGGTTGCAGCCGAAGGAAGTTATGGTGAACCAGAGTTAACCAAGAAATTCTGTTCGTACTATTGTAAGTATTGGAAATATTGCTCAACAAAACCATCATTCGACGCTGAACTTCTGTCTCTTTCAATATGTGCCAGTTAGAATCGAAGGGAACGAGAGACAGGTGGAGACATTTGCATTCCTTGATGATGGATGTCAAACAACACTCATGAAGGCTGGATTGGCAGCAGATTTGGATATCATTGGGCTTCGGCCAGAGAGGAGAAAGGTTCCCAACGAGTACCGATCAAAGTCGCGGGCAGCGGGCTCAAATCTCAGTTCCAGTTAAGCAATGTGCGGACGGTACAAAAGCTCGATCTACAAAGACAGTCGTTTCAGTACGAAGAGTTACAGAAGATATACCCACACTTGCGTGGACTGCCATTACGCAGCTACGATAATGCAGTACCCCGTATAATAATCGGCATCGAACATGCACAACTAATAACAACGTTGACGGTGCGTGAAGGCAGAATAAATGAACCGGTAGCCGTGAAAACACGGCTGGGTTGGTGCGTATACGGCAAACAAGATGGAGATTCCACAGCCTTCGAACTGATCCATGTTCACACAGAGAAGAAGGTAATCGGAAACGTCGAGCTACATGAATTGATAAAGAAATATTTTGCGAGATATTCGCGAGAAGTTTCACCAAGTCCGAATCATCACCGAGGATAAACAGTTCCAGAGGTTCCTGTTTCGAGAACACTCAGATGCACCCCCAGACATCAGGGCTGCATGCTCTCCCTGTTCATGTCAATGAATCAACTGCTTTGAGCGTGCTTACAGCGGCACACTAGGAGTTAACTTTCTGAAATCAGTATGGCGAAATGCATCTAAGGTTCGATTTCTCAAAATTAAGCACTTTAATCGAAAAAATATTTGGTAGGCGTTGTAGCGGACACCATCCCTCATAACCGGTACCAAATAGTTTTTCATGAAAAGTTCCTAATTTTGAAACCAGCGTTAGATGTCTTTCGCCATACAAATTTCTGGCGGTTAACTCTTGCTGGCTATTTTGTACATATACTATAGCGCCTGGATGTGGCTGCGGCGGGTAGAAAATCAGCCACTGCCAATAATTCATTCGTCAAAAATAAAACCCAGATCAATCCACCTAGCGTTGGTGGTGCCTTTCTCACGCATTATAAAAATGAAATAAAAAAACACATAAGAGAGGTCAAAATAGCACTTCAGGGAGATACATTTTACTATTTCCTTCCATTTATATCTATCTGCGGTCATTTGAATGCATTGCAGCAGTTTTTGAAAAAAAAAATCCGGAGGACTCTTGGCAAAAAAAAACAATGTTTTGTCAATAACTCTGGAATGCAATGACCGATCGGGCCAATTTTCAATAGGAAACAACTAGGCCGCATTCTGCGTAGATTGCAACCAAATCGGATAATGCTAAGTACCAAAAAGTGTGTCTCACATTTTTGTACACACACATACATACACACATACAGACATCACCTCAATTCGTCGAACTGAGTCGATTGGTATATAACACTATGGGTCTCCGAGCCTTCTATAAAAAGTTCGGTTTTGGAGTGATCCTATAGCCTTTACGTATACTTTGCATACGAGGAAGGCAAAAACGCGCTAGAGTTCGTGTCCCAGTTTCCGAGGGCGGCAGAATAGTCAACGCCCATTATGTGGAGGACTACCTAGATAGCGTAGATTAGGTAGAAGAAGCAGTCCAGCTGGTAAATGAGGTGAAGCATGTCCATGCAATAGGGGGTCCGTAGCGTAGTTAGCTACACGTTGGTCTCGAGCGAGTGTCAGGAATGTTGTGGAAGCCCTTCGAAGACATTTCCTCATTCGAGGTAGTGCTGAAGGAGACCCTATAGAAGTTCTTGATACAGCAGATCGTTCCTATCAAGCGATAAGTTTTAAGACTTGTGATGGATCTCTACGGACTCATCGCTTACTTTGTTATATTTGGCAAAATCCAAGTGCAACACATTTGGAGCACCGGTACAGAATGGGAAGATGAAATCTTACCGGAGCTGTGTGGAATATAGATAGATTGGATTCGTTTACGGACCCGGCTGCAGGAAGTTGAAGTCCCACGATGTTTTTTCGGCAAATCAAGCAGCAATATACCCGCCTCATTCATCTGCACGTACCGTTTTGACTCAAATTCCAAACATGACTCATATTCCGAACACTCTTTTAAACGGCCATTTTGGCTTTATTCGTGTAATTCTCTCCATTTGTAATCTTGATCCTCAGAACTGAAAACCGATGGAATTTTTAGTTTTAGGATGCAAAAACGCCAGTGTTCCGAATATAAGTCATGTTCGGCATTTGATCGGGATTCATCGACGCAAGCGAGTACAAGCTGGAGAAATTCGTTGTGGTTTGGTTACAGAAAAAACGAAGGTTGCTCCATTGAAGCCGCTCTCTATTCCTCGGCTTGAACTACAAGCTTGCCTAATTGGATGTCGCTTTTTTTTTTTTACAAGGGAGAATGCATTTACACACTAACCCAGTACACGTGCATTGTAGTTGCCAAACTACCACACGGAAGTGTACTGGAGTGTCGGACTCGACCATACCGGTAATACCGACTAAACTCCCTTGGGCTCCACCATCGTTTCCCCCAGGAACTACCTCCCAGTACTACTTCTGGGGGATGGCAGTACTAAACGTACTCGCTCATTATCGCTCACACAGGCACCCGTCCCATGCGAGACTGACTTGGGTGCTCGCACACCATTCACTCCATTTGAGTCTTACTTGGATGCTCTCCCGGGCGCTCCGCTGCCATGCCTCGAGGTGTCAATAGCGGTAACTGCCTGGGCCTACAGATATTACGCTACGACACTCCTGCCTCAGCACGAGCAGATCAATCACACCACTGCCGAAGCAGACCACACGCTACCCTGCCGAAGCAGGGACACTCCCCATGCACCACATGTGCACAACTGTAGGTGTGTGGGTACAACCCACTGCTACCCTGCCGCTGAAGCAGCTTCTCCAAAGACCATTCGCTCCATGTGACCCTTTTTCGGGTGCTCACTCTAACACTCCACTGCCATGCCTCGAGGTGTCGATAGGTCCCTCGACTCCTACCTCAGCATGTGCAGTCCATACTCAGACTTCTGCTGCGCTTCGAGGTGACAATAGCGGCGACACGCTATGACACTCCTGCCTCAGCACAACCAGATCACTCACTCCCTGCCGAAGCAGCTCACGCGCTACCCTACCGAAGTAGGGACACTCCCCAACTCACTCTAACACTCCACTGCCATGCCTCGAGGTGTCGATAGCGGTATGTAGGGACAAATCAACGATACTACGCTACGACACTCCTACCTTAGCATGTGCAGTCCATACTCAGACTTCTGCTGCGCTTCGAGGTGACAATAGCGGTGACGCGCTATGACACTCCTGCCTCAGCACAAACAGATCACTCACTCCCTGCCGAAGCAGCTCACGCGCTACCCTACCGAAGTAGGGACACTCCCCATGCCAATTGGCACTCCCTGGGCTTGTGCTTTTGAAGCGGCACACAGTCGCTTTGATAGAGTCTGATTACGGGCACTTGTGGTTTTTTGGGAGGGATTTTAGCAGAGCCCACTGCTAAATCCCACCACGCCCTAGGCAGTTCTCCCTGACTCGCAGACAGCTGGGGAGGGGTCGTCAAGTCCTTGGACATGGTCCATGCTGTCCCTGCTGTCCCTAATTGGATGTCGCTTGGTGGAAACTATTCGCACGCGGTTGAGCCTAACTATTGAGGCACGATATTTTTGGACCGACTCAGCAACAGCATTCGCCTGGATTTAATCGAACAGCCGACGCTATCATCCCTAGGTGGCGTTTCGAGTAGGCGAGATACTGAACATTCATGGACGATATGGGCGTGATCAGAATGAATAGCAGAATTGCAGCCGCACCTACAACTTCGTTCGAGTTGAAATATCCGGTGATTCTGCCAAAGGACCATGTTTTGACACGTCTACTCGTCGATAGTTTCCACCGAAAGTCTTTTCATATGCATAACGATACAGTCTTTCGAAGTTCGACAGCGATTTCGGATTCCACAGCTACGTCCGGTAATCAAGCGGATTGCCAGAAAATGCCAACATTGCACGATTGTAAAAGCAGCTCATCGTCTGCCGATGATGGCGCCGCTTCCAGCAGTCCGGCGTACTCCGCACATCACAGCATTCAGCTACACTAGCGTCGATTATTTTAGCCTATTTTAGCGAAGCAAGGCCGGAGCCTAGTGAAGCGCTGGGTGGCCCTGGTTTATGTGTCTCACTACACGCGCAGTGTACCTTGAAATAGTCCATAGTTTGTCGACGCAATCATGGCAGTTCGTCGATTCGTAAACCGCAGGAGTGTCCCAGCAGCATTCTATTATGACAACGGGACCTGTTTCAAAGGGGCAAGCAACTTATACTTCCAGAGCAGATCCGAGCTATCCATGAGGGCTGCGCGTCGACGTTCACAAATGCCAGAACAACTTGGCAATTCAATCCACCATCGCTGCCCCACATCGGCGGTTGCTGGGAGCGGATGGTTCGCTCTATCAAGACGGCAATGGAGGCCATCGCAGACCATCCTCGCCACTTGAATGATGAAGCATTAGAGACCATAGTTTTGTAAACCGAAGCCATCATCAAGTCACGCCCTCTAACGGACATTCCACTCGACGATGCAGAAGAAGCCTTTACGCCGAACTACTATCTGCTCTACGGGCAAAAGATACTGTACAACCAAGGACGGTGGAAGGAGAATCATTGCGGGACAGTTGGAAGCTTACCCAGTGCTTAGTGGACTTATTCTGGAAGCGATAGGTGCACGTGTATTTACCCACACTGACAAGGCGCACAACCGACCTCCGTCGGCCTTTGCAACCTAGCAGCTACTCGAGAATCCCAAATTGGACGCATAGTAGAATCACTCACGAGTTTTCAGAACATTGTCAATTAATGTCCAAGTCGGGTGGTTTATTCCCCGGAATACAGGCAATTAACTTTGATTGGACTGAGAAGAACACATTTAGAGGTCAAAATATCACTTTAGAAAGATCGATTCAAGTCTATTTGCGTTCATTTGAATGCATTGCAGCAATTTCTGAATCATTATTTTTTAGATATTAATTTTTATTTCCAAGGTAGGATCCTCATCAAAAAACCATGTTTTTAAATACACCAGGAAACTAGGCCGCATTCCACAATGCTAAATATCGAGAAGTGTGTCTCACATTTTTGTACACCCATATAAACAGACATCAACTGAAATCGACGAACTGAGTCGATTGGTATATTACACTGTAGGTCTCCAAGCCTTCTATCAAAAGTTCGTTTTTGGAGTGGTCTTATAGCCTTTCCGTATACTTTTTTTCCTATTCGGGTGTGCCACTGCGACCAGTTATTAGAACTATTGTAGCAATACTCGTATCCTTAGTGTTTAAGTGCATTTCGAATTACTCCAGAACTATTGAGAAGCAATGAAGTATCGGTTTCGATACAGTTCATTGCTTCTTTTTGTAAGGTTGCTGAGGTTGTCGAAGTATACCGCATTTCACTTCTCGATGGAGTGTAAAATTAGATTCAATTTAGACACTAACAAAACACCAGGAGTGTCAGACTAACGTTGCAGTCGCAATGCAATTTGAAATGGCACACTTAGACGGGCTTGATTAGTAATAAAAGTAATAAATCAGTCCGATCAATAAATAAATCCTCGCAATTACCCCAATCATATTTTCAGTCATCCGTAACAATACTTTCACTCGGCTGAGATAAGCAATCCAGTGGAACGACATTGTTCGTGTCTCAAAAGATACTGAACATCAAAGTAACAACTTAAAGTTGAACCGAAAAACGAACCAATAAAAAGAAAGCAATTGACATGTTCCCGCGTCTCCTCAAGTTGTCAATTCGACTGGTCCCCATAGGTATGTACACACTGTTCTACATATTTATGCCACCGCATCCGCATAGTGGAGCCTCGGTCGGTAGTACCGGTGAACAGCAATCGAGCGAGCGAGCAAGCAAGCAAGCACACAATTTCGCATTTGAATAAAATTCATTTTATTATTCTCATTTTCGAATAACAGTAAAATCAATGACACTCAACGTACGCAACGCAACGGCGACAACCAGCGTAAAATATATTTAGCGCAAGCGGTAAACGGTACAAAATGCGGAGAATGGTCTGCTTTTTTTTTGGTTTGAAACGGTTTACTCGGTTCCTACTTGCATGCAGTGCAGTAGAATTTTGACATTTCCATAACCGGTGGAAAAGGAAATGCGTCAGGCGGATTTGAAACCAATGACGTCAATCCACATTGAAATCAGGTTTGAATATTAGATTGAAGATTAGATAGAGGATATGGTACAGTAAGTAGTTAGAAAGATAATGTTGCAAGATTTCCAAAACTGATTCCGCTTATTTGCCGTTAATTTAATGACAATTGAATGGAATTGATGAGTGGGTAGTAATACGCAGAATAGATTTTACTCACTTTGTAGCTTTCAAGGCAGTTGAATGAAGGGGTACCAGATTATGCCGATTTATCTGTAAATAAAGATTAAAACAATAAGTTTTCTGAAATTATAATAATACATAATATAGTGTCATTGTAATTGAGTCGGTATGCCTATTAGACTTTCGATAACATGGTTACATTATATTGAGCAACATGTGTGTTGGGGGTTAACAGCTTTAACCATTAGACATTAGGTACAATGAGACCACGTTCTATTGTCGACGAAAACAGGTCAGAATCAGTTCACGTATAACATCAATACGAACATCAGTCACGTTTCTCATACAATAGTAATGTGCAAACGTACAAAAACATAAAGCACAGGAAACAAAAAGCATGCTATAGCCGGTATCAAAATGATCCCATGCGAAAGGGATGACATAATATCAACTCTGTTCCACACCTAGAGACGGGCAAGTGCCATCATTGCCTTAATAACAACAACAAAAACAACACAGCGAATCACCATAGGCGGAAGACCTCACGCCGGGGAGCCGGGACGAGAACAAATGAGTTGAGGAAATGTAGAAATTACGTCATCCAAGAGGAGAATTCCTCCTCTCGAAGTCCTCCTATATCTGTCTAAGCAAATACGAAACGGGGGGACGGTGCTGATGGTGCAGCAAATGTCGAAATACCAACCCGAGCGGCATCGCAAGGAGAAGGCACGGCATGGACGGGAGTGAGCAGATCCCAAAGAGATTGGCAACGTGTGTTGATGTGCCATTTGTAATGGCTGCAAGTACTTCACAGGGGAAACTTGTCGCCTGATGAGGTTTCGAAAGGCATGCGGATGAAGATGCTGTGGGTGCGGAGGGTGAAAAAAGCACCATCATAGTCATCCGCATCATCATCCTCATCACTTCTGGTTCTAGGGGAGCCAGAGCGACAGGAGATAAATGCCGTTTCCTTCACTTCACGTGTGACAACAGACAATTTAAAAAGTGTTGTTCAAGTGTTTTCATATTATAATCGGTCTAGTGGTCTGCTGGGAGTACGCTCGAATTTAGTTTGGCAGCAACGAATGTGAGTCATCGCTTAGTGAGGGCAATTGAGCTTCGCGTGGACATCGGGCAAATAAATGAATGGAAATTTGCATTTCGCGCTTGGGCGAACTCGGAAAAAAGTGCAAATAATGCGAGAAAAAGCTCATTCAGTGTTAATGAAACGAACTCATAGCTCGCTTGGCATACTTCCAGAACCGAAGAAGTTTATGTGACAAAAACTTATTTTCGAGAAAATAGGCCGCTTGGTTTTTCATTTTTTTTTGTTTCATTCTACATCTTCTTCTTTTTTAATGGCTCTATATTCCAACTGGAACCTGGCCTGCTTTTCAACTTAGTATTCTATTGGCATTTCCTCAGTTATTAATTGAAAGCTTTTCTATGCCCGCCATTGCATGAGTATGTATATTATGTGGCAAGTACAAAGGATACACTATGCCCAGGGAGTCGAGAATGTATCCAACCCGAAAACATCCTAGACCGGACCGAGAATCGAGCTCGTAATCTCCGGATTGGCAATCCTACGCCTACGACTACTGGAGACCCCATTCTAGATAAGGATTTCAAAAGTAAAACATGAGTATCACTAGTGCCCAATCTACGAATTACACCGTAACAATGCTAATGCTAATACAAATTATATAGGGGAAACCGCCAAATGTAGAACGGCTAATTTTGTCGCCTATTGTTGAACTTCCATAAGAAAAGCGGGCTTGGTAGTCATATGGCTACTGCTTCTGCCTCATACGCAGGAGGTCGTGGGTTCAATCCCAGGCCCGTTCCATTCTCCTACTTTGTATCTTTCTCTTTATACCTCATGTTCTAGCAATCGCTAGAACTGGAGATGGACTTCCATACCGTTTCCATTACTATTCCTATACCTTCAACTTGAGTATTCTAACAGTAATCTGCTAGAATTGGAAATGAACTATAGAGCTCGTTTCCTACACCCAATTAGAAATTCCATCAGTTACCTTCTCCTATCTATCACATTGGCAGCTCGTTAACCAAGACGGACCTCTGCCTCTGCAACCTAACCCAGAAATTCCAAAAAATTCCGCATGAACTCGTGGCAAGTGCAGAGGTATATTCGGCTTGCAGTGGGCGAGTGATTGCATCATCATTTCCTCCCCCTTCCCTACATTGACTTGCATTCTGACGTGGCAGGCGCCAGTATGACCTAACAAATAAGATCACCAGTACTTGTACATTGAAGATGTGTGCTAGTTCCAAGCAAACATCTGTTGGTTCCCTGCGCAAGAACAGCTGATCTGGTCATAATGGAGTAGCAACTACGAGCAGTCAATCAAGCTCAAGCTCAAGCTATTGTTGAATTTCCATAAGAAATGCACGTGCGTTCAATAATAGGCGAAGAAATTAGCCATTCAACATTTGGCGAATTACCCTATTAAAGATTTTCTATAAATCAAGACAAAATTTTCAAAACGACTTATCTGATTTTGTAAACAAAGATTCTAACGACGATTTGACGAATCTGGTAGCTCTCCCACGCAAACCAACACCATGAACAGGTAGCGGAATCCTTCACCTACCTATTGATGGTATTGGTTTGCGTGGGAGGGCTATCGGATTCGTCAAATCGTCGTTTGAATCTTTGTTTACAAAAGCAGATAAGTCGTTTTGAAAATTTTGTCTTGAAATCACTTTTGATTGATTATTAGCGACGCGAAATATTTTAGTATGTATAATTATTTTTATTATTGTTCAACGACCATGGGTTGTAAGTTATTCAATAGCTAGATTTTAAAACCCTGATTAATCCACCTAGCGGTGTTAGTGCTTTTCTCTCCCCACAAAAAATTCACAAAAAAAATCAAAGAAAATTAAGGTGGTATTCAAAAAGCTGTGATAGCTCAGGTTAACCAAAAAATAAATGAATACCAACCGTGTAAAAAAATAGGTGTAAATTGCACATAAGAAAAGTTCAAACTAGCGCTGGTTAGGTGGAGAGGCCACTTATCTACAATTGATTATGCTGGACGCAACTTGTTCCAAGAAAATCGAATGTTGACAATTTATTATTTAGTCCATAATTCCCGATCCCGGGCACGGCAAATACTGGGTAAAGCGTACCATTGGTACTTCACGTACCTGAAGGAATAAAATAGACCCCATTCCGCGGTCCTTAGCCTCTTACCCAGCAGCTCCTATCCCTACCTCCCCGTGGTGCTGGCCGGGATACGAGCAACCTTAGGGAAGATCGGGTAACCAACCCCGGTGGGAACTATGGTCGTATGCTGACAGGGAAGGGGGAGTTTGCTCCTCTCCGGAGGTGCAAATCTTACTGAGCGTCTGTTCTCCATGTCAGGATCGGCTCACAACAGCGTCTGTTCTCCATGTTAGGGGCGGCTGATCATCGTCCGAGTGTCAGCGAGGGACTCTAAGTGAAACTGCGCAACATGGTCCAGCGGGAATAAGGAGGAATGGTCCTCCGGAAATTTAGGGGGTTTGGTGTCAGGCCCTGCAAGCCAGCCTGCAGGAGGTTTGTTGGAAGAGATCAATGGTGCGAACGTTTAGAGGTAATCATACCATCTACCAGAGCTGCGGCAACACACACGAGCTGGGAACAGCTTTCATAGTGATGGCCGATCAGTGAAAGAACCACGTCAGTTCAGCGGACGATGGAAGCCAACCAGCCCCCACCTTGAGGGAAGTTAAGGATGCCATCCAACAGCTAAAGACCAATAAAGCAACTGGTAAGGATGGTATCGGAGCTGAGCTCGTCAAGATGGGCCCGGAAAAGCTAGCCACTTACCTGCACAAACTGATAGTCAGAATCTGGGAAACTGAACAGCTACCGGAGGAAGAAGCCCCATCTACAAGAAAGGCGACAAGCTGGAGTGTGAGAACTTTCGAGCGATCACCATCCTTAACCTTTCCGTCCCCAACGTCTGTTTTTAAGGGCTTTCAAAAATCTAAACTGCTGTAAAAACCGCATTTCTTGACCGATTCTTTCGCAACAAGTTGCATTCCATCCGGATGGATCCCATTTTTTGATTTATACTAGTTTCGAGGCTATCCAAAGTACGGTTCCAGAATTATTCCAGATTCCGTTGGGGTCAGTTGTCCCCGGAATAAGTGACCATTTACAATTTTAATTCAAAACAGGTCGTGCGACACCTCAAACTTCATGATTTTCCAAAGCAATGATGCGAATGATATTTTTGGGGTTCCTGGCCCACTCGGACTCAATCTGGCCACATCGGTCACAATCCGGGGACCTACGGAATGGCCATTTTCAAAATTTATTCAAAATAGGTCGTGCGACACCTCAAACTTCATGATTTTACAAAGCAATAATGGGAATGATATTTTTAGGGTACTTGACCCACTCGGATTCAATCCAGCCACATCGGTCCCAATCCGGGGACCAACGGAATGGCCATTTTCTAAATTGATTCAAAATAGGCCGTGCGACACCTCAAACTTCATGATTTTACAAAGCAATAATGGGAATGATTTTTTAGGGTTCCTGGCCCACTCGGATTCAATCCGGCCACATCGGTCCCAATCCGGGGACCAACGGAATGGCCATTTTCTAAATTGATTCAAAATAGGTCGTGCGACACCTCAAACTTCATGATTTTCCAAGCAATGATGGGAATGATGTTTTTAGGGTTCCTGGCCCACTCGGATTCAATCCGGCCACATCGGTCCCAATCCGGGGACCAACGGAATGGCCATTTTTAAAATTGATTCAAAATAGGTCATGCGACACCTCAAACTTCATGATTTTACAAATCAATTATGGGAATGATACTTTTAGGGTTCCTGGCACACTCGGATTCAATCCGGCCACATCGGTCCCAATCCGGGGACCAACGGAATTGCCATTTTCTAAATTGATTCAAAATAGGTCGTGCGACACCTCAAACTTCATGATTTTCCAAGCAATGATGGGAATGATATTTTTAGGGTTCCTGGCCCACTCGTATTCAATTTGGCCACATCGGTCACAATCCAGGGACCTACGGAATGGCCATTTTCTAAATTAATTCAAAATAGGTCATATGACACCTCAAACTTCATGATTTCACAAAGCAATGATGGGAATGACACAAGGGCGTAGCCAGAGTGGGCAGGTTGGGGCAAAACAACTCGAAAAGTTTCGGGTTCAAGAATTCTCCGTGGAATCCTTCTAGAAGCTCCCCTGGGAACTTCTAATTTCCTCTGGAAAGTAATCCACAAATTCCTTTGAAAATCGTTCGAAAATCCTTCTCATGTAATTGTAATTTCTCCTTATCTAAAAACCCCTCACTAAATTTGTTTTTTAGGAAATTCATGAGGAAATTCCTTAAAGATTTTTTTTCTTCTCCAATTTTTCCTTCTAGACATTTCTTTGGCTATTCTTCCAAAGAAACCTCCGGAATTTCCATCAGGAATACATTCGAGAGTTCCTTCAAGAATACAAAAGGAATTTCCTTCCAAAATTCCGCTAGAAGTTTCTTCAGAAATTTATGACGGAAATCCTCCGATTTCGCTTCACAATTTCACTTGTAAATCTATAAGAAATTCCTTCGGAAATTCTTCTAGGAAATTCTTCGGGAATTCCTCCTTCTTTTAATTCCTCCAGGATAACTTTCAGGAGTTTTTCCGGTAATACCTGCATACATGTAATAGCGAAATCCTCTAGGATTTCATTCTGGAATTCTTTCCGCTAGTACTTCAGAATATCCTTCAAGAATTCATCTAAAAATTTCTTTAGAAATTTATCCAGGAATTCGTCCATATATCCTCGGGAATTCTTCCAGGTATTTTTCCGGGAATTGCTTCAGGTACTTCTCCAGGAATACCTTCAGGAATTTCTCCCGAAATTTTTCCGCGGAATTGTCCTGGAATGCTTTCCTGACTGGAATGCCTTTCTGGATTCACTCCAGAATTTCATTCGGATATTAATTTGAGAGTTCCTCCAAGATATCTTTCAAGAGTTCTTCCAAGTATTTATTTAGAACTATCTCCGGAAATTCATCCGGTAATTTCTTCAGCATTTCATCTGGGAATTTCTGCAATAATTTCTCCTGGTATTTTTCCGGGAATTTCTTCAGATATTTATCCAGAAATTCTTTCATGAACTTCTCCAAGAATTAGTTCAGGACTTCCTTGTGAGAATTTTTTCCGGAAGTGCTTGTGGGATCTCCTCCAGGAATTTTTCCAAGAGTTCCTCTGGGAATCCCTCCAAGAACTTCACAGGGAAATCCAGGAGGATATATGGCAGGAATTTCACGGGAAATAGGATTTCGGAAGTTCCTCTAGAAATTCAACTCCGGAAAATCCAACGATTGTTCCTCTGAAAATTACTCCGGGAGTTCCAGCAGTAGCTCCTCCGGGAATTCATTCAGGCTTTTTTTAGAATCCTCCAGAAGTTCCTCGGAGAATTCCTCTGGGAGTTGTTCTGGGAGATGTTTTGAGAACTCTTCCAGGAGTTCCTCCTGGAATTCTTACCGAAGTCCATTTGGGATTTTTCCTCCAGGAGCTCCTCCGGAAATTACTCAAGGAGTTCCTTCTTAGAGGAACACTCGGGGGAACTGCCGTAGAAACTTCCGGAGGAATGCTCATAGAAACTGCCGGTGGATCTCCCGGAGAAATTCTCGTAGTAACTGCCGAAAGAGCTCCCGTAAGAACTCCCGGAGGAATTTCAGGAGAAACTCCTAGCAGAATTCCTAGAGGGACTCCCAGAGAAACTATTGGAAGAACTTTGGGTGGAATTTCCAGCTAAATTTCTGAAGAAGGACTAAATGATTTCCTGAAAAAAGCCTGCATGATTTCCTGGAAGAGCTACTGGTGGAATTCCCGGAGGCATTATTGAAATAACTTCCGGAGGAATTTCTGAAAAAACTCCTGGGAAAATTTTCAAATGAATCCCCGAAGGAACTGCCAGTGAAACTACCAGAAGAATGCTCGAAAAAATTCTTGGATTATTCATCTTATACACAAATCTCGTCTAGCTGAAACCTTTCTAGGGGTATGTAGCTGAGCTGGATCATCATCATCATCATTGAACCTCTCGGAGATTACCTTCAGGAGCTCCCAGAGAAATTCTCGGTGGAGCTTCTGGAGGATCCTGAAGAAGCCTAAATGAATTCCATAAAGAAAGCTTGAATGAATTCCCGGAGGAAATTCTGGATTCCCGGAAGAGGAACCCCCGTAGGATCTGCTGATGGAACTACCGGAATAATTCTCGGAAAAAATCAGAAGGGTTGTGTACAAGACACGACCGCTCGACGTAAACTACGTAAAACCTCTATGTGCAATGAGAATCGTAATATCATATGAACATTAGGTTGAATACATGACACAATAGCGAATTTCAACCAAAAATTATTTTAAACTGTTTTCAGAACAAACATTTTTCTCAATCACCACCGACGACCATACATATGTTAGTTGGACCGCTACCGGCGCAGCCATCGTCTCAAGTCAATTCAAAAAGCTGCTCCTACGCGCGCGTTTGCGGTTTTGCTTGAAATCATCGTGCGGTTGTCATCAGCATCGGCTGCGTTCAATAGAATTTGTTTAAATTTATCTAGTAGAACAGGTTTGTCGACAGCGAGTTAAAATAAGGAGAAAATTGCATTTACACAATTCTGCTGTCACCGACGACAGTCACTTAATGATTTTCCGCTTATTTGCTACATACGTCATCTTTGTGAATAATTTTCTGCAACAACTACCCGTCGACGGGTAGACAAGACACGTCGACGACAAGACACGACTATGCACAAGAAAAATGAAGCGGTGGGCCAAAAGGTGCGTGCGTTACAGCAATCTGATGTCCGTGTTGGGGATGCATGAATGGAGTTGGTTAGTTCTGAATCTTTCACCAGACGTGAAAGAACTAAAATTTTCAATAGTTTTTCGTTGATAATCAATAGTTTTAAAACAATTAACGAATTGGTGGAAAGTTTCCGAAACTATTGATAATAAAATCTCGAAAATTTATCGAAAGATATAGTCGCTATTAACTTTTGAAATCTTACATGATTTCGTGACGGTCCCCAATTTAGAAATTTTCATTTGGCACCCTATATCCGAGGCTTCTCCTTAGACGTAGTTTTCGTCAAAATGCTGGCAAATTAATTATTTTGTGTAAAATGGTGATTCTGAAAATCATAATCTTGAGAGAAAATTTCACTTGGCAACAACTGACGCCATCCATACGAATACATATTTGCAGCACCTACGATGCGCCCCCGTAATTGTACTGCTGGAATAACAAAACCGAATAAGAATTTCACTGCCACTGAAGCCATCTCCCTCCTACGCGCGCTCGTGATTCTACTACGGACGGCAGGCAACTTTATGGCGTCGCCAAGCGGTTAATTTTCACTTTGAATAAAATTCGCCTCGCCTCAATCTTCCTTTGTGTAGAATTGTGGCCCTGAGAAGAACCGATTAATTCCAAATATGTCGACGACGACCACATGATCCACGACACGAGCTGGAATTCGCTCGGCAACTCTGCCGATGATGGAACCGCTCTCCACGACATTTCAAATGAAATGCCTCGCGCGCGCGGAAGAGCAGTTTTCTTATAATCAATAAAGATGGCTCATTAGTCCCGCCTCTTTGTTGTCCGGTATGAATGCAAATATTATTTAACCGTCAAACACTCACCAAAGGGGCGTGGCTACAGGTTCAACTTTATTGATTACAAGAAAGCAGCTCTTTCGCGCGCGCGAGCCATTTCGTTTGAGATGTCGCGAAGAGCAGACCGTGGTACCACCTTTGGCATCGGCGGATCACCTACCGGAAATTTTATTCCCGGCGATGGTGTGGGTCACGTGGTCGTCATTAACATTAGCAGCGCTCAGTTTAAATTTTCTTGTATGAAGTAGGGGGAATGACGGCTGTGGCAGGTTTTGTTTTATTGTCAGGGGGTTTTGTTGGCCAAATTTTATGAAATTTGGCCACAATATTTTTTGATATGCAAAGAATGTTTCGGCCAAATTTGAGCACAATTAGTTACAATTGGCTACCATCAATGAAAGTAGCTTTTATGTCACAACTTGAGGCGAGATGAATTTTGATCAAAGTAAAACTTAATTGCTTGTGATGGCAGATTGTTTTCCGTCGGTAGTAGAATCACGAGAGCACGATTCAGAGAAAGACTTATAACTTTGGTAGATAGTCATCCATGCGAAAACATTTTGGCAGCTTCTCCGTTTGACGCGCGCTCGTGATTCTACATACATACAGAAAACATACGATGATTCAACTCATCCATGAGTTTTTGGTGCTGAAATGCAACACGCGCGCGGGAGAGCAGTTTTCTTATAATCACTAAAGATGGCTCATTAGTCCCGCCTATTTGTTGTCCGGTATGACTGCAAATATTGTGTAACCGTCACACACTCACCAAAGGGGCGTGGCTACAGGTTCAACTTTATTGATTACAAGAAAGCAGCTCTTCCGCGCGCGCGAGCCATTTCGTTCGAGATGTTGCGAAGAGCAGACCGTGGTACCACCTTCGGCATCGGCGGAGCTGCTACCGGAAATTTTATTCCCGGCGATGGTGTGGGTCGCGCGGTCGTCGTCATTAACATTAGCAGCGCTCAGATTAAATTTTCTTTTCCGAAAAAGGGGGAAAGACGGCTTTGGCAGGTTTTGTTCAATTATTGTCAGGGGGTTTTTGTTGACCAAATTTTATGAAATTTGGCCACAATATTCTTTGATATGCTATGATATGATATGATATTTGAAATGAGGTACTAACGATCGGCTACCATCAATGAAAGTGGCTCTTGGGAGAGTTCACAAATTACGTAACGCTTACAGGGGGGGGAGGTTGGGTGAAGTGTGACGACCCATACATAATTTTTAGATGCTTCATACAAAAAGTGTGACATAAGGGGG
Source organism: Armigeres subalbatus (assembly GCF_024139115.2). Classification (NCBI taxonomy): domain Eukaryota; kingdom Metazoa; phylum Arthropoda; class Insecta; order Diptera; family Culicidae; genus Armigeres; species Armigeres subalbatus. Next base: position 244,673,267 of record NC_085141.1, read on the forward strand.
AGGGGGGTTGAAATGCCCTATTTTTGCGTTACGTAATCAAAGGATCTTCCCTTAAGGTGACTCGGGGAGGCACTACACACCGTGTTATTTTTCCTATCTTTTGTCTCTTTCTAACATTGTCACCTCGTAATTTTGGAGTGGCGTTTTTCGGTTTTCAGTTGTTTGATGTAACTGTAAATGTATCAGCATGTAGATTGCGAGTAAGCACGCGCCGGTGATACTTTTTCAAAATCATATTTGTTGTAGAAAAAAAATTAAGCATTAATGATAATCAATAGTATCAATAGAATTGGCAAATTGCTGAAAGGTTTCCGAATAGATTCATAAGCAAATGTCGAAAATAAGATAAAGACGCTATTAGCGTTTGAAATCTATCCTAATTTTTGTGACAGTCTCGAATTTTGAAATTTCCGTTTTAAACCCTGTATCTGAGTCTTCCCCTTAGACGTAGTTTACGTCAAAAAATGTGTAGCAAGCATCAATACTGACGCCATACAATTTTCTTCAGTCATAATGCGAATCAATTGTTTGCATGGTCTTCTTCCAATACTTGCTTGGGATTCAACTACCGACGTTAGCGTTGCGCTTTGAATAAAGTTCATCTCGGAACCGATTTCTTTTTCAATCATCAACAGGAAAAATACAAAATTAGAGTCTCGCGGGAAAATTTCATGTTGTGCCGACAACATCCAAATCGTTGCAAACGCCACATTAGTGAATAAATTGTTGTAGTAATCTTCCGATGACAGCCTATGCTCGGGGACCGGCACTAATGCTATGATTCCGCTACCGATGCCAAACAATTATGCTTTGTTCTATGAAGAAAGTTCGTCTAATATCAACATTCTCAATCACTAAAATCATATAACTCCGAATTACGCTAGAAAATTTCACCGAAGAATTGCACTTGCACTTTAGGAAAATTATTTCAACTTAACCTTCCTCCCAAATATAATGATGGTCCTGAAAAGAACCGATTAATTGCCACTTATGTGCCTTATTAACAGCAGCCACTGGGCTGCGCGACCGCCATCCGATGATTCGGCTCAACGAACGCCGTCGATTGCCAGATCCGCCGAAGATGAGACACGGATGAAAATGATGTGCTGCTGCTTCCACGACCGCCACCACCACCGACCGAAAAAATTTCATCCGCACCACCACACCGCTGAGACAGCCGTTGTTACTGGGACCGCTTCTGGACGCCCTGGTCCGCTCGCCGTGACATCCAGAATGAAAATGACGCGCGCACGCGAAACACGGGGCTTTTTATACACAGGGAAAACGAAGCAGTGGATCAAAAGGCCCGTACCTTACTGCAATCTGATGTCCGTGTTGGGGATTTATAAACGGAATTGAATTTTTCACCCGGTTTGGAAAGAAACAACATTTTCAATAGTTTAACGTTGATAATCAATAGTATCAATAGAATTGGCAAATTGCTGGAGAGTTTCTGAATCGATTGATAAGCAAATGTCGAAAATCCATCGAAAGATAAAGACGCTATTAGCGTTTGAAATCTATCCTAATTTCGTGACGGTCTCGAATTTGGAAATTTCGGTTTTACATCCTGTATCTGAGTCTTCCCCTTAGACGTAGTTTACGTCAAAATCCTGCCGGAACTGCCGGTGGAATTCCCGGAAGAACTCCAGGAGGAATTTTCAGAAATCTTGAAGTTTCCACCGGAATTCTATCAGGATTTCTTTGGGAATTAATCTAGGAATTCCTTCGAAAATTCCATTGTTGATTTCATTTACGGTATAATTTCTGTATAAATTTTCGGTGGAATTCCTGGGTCCCTGGATTGTGACCGATGTGGCCGGATTGAATCCGAGTGGGCCAGGAACCCTAAAAATATCATTCTCATCTTTGCCTTGTAAAATCATGAAGTTTGAGGTGTCACACGACCTATTTTGAAAATGGCCATTCCGTAGGTCCCCGGATTGTGACCGATGTGGCCAGATTGAGTCCGAGTGGGCCAGGAACCCCAAAAATATCATTCGCATCATTGCTTTGGGAAATCATGAAGTTTGAGGTGTCGCACGACCTGTTTTGACTTAAAATTGTAAATGGCCACTTATTCCGGGGACAACTGACCCCAACGGAATCTGGAATACTTCTGGAACCGAACTCGAAACTAGTATAAATAAAAAATTGGGATCCATCCGGATGGAATGCAACTTGTTGCGAAAGAATCAGTCTAGAAATGCGGTTTTTACAGCAGTTTGGATTTTTGAAAGCCCTTAAAAACAGACGTTGGGGACGGAAAGGTTAATGCCGCCTACCGGAGCTTAAAATATTCATCTTCATGAAGCAACTTCGGTCCAAATTTTGACAAACATCGCATGAATATTAAAAACATAGAATGACATAGTCAGACGACTACTCCACCAACTCATTCATTCGACAACGGACCAGATCTTTACTGTACAACAAATCCTTCAAAATGCCGTGAACACCAGGTCCCAACGCACCATCTGTTCGTTGATTTCAAGGCGGCATAGGACAGTATAGACCGCGTAGAGCTATGGGAAATTATGGACGAGAACAGCTTCCCTGGGAAGCTTACCAGACAGATCAAAGCAACGGTGGATGGTGTGCAAAACTGTGTGAAGATTTCGGGCGAACACTCCAGTTCGTTCGAATCGCGCCGGGGACTAAGACAAGGTGATGGACTTTCGTGCCTGATGTTCAACATTGCGCTAGGAGGTGTCATGCAAAGAGCCGGGTGTAACAGCCGGGGTACGATTTTCAACAGATCCAATCGATTTATTTGTTTCGCGGATGACATGGACATTGTCGGCCGAACATTTGCAAAGGTGGCAGAACTGTACACCCGCTTTAAACGTGAAGCAACAAAAGTTGGACTGGTGGTGAATGCGTCAAAGACAAAGTACATGCTTGTGGGCGGAACCGCCCGCCTGGGAAGCAGTGTTACGGTAGACGGGGATACTGCGCTCAAAAAAGTTTCGCCACCGCGCCAAATGTGTCATGTACAAGACGCTAATAAGACGGGTTGTCCTCTACGGACATGAAACATGGACAATGCTCGAGGAGGATTTGCAAGCACTCGGAGTATTCGAAAGACAGGTGCTTAGGACCTTTGGCGGTGTTCAAGAAGACGGTGTGTGGCGGCGAAGAATGAACCATGAGCTCGCCCAGCTCTACGGCGAACCCAATATCCAGAAGGTAGCTAAAGCCGGAAGGGTACGATGGGCAGGACATCGCATGAATTCCGGACAGCAACCCTGCAAAGATGGTGTTCGCTTCCGATCCGTTTGTACGCGGATCAGAGAAAACCGTTCCTTCATATGGTGGTACTACTTCCATTTTTTCATACTGTACCACGACGTTCAAAGAAGTTCAATCCAGGAAAGCTGGCTTATCAATTAACTGTTGTTCATATGGCCCTAGCTGAATTTTCAAAAAAGTGGTTTCAGTCTTGCGCTCCTTTGCGTACTTTCCTCTTTTGATCTTACATTAGCATTTGTTCATCACCGATCATGCCATAAGCAAATAAATCAGAGCAATGGAAAGCCTAAATGTTGTAATTTGGCGCATACGTTACTTTTCCAGATTAAGGCAGAGTTGTGTATAAGTTATGCTTATAAATTATTTCCATGTTTTCAATGAGAGCAATGAGATGACCAACTGGAGCAATAATTATACAATATAAGTATACAATATTAAAAATGTACGAAACTTGTTGCCCATAAACTAGACAACGACAAACTATCATCGCAAAAATAACATTAATACCAATTTGTTGTTTTCGAAAGGAAAGCGCTGCGTACCATCTATGGTGGGGTGCAGATGGTGGACTATACGTGGAGGAGGCGAATGAACCGCGAATTGCATCAGCTGTTGGGATAACCATCTATCGTTCACACCGCAAAAATCGAACGACTGCGGTGGGTCGGGCATGTAGCCAGAATGTCAGACAGTAATCCGATCAAAATGGTTCCCGACGACGATCCGACGGGCACAAGAAAGCGAGGTGCGCAGTGAGCAAGGTGGATCGATCAGGTGAAAGACGATTTGCGGACCCTCCGTAGACTGCATGTAGACTGCGACGTGCAATAATGGATACTATGGCTGAGCAAATAAATAAATGATTATACCAACTGAGATCGTCTGAGAAAGTTTGTTCATGTTAAATGTCGGAAACTTATAATATGTTTTATTGATTTGACGTCATTTCATCAATTTCGTTTCAGTGGTTTCTGAGAAATAAATGTCATTCTGTTAGGAAGGTTTCATCACCGTAAAATTCTAGTTTGAATTTTCCGAAAAAAAATCTCATTTCTTAATTTTATTCAAATTATGTTGCATATGAATTGAGCGCAACATTGTGTTGATCCTATTCATATATTATTCCCGAGAAGTCAAGTAAATTTTTCTCCGGTGCTTGAATTAAGCATTTGACGATTTCCACGCTTCATTAGGTAATGGGAGCACATCAAAATGTATTCTATCGTTAAATATAGACGTGAATTTATTTTGGTGCCTTCGGGGTAATACGCAATAAATAATGTAAACGGAACAAAGTACAACGAGCGACCATAAAGGTAAAGAAACCAAACAAAACTCGTAATTCTTGGCTCATTTCAACCGTTCATGACGGCATTCCCAACTTCCCTCATCCATATTTTATTTTTCTGCGTGCTTCAACCGGCAACGACCGGTGTATTGATTTTCCGAACACGAGTAGAGTACAATGGCCAACGCCATCTATCCACCGACGCAGCAGCGTAGCAGAGTGAGTGAAAATCACAACAAACACGAGCCAAATTTCGGGTACGAAAGCTTGTTGTGTCAACATCGACCAGAAATAAATTTTCTGAAGAAATTTTGTGCTGAATCAAAATTTTCGTTTCCGAGAAAAAAGTTCCATCCCATTCGAAGAATCCTTCCGGCGAGGAGCTCCAGCGGACAAACGAATGACAAAAACGGTCACGATGGAGCCCACTTAGCTCAGACGGCACCGACCATCATCATCGACGATCATCGCATCGGTAGCGGACAGACAATCTGCCGGCAATAAGCGCGTGCGGTGTGCGCAATCAGCCGGTAGAATCCCGTCTAGACAGACTTTCCATTTCGTGCGTTTTTATGGTTTATTTAGCCTTCAATTCACTGAATGCCACTGCAGTACACATTGGAGTGGAGCTCGTTCGGGAACGAACGGGACCGGATGGGCATCCCAACGCAAACGGGAGAGGCGCCGCATGTCGTGCATTGTTAGTTCGGCTCTAGGAAGTTTTGCATTTTTATATTCACTTTTGCCAGACGATTGCGATGGAGATCGTGGAACGGGAGAGATATAAATTATGATAATATCCTTTTCCCCAATGTTGATGGTTTCTGGAGTGCAAACCGGACGGTATAATATTTGCTAGGGCAGTTACGCCTGAACGATACGAAGTGGATGAATGTTGATTGTATGAAAGATTTTGGGTATGTGACTAAAAAAATCTTTGAGGAAAAAAAGCACATAGTAATTATTTTAGAATACACTTATGTATAATGCCTTGCAAAAGCTTCAATCAGCTCGTTACAATATTACTGAAACTTACGACAAATTTACTAGGCCTCAATTATATTCTTCGCTCGGTGAGATTGTTATAAAATAATATTATAATAATATTAAAAACCCAAATTTATCCCCAAGTGGTGATTATGCCTTTCTCGATTCGATATGTTGGATTCGAATTAATGTTGTAAATGCTGTGCTAATTGCCTACATCTTGGCGGTTAAAATATTTGATGCAACTCTATCACGCTGCTTATAAATTACTCAATAATTGAGTAATTTTTAAGCAATTATTATGAGAGTAATGGATTGCGTCATGGCTAAATTGATTAATGACTTAAAGTGTGCATGTAAACAGCGTATTTGTTAAAAGAAAAATAGAAATATTATTCAAATCGAATGAGTTATTAGCAAACAAAAGCAATAGTGTCCAACTAGGAAAGTTTCTCCGTCGAATGAAACTAGTTGCACTCGAATCGGTCAAGTCCTTCTATATGAAACGTGTTTAACAATAAAAAATTCCCGGGGCTACACACACACACACACACACACACAGTCAGACATGTGCTCAGTTTTTCGAGCTGAGTCGATTGGTATATAACACTATGGGTCTCCGAGCCTTCTATCAAAATTTGGCTTTTGGAGTGAAATTATAGCCTTCTGGTACAACTTTGTTGTACGAGAAAGGCAAAAATAGGATAGAAAGAAATGAATAGGCAGTGAAATACTATTTTTGGATGTCATAGGCTGTCCGAACTGTTCTGGAGTAAATATCACCGAATGTATCTATGTGAAAAAAAATAAATTAATAAATTAATCGAGTTTTGAAAAAAAAAGTAAACTATTTCAAAATCTCCAAAACCTCCTGGAGTTCAGAACATGCTATCTACCCTATCAACCATGTCATGAACGATGCGATGTATAAGTGCATCGCTGAACATCCTAGCAGGTCCATTGAGCCGTTATTACTTTTACAAGCCACTACAGACCTTTTATGTTCTCGAAAACGTCCTTGAATTGAGAACATGTGATCAACCATGTCATGAACGATGTATTCGTTCAGCGCTAACATCCCAGCAGGTCTATTGTGCCGCTAGGATTTCACTTTTTTTTTCTTTTACAAGACCTTTTTGGTTTTCCAAAACGTCCTGGAGTTCAGAACATGTGATTCACCCGATCAACCAAGTTATGAACGATGTATTCGTGCATCGTTGAACATCCCAGCATGTTCATTGAGCCGATAGGATTTCACTCATTGATTTCACAAGCTACAGTGGATGCTCAATGAACTCGCTGTCAACTCGTGGAAACATGGTTCAATACTAAAAATATATTGTCAGTTCCTTTGCCTTTCTCAGCAGTGCGGTAAGATTGCGCGGCTATAATATAAAACCATGCTGAAGACGGTGGCTTCTAATCTCGGTCACAGTCTAGCAAATTTTTGAATTGGAAATTTTCTTGACTTCCATAAATAAGACCTCGAGGATGTGGAGGCTCTAAATAAACACTAAGCGGCAAAGTCCCAGTGGGGGATGGTCCTTTCGCGCAATTTTCCAATGAACTTCTGTTCACTGTTCTGAACTTCTGAACGCAGTGGTTCTACGCCCGAACAAAAAAATATCCATAGCTACACTCCAATTGGCATTGCTAGACACACCTTAGCCATTGTGAATCTGGTAGATATTTTGACTAACTAAAGATCATTTTTTAAGACTGAACATCTCATGTTTAAGGAAATATGAAGCATATGCTTATTTAACCGGATTGGCTGTATACCGAAGATGGAGACAGTTATTTTTTACAACTTTCTTCTTCTTCAAACTTCTGTCATTTTTTCGACCTTTTAACCTTCGATCTTTTGACCTTCGATCTTTTGTCCTTTCGACCTTTTGTTCTTTGACCTTTTGACCTTCGACCTTTTGACACAGATTTCGTTAGCTGAACTCTATGTTGAAGGTGGCTGGGTTCTAGTCCCGGTCGCAGTGTAGCAAACTGGAAATTTTCTCGACTTCCAGGTTTGGTTAATCTGATTCTGATAGATAACGTGGGCTGAACTTGAGAAAGTTTTGGAGAACCTTCTCGTATTCCTAAAAAAATAACTTCACTTGATTGAATGAATGATCAAACAATGCGATATAGGATTCCAATATTTCAGATTTATTTGTATGCACTCAGAAGCAATATCATTCCAAGGTTTCGGATATCTTGGTCTTCAGGGTATAGCCACACTTGACCTCCGATATTTTTTCTGTAAAGTTGTTCAGGATGGCGCCCTATCGTCTGAATAATTTCCCCCCGTGTACCTACTGCCAACTGTGAGGAACGAACAAAAAACAACCGCACCGATGACTTCGTAGCCGATCATTTCAATCCACACAATACAGTATAAAACAGATTGCAAACGAGACACACGTGGCACATAAATTTGAGATCGTCAGTGAGATGTGAGATTACTTGATTAATTCTAGACCAACATTTAAGAAGGGCGTAGCAGCCAAAATTTATTCCTTCTGATTCTTCGGATAGGAACAGTCCACAGGACCATCCCGCTAGTACCAACGGTAGTCACTGCAGTTTCAACCCCCAAGTCAGGGCAGCATGCAGAGCTCTCTTTCGGGCTCAATCCGAGCCAGCCACTAAGCCAAGATGCGTCTCGGTGGCAATCTTCGGGTACAATCGGCGAGCATCATGTTGCCCATGTACCACCTGAGAATCAAACGCAGGACCCGTTGGATTGGAGCCTGACTTGGGAATTCGCTGATGCACCGATGCCCATTTCAAAACGACAAATCGCAGTGGACTTGGAGGAGATCCAGCGGAAGTTCGGCGGAGTGCAATTACGTCCGCCCAAGCCAAGCCAGCATCCTGCAGGTCGTCCGCTACTGGTGAGTGAACCGGTACTACGTGAAGCCCAGCATAATCCCATCCACGGGGTTTCCACACAGCAGCAGGAGATTCCGGCCACAAATCCAGTGTCGGCAAGTGGCGCGGGACAAACCCAAGCGGCGCGCGTGTTGGAACCAATCGCAAACCAGTACCAGCAGAGTGCAAGTGTCCTCGAAACAACACCAACCGGACAGGTGACGAAGGTGATTACTACGGTGCGTCAAACGTGCTCCAATAATATTTCGACCAAAATAAGACCATTACAAAGCAATGCTACATTCGACATACCAAAGTTGTCGTCATTTATTCAGCACACTCCCTTCCCCTTGACCGAACCATGCAAGCCCCCCCAAACTATCCAAAACAATGCGTTCGCCATCAATCCATCATATAGATAGCACTCCTCACGTCCGCCCCGCGACTGCCCCCTCCGTGCGAATTGCAGACTTTCCGCCCGTTTCGTCGTCCAGCTTGCCATTGTCTACTCGAGTGCAAACAGTTCAAAGCAGTACGGTGCCTATTGCGTCGTCGATTGCTGTCAGCAGTGATCCAGTGGTGCCCAACGTGTTTCCACAAGCGTTTCTCCCTTTCGACTCTACCTCTGCACCTGCGCCAGTTCCTCAACCGTGGATAAGTGTCTCGACATCTCAACAGCTCGCTGCTAGGCACATCGTTCCCAAAGAGCTTCCCATATTTTTGGACGATCCTGTCGAATGGCCGCTGTTCTTGAGTTGTTTCCAGAACACCACCCAGTTATGTGGGTTTTCTCACGGAGAGAATTTAATGCGTCTGCAGCGGAGTCTCAAAAGAAACGCCCTGGAAGCCGTCCAAAGTTTACTGCTGGAGCCCTCATCGGTTGCTATGATCGTTTCGACGCTCCAGACGCTGTACGGTCGTCCCGATCTAATAATGAACTCGCTGCTGCAGAAAGTACGCGCTACTCCAGCCCCAAAACCGGACAAGCTGGAGTCTCTGATATCGTTCGGTCTAGCATGCCAAAACCTTTGCGGTCATCTGCGTGCATCTGGGCAAGAGGCCTACTTCTCCAATCCGGCTTTGCAGCAGGAGTTAGTCAACAAGTTGCCAGCGTACATCAAGCTAGATTGCAGTCGACCTTGGCACATTTGGCAATTACATGGCGCAGCTGGTGGTTGCTGCAAGTGACGTCGCTCCCTACCAACCATCCACAGAAGCTCGAGTCGGTTCAGACAAAGGAAAGGGAAAAGAGAAGCTGTATGTGAACACCCATGCATCTGGCAATCCGGTGGACAACGTTGGTAAACGGAATCCTCCAAACAATTCTGGAGGTAAACAGTGCCAACCAAAACCGTGCCAAATTTGTGGGAAACAGGGACACAAGGTGCGAGACTGCGACGACTTCAAGAACTGCAGGAACATTGGAAGCGCGTTCAGGAGCATTGCCTATGCAGACGATGCCTGACAACACACGGAAAGTTCCCGTGCAAGGCAATTTCGTGCGGAATGGAAAGATGTGAAAAGCGGCACCACAAGCTTTTGCACCCAGGCAAGCCACAGTCAGCAGTCCCAGCAAAGCAGCCAACAGCGACGGAAACCGTCAACGTTCACACCGCTCTGAAAGTATCCACGCTCTTTCGTATAGTACCAGTGACGCTGTTCGACAACGATCGATCTGTCCACACATTTGCGTTTTTGGACGAAGGGTCTTCGTCTACGTTGGTCGATGTCCGAATTGCTCGTGAGTTGGGATTGAAAGGTGAAGTCTACCCGCTTTACTTGCAGTGGACCAGCGATGTTGAACGCTGTGAGGACAGTTTGCAGCTGATTCGTCTTGAAATCTCTGGGCGTGGAGCTCAGAAACGACACGTTATTGCAGCAGCTCATACCGTAGAAATAATGTGTCTTCCTCAGCAAAGTTTGCCGTTCGATCAACTCGCTCAACAGTTTCCGCACCTCCGTGGTCTACCCGCTCAAGGATATCGCAACGCCACCCAACTATCCTGATCGGTTTGGACAACACTCATCTGAAGATTCCCCTCAAAGTCCGCGAAGGTAGAGCCGGAGAAACAGCAGCGGTGAAAACCAGACTTGATTGGACGGTGTACGGCCATATTCCTGGCGAAAGTTCCTCGACGCAGCAGTGCCAGTTTCATCTGTGCAAGGAAACTCGAAACCCTGACGACGTGTTACACGACCTTGTGAAGGAGTTTTTCTCGGTGGAGCACGTTGGAGTCGCTATAGCTCCTTTGTTGGAAGGATCCGACGAAATGCGTTCCAGAAAGATCCTTGAAGAAACGACTTCACGGCTGCCATCCGGACGATTCCAGCCAGGACTGCTCTGGAAGTACGATCATATTGATTTTCCAGACAGCAAGCCTATGGCAGAGAGTCGGCTGAAATCACTGGAGCATCGTTTAAGACAGAAACCCGAACTGTTCGAGAACTTGAAGCAGCAGATAGGCGAGTACGTGGAGAAAGGCTACGCGCATAAGATTACACAAGAAGAATCCCGAGAAAGTGTGGTATCTTCCGTTGGGGGTAGTTGTACACCCCAAAAAGCCTGGAAAAGTTCGCATAGTTTGGGATGCAGCAGCGACAGTCTGGCGACAGTCCCTCAACTCCGCCTTGCTTCCGGGACCCGATATGTTATCCTCCCCTCCGTCAGTACTCTCCAAATACCGCCAACGCCAGGTTGCAATCTCTGGCGATATAAAAGAGATGCTCCACCAGTTTCAGATCAGACCCGAAGATCGACAGGCACAACGGTTCCTGTTTCAAAGCGACCCCTGCAAAGACTTCGAGATTTACGTCATGGACGTTGCCACTTTTGGTGTAACTTGTTCGCCCTCCGCTGCACAGTTCATCAAAAACCAAAATGCGAAGGAGTTTGAGTCCGAATTTCCCGAGGCTGCCGCAGCAATCGTCCACAATCACTACGTGGACGACTATTTGGATAGTCGAGGAAGCAGCAGACCTGGCGCTGCAAGTGAAAACAGTTCACGCTAAGGCTGGGTTCCACATTCGGAACTGGATGTTCAACTCCAGAGAGGTGCTTTCACGGGTTGGGGATTCAGCTGAAGAATCTGCGAAGAGCTTCAAGGCGCATACAGCTGCAGTTTCGGAACGCGTACTCGGGATGAGCTGGTTTCCCGAATCGGACGAATTTGGATTCCGCGGACTTTTCCGCGAACAACTGATTAAGCTATTAGGACAGCTTGACACAATTCGCATACCACGGTGCTACTTCCCAGAATATCTACCGGAAAGCTACAAATCTTTGTAGCAACACATTTTTGTAGATGCGAGCGAAGATGCGTACGTAGCAACCGCCTTCTTCAGGATTGTAGATCAGTCCCAAGTTCGTTGTGCTCTGGTATCATCGAAGACGAAAGTTGCGCCACTGAAATTACTGTCAGTTCCCCGTCTTCAGCTCCAGGCTGCGTTGCTCGGAGCCAGATTAGCGAAGTCTGTAGCGGAAAACCACACACTGCAAATTTAACAACGATTCTTCTGGGGTGGTTCCTCCACTGTTCTCTCATGGATACATTCGGACCACCGGAGATATCGCCAGTTTGTGTCGTACCGCGTAGCTGAGATCTTAGACACTTCAAAGGTCGACGAATGGCACTACGTTTCCTCGCATCTGAATGTGGCGGATAACGCCACAAAGTGGAAAGAACGGCTCCAGATCAGTAACAATCATCGCTGGTTCTGTGGACCAGACTTCCCGTACGATCCTCCAAATCTGTGGCCAAAACAGAACGCGCCATCTACTCCAACTACAGAGGAACTGAGACCCATCTACGTACATCGAGATCTCCGAAGAGAACAAGTGGTGCAGTTCTGCCGCTTTTCCAAGTGGGAGCGTTGTCTGCGTGCCGTTGCCTATGTTCATCGATTCATCGATCAGCTGAAGCGAAAGCGGCGTAAAGAACAATCCGACGTTACATCCATCCTTACTCGTGAAGAGCTTCAGCGAGCAGAAGAGACTATTATCAAGCAGGCCCAGTTCGAAGCTTTTGCAGATGAGGTGATCACGATGCAGATCAACTAGTATCTACCGGAGGACCAGCGTCAGCGACTCGAAAGTGCAAGCAAGCTGTACAAACTGTCTCCTTTCTTGGACAATCGAGGTGTAGTTAGAATGGAGGGACGGATCGACGGTTTTGCGGATGCGCCCTACGACTTCAAGTATCCTTCTGTGCTGCCGAAGAACCATTACGTTACCCGGCTCATCGTCGATTCGTACCATCGGCGGTACAACCCGAGTAGGCGAAAATAGCTCAATAATATCAAATGTTGATAAGATAGCAAAATGAGATATGGACATGATTGATATAAGAGATAAAAGATCAGACGATAATATCAAAATTTTGCACTAAAATATCATGGGAAGATCAAGTTATGCTTTTTGTAATAAGTGATCAATATCATGTGCCATTAGTTTGTTCTTATCCATATCATATATTGATATTTAAATGATATTTCGGTGCAAATTTTTGATATTGTTGCCTGTTCTTTTATCTCTTATATCAATCAAATCCATATCATGTTTTGTTATTCTGTTCATTGCTTCTGCTCGGGAAGCATTCCAACGGAGAAACCGCAGTGAACGAAATGCGGCAAAAATATCACCTGTCGGAGATGAGAGCAGTATTCAAGAAGATCAGCAAAACTTGTACGTGGTGCAAGGTCTACAAAGCGAAACCTGCAGTTCCAAGAATGGCACCGCTACCGTAAGCACGAATCACTCCTCGCATCAGGCCGTTCAGCTTCGTCGGAGTGGATTACTTCGGCCCGCTGGTGGTCGTCCAAGGTCGTCGTGAAGTGAAGCGATGGGTCGCCCTCTTCACCTGTCTGACAATCAGGGCGATCCATCTCGAGGTCGTCACCAGCTTGTCAACGGAATGCTGCAAGATGGCTTTACGGCGGTTCATAGCACGGAGGGGGGCACCTTCGGAGATCTACAGTGATCGAGGTACTAACTTCGTTGGAGTCAGCGGCGAGTTAAAGGAGCACGTGAGAGCAATCAACCAAGATTTGGCATCAACTTTCACCAATACCGTCACCCATTGGCGCTTCAATCCTTCAGCTGCACCGCATATGGGGGAGGTCTTGGGAACGCATGGTTCGGTCGGTGAAGTGTGCATTGGCTTCGCTATCGGTCGAGCGCAAACCTAGCGAGGAAGTGCTGGTAACGCTACTAGTGGAAGCTGAGCCGATGGTAAATTCGAGGCCGTTGACCTACATGCCGCTCCAGACTTTGGAGCATGCGTCACTTACAGACAGACAGACAGACAGACAGCAACTGGTGTACTTCGACGACCGGTGGCGAAACTAGCCGTCCTAGATGTTGCTGGTAATGCTCGAGAGGACACGGAGCAATACGGTTCGGGGATTGTTCAGGACGGCGCCCTATCGTCTGAATAATTCCCCCCCGTGTACCTACTGCCAACTGTGAGGAACGAATAAAAAACAACCGCACCGATGATTTCGTAGCCCATCATTCCACAGTACAAAACAGATAGCAAACGACACACACGTAGCACTCAAATTTGAGACCGTCAATAAAAGTGAGATTACTTGATTAATTATTGTTTGTTGGACAGGATTCACACATAAAAGGGACTAAAAATGTAAGCTAAACACTCAATGTGTTACTCTACTTAACTAAATCATGCAAATTATGAACTAAATTGTAAAATTTCCTATTCATACAAAATTGAACTTACAAACTATGTTTGAACTTAATACTAATTGAAACAATATATTTTGCAGCTAAAAGCAACTCCACAACCCAAAAACGAGTTCGCTCTTTGGATTGTCCGAAACAATTAATTATCACCTGTCGCAACCAGTGTTGTAAAATGTCATTTGCATTCGTTTGTATAATTTTCCCAAAACTTTTTCCAGGCGGTAGCTATCAATTCATGATGTATGACGAACTTATAGCGCTTAAATGTGCCTACAACATTGTCTAACAAGGCATTGCTGTAAATATGTAATCTGGGGCGTGGGAGGCAAAATGTCATTCAAATGACATTATGTCAAATGACACGTGACATTTTGGAGAAGTTTCACTCTCCAGCCTCAGATGTTATATTTAGAGCAATGTACCCTTCCTTGGACAAAAATGTAGCCCTGCTCAAGAGTTATGAGTACATCTAAAATTATGGAATAAATTTGGCTTCTAAAGAAAGTTATGAACAAATTGGTCAAATGACATGCAGATGACATTTTACAAGCCTGGTCGCAACAAAAGCCAACATACTGATGGAACAATTTTGCTTGAGAAAGTGGGACCTAGCGATCTTCTGTGATTTTACACAGCCAATCTGAAACGCTGGGTATACATGACCCATCCGTCCTGAAAGGTTTAATTCATCAAGTCAGGCTATTTATATCCACTCCAACAGGATCGAATAGCCTAAATGACACTCATGTGAATAGACTCGCAGTCGCGACCTTCATCTGATAAACCCATTTTTGCAAAACTATCTGATTTTTTTTCTGGGAGGTACACGGCTTCTGGGTTTACCTTGCAAAATTTATTCTGGATACATACCTGGAAAGAGAAAAAAACATGATAGGTATTAAATGTTGTATATTGATTGTTTCAAAATCAAATAAGGTTTTTGACATTTATTGAACTAACAACCTTATACTAATAAAAAAAATATAAACAAATCCATAAATCAAAAAGATCCAAAAAGGTTCAAATGGATCTGTTTTGCATAAAATAAGAACATGCCTTACGTTGAAACCAATCCGTAAAGCTTTCTTTTAAGGTGATCAATCTTCTAGACATACGGCATCTTTCTCTTATCAATGTAGCAGCAGCAGAGAAACTTCAGACGTTAAAGCACTGCTTTCTTCAACATGTTTGACTAAATCGATTGCAGACATAGTGGATTCCATATCTTAGCCAAACACGTGGTTTGATTTACTCTCCGTAGTACAAAAGCATGTGTATATGTCTCCCCTTTCCAACCGAGTGTACCGTTCCTATGTGCATTGCAGTCATTTGGCAGCTTCGTTCACAAGAAACACTCAGCCATACAGTTGGAATCAAATTGAATCTCGGAGGATCCATGTTCGTGCGCACTCGCCTATGTGCTGGCTCTTTCTTCGCACAGCGCTATATACCTTTGCCGCACATGTCGTGTGATCTGCGAAAATTTGTGCAGAGCCGGTAGAACACTCACCTTGCACAGAATCCATCTTACATCTTCTAGTTGTACCATAATTCACCGCTTCTTGAGCAATAAAACAAGCGATTGAAAAAATCCGCATACAAAAATGCACTGACCTTCAAAACAAAGAAAAAGCTCAAACAGCTACTGTACCTTCGCCAGTATCGCCAACTATGGCAGCAGACATGATGGCTGCGGCAGCTCGACGAGGCAATGCATAATTATACGTTCACTGTAATATCTCCTCTTGTTTTCTCGGCAAAATTATGGCAAAAATTTGCCTTAGACGGTCGCTCCTCTAGCTAGGCCCCATCATCATCACACCCGTTTGCAAGCGCTCTAGTGCACTGCAATTATCACCAATTTGCAGATTGGTTGGGGGGCGATTCAAATATGACGTCCACTAATTTTAAGACTTTTAAACCGCCACCCCCCCCCGTGACAGACCTTTTTATATATCTAGTATAATATGTACTGTCACAAAACATTAAATCCCCTCCCTTCCTAAAAGCTCGGACGTCATTTTTGAATGGCCCCCAGAATAATCGATTCGAATGGCGGCATGCACCGTTGTTAGTCGCAGCGAGCGATATTTAAAGCTCCGATAAAGTTGATAATTGTCGCAAGTTTGAATGTTAAATGAATGCCTCAAATAAAGCTTTTGAAAGAAGTAATTGGAAGATAGATACATAATTTACAGTTTTTATAAGTGATAGATGTATTCTCATACTTTATTAATTTGCATGTTGTGCAGCAACCATAATGATGCCCAGCCAGAGGACTCTGAAAAATCCACTTTCCAACCCGTAAAATCTACTCAACCAAACCAGATATCGAACCCACCACGCACCTCTGACTTGGCAATGTCGTCTTTTTATCGACTAAGCTAGCTAAGATCTATTCAATTGGTACGATTCATTATGTGTCAATAATTGAGAAAATTATCCGATGCCCTGCAACACTCGAGTTCAAATGACCGGTTTGACTAGGCTACACACTGAGTGATTATTCGGAACGAACTCTTGATGCCAATGGTGTCAGCAATTACCATCTGTACGAGAGTTTAGTTGTTTGAGGTATCACGAAATAGGTGATAATTAGTAGTCTTCGAGAAGTGATCTTCTATTTTTTTCTTAGAAGTGCTATTCTAATATTATGCTAGTTCTTGTCAAAATGGGCAACCAACAGGCACTCCTTGCAGGCTAAGGCATATTAAGCAAAATACACCCGTCTAAAACGGCTATTTGACCATTAATTCAGTTACCTGTTACCCATATCTCTTAACATTACAAATTTTTGATTAAGCACAAAGGATTTCTGGTACTATCATTGTTTTTTCAGGCAACAACGCCTATGATTTTCTGCATTGGAAAGACACTACGAACGAACACACTACGAAAAGTAAACACAAGGCCATGTGCTCAAGTCAACACAAATGTTTATGTTGTTCCTCTTCAACCTAAAAGATGTGCGTATATTGCGAGAAAAGCAGCCGGGGAAATATCGTTTCATGGATGAGGTCGAACGGTTCGGATTTTGATCCCAGTCGGCTCGCTGGTTTATTTTCGATTTTAAAATTTGCCATTAGTGGGTAGTTAGGTCGTAATTTGCCTAATAACAATAATGGGTTCAAGTGATGGTTGGATTGTTTGCCGCACTTGTAACATTCAATCGCTTCAATAACAATTTGTGGGCGCACGATGATAAAAATAATTGGATGTGGTTCAATCAACATGCCAATTGCTCCGGAGTCAGGAATATCAGCCTTTGGGTCTGCTTCATATTATAAGGGCTGGTTTTCTTGACTCATTGCTAATCATTGTCGTGAATTTATAAGCTACGAAGTGGTGAGTTGATATCCGGGAAGGGGCGTCGAACATAGCTCTGGTAGTGGCTTACATCCCCCACTAGGACATTGCCGCCTCGCTGCTTAGTGTTCATTCAGCACTTCCACAGTTATTAACCGCGAGGTTTCCTAAGCCTGCATCGTATGTATATCATGAGGCTAGCACGATGATACTTTTATGCCCAGGGAAGTCGAGACAATTTCCAATCCGAAAATTGCCTAGACCGGCACCGGGAATCGAACCCATCCACCCTTAGCATGATCTTGCTTTATAGCCGCGTATCTTACCGCTAGGCTAAGGAGGCATCAGTGTTGCCTAAGCTACTTCAAATACTGTGTATCAAAGCGAAGTGATGCGACCTGCGAGGCCTGTTTACGGTGCAGTGTGGTCAAGCTCTGTCAAGACTCTATGAAACTTTTGGATCCGAATGCAGGCCCTGCCAAAGCTATTGTGTGCCGCCAAAAACGTTCAGATATAAAGGAAGGGAATGAACAGATTGGGCCGACTAGTCTGTGCATTGCATGACAACGGTCAGTCTCCTACGAAATGGCGCTTTACGAACGTTCGCACTTACCGCAGTGTGACTGTGAAACCCGATTACTACATACTTGCAGTATGATTGCGCTCAAAGCTCTTGGTGCGACGGTGTCGAAAGTCTCTTCTAAACGCCGGCAGATTAGCCCAAGACCAACACCGCTCCGCATGAGGACGAACGAGGCACGATACAAACGGGCGCGGAACAGACAATACACGATTTCCCGGAGTAAAAAGCAACAGCAGGAAGATGGAGACCGTAAGGAGACGGAATAACAGCACCACGCTAATAACGCACGGAAGCTCTATGACTGGCCTGCCCAACCTTTTCAAGCCAATTTTTGGAATTCAACCTTTCTAGCGGGCCAAAAAATATTTTGCACCTAACTTTTTATATATTTTCAAAATAATTTTTTTTGTGCATTTTCTAGAAAAACTAAACACGATTTAATTTTGAACGCAATCTTTTTTGTTGATTTTGATTTCGTCGATGCATTAGAGATCCATTTGAAACATTGAATAAATCTATTCACACCGTTTACCGGATGTTAAAAAAAATGAAAATTTCGTTACTTTACCAGCATATTGAACAGATTTGGATGAGCTGTTTTCAACAGGATGAGAGAAATGTACCAGATTTCATCAAGGTGCCAAGGTGCTCTATGTTCAAGTTATTGAGATATTTGGCGATATCTGCTAGAAAATCATCTATTAAGGATGTAGAAAAAGTGCCATTTTCTTTTCGAAAAGAATATTAATTTCTTTTCTCGAGCATTAAATTCGCAATAATACAATTCTTTTACACAGGTTTTAACAACCCTCAAGTTTTCTTTGTTAGTTGTTCTTGCATTGGGAATAAAGAGAATATCATTCGAAAATGACCATGAAGAAAGCTACCTTTGCCACGTTTTCATGTCAGTATTTTCATCTTTGCGAGAATATGAAGCTGGCAGCTTTTTCACGTAAAGTAGCTTTCATCTCTTCTGCGATAACTTTTACTCTTCACCGTGTTTTGCGCAAACTAATGTTACTGAAGGAGGCTGTTTCCTTAGGACACGATGTCAACAATAGCCGAAATGCATTCCTTACCAAGTTCTCCGTCCTGGAAAGGTTTCATCCGTTTTGCCAAAATCTTTCTAACAGCAAAACAGGCCCGTACTGCATTTTCTGACTTCGTATTAGCTTGAGTAAAAAGAGTTTGTAGCCTCTACATTCCATCGCAAGTAACGTTTTATAACGCTCTTGAAGACCATAATTTTCTGTACAAGAGTGGTATAAAACCAAAATATTACTAAGGATTGTTCCAATAATTTGAATCAATAAATGAAAATTTAAATTGAAACCTTTGAAATTCTATCAACTTTAGTTTCTACCTGGGCCCTTTCAAATATTATATTTCAGAGCAGTGACGGGAAATGTCATATCGATGTCATGGGACTAATTTGTTAATAACTTTTTTCACAAGTTATTCACAACTGTATGTTTTATATAAACATGTAGCCCTTAAAGGATCCTAAAACTTATTCTAATAGGTCATTGCTCTAAATTTGAAATTGACGGCGTGAGAGCCCAATTAGGGTCAAATGACATTAATGTCATGACATTCCGTGACATTTTTTTAATTTCCTTATCATGCCTCACACTTTGTATTTAGAACAATGGTCTGTTCGGCAAAGTTGTAGCATCCTTTAAGCATTACATGTTAACCAAAAAATCTGAATTGTAAATAACTTTTGAAAAAAGTTATTAGCAAATTAGTAATAGCAACCCCATGACATTTTTTTGACATTTCCCATCACTGATTTCAGAGAATGCTTGGATGCGGATTTTATTCCATCAATATAGCAAAAATTTCCGAATAAGTTAATCAAACCGGCCTTTATTTTTTCTACGTGAAGCTAAACTACTTTGACCAATCTTTATTGAAAACGCGATATTCCACCATCAACCATTTGGGTTTTGTATCTTGGAGGCGCTTATTCAATCATTTCAAATTCAAATTATCGGTTTTACAGCGCGAGCTTTGATTTAAAACTTAAATATTGAATAATTAATAATAAAAAACAAACTTCTGGAGCCAGATAGAAAAGCTGGCGGGCCGATTATAAGGTTATTTCCCTTACATGCCGCGGGCCACAAAAAATGGAGCCGAGGGCCGCATCCGGCCCGCGGGCCGTACGTTGGGCAGCCCTGCTCTATGAGAAGTTAGACGTTCACAAATGGGTCAAGTGCAACAGCCTGACATGTGTTGAAATATACAACGGGAACTTTCTGACGAACGAGTTTGAGGCGACAGAACTACGAATAAAACCTGAATGGGGATGTAGCAGACAACGATGGCGGTATAGTGACAAAACTTTGGAGCACGCAAAAAAGACTTAGGTTTTTCAGCTCCGGAACTTCAGAAAAGCCAGGAAAAAACAACAAGGCCCCTGGAGTTGACAAACTACTAGGAGAGCTACTTGCACATGTTGATGAGACACAAGATGAGACCAACAAAATTCATGTTTAGCAGAGAACCTAGAATAGGACGTCGGCTCCGGGGTAGAACCCGCACTCGCTGACTGTGCGCAATCGAGGAAGATGCGCGTGCAGGAAGACTGGCAACTGGCGGCCCAGGAACGGGCGACCTGGAATAAGACATTACATTCAGTTTTGCTCCGGACAACACGGAGTGTACGACCATCATAAGTATAGGTAGGCATTTACTGGCAGAAGAGTGGATTAAAGATATCGTGTCGTGCTATCTACAATAAGAACGAGAAGCTGGATTGTAGTGCATAACTACTGTGCGATCACATTACTGAACGCCGCCTGCATGCTAGTTGTCCAAATTGCAAAATAGTTTGTGGGGCAGTACCTGGCGGGATTCATGAGCGAACGCTGATACCGCGTACACAACGTATCCCTACCCACACATCATCTTTAAATCGATTTCAAGCCGCATGTGATACAATCGATCGAGACCAGCTCTAGCAGTTAATGCACGCACACGGATTTCCGGATAAACTGACGCGGATGGTCAAGGCGACGGTGAATCGGGTTCGAGATTCAGGGATATAATCGCGCAGAGGGTTACAAGATGGCACGATTTTCACGGAGTCTGTTTAGTTACTTGGCTTTGCCGACGACATTGATGTTATGGCACCTTCACTTAAAAAACATGTAGGAAGACTACATCATACTGGAGCTGGAATCTAACCAGATCGGACTAGTCATCAATACTTCGAAGACGAAGTACATAATAGGAAGATGCTAAAGAGAGGAAAACGTTCCGGGAAAGAGCCATCATTACTGTCGCATATTCGACGAGGTTTTTTATGAACTCTTGAGATATCCCTGAAGTGATTTGGGCGCTCTGCTGACCCACCTCAGCTTTGAAGAAAGATACTCTGTTTAGAAAATAGCTGCCGACGATCTTATAAATGTACGACGGCACAACGAGCCGGATTAACGAAAACGCAATTGCCTCCCAGCTTGCGCTGTTGAAGGCATTCTTCACGTCTAAAACCACAGTCGCACAATTGCGAGGGAAGAGGTACTCTCTTCCGTTAGATCTTCACTTCCGCCGTACTGATCAAAGCCTTGATGGCGTCCACGGTGGACCTACCTTTGCGAAAGCCGTACTCCTCTGGTATCAGCCTCTACCCAAGGCATCGCCCCAAGAATTAGCGTTTGGCACCATGGCAGATGCTGTCAAAGCACGCTTTTTTTGCTGACTTGAATGGCCTTGTTGAGAGCTGACTTAGCAGCTCTAAATTCTGTGCTACGATCGTCTATTCGATCCTAGCCTCATCTGTACGGGCTCTTTTCATCCTTTTCCTTGCTCTAAGCATTTCTAAGGCAAGTTGTCCGAAGGCTTACAATATTCGCAATCAAGCAGTAGGTTGGTGGCCTATCGTTTCTAGGGATTTCCACGTTACATGCACGTGACAGAACGGAAGTTAGTTCATCCTCATTTAGGCCTAGGGTGTTGTACTCTAGCCCAAGGGCTGCCTCACTTTCTTCATCACCTTCAACTTGCGGGCTTTGTGGGTGTGGGTCCATCTGACGTAGTACGCCAATCATCTCAGGACTGTGAACGTAACGTCATGATCGAGTAAGTCGCTCTACCGACCACGGATGTGGAGCGTAGCAACTACAAAAGAACACCTCATTCATCCTAGCTATAAAGTCGTCTAAATCGCCACCAGCTTGGTACCATCTGTTTAGCTGACGACTCCTAATAGGATGACATCGATATGCACAGTGTGCCCGAATCCAGTTCAGGAGGTCGTACACACACCTGGCTAAGATATAGTTAATAGATGTCACAGCTGGCTACTTCAATGCTTGGGCAGCGGAGTGGGGTAGCCGTTATACCAATCAAAGGGCTCAGGAATTGCCCGAAGCGCTAGCAAAGCTTGATGTGGTGTGGCTCAACTAGCCCATTCGGCAGGAATGGTGTGGATCAACTATGTAACGATCTGTAGTTTTGGCCTGTCTAGAGACCTAAACTGGAGGGTAGACGAGGACTACACCCATAGCGATCATTTAGCGATCCGCTTGATTGACTATAGCGTGCACCAACTGACGCCGAGGGATCATCATCAGGTTTGTCGGTGGAGGCTAACACTGACAAAAGCAAGGATGTGCGAATAGTTGTCCTATTACGACTGGCCCTTACCAAGGTCATTGGTAGCAGCACAAGAGCGTGTGTCGACAAGCTTATGCTAGAGCGTCAATGCAAATCCTTGCCCGGGCAGAAGCCATAAACAGAATAACAAAACATGATATCGAGTTGATTGATATAAGAGACAATATCAAAAATTTGCACCGAAATATCATTTAAATATCAAGATAAGCTATGGATAAGAACAAATCAATATCATGTCACTTTTTACAAATATCATAACTAGATCTTCTCATGATATTCTAGTGCAAAATATTGATATTGTCGTCTGATCTTTTATCTCTTATATCAATCATGTTCATATCACATTTTGCTATCTAAAGGCAGCGACCATTGCAATCCCGGACATGTTCAGATCAGACTGGTGCTATTGCCAAAGCCTGGAAAACTGCCAGGTGAACCCTTGGTGTAAAATCCAATATGTCTATGATTATTTTATTTTTACTTTTTTTTAACTTTCAATCTGTCTAATCTACACGACGGGAAAGTCGCTTGAGAAGATCATTGTTAACATGCTGACCCTAGAATCTGAGGGTATGAACGGCTTTTCAAGTAATCAGTTTGGATTTTATAAGGGTCAGTCTACGATGGATGCTATCAACTCAGTGCAGAAATCCGCCGATGCAACGTAAGGTGAGGGGTACTCGGTGCTATGCAGGCGTGAAGCTAGACATCATGAATGAATTTAACAGCGCAAGCTGGGATGCCATCGCTCTCTCGTTACACTGGCTTAGCCTACCCGTGAGCCTGGACAAAATTTTGGAAAGATATTTCCTGAATCGCGTACTACTTTACGAGAAAGATATCGTTCAGAGTAGTGTTCCTCCTAGTGTTAAAATCATTCGGGCAAATGTTTTTTTCGGGCGTTTTTCATTCTGGCAAATGGAGTTCCGAGTTTATGGTATTCGGGCGTTTGTGATAGAACCTTTGCTAGATCACTTCGAAGCGGGACCATAAGCTGACCTTCGACAGCCACGTCAATTACGCCTGTGAGAAAGCTTCATCAGCTATTGCGGATGCTCAGCCGGGATGATGGCTACTTCCTTTACGTCCAGCACCGTTAGAACGATAATCCGGCCGGAGTCAGACGCCCGGTAATTTTTCTGAACCAATCCCGTTCATGCATCCCCGACACGGACATCAGATTGATGTAAGCTTTATTTCTGCAGAATACTTCAGGCATAACAAACGAATAATAATTTGTGATGGGTTTGGTATTGTAATAACAGAGTATGTTATCCTGAAGTATTGCGCTTGGGGAATGTAAAACAACAACATTACCCGAGCAGGAGCGACGACCTCGATAACAGAAATTGGTATGATTTAGCCTTGCATAAGAGGTAAAATACCAAAGAATAATACCAAAAACTTATATGCAGAATACTCAAGGCATACCATGCTTAGGTATTTCAATACCAAACGAATAATAATTGGTTATGCATTTGGTATTGAAATATAATTTAATAACAGAGTATGTTATGGCTCAAGTATTGTGCATATTAACTTTTGGTATTATTCCTTTGGTATTTTACCTCTTATGCAGGGCTAGTTCATAACAGAGTAAGGTATCAATAACAGAATTAAGTATTATTTAGCCAATTTCTCCTGCTCGGGATACCAATGGCAACCACATTGTCCTCTTTTTTAAATGTTGGGACAAACTCTGTTTGTCCCAAACTGCAACAGAATAGGACAATTATCGCCTGCCGCGTATTTAGAGAAGTATTCGGTTTTCGATGATGTTTTTGGTTAAATATATATCAGTTATCAATGTTTGGACATACACATAATCATGTGTTGACATGATTTGTGTTTTACTTCTAAAATATACAAATTATCGCAGTTTGAAAAGTTCACAACAATTACCTCTCTATATTTGTTGCCGATAAAATGGAACGCAACATTGTCTTTATCCTCTGCAGATGAGGACAAAGACTCATCGCTTTTCTCATTTTTAACTTGTTTTTTTTTGCATTTTTCAGCGACAATTACACACACTGGTTATGCTTATTAATTTTTGGTGTTTTACCACTTATGTATGACTGGTTCATAACAGAGTATGGTATCAATTACATAATGAGGTATTCTTGAGGTAATCCTTTTGATTTATTTAATACTAGCAGACCCGACGAACTTCGTTTCGCCTAAAATTGATTTATTTTCTGATTAGATCTCGAGTTATGAAGAAATTGGTGTTTCATTTGTATGGGAGCCCCCCTTTCCAAAGCGGGGAGGGGTCTCGAACCATCTTAAGAACCTTCCCCGGCCCCAAAAACCTCTACATACAAATTTTCACGTCGATCGGTTCAGTAGTTTCCGAGTCTATAAGGCACAGACAGACAGAAATTCATTTTTATGTATATAGAAGATTAAAGAAATTTCGTCTCAAACCAACTCTTTTCTGTCACAAATGGCGGTTTTGAGAAGAACCGATTTACAGATATTATTAAGAGCTTTTTAGTGGAATATCTTCACTTGTCATAAGACGAGATAGTATTATCCCATTTAATTCCACCACTTGATTGAGACTTTATAGTAACATCTAAAATACGTATTTCGAACTCAATAGCAACCTTACTTGTCTTTGGAATCTCGTTCTTGACTGGACTAAGTCTTACACGGCTTTTTGATTATTGAAACCTCGATATTCTACGTTGTTAAAAGTATATCATTTTTGAATAATTTTCTAATTCCTGTACCTTCCAAACTTCATACAGATAAATACAGACATTTTGCTGAGATTGATATAGACTTATAAAAATTGTATCTGGCATATACTAATAAAGTAGATATTTTCTATTCCTGTAAAGAATATTCGTCACACATCTATTGTCTTTCATTTAAAATGTCACGCACGATGATTCTGCAGCAACACGCCAACGAGCACCACCGATGCCGATACTGGAACCAGTCTCCGTGGAATCTCTAACAAAATGTCTAGCGCGGAGGAAATCTGCTTTGTTTTATTCAATAAAGTGAGCTGTTCGGCCACATTGAGAGCTGACGTAAAGTCAATGTCAACTTCTCTCCACAAACAGCCTGGATAGCCGTGTGATGTCGGCAGCTGGTTATCTGGCTAAGAATAACATTACGGATTGCCTGTTCCAATGGTAAAAGTCCACCACAAAGGTGACACCTAATTCTCGGTGTGATGCGGCTTTATGCTTACCGTGCCTACGAATGAATGGTTAGGGGGGTCTAATAAGAACCTAACCGCAAACGGAGCTTGTGAAGCACCAGGGCCCCCTTCACAGTATTTAGCCCTCGCTGTGCTAACCGGAGCTATGGCGTAGTTGACTTTTGCTTCTCCGAGATAATCGGCTACTCTTATCCAATCTCAACGTGAGTTTAAATAAGAGTGGGGTTATGAATATGTGTTTTACTTAGTTTATCAACAAATTGTTACCTATATGGATTCGCATTATGCGTTTTTTACTATGTACTTTGTGTTTGTTACCTATATGGATTGGCATTATGCGTTTTCCACAGTGTACTCTGTGTCTCGTCCTTGACGTTTGGCTTCAGCTACTCTTGTTCAATCTCAACGTGAGTTTAAATAAGAGTTGGTTATGAATATATGTTTTACTTAGTTTTCATCAAATTGTCACCTATATGGATTCGCATGATGCGTTTTTACAGTGTACTCTGTGTTTCGTCCTTGACGTTCGGCTTCGGCTACTCTTGTTCAATCTTAACGTGAGGTTAAATAAGAGTAGGGTTATGGATATGTGTTTTACTTAGTTTTCATCAAATTGTCACCTATATGGATTCGCATTATGCGTTTTTCACAGTGTACTCTGTGTCTCGTCTTTGGCTACTCTTGTTCAATCTCAACGTGAGTGTGGGGTTATGAATATGTGTTTTACTTAGTTTTTCAACAAGCTGTCACCTATATGGATTCGCATTATGCGATTTTTACAATGTACTTTGTGTTTGTCACCTATATGGATTCGCATTATGCGTTTTTCACAGTGCACTCTGTGTTTCGTCTTTGACGTTCGTCCATTGTTACGTCCTCAGTGTTTTTGTCTTCATTTTCCGTCAGGTAAATGATGAGAAAGGCCAGTGAAGGCTATGGCACAAATCTAACAAATTGAGGGGAACGTGCATCCAGAGCCGACGTTCTGATACCTGATTTTCTTCCATTTAAAATGTCACGCACAATGATTCTGTTTTGTTGTATTCAATAAAGTGAGTATATTTGCTCCACTCCTTTGTTAATATTTATGGGTGCAAATTTTAAGTGTACTCGTTACGAATAACGAAGGGGCGGAGCTAATGAGCTTACTTCATTAGATACATACACGAAAGCAGCTTTCCAGCGCGCGCGAGCCATTTTGTTCGCGATTTCGCAGAGAGCGGTCCAACGGAGTCCCAACATCGCAACCTGCACGTGCGAGCTAGTTAGTTCATGATCCTTCGGAAAGTGTTCTTAGCAGCGACATCAGTGGTGTTCTCTCGCGTAATTGGCGGTTTGCTGTCAATAATCGTGCGGCCGTTGTCAGCACCATCATCCAAATTTCGAAATTCATCCAACAATGATGGCCGTCGGTGATGGTTGCTGCAGAAATCTTGTCGTCGGTGGGAGCAGTACTAAAGCGAAATTTTCTAGCTTACTGATAGTGATTGCAAAGGCGCACCTTATCGGTCCTTTTTCAGGACCATCATTTTATTAAGAAAAAGGTTTTGTTTGCCGTATTGAAAACTATCGCACTAGTGAATTTTTTTCGCAAAATTCTTACTTTCGCTTTGCTGCTGTTAGTGACTGGAAAGGGGCATTGAGAGGAATTTTTCCAGTGGCAACCGTCGACGGGTAGTTGCTGCATAAAATAATTCACAAAGATGGCGTCTGTAGCAAATAAGCGGTAAATCATTGAGTGGCTGTCGTCGGTGACTGCAGAATTGTGAAAGTGCAATTTTCTCTTTCATTTTTCACTCGTTGCCGACAAACCTGCTTAACTAAGATTCTATTGAGCGCTGCCGATGCTGATAACGACCGCACGATGATTTCCAGCAAAACTTGAGGCGATGTCTTCGCCGGTAGCGGTCCAAGTAACATCTGTGATGGCCGTTGGCGGTGGTTGAAGAAAATGTTTATGCTAAGAACAGATTACGATCTGTTTATAACGTAAATATTTTTACACTTTACATAATTTTTGGTTAAAATTTGCGATTGTGTCTTGTACCTATACGATTCTCATTGCACTAATAAGTTTTACGTAGTTTACGTCGAGCGGTCGTGTTTTGTACACAACCCTTCTATTTTTTTCTGTCGCTGAATTAATTTTGAGTGAGATAAAGTTTGCTAAATCAGCAAATAAAAAAATGAAATTCCGATCGCATGTGATTTTAGAATGTCACTAGTTTTGATTTATCGCATATTCTGTAATTTTTTTTTTTTTTTTTTCATGTAACCCGTTGGCAGTCTCTCGACTCAAACTCTACTCCGGGTCCATCCCTGTTATTCCCCACGGTAATTAAATTTGCTTCTATGAGCCTCTATTTTAGATCAATAACAGACGTTCCTAAGCCACGTTGCTCAAATGGTCACTGTTTTAGGCCTGATCCAAATAGTTTTATTAAATAGTCCCCTTCAATAACATGACCGTTTTCACCATTATAACTATCACTGATCACTCCAACTTAACACTAGGTCTATTCCCTGTTGATCCGGTGATTAAATTTGCTTCTACGAGCCTCTATTTTTGATCATTAACAGACGTTTCTAAGCTACGTTGCTCAAATGGTCACTGTTAAGGCCTGATTCAAATAGTTTTCCACAAAATAATCCCGGTAGCATCACTTATTATCGTTTTCACCACCATCACTATCATAATTACTATTGTCCCTGACATCACAAATATCTTATTTACAGTCATGAACACACACACAATGAATCGATCTTCAAAACACGCTGTTATATATCATATAAGAACCGACACTTCTACTAGCTTTCATTGGACATGTACCGAATATTTTACATTATTTCTAGTATAATTATAAAATAATTCCCACTTCTAGCACCTCAACTCAATATTGCATTTCATTCTTCATACTCACTGCGAACATGTTCCCATCCCAAACCAACTCTATATTTTATCTAGCTTCTTCTGACACTATGTCTACACCACCAATACCAACTTGTGTATTAACCTTTTCACTAACACTTGCATAACCACACAACATCACCATTTTCATATCAACAACCATTTTTTTCACAATTTCATCGAGATCAGCAATTATCACTACTATCCCTACTACAATGTTAACGCAAACAAAAACTAGTCAGTCATTTTTTTCTAAATTTGCAGTGTCCATCAAACAAATGAAGCTCAAAAATTAATTAGTTTAACATCTATCGCGAGAGTCAGTCTTATTGTAGATATGATGACAAAAAAAAGAAAACTCGAATAGAAGTGCATTTTGAAACAATAATAACGCACTAGATTTTGATAAATATATCTCGTTTAAAATTTATTTTGGAATCTATTTAGTCTATTTACCAGGCCACACTTCAGAACCGTGCGCCCAGCAATTATCAAAAATTCTCAACTTAACAACACCGAATACTGTTGCTATGGGCCTGTTGGTCTTCAAAAGCTTCGAAATCGCCTCCGAATAAAATTCAACAGGTAATAATTTTACAGACATTTCTTGAGCTTCGAATTTTTGATAGGGTTAGGAAGTCTTATGGTATATCTTTATGTCTATGGATCTACTGTTAATCTAGTCATAATTATGTCGAATGTTTCGCACTGTGTCATTATTACTCTGTCTGTCTTAGTTATCTTATGTTTCCTACGTTATTCAGTTCAATTCTATACTCATTGTAGATTATGTTACGTTTTGATGTCAGTTCATTGTCTCTATTGCTAAAGGTCACCTCCTTTCGGGCGAGTATCCTAGTTCAAGAGTATAAGTAAGTACCGCTTAAGAGTTAAGCAAACGTGAAAAAATGCAGAATGTCTTGATAATATTTTCTACTGGTTAACTCCTACCTAGCTATGTTTAAGCGTGGCTACGACTCATCATCATCAGGGAACGCCTCTGAAAAGTATTGCCGCATAGCAGAGATCATTATCACTAATGAAAAGGACCTCTACCTGTCTGCACCACCATTCAAGGCTCCAAGATACGATTACCGTTGAATCACATGCATATGCGTAAAATCAGTGCATCAATGCCAGATTATATGTGACGCGGCATTAAACAAAAAATAGTCAACATGTGATATCACCACGACAGGATATGTCTTTGGTTGCCATATCAGTGCTAATGGCCCACCCATCGCGGCAAGTTAACCTATCCGAGGGGAGGGAGAAATAATGTAAGAAAAATGCTTGAGAATATCATTTCAAGACCAAAGTCTCAAAACTATCCATACGCTGCTGCAAACAAAGACCCAAACGACGATCCGACGAATCCAACAGCTCTCCCATGCAAACCAACACCATCAACACGCACGCGAGGGTCTCTGCTGTTGACAGTGCTGGTCCGCGCGAGAGCGCCACCAGACTCCCGAAATCGACACTCGAGCTCGAGTCCCCGCCCACAAAGACAAGTCACTGTTCAAACGAATGTTGCCTTAATTGACTCCCCCATCCCGGGCACAGATTCTTTCCGAAGGATATTCAATATAAGTTCCACCGGGAAGCCAAGCACCAGAGGTTGAGGAAAATCAGATAATCCAGCATCAGGCGTTTCGCGTCTGTTATTTAAGCAGTGAAGATGTTATAGGTGATATTCTCAATACGGCCGTTCAGAATGGTTCAGCGGATGTAAATTATGGATCATTATTAGGTCTTGTAATTTTGAACAAAACATTCTGAATACACGCAATAAACTATGAATATTGATCAAAACTGACATTGTTTTTAGTTAAAACTCAAGTATACTAAATACGTAACGGAATAAAGTAGTGTTATTAAAAAAAATTATAATAATTTACATTATAAATTCTGATTAATATCAAGATACTGATCCAACATCACATCTTCAAGGGCTCCTCACAAGCTACACATTTCATTCAGGCACTTTAGAACGTCCATGTAGTAACTTGTTCACACTTGAAATCTGCCTCGACCAAGTTGGCAGAACGCGCCCTTACCCTTTCTGAACCAAAGGGCAGGGATTTATCGCATATTCTGTAATTAGATCAAAATAGTAAATTATATATGAAGTATCCGTGAATTACAAACAGTGGAGGCGCTACAAAAAACAATAAGCACAACAAACAAGCGAGAAAATGGCCAGATAGAAATGTGGAAGATCTAGAAGTTTACCCTTGGGACGCCGTATCAGTCAAAAGTCAACCAAACATCTTGCGATTGTCATCTGTCAATCACCGGCGAAAGTGCCCGGAGAGAAGAAAAAAGTCACGTCCGCAACTAATGCCGCGTCTACCCATCAAACAGCATCCGCCGTGTGATAGCTCTCTGTGGATCCTATCTGGATACCGGTTGGTCGGAAACGAAATACACCTGCTTTGAGTATGCGCTTTTGATATCGTCGAATTCCGGTCGAAAACTAGTTACAGAAATCAATTCTCCCGACGTCGGGAACATTACTGGACAGATGCTGAAGTCGATTGTTTTCGAACAGTGCTGCGGTCTTCATCTCGCAGGACCTAGTGAGATATATTAAATATTCAGATAAAATACGATGGCGTACATTTCTTTTTTACCTCAACGTGGTATCACGGAATACACCGGAATATCGCTGCAGTAGTTAAATCTAGAGACGACATTCTGTGACAGCTTGGTTGGGAAGACCAGCGCAACACAGTGGTGAAGCAAAGTTTGCCAACTTTTGCCATAGCTGCCGGAGCGTCGTCATCGGTCGTCGTCGTCGTCATTGGCCAAACCGCTTTTGTGCTATTTTTGAATATATTTCAAACGCGTTGACGTAAGTCCTACCACCGTTGGAACATTGTATTGTTGTCTGAGTTGAGCTCGCCGGGAAGTAGCAAACTTTCCTCAGTGTGAAAAGCTGTCCTGCATGAAGGGTGGATTGGGTTGTCCACGGTTCCATTTCAATCTAGCTCGACACAAAGAGCAGAATGGTGCCGGTGTCGGTGGGGTGAAGCAGGTTATGGTGCTCATAATTGATTGAATTAGTTTTGCTAGTTTGAGAAAGTTCCTATACAGTGTGATACTATTTCTACTCGTTGGGATGGACAACTCTCGATAAACTACTCTATTCGTTCGGGCGGATAATGCCGCCTGAACAAGATAGAACCAGAGCGTTACTGTCATGATACCACCACGTTGATAGGAAAATGAATAACAACTGAAAAAATAGAAGTGCCGACAGGTGCCAGGTCAAAGTTTTACTGTGGGTAACGTGTAGGGAAGCCATTCACAAACAAAAAGGTTCATCAAACTTTGCTCGTTAAGCGCTAATCAGATGTCGTTACGAGGACTAAAAATTATGATTATTTGGTGTTGACCTGTTTAAATACATTCTGAATAAAAAATAAACTGATAATCAAATTGTATCTTGAAATTAATTTTCCTTCGAAATTAATTTTTAAAACGTTGGATATGGAGAGTTGAATTGTTTATTTCCCATCATTGTAATATTCAAACATACCTACATAGTTTAAATTTTTCGCAACTGGAAGTACTTCCGTATGGGATTAAGTCCTACCAAAAAACGCTAATTTCAAGTTTTGCTTCCGTGGCAATTCAGAGTTTTGATGATTTTTCCGATGACCATCAAATAACTTGATTCAAATTTGAAAAAAAGTGTAGGGATTTCAGACTACTCAAACATGGATTGAGCATTGTTTTCAAATCTGGAGCACCTTACTTTGTGTAATCAAAATTTTATAGAATTATGTCGTTCAAAGAATATAACAGAACAAAGTTATAAACAAAACCGTGTTTCAATATCCTTCGCGAGCCGTCATCGTTTCTGCAAAGTACGTGTTTATGCGACGCACAAGCGCGTTCGCGACCAGTAACACAGACTGACTGTGCGGTTATTTCTGACTTTGTTTCAATCCCGTTTATTTATTCGCCTTTAAAAATAATATTATTTCGCGCATTTATAGACCTTAATGGCGCCCCAAGTTTGCGTACTGCTCTGCCTACCTACTTCTATTTCAGGTGCTGCTGTTGCCACCACTGCAGACTTGTAACGAAAAACAAAACGTTCTGCCTCAAAGTGGATTTGTGATCGTTTGCTGTAGGAAAAATGTTGCGTATTTCTGCCTAAAACATTTGTGCTCAAAACTGCATTTCGGGGAATGGCATAAAAGGCCGAGTATTGTTTGCAGTTCGTCGTGGTCATATGATTAACTTGTCTATTGAACAGAATAATAATTCTCAGATGCGTAGCAATCTGACTGGTAGAAATACTGTTAGTGCGTTTGCTTGTGCAAATGAACACTGAGAATATTTGACCATTTAACACTGTTTTGGACTTCCAATTCAAAAACGTGTTATGTACAATTCATCATTCTGCGATGCTGTATGCCCGACTAGGGGGATCAATCAGTTATTTTTTACTTCACCGATCGTTTGCTTACGGTGACGGTCGTTCTTGTTGTACCGTCCGCCGTGGAAGGTCAGTGTGGGAAAGTGTTTATGATGCGCAAGCTGAACTGCTTTGGAGGCTACACACTCCGTAAATAAAAGTGGACCGCCCCAGTTCACATCATGGGCACCAACGGAGTGCTAAGCGGTTGGAATGAAACTGCGCGTGTAGCTCCATTAGAATTATTCGATAATTAAAGACTAGGGCCAAATAAATTGCGATTTGATGATTTCGGAAAACTCACCTTTCATCCCGGCCGTAATGACTTTCCATCAAGGGTATGAAAAACCCGTTTGGTTACAGTTGAGCATGCTTGAGCTTATCGTTTTATATCAGTACAGCCAGAATCTAAACATGCGGAAAGGATTAGGCTCCAAATTCCTTTTTTATCGTTATCAGTTCCACACGGCAGACTTGCTGGCGCGGTGCACCCGAGATAATCCTTTGCTTACGCCATATCTCAATGCCATCGGCATTGTTGGACGTCAGAAAATGGATACCACCCTCGTTAGTAGCGGGAATAAGCATAGGCAAACATCGATGAGGTGGAGGAATGTGACACAGCTGGTGTCGTCGTCGTCGTTAACCAACGCAACGCGGGCGAAGAAAGTCGTTTTCACTGCTTGTCTTTGCCTCAACGAACGGCCGGCCGATTTGACCGGATGACGATCACACGCGGCCCACATCAACTAACCGGTCGGTCGTCGTTGTTTTGAGAATGAGACCTAGTTAGCCGTGGACCGCAAAATTAAAATAGTGGAACGGATAAAGAAACGATTGGTAATATATGGGGACTAACCTAATAATAAATGGTGTTTACCAACAGCGCGATGTTTTATTTCAAAGTCTCGGGTGTGTCGCCATCTAATCCAATCCAATTGCGCGAGAGGAGAAGATGGATTCATTGTTTAAGATTTCACAGGCATGAAGAATACGAATTAGAAGTCGTGATTTGTGTTTTTTTGTGAGATAGAATTTGAGTCAGGTGTTTAGTTGGTTTGATCTAAATCTAAAATATACTCTAATTCAGTTAAGTATGTTTATAATTATCTTTACATCAGTACAGCTTAATTTGGGAGTAAAACTAATTTAGTAATTTTTAAAATATGTATAACTTTTATTCTAATCAAAACTCGACTAGTGATGTTTTAGAAAAATGTGAGCTCTAAAAATGCGTTTTGATAAATGTAAATTTTTGCTACGATAATTATTTCCAAAGCTATGAAATTTTTGAAGTCAAGTTCACACTGATTTCAATTGCATATAGGGGAGATGGTGGCAAACCGAATCACAATGTTAAGTACTCTTCTGAAAGTTCAGACTTCATACTACTAAGAAGTGAATGTATCGTTAAGGAAAAAATCATAAACAAAGAATTGGCGTAATTCACAAATCGGGACTGATCTGCTTTGGGCATAACTTATTTTGTAAACAAACATTGTTTTAATAATTCCGTAGAGTACACAGTGGTTGAAATCCCAAAAACCCAGATTAACCCACCTAGCGGTGATGGTGCCTTTCTTGCGCAAAAAGGCAATAAATGTAGCCTTTACGCTTACACCTCGTTGATGTACAAGAAAGGCAAAACAGTTACACCGTCTAATGTTATGATAGAAAATTTACACCAGTAGACGACAGATGGCGCTGCCAAAAGTTTCTCGAATTTCTTATGTTCGAATTTTGACTTTTGAACAATTTCATAGTACTATGAAACTGAACGAACATACTTACGCCTAAATGCGTGCAACACGAGCATCTTCATAGTACGATGAAACTCTTAATGGGAGCAAGCCAAGGATAAACTTTAGAAATATTCATAAATGCAAGGCATTTTAGCCTTTCTCGTACAACAAAGTTGTACCAAAAGGCTATCATTTCACTCCAAAATCGAACTTTTTATAGAAGTCTCGGAGACCCATGATGTTATATACCAATCGACTCAGCTCGTCGAGCTGAACAAATGTCTGTCTGTCCGTGTGTATGTATGTGTGTGCACACGAAAACCGAAAAGCATTAGCCACTTTTTCATATAGTAATTCTTAACCGATTTTCTCGCAACAAATTGCATTCAACGGGGGACAAACCCTAGTTGATCACTATTGAATTTGATAACGATCGACCATTGCGTTTGAAAGTTATTAAGAAAATGGAATCGAACTATGTAAGCGCCATATAAGGTTGGTGGCTTGGCTAAATGCGAGAAAGGCAGTGTCACCACTCGGTGAATTAATTTGGATTTTTATAACACATTATTGTTTTGTGTAACTATGTCTCATCACTAGTTTAATATTATCTATTTTTGCAATTCGCAATTATTATGAAATTCAATAGTGATCAAGAGCGTTTTAGTCTCTGTCGGATACAACTTGTTGCAAGAAAATCGGTTCAAAGTTTCTATGTGAAATTTGGCTAATGTTTTATATGGCATTTTGTGCACACACACATACACACACGCACACACGGACAGACAGACATTTGCTCAGCTCATCGAGGTATATAACACTATGGGTCTCCGGGCCTTCTATCAAAAGTTTGAATTTGGAGTGAAATGATAGCCTTTCGGTACAACTTAGTTGTACGAGTAAGGCAAAAACCGTGATAGTCAGCTTTTTCCTTTTCTCGTACAACGAAGTTGTACCGAAAGGCTATCAAAGGCTCCGCCTCTGAGACCCATAGTGTTATATACCAATCGACTCGGCTCGTCGAGCTGAGCACATGTCTGTCTGTCCGTGTGTATGTATGTGTGTGTGTATGTGTGTGCACAAAAGCTAAAAAAAACATTAGACAACTTTCCTTATAGTAATCCTGAACCGATTTTCTCGAATCAAGTTTTATTCGACAGAGGACCAACCCTTGTTGATCACTATTGAAATTGATAACGATCGGTCATTGCGTTTAAAAGTTAAGAAGAAAATGGTACATCGAACCATATAATCTCCATATAAGGTTGGTGTCTTAACTAAATGCGAGAAAGGCACCACCAACGCTAGGTAGATTAATCTGGGTATTCGACCGAATAGTATTCGGTATGAAATCGTGTTTAAAATGGCATAGTATGTTCAGCAAGTATGTTGCATACATCAAGTGGTATCGTATGGGAAAATTTGAATGGTCGAATGTTCGAGGTCAATAATGTTCTAGAAACATATTCAGCACATAAAAATACAGCATTCAGCTACTAAATCATAACAATAATTTCAATTGTTAGAAGGAAATTCGAGATTTACGAACAAAATTACACATTTTTCACACCAAAATATCTCGCAAGGTTGCAAAAAGTGGCAGCCAAATCAATGCACATTCAAAAGATAAGCTTCAAAGCTTTCTATTACAAGTGGTTTTTTTGTATCTCGTTGTATCCTCGTCAGATATTTGTTATTGAAAAATAACTATTTTTCTACATGTTTAAGCCAGTCTTTGGTATAAGATAAATATGTCAATATATAAATATGTTTCTACATCTCGAGAACCTCCCTATCTCTATATATCTCTATCTCGATGTGTTCTGATCATATTTTGTTCAGGATTCACTCTCCCTATGTCGATATGTTCAAAGTTTAAGGCTACTAGACCATCTTTGGATAATAACAAATATATCAACAATAAGAAATGACATTTGTTTTGTTGTCGTTTTTCATTGCAACGAGCTTTTTTGAATCTAGTACCCATTTTAATTTTCCTCCCATTCCTCGATCTCTCCCTATCTCGATGGTCCCTTCAATATCGAGATGTAGAGAGGCGACTGTATTAATATTATCTTCCCGAGAGAGTAGCTCCATTTGTTTGATTTTGAAGGTATTGAATATGCCTTAAAATGTGTAATTATTCACTTAATTGCCGCTCACGAAATATTGTTCACTATATTCAATGCAGCCTAAGCTTTCACACAACTATTCGACAATGTTTGCCATTTCCTTCCCTGTCTTGTCTTCTTCTGTGTCGGTAAGATGACATCCGCCACGAGACATTGCTACTTATTTAACCTTTCTACAGTGCTAAAAAAACTCACTCTTACGGTATTCGGGTCATATTGACCCGGATTTGACTTAGCAATATATCAGGCATTTCTCAGCCAAATTCACATGTTTATGTAACCAACATAATCGTCAGATAAATTTTTTTCCGAAACTGACCTCAGATTGTTGATCGGCCAAACCTACATTTTGTAATCGTCTTGAGTCAAATTCCTGCTGTTATTCCTCGCAACAATACGCTTCTAAGATAAACAACATCTCATAACCAAATTCAGAATCGAGAAAATTTCATAGGATTCTTAGAATTTATCATTCTCCGAACGGTCCGTTGTCTGCGGAATCCCGATCAAAATGGCTCGTGCGCGCCGAAAAGCAACTTTCTTATATCTAATAAAGTAATTCCATTAGCCCCGCCCCTTCATTAATCGTTATGAGTGCACATTATATTTACACCCATATCAGATCACAAAGGGGCGGGGCTAACGAGCTTAATTTATTGAATACAAAAAAGATGCTTTCCGGCGCAAGCGAGCCATTTTGATCGGGACTCCGCAGAGAGCGATTGAACAAGATTTTACGCAGAGCGGACGCAGCGGAGCGAACACAGCAGCACGAAGGCGCTCTGGTAGCATTTTCAAAGGAAACAACGTCGTCGAACAATAACAGCACGAAGTGGAATTCTAACGTCAACGTTCCGACAAGCATTTGGTTGCAGTTAGTTATTGGAAAGGTGCATTGGGGACACAAAATAGGTCCTTCTTAGGACCAGCATCTTTTGAACAGACAGGGTTGATTGCAAAAATGGACTGTTTCGGTGGAATCGGCGTTTGGCGTGATAGTTTGGTTGTTGTGAGCTTTCCATTCATTCGAACAAATTTATTTGCGACGCCACTCACTAACGCGCGCTTATGATTCTGCTATCGAAGGGTAACTTTCTGTCAACGATAAACTATTAATTTTGGAATTTTATGAACATTCTTGCATCTCGGATCAATCTACCCTTGTGTAAAATAACGGTACTGTAAAGAACCGATATTTTTCCAATAATGGAGCTTTCCAATCCTCAACTACAACAGAACATAATCAAAATCTTGTGAGGAAATTCCATTTGACTGCTACTGACGCCATCCATTCGAACAAATTCATTGCATCATTTCCCTCCGACGCGCGCTTGTGGTTGTGCTACCAAAGGGCAACTTTCTGTCGTCGCCAAACGATTAAGTCTTGCACTTTGAAGAAAATTCATCTCGAATTAATCTTCTTTTGTATAAAATGGTAACCCGGAAAAAATCGATATCATTTCTAATAACTAACGAAACCAAACCAAAGAATCTTGCCAGAAAATTTCACTTTCCGTCGACAAGGGCCAAATCGATGAAGACGCCACCTTAGTGACAAATGTCGTTTAGCTGCCTTACTTTTTCAAATGGCTAATTATTAAAAACAATAAATCTTTCCAAAATCGTCATTGTCGTTTAAACGGAAAAATTCGAAAACTTAAGCCGAACAGTCTGTTTGTCTGGGTAAAAAATTTCCCAATGGTCAAAACCTCTTCTTGGGTAAATAGTTTAAGTCCTGAAAAGGACTGTTTGAAAATTATTCTTGAAGTCCCGCTCACTTTGCTACCAGCGCTATAGAAAACGATGCATGTACGCTTCCATCGCGGGCGGAAGTCGAACGTTGCAAATTAATATATTTGTGTTTCGCGCCACCTCCGATTCTGCTTATTTTTCCTTTATTCCGGACATTTTTTAGCATAATGTCTTCTAGGATTCTGGTGATATCCACTTCAGTGGCGATGCGGCCGATGAGTCGTCCCTTTTCCACGGTTGGTTCATCTCACTGAGAGCTACTTTCAGTTTCTTGATTCGGTTGACCTCCGAGCAGTTTGCGCAATGCTAATAAATTTACACAAATTATGATTAAAAATACCCTCCATTTCGTATAGGTACGTAGTCCTACGTCACTCTTGCGTACAACCCAATTGGGCTGCACCTTTGACTTTTTCTTTTTTTTATGTCTTTATTAAGGAGACTTTCAGCCCGAGGCTGGCTCGTCTCCAATATTCTAAGTTCTCCAAATCATTCTAGAATTCAAAACAATTGGTGTTTGAATGTTCTAAATCAGAGGTTTCCAAAATTTTGGATATACGACCCACATAGCAGAATTCCATATTGCTTGCGACCCACCAGGTACTAAATACATTGATTTTTAGAAATTAGATAAAAATAAGTTCGCGTTAGATTGAACAAATCATAATAAATTGCCAAAGTTTCGTTTTTTTTTGTATTTGAATTGGATGGGATTGAATTTGGGTTGGATTTGGCTTGGATTTCAAATGGAATTTAATTAGATTTTTGTGTGTCTTTATTAAGGAGACTTTCAGCCCTGGGCTGGCTCGTCTCCGATTTATTTAGATTTGAATTGGAATTGATTTCGATTGAATTTGGATTGTGTTGCGATGGGATTTTACTGGATCTGGGTTGGATTTAGATTGGATTTGGATTGGATTTGAATTAGATTTGGATTGTAATTGGATTTGAATTAGATATGAATTGGATTTAAAATGGAATTGAATTAGATTTAGATTTGATTTGAATTGGATTTGGGTTGGATTAACATTGGATTCGGATTGAATTTGGATTGGATTTGAATAAGATTTTAATTGGATTTCAAATGGAATTTAATTAGATTTTATTTGTGTTTAACTTAATGTAAAATTTAAAAAAAAACACACACACAAATAAAGACATAAAAAAATTAGATTTGGATTAATTAGATTGAATTTGATTTGATTTGGATTGCGTTGCGATGGGATTTTCCTGGATCTGGGTTGGACTTAGATTGGATTTGGATTAGATTTGATTTGGAATTGGATTTGAATTAGATTTTTCAATTTGATTTGAAATGGAATTGAATAAGATTTGATTTGAATTTGATTTGGGTTGGATTAAGATTGGATTTGGATTGAATTTGCATTGGATTTAATTTTATATTAAATTTGATTTGAATAAGATTTGGATTGGATTTCAAATGGAATTTAATTAGATTTGGATTTTAATTGAATTTGATTTGGATTGAATTTGGATTGTGTTGCGATGAGATTTTCCTGGCTAGATTGAAACCGTTTTTGACAGCAGTCTTCCATTACAAACAGCTTCAAAACTGAAATTTATTATCTATTAATAAATCATAAACTTAATATCTTCTGCTTCTTCAATGGCTCTAAATTCTAACTGGAACTTAGCCTGCTTTTCAACTTAGTATTCTATTAGCATTTTCTTAGTTATTAATTGAAAGTTTTTTTATGCCCGGGTTTGGATGGGATTTGAATTAGATTTAAATTGGAATTGAATTTAGATTAAATTCGATTTTGATTTGAATTGAATTTAAACTGGATTGGTTTAGGTTTTGGATTGGATTTGGGTTTAGATTTGTATTGTATTAGACTTTCTTCCATTTGCTATCGTATAATAAAAGAAGACCATTGACATCAAAAAAATTAATTAAATACGCATTCAATTAAATCGCTGTTTTAAACAACTTTTCAAAATAATACAAATTGAAATGCAGATCAATGTTTATACTAACATTCAGATACTTTATATAATTATATATGTTTCATCCAAACCATTGAAGAAACTACTATAGAAAATATGATACATGGTTCTAAATATATACCATTTTGTTCAACCATCGTTTATGAGTGACCTCTAAACATGAATTTCAAGCATAAATATCTAAAAAACTGCTTTTAAACATTTTCAATTCAGTTGTAACTTCATTTGAAATTGTTTTGATGTTCGATTCCATCCCGACTTGGTGTTCACCCTCACAGGGTGTCGATCTTACCCGCACCCCAGCCGGTTCGGCTTGAAAATGGACTCTTCGCGTTTTCATCGGAAATCATATTCTATCGAGAAATATTGTCGTAATATTCCTAAAATGCCTCTTAGACTGATGCATAAAGGGCCAAATTATGCTTGTATGAAATTTTTAGACCGTAAAATGGCTTCATAGATTGAGGAGCTGTAAAGTAGCTTAAGGTGTCGGTTTTATCCACTTTTTCCCTATTGGGTGGATTTCTGAGAAAAACAGCAATAAAATCGTTCATGCGAATCGACGATTACAGGATGTAGGTGTTGCCGATCAACAATCTGAGGTTAGTTTCAAAAAAGCTGACGATCATTTTGGGTATACATAAACATATGATTTTCGCTGAGATATTGCTAACAGTGGCGTCGCGTAACCTCACTTTATTCTATACAGTTATTCTATACATTTCGTGCTAAAGAAAATTCCTTAAATTTAAGTCCAGTGCACAGGGAGATTGAGGTTAGGGAAACGCCACTGATTGCTAAGTCAAATCCAGGTAAATATGACCCGAACACCGTAAGTGTGAGTGAGACCTTTGGGAACGTCATGTAAAGTAGTTCAACGCTTAGGAACATAGTTTTCCACGAAATAGGAAAAGTTAAGAAGTTTCAGACCTTCACATTGTTGCGTTAAAAAGTTATTACAATTTGAAAGTGCGATTCGGATCATATTGACCCGAACACGTTAGGAAGGTTAATATTCATTAGAAATTAATTAATTGATTGACTGTGTAGATAAGCTATGAAACCCTATTTGTGTTTTTCATGAAATTTTGAAAAATTCGAGATGTCGACGATATTTTTTTGTTATGCAAATTAGCTACAGTTTTGATTTGGAGCCCATTTCATTAATGATTTGCAATCATTTTGCATATCTAGATAATATTAGTCACATAAAATTGTCAAATATTGAGGAATGACTTGAACAATAATTATACTACATTTGAAACGCCCTCTCAGGAAACGGGGAACGGGCGTAATGACATTTTATTCCTCTATAATTATTATTCACCAAATCATTAATCCGATAAAACGCAAAGAAATAAGGAACAAATCTCGAGCAACATATGATTAACTGAACCGAGAAAAATGAGGTTCAAGTTTTCTATTTAATTCATTGATTGAAGTAGAAACTCATTTCATTGCCAAAACATGTCAATCCTATACGTAAATGGTTATATTATAACAGCATATTAAGATTAATTGAAAAACCATTCGAAATATACAAAATTTCAGCTAAAACAAAAATCGCGCCGTTTACTAGCATACCAGCAACACGTCTGGTTTTTAAGCCGTTTGCTAATCTAGTACCTCGGATTTGTTTAGATTTGTTAGCCAGAGCAGTTCTGCTATGCGATATATCGAAAACCTAATAAGAATATGTATACATTTTAAATTAACTTGAAGCTAGTTTTTCTAAAAAACAATATAAAGTGAAAAACCTAAAAACCAAAGCAAACATTATGCATGGTAGATAAGGGCGCCAAACAAAGAACTTAAAAACCACTATGGTGTAAATGGTTCATGAGACGTTCATTTAAAATAGTAATAAATGTGTTTCTTAAGAGATATCATGTACGGAATTTTACCTAGGTTGAAGAATCATTTACAAAGCAATCGTTTATGCTAGAAAATCAAAAAATCATGGTTTTGGTTTATAGGCCGTAATCATATGTTACGCGAGAAATGATCTTGATTCTTGATTTATATTTGTTTGAAGAGGAATGTTAAATCAGGAAATGTTCAAATGCATAAACCATAACTTAATTCAAAAACTTAAACTTTAGTTAAAAACACTGATCAGTGTCAGTACATCAGTGGAGGGATAAATACAAGAGAAGAAACACATCAGTCATCCAACCAAGACTGGTCTTCTTCACGTAGAAGCGCTAATAACTTATACAAAATTCACACATTTTGTCGAACTCTATGAGCCGTATTGAAGCAGCTGATCGCATGCCCAATAAGTGCAATTCTGAGAGGAGGACGATATGATTAGCAAGTCAGCCGTCTTCTGTCATTACGCAAAATAAACTATTCCCCTTCGGTCCTCTATCTTCCACACATGGATACCGTTCTTCCACTACTGTTTCGCTATATCCCACATGATGGAACAAACACAAACCAGAATCTCAAATATCTCACTACTTGGGCACTCACTTGATATCGAATAATTTCATTCGAAGTTGGGCGAGATGTTGCCTGCCGTCGGTTCACGACTCACTTCTGATGTTGTACTCCCCTGTCTGCTTGGTTGCAATCTTGAACTATCTCACTCGCTGTCAAGCTAAAGGTAAGTACTTGTAATATTTGGACCCGAAACTGCCTCCGGCGGTGGCGCTTTGCTGACTTCTACTACTCTGTGACTGGTTGGCACTACACACTTATTAGACATGCACACATACAGACGGCACCACCTAAAGCTGTTTCTTGATCTACGCTTTGCTTAGTTTTACGACGAAAATATTCACTACAGCTATGTCTTCGTCCCACCACTAGCTTCAGTCGTAGTCTTCTTTCGTAGTTTCACTATTTTTGCCGCGACTTGTTTTAGTAGACCATTTTGGGCTCTTTCACTTTATGATTGAGAAACTGCACCTTGATTGATTTTCCAATCGACTTTCGGTAACTTCTGGTTTCGTGTGAAAGCAACGCTTAGTCATTCATTGAATTAGAAAATCGATTCTACACTCCTCCGATGAAATCACATTCCACAGTCTTCACCGCTGCAGTCGCAAAAATTCCATCGACTGGTCCATCAATTTCCCGAAAAATCACACCTCCCATGCCCTCATCGAATTATCCAAAGTGTTCACCCGGAATCAGGAACTGAACTGAACTCACTCCCGTTTCACTGTGGCCCGACGACCCCATAAAAATAGCTCCCGGGTCTCTCCTTTCACACTGTGACTGTGCCACCACCCGTACTACTCGCAATCTCGAATATGCAAAAATCTCCTTCATTAGCCAAAATCATTCGAATAATACGACGCCGTCACTGTCTTACTTTTTTCGCTGGTTTCGCTCGACTACGCCACACAGCAGCAGTCTACTAGTGACTGCTTTCAACTCAACTGCTCTGCTGGGACTGAAATTTACCTACACCCCTCCCACTCCGAAAATATACACACACGACACTGCACGGTGGGGCGTTCGTTCACTTTTTTTTGGAGAAACATAATTGAACTACGATGTACAATTAGGCCGTTACGAATATTTAATTAAAATGATG
Source organism: Armigeres subalbatus (assembly GCF_024139115.2). Lineage (NCBI taxonomy): Eukaryota > Metazoa > Arthropoda > Insecta > Diptera > Culicidae > Armigeres > Armigeres subalbatus. The sequence goes on from NC_085141.1 coordinate 244,717,531, forward strand.
TCATACTGGTCTCCGATAGGTTAAGGGAGGATAATAAAAAATAAATATTAACCCTTAAAGGCGCAAGGCGATTTTTTTAGAAATCGTCGAAAGTATTTTTAGCGTAAACTACCATTAAAATCATTAACATTAAACGTATTTTCGGTTTGTTGTTTTAAAACAACATTGCGCATTTAAGGGTTAAAATGAAAAAAAATAAAAAAAACTCCACGGATTTGTTACAGAATGTTTAGAAAATTTTCAAAATTATCCGAATATTTTTTGTTGCCCCCTCAAAATATTAGTTTTGGTCAAAAAAAATCTGAAGGGGGAGACATAATTGTTTTTTTTTTTATTTGTACCGGACATATAACTATTTCAAGGTTGAACATTTTCTTTTTCACGTTTCCCGATGAAAACAAATCTCACAAATTTCTCTCCAGTGCGCTTGAAAGAGAAAGATGATTAAACGTCAGCAACCCTTATTGACAAATCCACCTTGCAATAAGCTTCTCGAGAAAAGTATTAAGGATCAGAAATCAGTCAGTTTTAATTTACAATTTTTGTTGAAATTTTATATATTTGTGCATGCAGAACATTGGTCTACACATAAAATGAGAGACATGAGAGTGAAATTACTAAATGCCACAAGATGTTATGACGTAATGTCATTTGACAATATTTTTGGCTTTCAATCGTACGGTTTTAGATTTAGAGCAGTAGTCGGGTTGTAAGTTAAACCAATTGCTGAAAGATCTTTACGACCATCTAACAAAAACTATAAAAGACGAATGGTGAAACGGTAGAACGCATAACAAATCAAACATGTTATAGTGTGTTAGGCTGATGACATACTGGGAGCGAAGAGAAGCGAAGCGAAGAGGTTGGAGATAAGCAATGCGAAGTGAAGCGGCGATCAAAGCGAGCCATGACATTTTGAAAGCGTTTTTCAGAGTGTTGATCTCGCAACAAATTCAAGTGTAAAAACATGGATTTCCTCAGATGCAGAATATTTTGCCTCTCCAAGCACAAAGAGCAGAGTGTTGGGGAGGTTTTTAGAATGTCGCTATAGAAAACCGATTTTATGATGTGAGCGATTATCACCACATACAAACAGGCGTAAGGCGTAGCTTTGGTAACAACTTTTTGGGCCATGTTTTATTCTTATTTTACGTTTGCTCCTATGGAAGATCCATTAATAACGTTACGGGAAATTTTCAATACCAACCCCAAAAATTGCGCAAACCCGATTTTCGTTGAAGTTGTTTTTTCTGCGGTTATCTAGATTTACGCAATTTAACGGGCTTTTCAAGGTACACGGTACGTATCTCCCGCGTAAAAACAGACTCCAGTGTAAAATCAAATATCAAAGCGATTGAACAAAATAATTTCTTTCGTTTCAAACGCGCATTACCCTGATCTCTGGTGTAGGTCTGTCGGTGATTTGGAGACACCAATGGACTATGTTGAGTCTATGAAATTCAGCTCTGTTGTGACTTTGTGAGTTGAACGATGTTCGGAATCACTATCGGACCAAAGAAGCTTGTGTGAAGCGGTCGATGGTCGGAATCGCTATACATACAGTTTTATCCAATTATTTAATACCGTTCTAACAATTTTAACAAAATAAATATAGAAAAGAAGGAAAGGAATGGTTGAGAAAAACAGAAATATCTTTATTTAAATTCAACAAAACACGGACGCGTGTACATCGATCGGATCACTCGTAGACACTGATTTTTGCTTCGCTTTTTTCCGGGGGTCCACCAATCGTCCCACACGGCCACTCCTGACATCACTTCCGGCCCGGAAGTGACCAAGGTTTCAGGGAATCTCCAGATGTTGAAGTCTTGTTCGGTCCCTCCGATTCGGGATCCAACTTTCGAACTTCGTAACGGTCATATGGCCAAACGCCCACGATCTCATAGGGTCCAAAATACTTCGGCTTCACCTTTTGACCGACACCAAATTGCGTCTTCGGTATGGCCACAACATCACCGAGCTTGTACTTCTGCAACGATTTTCTTCGGGTATTGTAATATTTTTTGTTCTCTTCCTGGATATCCTGGATGTTTCGATGAGCCACTTGCCGTAATTCGTTGCGCGACTGTTGGAAATCCTCCTGTAGCTCCTGTTGCAGTATTTCCTGTAACACTTCGTCTTCCTTCGTTTTCATCTTTGTGCCGATCAAGAGTTCAAACGGGGACATTTGAATCGCTCGCTGCCAGCTGTTATTTAGACATTTTTGAACACTGGCAACATGATTGAACCATGCTTCTGGTTTATCAATCGACAACTTCGTCAGCATCGGGATTATAATACGGTGAACGCGTTCCACCTGACCATTACCACGTGGAACTCCCGTTACAATCGTATGCAACTCAATGTCTTCTTCGGAACAAAACTTGGTGAATACTTTCGACGTGAATGCTGCACCGCGATCACTTATAATACGACGAGGATTCCCAAACGTGTCGAAAATGATCCGTAGTTTTTTCAACGTCTCTTCGGCTCCTGTAGATTTCATTGGAAATAACCACACGAATTTCGTGAATCCGTCAATGACTGTCAAAATGTAGTTATAAGCTTTTCGAGTCGACGGCATCGGTCCGAGGTGATCCACATGTATCGTATCTAACGGAATGTCACCCTTCGGAATAGGCTTCAGTTCTCCTTCTGGTTTGCCGCGTTTTTTCTCACCGACAATACACGGGACACACGTGGCAATACAGCTCTCCGAATCGATTCGCTCCTTTGTTTTTTTCACGCCAAAATGCCCCTTCTCGTGAGCGGTTCGTATGATCGTCATTTCCATTGATTCCGGTACGAAGATTCGCCAGTTCTTTCTGTTACCTTCGTATAGGACTCCATTCCTGAGGCAATACCCATCATAATTGCCGTTACATTCCAATTCCGCCATAATTGCCTTGGACTTTTCATCATTTTGCTGACTTTCGGAAATTTGCGCGCTAACGGATGCAGAGATCACTAGTACATTCGCTCTCGACAATGCATCGACGTGCTGCATCTTTTCTCCGGGGCGATGCTCTACGTCAAAATCAAACTCGGCCAGGTCAACTATCCATCTGGCGATTCGAGCGTTCATCTTCTTCTTTGCAAGTGAATCCTTGAACGCCCTGCAATCCGTTACGATCTTGAACCTCCGTCCTAACAGGTAACATCTGAATTTTTTGACTGATTCAACAACTGCCAGAGTTTCTTGCTCAAAGGAGTGGTAATTTTGTTCGGCATTACTTGTTAAACGGCTGAAATAATAACAAGGATGGAACTTACCATCGTCCTCCGCGCGTTGCATGAGAATGCCAGCCAAAGCAAATTTGCTAGCGTCCGTATGAACCTCGGTCTCGGCATCAGGTCGGAATATTCGCAGTACTGGGTAGCTTGCGAGAATTTCTTTAATGCGATTAAACGCCGCAATCGCTCCGTCATCGAAATAGAACTTGCTATCTTTTTTCAGCATACTTGATAGAGGGCGTGCAACGTTAGCAAACGAGGGTATAAACTTACGGAAGTAGTTTGCCAGACCGTAAAACCCTTGCAGCTGCTTTACCGTAGTTGGGATCGGGAACTGTTTAACTTTTTCAATCTTCCCAGGTGCTGGTTCAACTTGGCCATCGTGAAGTACGTAACCAATATACTCCGCACGTCGCTGCAGGAACACACACTTTCTCCAATTGAACCTCAAACCCGCCTTCTCAGCCACTTTAAGCACTTTTTGTAAAGCTACCAATCCTTCTTCTTCATTCGCCGTCGGTATAATAATGTCATCGACAAAGGCTACGATTGTCCCGTCGTTGATCAAGTCTTTTAGCACTGTGTTTATGAAACGCCCGAAAGCATTTCCACTGGTACACAGACCGAATGGAGCACGCAGAAACTCGAACTGCCCGTCGCTTGTTACGAATGACGTGTATTTTCGACTTTCTTCGGAAACCGGTACGTGGAAATAAGAATTTTCCAAATCCAACGTAGTAAACACTCGCGCGCCAGACAGCTTGTCTATTTGTTCTTCCACATTTGGCATGGGAAACTTGTCACGAATCATCTTCTTATTGATCTCGCGATAATCAACGCATACCCGTCGTGAACCATCTTTTTTAGGCACTACTACCACGGCACTCGCGTACTCGCTCTCGGAGGGCTGAATTATGCCGTTTTCCAACCATTCGTCGATCTGCACTTTAACAACATCCTTCTCGAGAGGAGCCAAACGCCGCGGATTAACGCACACTACATCATTATTGCACAGTCTTATTTGAAGCTTATTCGTCGCTGTAACGGTTGCGGCCGGCCGGTAACTATCGATGAGAGCCGAAACCTCATCACGATACCGATATGGTACGACAATTTCGCTTTCACCAACAAACTCTTCGATCTTTCGGATCCACTTTGCATCATGCGATGGCTCTTCCGTGGGTTTCCTTTTAATGTGTACGCCTTCCGAGGTAATCGAGTAGTCAACACTACGAAGAAAATCCATACCAACCAACATCTTCACGTCGATCGCTTGCTGCGGCACAACATAAACAAGGATCTCGAACTCTTCATTCTCGATTGAAACATTAACGATCGATTCCCCACACACATTTTTAACATCTCCTCCATAACCGCGCACTTTCATGTCGGACTTCTTCGGATGTGCTCCGTTCTTCGCCAAAACAAACCATAAATCACTTCGGATCAAAGAAATCTCGCTTCCTGTGTCGACTGTCGCATCAACATCGTGTTCACCGATTTTCACCAATACTTTTGGGATGGTACTCGTGGCGTTTTTCAGTGTGTTGACATTCGACGCACTTTTCTTTACGCCGTCGTGCTGTTTCGATTTTTCACCCGTCTTCGAGCAGTTACGCGACAAATGTCCGAATGAATTGCAGTTAAAGCACTTCGGCCCGTCAGCTTTCTGTGGGCAATCACCCGCTATGTGTGAACTGCTACCACAGTTAAAACAATGCTTTTTCGCACTAAACCGCTCCGATGGCTTTCTCATCTCTTTCTCGCGTTGGTCCTTCTTTTTCACTTGAGCGTCGCTTGGTTTTGGTTTTCCACCACTCTTCGTTTGAACTTTTTCGAAGTTGAGAAGTTTCTCCTTCAGCTGTCGAATCGATTGTGCTTCGTAAAGCAACGATCGGTGGAACTCATCGTCGGTTATACCATCAACCACATACTCACAAATACTCGGCTCGTCGAGGTCGATCGACAAGGCGATGCGTTGCATTTCGTAAATATAATCACGGATGGCTTCGTTCGGCTTTCGTTTTCTTGCAGCCAACTGTCGGTGGACGTCACTGGCGCGGACGAATGGAGCAAACTCTTTGATGAGGGCACTCTTTAGCTTTGCGAACGAAGTTAGGTTACGTTGCGCAAACATGAATCGGCGTGCTGTGCCTATCATCTTTTTCCTACACATGATGAGTTTTTGTTCATCGTTCCACAATGCTATTTTAGCCATTGCTTCGAATTGTGATATCCATAGCTTGACGTCCTGTCCATCTTCAGCACCGAACGTTTCGATGCTGTCTTCCACATCTCTGAATGAGTACGGCTGCCGCTGCTGGTTTGCAAACCGATCTACAGGCGTGGAAACACATCTACCGCCCCTTGATAGAGCCGTGAGAAATTTTGCAGAGTTCTCACTACCACTACCATCGTTTTCGCACGAATCATCGTTTTCGTCGTCTTCTTGGTCGTTGTTGGCATCGTCATCGGCATCTCTATTGCCGACACGATCGCCTTCGTCGTGTGCACTGTTGCCATGGTTTTCGTTGTTCGGCCGTTCACCGATACAATCGTCTTCATTACCAGTACCATCATCGTGCAGTTGCGTATTCCGTACCCCATCGTTGGTACGCGAAAAACCTTCGTTTGCAACTAGCGTCATGTCGTGGTACACGATTCTTTCGGCCATCTCTTTTTTACATCCTTCCACGGACAAACCACGTTTCTCGCACTCGCGTTCGATGCCGGTTTTTGTGAAAACCTTGCACAGTTCGTCCACTTTCTCCGCCATTTTGGTTTCAGCGCAGCGTTCCGGTGAAAGAATTTCACTTAATTTTCACTTTTTTAACGCGACGACCGGACAATTTCTCGATTATTCCTTCCCGGACGAGCCCCCATGTAGAAAAGAAGGAAAGGAATGGTTGAGAAAAACAGAAATATCTTTATTTAAATTCAACAAAACACGGACGCGTGTACATCGATCGGATCACTCGTAGACACTGATTTTTGCTTCGCTTTTTTCCGGGGGTCCACCAATCGTCCCACATAAATATTATGTTTCCGAAATCTTTCGTTTATTATTTGGTTCTACTTCCTAACTCTCATAGTGGTTAACGGATTTATCTATCTAGGAGTCATCTCCGCGATACATACTGTGTAGTTGGCCTCGCAGTATGACAAGAAATGTGAAGGAATGCAGAAACCATCATCTTTCAGGATGACTTCAAGTATAGGCCAGGGCTGGTAGCGACCAATGCCTCTCAAAATAAATAATGACTTCAGTGACCACAGCTGACGAAAAAAGGGACCAAATAGTGACTTAAAGTTGCAGAAAATGTGACCAAATAGTAACTTTCAGTTTCAGTTGCAAGTTCGATGAGACGAAATCAAGCGTTTTTAGGTCGAAGGAGAATATTTTTTTCGTAATTTGTGGCGAAAACCATCTTTCACCCACCACTCTTTTCTCAGAAAAACTCAGAAAACAGAAAGAAGAGAAACGAAAATGGTGCACGCCAACTTTTATTTACTCAGTGACTATGTAAAATTGTATTGCCCTCTCTTTTTATCACACGGAAATTTTACTCAATATCAGTCAAAAACAGGACTACTCAAAACTATGAGAAGTCCTGCGAGCAAATCAAATGTTTGCGCCACTGGAAGTGAGCGCAGGGAGAAGTTGTTCAAATTTTGCGCGGCTACTGAAATAAAATCTTTAGGAGGCACAAAACACAGTAAATAATAGAGTAGATAAGGTTGTCAATCCAAAAACTAACTCGCCACATAACGATCATGTGTCTAGAGAATATATTATAAAAATACGCTATAACAAAACTACTTTAGTTCTCGGTGAAATAGGGGAAGATCAAGTCTTCAAAGGGGTCAAATATCCCAAGGAATCAAGTCCTCCCACCTTCCCCTACTTTATAAAGATTGAAAGTTTAAATAAAATTCAAAATCGTCAGGTCTCCTGCTTTCATGACTATATATCAATTTATAAATTGTGACGTAAAACACCATAAATTAGCTACTAGTGAATTGCCAGCAGCGAGTAAAATGGCTGGCGAAGTTTCCAAGCGATAATTTTTCCAAGATCCGTAAATTCATTTCCGCCATGAACAAAGCTTGTCATACTTGAGAATTGCGGCTCCGCAAAGTGTCTCACACGACTGAGCCTAACAAATATATAAATGAATTGGTTAAAAGAGCATTATCCGACTAATTATAAATCCGGATTAAAACTAATATTAGTCAATAGTTTTAAAATAGTTACTTTTTGCAAGAAAAAGTGGCTTGATGTCGGAAAAAGGGACTTTTTACTGACTTGCCCGAAAAAAGTTACCACTTGACTAAAAAGTGAACCGCTACCAGGCCTGAATATAGGCCATACTTTTGTATGAGATGAGATTAGATGAGACGAAAAGGATATCTGGAATCTTGTTTACGATATCCTGTTAAACACCACGCACCCCAGTGAACATATTGTGCTGCATCTAAAGTGATGAAAACAGTTTGTAACACGGTAAAATGTAGTGAAGTTGTCGATTTCGTTAAATATTAACTTACGGAAGTGAATTCTGAGACTGAAGACTTACTGTGCAGAACGCCGGTTAATCAACAGAAAGATATCTGAACGCTGGTGATCAGCTTTGGAACACTAAATTGTTGGAAAGCAGCATTTTCGATCTTACAATTTTTGCAGTAAAAGACCTGGGAGATCTATGGAATGGGATATAATTATGCGCATTTGAAATATTCTACTCACTTCCCTTTCTATCGAACTGGCGTGCTAATTTAAAATACGATGAAACGCGCACATCCTAATTCATTTACCGGCCGCACAAGGCAGAACAAATTATATCGGCTGATGGCGCGATCGTTCTGCATACTTCTCGAAAATACGCACAATCAAGCCTTTACTTATTGACCGCACAAAGCACAATCACAAACTCGGATTTCGCGAATGCTCTGCGTCCTACCTGAAACGCGTCCGATCGCGCACCATTTAATTTACTTACTCTGCTGCAGTAAAAGACCATGGAATTTAGACAAAGTAAGTTAGGCGACGGTGATAGAAGTGCGAGCCTTCCCCAGCTGACCTTGTTGACTTTCGTAGGCAATGTTTAGAGGTCACCGGTCACCACTCACAACCTTAGGGAAACCAAGGAATGCCCGAAAGCCTCGTGTTGTGGAAATGAGATAGATCTCAGGATGCATGTAAGGCCATTTGGATTACATTTGTTTGTATAGGCCCAAATCTTTTATGAAACAATAGGGCGACGATGCTGGCAGCGTCGTCGAATAGAGTTTCCTGATCTAGTAGGAATTATGTATGTCTATGTTGTATGGAAAGGGCTCCCACCCAAGTTATACGAGAGCCGCATGTGTCCAGAATGGCTGAAACGTTTGAACCAAAAAAATAGCTAACCAGTTTATGATAGGAATGGAGCTTTACCATTATAAAGGACTGAATAGTGACTAGGTAGAATGATACATATATTTGAAACGGATGATAACACCCTCGTACACACTCGGTGTGTCATGACAAAGTCTTCAGTCTCAAACTCCGTGGGTGACAAAAGATCTTTACTTACTTATAAGATCCATAAAAGCTGCTCTTATAATTGCAATTTAATTCCGTACATTATTGTCATTTAAGGACAATCCTCACGGAATCCACATTTAAAAGTACTCGCGTTTTTGATGGCACACAACTCAATGCGGAAGCACCGCACAACTGACATTTTTATTATTGAAAATCATTTTTTCGTGTATGCTGCAAGGAAAAGTGAAAAACTCCTTTTCGCTATTGGAGTTATGTGCCCCCGAACGTGCTTCTTCTTCTTCTTATTGGCATTACATCCCAACACTGGGACAGAGCCGCCTCGCAGCTTAGTGTTCATTAAGCACTTCCACAGTTATTAACTGCGAGGTTTCTAAGCCAAGTTACCATTTTGCATTCGTATATCATGAGGCTAACACGATGATACTTTTATGCCCAGGGAAGTCGAGACAATTTCCAATCCGAAAATTGCCTAGACCGGCACCGGGAATCGAACCCAGCCACCCTCAGCATGGTCTTGCTTTGTAGCCGCGCGTCTTACCGCACCCCCCCAACGGGCTATGTAGTTTTAAAATTGGATTCCATAACAATTCACCTTAAGCGTTATTATGTGCGATTAACTACGAGTACGAGCGTTGAAACCGCTCTCATTTTCAACTCTATCAAAGGGGAAATCGCAGTTCAAATCGAATCCTAAATATTAAAGTGGAAGAATGAGCAACGCATAGAGGTCGGTCTTTCTTCTTACACGTTTTTCAATGGTAAGTCCGCAAGCACCGTATGAAATATCTACGAATAGGCTTTTCTATGCCCGCCATTGCATGAGAATGTTTCTTGTGTTGCAATTACAATGGATACACTATGTCCAGAGAGGCGAGAATGTTTCCAACCCGAAAACATCCTAGACCGGACGCAGATGAAAAATAAAATAATTTGTTTCTGGTGGGCTTAAATACTGAATATGTACGCCAAAATGTTTGATTTTTCGCCAGTTTAATCCATTTCTGAAATTCCGTGTAGGAATTTCTTCGAAAATTCCAATAGGAATTGCTTCGGAAATCATTAAAAAAATCTTTTGAAAATCCCTTTAGATTCTTCTTTTGAATTATCTTTAAAAAAAACCCCTCCGAAAATATGATAGGCAATTCTTTTTGGAATACCTCCAGGATTTTTTTCGAGAACTCCTCTAGGAAATTTATCTTCAAAATATTTAAAAAAAAACCTCCGGTGATTATTTTCAAAATACCTATTTCATCCAGCTGGACTGATCAAATGCCTGCCTGTGCCGATGACGGCCAGCTTCGGCTCCGGCTCAGACTGGCAAAACTTGCCACTCAACCGATTTCTTCTAAAACTACACTGCCGCAGATTGACTGAAACAACACTGACTTGACTGACTGGACTGACGGCAACCGTCGTGGCGACGGGACCAGACCCATCAGGGTGATCTAAGCGGTCGAAACAGAAAAATTCACACCACGTTCACCTTTACTGCGACTCTCGCTCGCTTGCTCGCTCGGGCTCGGCTAAATAAAATGCTAGTGGATGGCTGATCGAGTGTGGATAAAGGTACATGCAGATCTACGTCTTCCTTCTTTCGAGTTTGAGACTCACCCATCGCCACCACACACGTATGGGAAGTCGAGCAATAGTGTGGTGTAGACGAGGAGAAGCAGACCCCGTCCGTATTGGTTGTGGATTTTACATTTTCATCAACTCACATGAGAAAACGAATGAACGCGTGAATGAATGTTGAGAAGTGTGTAAAACGTAACGTACAATCAATGCTGTGAAATAAACCATACAAGGAGCCATACAAGACCAACACGAGCACAGGGACAGGAATATAAGAGTTGTGTAAAATACATCCGAATATTGGGAAACAATCATTTGTAAGAATTAAATTCTAATAGTTTTTGTCAAACTTTAAACGATTATTTTGATAATAATTATTACATGTAAAAAAACAACAATGCCGTTTGTTCCATATCTTTTTTAAACGATTTTTTAATCGTAAAGCATTTATCGTCATTTTGGGGGGAGCTGATAAAAAATATATTTTTACATTATCTTTCAGCTATTACAAAGCTAAATGTAAGACCGTTTCTCAGCATACTTAAATAAAAGTGCAGGACATGTTTTTTATATTTAATATACAAAACTAGCTTAGCTTTTAGCGAAATAGAGTAGACTGATTTGTCGTACGACAAATGTGTCAGATAATTTTGTTGAACCCATCATCAAGCCCAACAAAGTCTAATAAAAAGAATGATACAAAAAGGTAACTGCATTTGAACATAGTATGTAATTTGTAGTTTCAACCACCCGATTAAATTATCGAAAAAGGATTATGCCCAATGTTATGCGATAATATTTTAGAACATTAGAAATATTCTACTGCAGGCATATCTAGGAACTTGATGATTTTGAAATCATTGTTGTTGTTGATAAGTAATAACAATGTAAAATCTTACCTCTGTTGCCGCTAGACGTAATGTGTCGGTCTACTCTGTTTACTACAACCACACAAAGTACCGCTAGAATATCCTGGACGAAATACTCAATGAATATTCCTTTGACGCTAGAGTACTTTTTTTTGTTTACGCTGTTGAGAGGTCAATGAATATTACAAATCTCACTTCTCACAACATCCATTCCGCTTCTCTCCAACTGTGCTGCTGTTTTTCTCACTACTGCACTCACATGGTCACCGACATTTCACTTGACACTCAGCATAACCCGACGCGATTTACTCGCGGTGCGGGTGGGAACCCGTGAGACGTAGATTTTTCCTGATTTCACTTTGGCGATCATTTTTCTTCACCTCCATCTCTTTTATGCACCGTTTTCATCTTAACTAAGCAGTAAATTTTGCAACATTCATCACCATTTCCAGACCATCCACTGCGGAAACACACTCGCACCGGTTCTTACGATTCTAAACCCACGCAAATATAGTTCAAAGCGACGTTTTCCGACGGAAAAAAATGGCCCACCCGTCGGACTGAGACCTTTTTCTACAAAAACGCACAAGAAATCGAAAAACACGCACGCTCCCGACTGTGGTTCGACTGCGAATGAGCTGAGTACCGTTCGCATCGACGAGCAGCCCCGAACCCAGCAAGTGAGATGTGAGTTTGAGACGATGAGATGATCAAGATTCTACCTTTGGAAGGCTAGCATGAAAGTATTACGATGACGTCATCAAGTGAGTTCTGAACACGGAAAAAATGAATTGTTTATTGAGTTTAGGTTGTTATCGTGTTCAAAAGAAATTTCTTTTTCTATCTCAATCACATGTTAAATTCCGTTCACTGAATCGGAAAAGTAAAGAATCGAAACAAAATTCTTACAGCAGTATCCACATGAAAAGAACAAAAAACAAAATTGGCATTTGTAAGGTTCCCACGCAAAGTAATGGGAGCTGTCACTTTAAGGCCAGTATCGACTTAAAGGTAGCCTCACACCTCGGGAATTTGGTCCGCGGAATTTTTCCCCATGCAATTTTGCATATGCGATGTTTTCGGGATTTGGACACGGAAAATCAAAATCCCGGCCCCCTTTAAAATGCACAGGGACAAAAATCCGGCGGAAAATTTTCCCGAGGTGTAAGGTGGCCTTAAAAAGTAGAGAGGTTACGGAATTTTGTTTAATATTACCAAGAGGAATTTTGACAACTGATCTGCATGGAGCAAATTGTCACCTTTACTTACGGAATAATCGAGCAGAATATTTTTCCGAAAGTAAAGTGACAGCTCCCATTACTTTGCGTGGGAACCTTACAAATGCCAATTTTGTTTTTTGTTATTTTCATGTGGATACTGCTGTAAGAATTTTGTTTCGATTCTTTACTTTTCCGATTCAGTGAACGGAATTTAACATGTGATTGAGATAGAAAAAGAAATTTCTTTTGAACACGATACCAACCTTTACTTTCGGAAAAATATTCTGCTCGATTATTCCGTAAGTAAAGGTGACAATTTGCTCCATGCAGATCAGTTGTCAAAATTCCTCTTGGTAATATTGAACAAAATTCCGTAACCTCTCTACTTTTTAAGTCGATACTGGCCTTTACAAGAACAAAAAATAAAATTGGAGTTTGTAAGGTTCCCACGCAAAGTAATGGGAGCTGTCACTTTACTTTCGGAAAAATATTCTGCTCGATTATTCCGTAAGTACAAGTGACATTTTGCTCCATGCAGATCAGAGTCAAAATTCCGCTTGGTAATATTGAACAAAATTCCGTAACCTCTCTACTTTTCAAGCGGGGGTCTGATGTTTTGGTTGTGTTTTCGTCAGGGTTCCCACGATATTTTTTTATTTCTCTTGCAAATTTGGAGCAATTATGGAGAATTATTATGGAGAATTTTCAGTTGAACTTTTTGTGAAATTCTCATTCGAATAAATTTTCATGAAAATTAGAAAGACTTTTTTACAAAAATTGCAATTTTTTTTGTGGAAACTCAAACTGTTTTTGGTGGGAAATTCAAATAATTTCTCGTCGTCCGTCGTCCTCAACAATTTATATAGAAATTTCGAAATTTTTGCATCGATAGTTCCAAATAATTTACATTAGAACTGCCGAAGAAATTTACGAAGGAGAATTTACACGGGCATTTCGAATAAATTTGCTTATATTTGCAAAGAATTCCTCGCGAAAATTCCGAAGAATTTCCGAAATTAAGCAAAAAATTTCGAGGACTTTCGAGAAAATCTCCAGTGAATATTCTGTAGGTTTTCTCGCGGAAGTTTTGAAGAATTCCCTTTACAAGTCCCAAATAAAATCTTTTGGGCATTCCATAGACTTTTTCTTGGATATTCCAAAATGCTTCTTTTGTAAATTCCAAAAAATAATCTGTAGAAGTACGACATAATTCTCATAGTTTGCAAAGAAGTTCCTGCCGAAAATCAAACGAAATTCTAGTAGAATCTGCAGTAAAATCCAAGATTTTGAAAAAAATTCGAAAGTTTTTATAGAATACTTTGGCGAATTTTCCTGCTCAACACAGAAGAATTTCCTGGTGAAATCCATGAAAACTATCAAGCCGTAGCTCAGACTTTTACTTAAGTAAAATTCATTATTTTTTAAAGGAGAAATGCAAGATCGGCAAAGTCGGCAAATATCAGCAAAGTCTTGCAAAAAAAACCGGAACATCCTAAAAAATCAAACAAGTGAACTTCGCACAAAGCTGCTGTATAAACCGCTTTAAAAAACGAGCAATGGGTAATGTTTTCAACATAACCGCGAGTAGACGTAGGACTTGTATAAACCTAACGTATTTACATTTAACTTCTAACTTTTGGATCTATAGAGTTTGATTATAGGTATTGATATTGGAAACGACAACTTCCATGCTGTGTAGAATTATTAGCAATTTGTTTATTCAAAACTTCTAGAAATAAAACTAATAATTAAATACATAATTAGAATTGCTTTGTTTCTAACTATTAAGCCCTTATTTACTCAAGCAAATGTAGGGCATCTATAGATTTCTTATTGATGATAGTATTAGAAGTTTAAAAAATTTATTAATAAAACTTCCAGCCATGGGCAAAATGTGCTATTTTAGGGGAACTGTCCCGTTTTCCAAACAAAGAAATACAGCACCAATTTCATTGCTTCTTTTTGCTAACATGCGTGCTTACTGCTGAAAAAAATCACAACAATAAGAAACAAGTCAAGGAGCAGTAACCCTACTAAAATAGAGGAGGTACTGCTAATACGTCAACGAAAAATTATTTAATGTTTTGATCCCAAACTCCGAGTCTACGTCAAGTTTAATAATACAATTTCTCAGAAAATGAATAAGATAAAGTTTATTTAAATATTCTTCTGGAAATTATTTTTTACGGACTTGTTTAAAACATTTACATGAAGACAGCGAAATTTTCTAATCTAAAATGGATATTAACACTATTGCTGATTGTGCATCTTTAATTGCTAATGCCTTTTGCAAATAAATGAAAGTAATTATTTTAATCGGATTTTTATTTTCATCAGCGTACTTTTTTTTTAGGGAACTGTTATAGTATAACCATGTTTCAATGTACGTGTGGTTCAGTACCAAGCACAACTTAACATATGGTCAGTCATATGACATGACTCATACCCATCCCGGGATCATATGGATTATGAAACCCATCACCTGGATGAGCAGACCAAATCTCTCTAATTTTATTCTTCCTCATCCACCATCGGCCTGTAGCCGTGAACCCCGAGCGATGCGATGGGCGATTGCATCCATCGCAACCGACACCACTGCATCCGACCATCATCAAGCACAGAATGACAAAAAAATGCGCCCACTTCTTTTATGCATATTCGCAGACCCACCCACCGGCAGTTCTACCGCTGGTGACTGTATGCTGTCACTGTGTAGGTAAACACAGCGAACGAACGAACGAACGAAACGAAAAATGCGGGAGCAAAAAGCACGTCAGTACGCGCTGCTGTCACAATGACTCGCATACGGCAGGCACTGCTTCTTTTATACACAAAGAAAATCTTCCGATAGACCCGAACATACCGTGACATACCGCATTCTGATGTCCGTGTTAGGAATGCACGGGATTGGTTACATATGAAATTTTGACTGGCTTTGACAAGAATTGAAATTCTCAGTAGCTAATCGTTAATAATCTTAAGTTTCAATAAAATAGGCAAAATGCTGGAGAGTGTCCAAGTCGATTGATATATAATTCTTAAAAATCCATCGAAAGATAAAGGCGCTAGAAACGTTCAAAATCTTCCCTTCCAGCGTAACGCTCTCGATTTCCAAAAATCTAAATGACACCCAGTATAGTCGGTGCACAATTCACTTTGCACAATAATAATTTCCTGCTGAACGGCCAATTCCTCTTTGGAATGCCATGGATGGTCGACCGATTCCTTCTCGGTCTCAAGTCAAACTGAGACTGGTGGGTTAATTAACTTTGAGCCCTGAAAAGAGCTGTTTGGTTTGACTGGTTTCGGAAAAGGAAAACTGCTTCGTTTTTTTCTTTCGACGGAGCTATTGCGCGTCATACAACGGCTAGATACTGAATGAAATGGGATACATTGTGCAAATTTCTTATATAGTCTGTATGTATACAAAGGCAATGTAAAAGATTACTTCAAGCTCTATGGAGCGCGGCTTCGGTGAGCAGATTCTCGCTGTAGATGCAGTGATGCAATGATCATTGATGATGATGACGGTGACTGTACCGGTGGAGAGATCTTGCTTTGCGTGACTTTAGCAGGTAGCAGTGCATGTTTTGTTCATTTGAAGGTGAGATATTGGAGGAATGAAATTTTGTGGAATGGAACAGCATCACATCAATGAAAATAATGGAAGGAATATTTTGATTTTCGTTCGCTTGATGTGCGAACATTACGCAGTACACATATGTTTTGAATGAGCACTTTTTAATTTTTTCATTCTTATCATTGAATAAGTCAAGTTTTCATTTGTTTCGAGAATCGAAAACCCGAAATATCTCATACGGAGAAAAAATCAAGCTTGTTTTCTTAGAATGATTTCATTATTACATACAACACAGATAGAAAAACCACACCACAGGGAAGTTGCACTTTGCGTGGCCATTTGCGCCGTTTAATATTTGTATGTTTCAGCGGAACAAAGCAGAACGGAACATAAATTGAATTAACTCTTCAATCCAGACATTTTTTCTTCGTCCTAAGAAGGACGGTTCTGAATTTCATTTCCATGAAGTTGCTACTTTCTCAATTCTTTTTCTTCCACATTGAAGGTAAAAATGTGGTTGTGCTCTTAATCGCTCAGCCGGAGCGAAGATGCCGGCGGCGGTAGCGCTACCTTGCCTTTGAAAAGATTGTGTATATATGCCAGACTGGAACAAATGTCGCTGTTGTACTGCTGTTGCTCCTGTTGGGATTTTCATTGCTCAACCGCAGCTATTATTCCGACTGGTTTGCGGGTGCCCAACAAATAAGAAAAAATATGATGATGATAATATCCCGTTGGAAGTTCTGAACAGAATGAGAAGGAAAAATTGCGTCACCCTCTTTTACGGCTTATTTTGGTGCGCAGTTGCAGCTTATCCGCTAGCGTCTGCACCCATCAGAATCAAGCGAACAAATGACGCGAGGAACGAGCGGCACCCATATTTATAGCTTTCAGTGCAGTCAATGTTTTGCTTCGAAAACAGTTTTAGGCCTATTGAAACAAGTTTTTCGGGTCATATCAAGTATGAATATGAAAGGCATACTTAAGATCTGTCGATTAAGGGGTTTTCCGAAGAGATCCGTTCACTGGGACAAACGCTATTATCATTCAAAATCTTTCAACACAGCGTAACGCGGTCGATTTAGAAATATTGAAATGACACCCGGTATAGTGAAGAGAGACGTAAGTCCTACGTCAAAAACATAAAATCAAAAAGTCTACGTAGACTTTTGGTATACCCCCTCGTCCCCCGTCGTAGACTATCGTAGACTTTTTCGAAACCCCTCCCTCCCCCTCAAGAGTCTACGTGGTTTATGGACAGCCCCCATGTGGCTTTTCTTTAGCCTGTCTCGGCTCATCACCGATGCCGGCCGGTCTCGGCTCGACTCTGCTGCTGCTGCCGGTATCTGCTCAGCATTGCTGCTTTGTCGGGTCTGTAGAGTGGACTGCTGCTGTACTGGCTAGGTTTCGGCTGATGATGGTGGTTTCGATGACTTCATTTCCTACTAAAAGGTGTGAGTGCTGTTCAATCGATGATGCGGTTGCTTCGCTTGTCCCGGTCAGAATGAAAGAAAAAAATCGCGTTGCGCTATTTTATGGCTTCTCGGTAGACCCAGCGGCTGCTCATTCGCTGGTGTCTGCACCAATCAGAACGTGGTAATGGAATGATGCAAGAATTATGCGGTACCCATATTTATAGGTTCCCTTGATCTCAATGTTTTTCATTGAAAACAGTTTCATGCCTATTGAAACAAGTTTTTCGGGTCTTCTCAAGCATGGACATGAAAGGCATACTTGAAATCTGTCGATTGAGGGGCTTACCGCAGAAAAACTTCCATTGAGACGAACGCTATTAACGTTTAAAATCTTTCAACACAGCGTAACGCGGTCGATTTGAATATTTTGGAATGACAGCCGGTATATTGTCAGTTTCGCTTGTAACAAAACGCGCCGATCACTTTTTAAGCACCTTTAAAATCGTCGCAAATATCATTATTTTCAATCTGTGGTAGTTCAAGGCCAAATTATGAAAATATGCATGAAAAATAGTACTAAATTTCGGGAAATAATGTGATTATTGAAATCAAACAATTTTGTTCACAGTTGATCTGACAGATCTTATGGCCATTTTTGCTGGCGACGATTTGCTTTGCGACGATTTCAAATCGTCGCGGCCGATAAGGTGGAAAATTGATAATAGTAAAGAGAGACGTAAGTTCTACGTCAAAAATATTTATTTCGTGGAGAATTTTGTAATTGTTTATTTGTGGAAATTTTATATTTGTTTATTGCTCATACCCTGAATTCTTTATTGGCAATTTTCAATTTTTTTATGGAAAATTTCTAATATTCTTCATGGAAATTTCATTTTGCTCCCTCGTGAAAAGGCCTAAAAATCATAAATTGAATGTTAATAAATAAATAGTTTTATGAGTGTAAGCCGATTGAGTACCTCTGAGTGACTTCTATTATGGATCTCGCACTGTACCATTAAAGTACTCTTTAATGGGTAAAAATGTACCCATTATGAAGTTAAATAGTTCAACTCATTAAAAGAGTAAACAGCGTTTACTCATTAATGGGTAAAAGACCTGTACGTCAAGTTCATGTGATTTTTACCCATTATGGTAAAAAAATCGCCCACAGTGAGTAAAATTTACTCTTTTCTATACTAAATAATTCGTATAGAAAAAATAATATGGATTTGAAAAAGACATTGTTATAATTGAAGAGGCATGAAGTTTTATTTCCTGACATTAAGATCTATTTGCATACAACAACATATCACTTAGGAACAATCTCGAAAACAATATTATACAGCGTAAAAGTCGAGATCAACCAATGCTGAATTGTTGTCATCAGCCGTCCTCATTTCACATTGGCTTCTTAAGTCTCCTTTCAGCGGCTGCTGTAACGGAACTGCCGCCAGATGAACGCCGATGAACCGCTTGATTTCCCGGCCGTTAATTACTATGGACGACATTGTCGTACGCTTGGTCGTAACCATTATCTGAAATAAGTATAAGTTTATCGACTTATTTCCACACACAAAATAGAAATCAAACCTTATTCATTTGATTACTGCATGTAGGGCTCTGGTTTCTTTTCGGGAGCAGCTGTTGCGGCTGGCGCTAGCGGATCAGATTCCGGTAATCAGGATCTTGATGTGCGATTCCATTACATATTCCTTATTTTATGTATTCCTCTGTGTTTTTGGTCTGTAATAAAGGAATGATGTTGAATAGTTGTTAAAACAACTAAAAATATAAAAAACTTACGTTTTATTACCATAAATCACAAAGATTTTTAAATTTTATTGCATGACGTTTGCAAACGCGGGCTCAGCGGATTATTCGTTATTTGTTTTTGTTGGCATGCACTTAAGTAGTTTTTCACTCTTTAATGAGTAACTATTCAATATGACAAAATGGTTGTTAAATACGCATTATCGAAAAAAATAAAATACCCACTTTTTTGACAGCTCCATACATCGTCAAAAAATGAGGTATTTTTACTCTTTAATGGGTATTGGTGGTTCACAGTGCGCCAGAAACGTCAGAATAAAACGCGAACCAAATCGCTCATTATGTCTTCTTGTGTATAAAAATTCGTAGCTTTGCTTAAATTTAACATTTTTTCAGTAAAAGTTTAATAGTTCGTGCTGTTAGTGGTTTCCTGATATCCCTTCTTGGGCATTATGTCCAATCACTACGACATACCTTCATGGTAAAGCAAAAATCGACATATTGTATGCATTATTTTCATTCCGGAACGCTCCTCATCTACAGGGCTGGTAAGCCGCCCACGGGTCTGCACCTGGATGTTATGAAGGAAGACAAATTGGTTCAGAAGCTGATGATCGACGAAAAGAAATGCTACCTTTTCGGTCGTAATCCTCAGATGAACGACTTCTGCATCGACCATGCGTCCTGCTCTCGTGTCCACGCCGCATTCGTCTACCACAAGCATCTGAACATTGCGTATCTGGTCGATTTGGGCTCAACCCACGGCACGTACATCGGTTCGGTTCGGTTGGAGGCTCACAAGCCAACTCAGTTGCAGATTAACTCAACGTTCCATTTCGGCGCATCGACTAGGCACTACATGCTCCGGGAGAGGCCAAACGTCCGGTCGAATATAATGGAAGACATCCCGATGATGGATACCAGCGATGGAACATATCTTGGGCTTCCCGAGAGTCAAACCGAGCTCGATGTAGGTTTACTTTAGACAGTGGCGATGTTATGAAGTATGCTTGATGACTTTTTTTTTTTCAGAATTTGACTGAATACAACACCGCTCATAACCGAAGGATTTCTATGCTGGGCATTGCCGATGAGACCAGCAACTATAAGAAGGTAAATGTTAGAATTTGACAAGACCAAATTACTTTGGGTCACAAAAGGATTTATTGCTACAGTTTTTTTTTAATCCATTGTAACAAATATTCGTATACCTAGAAATAACAGTCCCACCTTTTCTTAGTTCTTTAAAATCATTATTTGTACTGGAATTGAAAAAATATTTTTGTTTTGCAGAACATGAAAAACAAAAGAAAAAGGAAAGGCGTTCAGTTCAATGAAGATGAAATTGTCATCAACCCTGAAGACATCGATCCAAGCATTGGACGGTTCCGCAATCTGGTGTCGTCAACGGTTGTTCCAGTGCAAGCCAAACGTACAAAACTCGATGTCCACGCGATGGGTATGATTCATGGGATAGCAAATTCTGTTTCGATTTGAACATTACGATTTTCTCTCCTTCAGGTCTTTCCACGTCGCCTTCCTCCAGCAAAACGCTTCATCATTCACATAGCCTGGTGCCCAGTTTGTATCATGGAATTGACGATCAAATGCATGACGACCGTGGCTCACCCGGCAATACATCCGGATTCGCTTTCAATATGGACACTACACCCAGCGGACTCACCACAAAGTTGGGCATCATCCTACCGAATCCGGCACCGGACGTTGATCCGGCCAGTTCCAACACTGCACTGATGCCTCCTCCCATCTACACCAATATGGCCCCGAAAAGTGGTAAGTTATTTGTGGAATTTAGCATGAATATAAAGTTGATAGTTAACGCATTCCAAATCTTCAGTCAAAATTGTCGACAAGCCGGAAGTTTCGGACGAACCCAAGAAGAAGAAATATGCCAAGGAGCAGTGGCCTGGACGAAAACCACTCGGATTGGGTGGATTCTAATCCATAATACTTTACAATGTTATAATTGTAGAATTTATTTATATCGGTGTGACTATATTTGGTAGGCTGACAAATTTACCGAATTTGAATTAACATATACTAATCGAACGTTAACGTAGAAGAGAAAAAAAAAATACAATTTTATTTTAAAGAGAAGTTCCACCAAACTTATTCATAAAAACTTTACAGTACATCTAACTGTAACCACCATGAATCTGACTACTAGACACCTCGTTTTGAAATACTTGCGCCCAAAGCTTTGATGCGGTATACCATTGCCAAAAGTGGTTACTAGACTCAAGACTAGCGGCAGGCATTGCAATATCATCTGAGCACAGGATATAATCTTTGCTTGTGCAAATATATTATCGCTAATCAAAGAGCACTCTCGGAAGATATTATCATTTGAGCATTTGATGATGATCCTGATAGCCAGCGTGGTTCGGGGTTTGTCCACGTTGCGAGGGCGTTGCTACAACAAAAGTAGTGAAAAAACTTTTCTCCATGGCGAACATTGCATTTTGTTTACTGAGCAGATAGATAACTATTATCGATATCCCAGCATATCATCAGTATCTTTGCTCAGAAGATCGAATGATGGGATAAATTGCAATGCCTGCTAGCGGGTGCTAATGGCTTCTCTTGTAGATAGCTGATTTTTTTTCGATCCGCCACAATACTACACAAGCACAAGGGCGATCAAAGTACGATAGGGAAAAGTGGGGCAAGATCAGCATATGGGGCAAAACGAGCAGTCCTTATATCATCGCAACTAAAACCAGATTCACTTCGAAAATGAAGGCATTTGATACATTAAATTGTTAAAAAATGTTATTTCTGTGGAAGCATATACTTTTAAATATTGGCTTTGGAAGGGAGAAGGTAAGTTTGGATGCATCACATCGGCAGAAAGATGAATGCTCTCAACAGCTTGCTTCTGTATGTCAGCAACGGGATACTTCCTGCCGTCTATGATGATATTTTCCCGTATCAGACTGAAGGAACAACTAAAACAAGGGGCACCTCCGGATACTATATTTAGCTGTAACGGTGCTGGATGGATGACGGTACCGGATTTTAACAAATGGTTCGATCACTTTTTACACTTCACTGGGCCAACGGCAGATCGTCTTATCTTGCTGATTCTCGATGGCCATGTTTCTCACGCCAAAAATTTAGCATTTAGTGCGACATCGGTACAAAGGACGTCAAAAATTAAGCAAAATCATCTTTTACAATTATGCTTTGCTTGTTTTGGAGGAAATCAAAGGTGTTATCGTATCATATGAATATGCTTTATCGATATGAACTTGGTTTGCGGTGGTTTGATTGGCCATTTGGCATATAAAGTACTAGTGCGACAACTGGTGCTATAGCCATGGTGATGCTACATCTAGCCTATTGAGAAAACAAGGAATCATCATGTATTGAGTCTACCACCACCACTCTCGACGTGAGCTTCATGGAACCGCTAAAAAACAATCTATCTAAGGCAATTGAAAATTATTTGACGGCAAACCCCGGTTTGTTACAATTAAGGAGGTGAGCTCATTGTTGGAACCGGCATTCCAAAAAACGGCATCGATTGCCATTTCAACAAACAGGTTCATGAAAACATTCGACAAATTCGTTATGGCGATGACGATTTTGCGCCGGTGGATGCAATATCTGTATTGCATTAGCTAATTGCCAATCAGAATCACGCTCTTCCTTGGACGGTACCAGGTGGTACCAGCAATAACACTTCTACTATGCTTTGCATCGAATCAGGTTAGTAGGCTATATGACTTACTGTGTAGACTAGAAGGCAGAATAAAATATAACATTGGAACTTTGGAAGTGAAAGACGTGTTTTTGTCCCATGAACGGTTCCATCCGAAACCATCCAAATTAGTGGTCTGCAGAAAGGAGGTCACAACATCTGGCAACGAGGAAACGGAAACAATTCACCTGTCCCGCATCGCAGCTGAAGTTTCCGAATTTGGTCATTCAAGATCTCGCACAAAAACGTCTAGACACTGACAACGTGCAGGTTACTCGACTGGTAGCAAAAGGAAAAGACATTAAACACGCTGTTGTTTGTTTTGTTTAGAATCGGAATGGATGCCGAACTGAAGACCAAAGTTCTATCTACATCAACTTGGCCAAGGGGAGCGACAATTCTACTGTAAATTTTTGCCGCCACTGTATGTGATTCATTATTGGCAGTGACTGATTTTCTACCCGCCGCTTCCACATCCAGGCGTTATCATATACGCGCAAATAGCCCTGAATTTGGATGTGAATCAGGGGCCTCCCAAACAGCCACCTCGGGCAAGTATCTTAATAATCACGAAATTATAATCGCACCTTCGTTGCCTCATGCTGCTCAAAATTCCAGCACCTCACCCGGTGGTGATTTCCATCGAGATTCGCATTCCTCTCTGCTGGTCCACAACGCAAGTCAACAAGCTTCCATTGGATCTCCAGGACGCCCCATGAAAAGCATTTTGGTTGCTCTAGTTCAGTCGCGCCTGTTGCAGCCAACGTTCTTCGAAGTCGTCCTGGCCCTGAACTTAGATGTAGATCGGGGAGCTCCCAACCTGCTATTGCAGGCAAGTACTCTTACATCCCTGAACCTTCACCTCCTGATGCCGTTCAAACTTCTAGAGCCCCGTGGATTCCAACCTCGTTTGCGTTGACGAAGTGCTGATATATTATCAGAACGCCGGTGGGATGAACTGTGATGTCGAACAATATCTTCTTGCCACGTCCGATGATTGCTACGATGTGATTGTGTTGACTGAAACCTGGCTCGACTCCCGTCCCAACTAACATTTTTGGTGCTAAAAGCTTCAACTTCTAGCCTTTGGCTGTATAATATTTGAATAAAAGCAGCCAATGCTGAATAAAAGAAAAGCCTCCACAAATAATCCCTTAAACTTCAACTCGACTATTACCCAAATACCTATCAGCTAGTCAGTGTGCTGAATATATTCAATCTTTTATCGTTTATGCAGCTTTCATATAGTCATAAAACAGCTCTGTCTGAATTAGCAACAAAGGTTATCGGTTAAGAGCTCATGTATGTAACTGAGTTGCGTGTTAGCAACTTCCCATATTACGGTGAGTAGCATTCACAATGAAAACGTTTTTGCTGTTGTTATAGCACTAACAATATAGCGTAATGGCGCTATAAATGAACTAACGAAGCTTTTAGGCAACTTCTGTACCTTTGAAAATTACACAACGTTTAAGTAAACCTATTACTGCTTCTTTTAATAGCATATCAGTATGGAACGTCAAAACCGCTATGTTTACATTTGATTTTGTTGCCGGAGCTGTGTATGAGCTATTGATTTCTGTAATGCAGCTACAAAGATATTCACCTGCTCTTATAGCAACTGACAAAGCGCTGTCATTAATGCTAGCAGATAGCGTAAGAAAACAAGCCATTTAGAAGCGATATTTTTGTTGACGGCTACTGTTAAACGATTAGCAGCAGAGTGGCATCTATACAGGTCGAGAAAATGTTGCCTAAAAACAATTTCAGGGATTGATGATGGATAAAAGTTAGCCAACAGAACATGCTGATAGATGTTTGAATAATGGTTGCAATAATGCTGTAAGCATAATTTTTAAGCTTATGTGCTGAAAGCAGCATGTAGGCCTCTTTCTAACGTTTATACAGCATGAATCTGAAAATAGCGTTAGTAAAACAACCTATAGGGTATGCGAAGAAGCACATCCATAATTTTCTTTGTTATTTACATATGTCAAAGTGACGGTGATGACAGAACAGCGGCCATTGAATCAGGAGATCAGGAGTTCGAATCTAGGTAGCAACAAAATTGATATTTGAGTTTTCACAAAAAAAACATTGAATAAACTCCCGAAATGTACTCTCCTCTCAAATAATATTTAATCAAATTGAATTCAGTGGCTGTATAAAACTTATTTAACAGATTCAAAAAATCTGAATAAGCGCCATTGAAGCGAATTATATTACTAAATGGTTTAGTAAAGATTGAGAAAAAACTGTGTAACATGCTGTAAAGTAGTTGTGCAGACACGTCAAAAAGAGCTGAATAGATTCGCCAGATTTGCTGGTAAAAGCATTGAATAGAAGTTCTTGATCATATGTATAGCACACATATTCAGCTTGAAGCCGTATAGACGAGTTGAAATAACATTTACATTGACATTAAATGTTAGTTGGGGTACCCTATCTAGTCAGGTCTTTGGGCCAGAATACGAAGTTTTTCGCTGCGATCGTGGCCCCATGAACAGTCGCAAATCAACTGGAGGAGGCGTCCTAATCGCAGTGAATAAAAAACGAAAAGCAAGAGTTATTTACAACGACTTATGGGGATGTGTCGAGCAAGTATGGGTGCGCCTCCAGCTTTCCCATCGTTCGGTGTTCCTGTGTGCACTATACATACCTCCTGATCGTGTTCGCGATGATACACTGATCGAAGCCCACACACAATCAGTCTTGTCAGTGATTCAAATGACGAATGCTTCGGACGAAATCATCATTATCGGCGATTTCAATCTGCCAGGAATTTCGTGGAGTTCCTCCTGCAACGGGTTCCTTCACATAGATATGGAACGATCTTCATTACACAGTCACGCCTCCAAACTCCTCGATTACTACAGCACAGCCACGTTACGTCAAATCAATCACGTTACCAACGAAAATAATCGCAGCCTGGATCTATGTTTTGTTAGCGCTCAGGACGCTGCTCCGCTAATTTTGCATGCTCCATCACCGTTAGTTAAAGTAGTTAACCATCATCCTTCGTTGATACTCAAGCAGAACAACACGCGAGCCAATGTTGTTGCATCGATCGAGCCCATAATCTACAATTTCCATAACGCCGATCATCATAGCATTGCTGAGTTCTTTGCTACATTGGACTGGGTTGACATTCTTGGCGGTTGTGATGCAGAGAATGCGGCATTGACTTTATCGCATATTATTGGACACGTCATTGAAAGACATGTTCCTAAGAAAATCGTCGAAACCAGCTGGGCTCCCTTCAACAATGACTTTGGACGAGGAAGTGGCCTCTACACCCCAATCTATCTGTCAGCTATTTGCCGACAAGTTTGTGAGCACCTATTGTAACGAAGTCATCTCTGATGTCACAATCGCTGAGGCTACTAACAACGTTCCTGCAGTCGGGATCACTTGGGCCACGTTTTTCGTAGATGCAGAAATGATCCGTAGAGCTAACTCGCAGTTAAAATCATCCATGAGTCCAGGTCCGGATGGCATTCCGTCTGCGTTCTTGAAAAGGCACATCGAACTTCTGCTCGCTCCCTTTCAATTGATTTTCAACAAATCGCTATCCAGTGGACTTTTTCCGTCCGTTTGGAAAACCGCTACAATGTTTCCCGTGTACAAGAAGGGCGATCGAAAAGATGTCAATAATTATCGCGGCATCTCATCCTTGTGCGCTGCATCCAAATTATTCGAGCTAGTTATAACAGAACCACTCATATCTCACTGTAAGCAACATCTGAGTGCCGATCAACATGGGATCATCTCAGGCAGATCTACGACCACTTATCTTTTGTGCCTAACTTCGAGCATTACCGACAGCTTTGTGCAGAAAGCACAAACGGACGTTGTATATACGGACCTATCTGCAGCTTTCGATAAAATTAACCACGCTATCACGGTTGCGAAATTGGAAAGACTTGGCATTGCTGGTTATCTTTTGCGCTGGTTCCATTCATATCTCAACGGACGGAGACTGTCTGTCTGAGACGTGATTGAGAAGGCTTCTATAGAACATTAGGATTCATCTTTCGCGTCGCCAAGGGTTTCACCGATGTTTATTGAAATCACTGTACTGTTCGCTGGTTCGATCTACGCTGGAATATTGTTCCGCTGTATGGCATCCTAATTACCAGAACGGATCAGTAAGAATTGAATCTGTTCAACGCCGCTTCATTCGTTTTGCTCTTCGGTTGCTTCCATGGCGAAACCCATGCCGGTTACCAAGTTACAGCAGCCATTGTCAATTAATTAATCTTAAAAGCCTACAATTGCGGAGGCACATTGCTCGGGCCATGGTCGTTGCTGATACGCTCCAAGGCAGAATCGACTGCCCTGAAATTCTGGAATCAGTAAACTTGAACGTTCGACCTAGGGCACTGCGAAATAACGGAATGCTGAGGATACCTTTTCGAAGAACGAATTACGGACAACGTGGAGCGATGATGGCTCTACAGCGGGCATTCAACGAGGTTGCCCCATGTTTTGGTTTTAATCTATCCCGACAGACGATTTGTCGTAATTTTACAAGGGCTTATTCTGCCATGTTTCATAATTAACGATGATTTTATTATAATTACTTTTATTAGTATTAATTAGGATAAGCATCATTAGGACCTAAGTTGTCTGTTGATGAATCAAACAATAAAGAATAAAGAATAGCCAGCATGAGTTAACCACCTGAAATTCGTATGGCGAAAGACATGACGCGGGTTTTCTCAAAATTAGGAACATTTCATGAAAAACTATTTGGTATCGGTTATACGACGAACATTCTTCAGACTAATTCTGCGACAGAAAGTCTTGTTCACTTCGTGGTCAAGAAATACTTAATACTTCTAATTCACCACAGCAGGGTATTTCTTTGCAGTTTATCACCTCAGAATGCAAGTTCGCATTGTTTTCTATCGTTCTGAGGTGCTGAACCACAAAGAAATCCGCTACTTGTCACTTTTATTTAAAAGAGGGGAAGTCGACGAAGAGAATCCTCTCTTGCGACATTCGCCCTTATTCCAGATAGAGCTTGAATTCTATCACAGCGGCGGCGGAAAAGCAGAGCATGGAGTTGGTTTCGTAGTGATGGACAAGCAGATGAAGCGAGTGATGCGGTGGAAACCCATTAGCGAACGAATGTGTGTTGAGGATACGATTCTTCAATTACAGCCTAATCAACGTTTACGCACCGACAAACGATAAATCCGACGACGTTGTAACCGTTCGCAAATTGTTCTCGAGGTGGTTTTAAAACACGGTGGCTTAAGTGCCACTCTTGAAGAGAGACCACCGGTCCTGTTCTCTATTTGCCGACTTTTATAGACTCTTTACCTCTGGGGACTCTCGAACGGTCGCTGGCTCCAAAATTACTTACGCTTAATATTTACTTCCCCACTTCCCACCTACCTGAACTCGCTCAACCCACTGAAAAGAGAACGGAAAGCAACTTTCGAAGCCAACTTTAAAACTGTAGCCATGGCAAACGCAATGGGAGTGAATTTTCCCAGTCCCGTGAAACGCAATACAACTAAAAACTCAAGCTTCTTCAAATCACTTAACGACATTTACTCTCTGATTCGGGTTGGACGTCTCGGCACGGAATGGAAAAAGAGCTAATCATGGCCATGAAATAATAAGCTCACATACCTGCGCAGGTTTTTGCTTCTCGTTGCACTGATGCGTGTGAAGTACTCCGCCGAGAAGATGGTGACGATGTTCTCCGACCAGGTTGTGGCGATGGCGGCCGATTGGCGCGCAGCGATGGAGGTCGAGCTCGAGCGATATGGCCGAGACTAAAGATGCGGAGGGAGTGGTGGCTGGACGGAAGGCTTCCGATTTCGGAATCGACAGTGGTCCGGAATAACCGTTCCCTCAAGCTAGTAGCTTCCTTTCCCTAGCGAGGACTAAAAGGAAAACTACTAACCGTCGGTTCGGGTTCGGTCCAGCGTACGATTATTGACAACGTACGGGGACCGCACTCTCGGGAATGATCCGCGGGAATTGGCTTGGGGATCTTACCTTCGACTATTGATTGGCGGCAGCCGAGTTTTCGCTTTTTGACGAGCGACTTCACTCCTCCTTCGTTTAACTACCTTTACAGGCGGGCCTTAACGCACGCTCGAGCTCTCGATGTCCGTTGGACGGAATGGCGGACCCTGTAGACGCCACACGTATTCCCGTACCCGACTCCGGTCGAAAATACAAAATCCAGCCCGTACCAAAAAACGCAGTGCGCTTTTTGTACATTTCACTCAATAACACGGTGTTCGCGGAATTCAAAAAAACACGTCCTAATGACCTCTGCTACGTTAACTTTTAGTCAAACTAGCCAAACTCAACTTTAAATACTGAAAAACTTCGTAGCCTACTCGTAAACACTTCTTATCACCAGTCGTTCACTTAGCAAGATAATCGAGTCCTTGTCTGAATTTATAAAGAAACTTATCCTTTGAAAAGTCGTCAATTACCTATTTTAAATTTGCGCCAAACAAATTTGAAATGGCGACAAAGAGTGCGCGCCTTCGGCGAGTCGATAAAAACGAGCACATGAGAACACTACAACAGTACATGGTCAATTTCTATTTGAATAAGGATTTAGTCAAGACACAAACCTCGTAATCGACATACAAGTAAAAAATCTTTTTTTTTTTTCGTCCGATTTGCAAATAATTTACGTAATATTTTACCAATTGATTGATTCCAAATAATTTTAAATTTGTGATTTTACTTAAAAAGAGAAAAACGTCATAAATTATTATTATGACTTAATTAAAATTTATCGAAAAAACGTAAAACACGTTATAACGTGAAGGACAAGTTGTATGAATGTCTTGATAAAGCCTATGGAGAGTGCCCAAAACATGACGTGAAAATTGTTATCGGAGACGCTAACGCTCAGGTCGGTACAGAGGACTTTTTCCGTCCTATAATTGGTAGGGAGAGCCTTCACTCCGCTACCAATGACAACGGCCTACGGCTAGTAAATTTCACTGCTGCCAGAGGGATGGCAATCAGTAGCACCTACTTTGCACAAAAGAATATCCCTTTCGGAGACACCCAAATGGTGAAACTTGCAACCAGATAGACCATGTTTTGGTGGATAGGAGCCATTTTCGGATGTTATCGAGTTATCGATGTACGGACATTCAGAGGTCCGAACATTGACTCTGATCACTACCTCGTTGTCTGTAAAATTCGATCACGGTTGTCAACTGTATCGAACGAAAGATCACAGCGAACGATGCGTTACAATATCCAGCGATTGTCGGCGGAAGGAGTATCGGCTGAGTACCGCCCGAAGCTCGACGAACGGATAAGTGCAATCAACGTTAGCGACAACATCAACGATCTATGGGAGTCGATCCATGGAGCGGTGAGCACAACAGCACGAGAAGTGGTAGGCACTGCACAGAGGCGACCCAGGACGGGTTGGTTCGATGTGGAGTGTCAAAGAGTGACAGACGAGAAGAACGTTGCCAGAAGCCGGATGTTGGTGTCGGGTACCCGATCGAATAGAGATCGGTACAAGGAAGCAAGAGCAGCCGAAAAGCCAACCCACCGCAGGAAGAAGAAGAAATATGAAGAACAAGTGATTATGGAGCAGAACGATATGCGGAGGTTCTATGATCTGTCAATGGCGTGCGGAAAAAGAAAGCGCCATCTCCCGTCATGTGCAACGACCAACAAGGGAATTTGCTGACAGATAAAACCGAAGTGGCTGCCAGGTGGAAGCAACACTTCGAGACTTTGTTGAATAGTGGAAGTGACGGTGCATCGGTGAGCAGAATAAATATTAGCGACGATGGACAAGCTGTGGAGTCGCCTACACTAGATGAGGTTAAAAAAGCTGTTAAAGAGCTGAAAAACAGTAAGGCTGCGGGGAAGGACCAGCTCCCGGCTGAACTTCTCAAACATGGCAGTGAGCAGCTTTATGAAGTTCTGCACCATATTATGTCGAAAATATGGGAAGACGAGGAAATGCCTGCTAGCTGATTGGACGGCCTCTTATGCCCTCTCTTTAAGAAAGGGCACAGACTGGAGTGCGCCAATTACCGAGGAATAACCCTCCTTAATTCGGTGTATAAAATTATGTCCCGTATTCTGTTCAACAGATTGAGACCGCTTGAAGAGTCCTTCGTCGACGAATACCAAGCAGGTTTTCGTGAGGGCCGATCAACGACGGATCATATGTTTACCCTGAGACAAATCCCTGATAAATTCCGGGAGTACAACTTGCAGACACATCATCTGTTTATTGATTTCAAGGCGGCGTACGATTCAGTGAAACGGAATGAATTATGGCAAATTATGCTTGAACATGGTTTTCCGGCGAAACTGATACGGCTGATTCGTATAACGTTGGACGGATCGAAATCAAGTGTAAGGGTTGCGGACGAAATATCGACGTCATTTGTTACCTTAGATGGATTAAAGGTGGATCGGCCATAAATCAGTGATGTTACTGTTGGATTTGAACTTTTTGATAGAAAACCTTGTGGTGAATTTCAAATTCACCACAAGGTTTTCTACTGCTATTGTCAAAAGTTCAAATCCAGCGTAATAATTTTTGTACCATGCTGAAATTAAAGTCGATTGTTTAGCATAAGTAAGCAAACGATCTACGGATGTGCCATCCCCATGGGCGTTGTGGTTCTCGCAATTCGTGCTCTAGCAAAATCACTAGAAAAAGCACGTGGTTTCCAAGATGGCCGATTTGTGGCTTTGTTGTATAACCACCTTAAAGCAGGGCGATGCACTCTCGAATCTACTGTTCAATATAGCGCTGGTCGCTGGCAATCAACGTGGGTTCAATTCATTAGTGGTGATGGTAGCAAAATGGTGCTGGATGGTGAAAAGTGAAGTGGTAGAAGAATTTGTGTATCTTGGAACATTAGTGACGTGTGATAATGATGTTACCCGCGATGTTAAAAAGGCGTATTGCTGCTACAAATCGGGTTTATTACGGACTTCGTAATCAGCTTAAGTCCCGTAGTCTGCAAATGAAAACAAACTCGCGCTGTATACTACTCTGATTCTTCCGGTGGCTTTATACGGCCATGAAACATGGACGTTAAAGAAGGCTGATCGGAGAGCTTTCGGAGTGTTTGAGCGTAAGGTGCTGCGGACAATACTCGGCGGTAATCAGGAGAACGGTATTTGGACTACGGTGGGCTGGTCACGTTGTTCGTATGCCGGAAGAACGTCAAACGAAGATAATATTTAGTAGAAAACCTGGAAGAGGCCGCAGGCTTCGTGGAAGGCCGCGTACACGATTGCTTTTTGCAGTTGAAGAGGACCTGAGGGCGCTCAATGTTCAGGGCGACTGGAAGCGATTGGCCCAGGATCGAGTCTAGTGGAGAAGGATACTCCATTCGGCGTAGGTTCATCGAAGAACTGTAGCCCATCAAGTATCATAAGTATCGGTTATGCTTCTACGCCTACCAAATATTTTTTATCTGAAGGTGCTTAATTTTGAGAAATCGAACCTTAGATGCCTTTCGCCATACTGATTTCAGAACGTTAACTCCTTATGTGCCGCTGTAAGTACGCTGAAAACAGGCGATTCATTCTTTACGCACCAGGGTTGTAGCAAATGGCTTCCCCTGTAGCGCTGGGTGCCGTGCTTGTACAGTTTGTTTGACATATTGATGATGCTTGGACACACTGATTCGAGGTAATAAATTAGTTCCTAAAAAAATTAGAGATCCAATGTTGAATCTGGCACATGAAGGTCATCCTGGAGAATCCGTTATGAAACGACGTCTACGATAACGAGCTTGGTGACCTTGAATAGACCGAGAAACGAAAGAATGCTGCGCATCTTGTAAAGGTTGTCAATTATAACGCTGCATTACCGCTTTTTTCAATGCACACCTGCATCTGTTTGACGCTAAGTGTTTATTTGTTTGTTTTCTAATCTAATTTTTGCACATAATGTACATATTCAGAACATTGTAAATTAATGCCTATGTCGGGTGGTCCAATACCCGAAAAATCGGCAATTAACTTTGATTGGAATGACAAATACCTCAATACATCATTCTACAGTTAAGCCTTGGTTCAAGCGCCATTACTCGTCCTCTGGGACAAGAAAAAAAGCGAAGAAACTAATAGGGTAAACTGGGGTAATATGCACCCCCGGGGCAAAACGACCTTTTGGTATTTTTAGCAGTGTTCCAGGAATATTTTCAAGAATGTTTACTACTGGATTAGTAGTTCGAGATCCGAACTACATGCGCTGTGGTAAATACTCTCGAAAAACTGCCGAAAATGTACTTAAAAATGCCAAAGGGTCGTTTTGCCCCGGGGGTGCATATTACCCCAGTTTCCCCTATGGATCTGATATGAGGCCAATTAAAAAAAAAAACAAAGTAAAACTTCTTTTGGATATCAATATTTATCAGTATTCAATTTTCCTATTTATTCACCATATTCTTATATCCATTTTTCATGTCAATACTAGTTTTTTTTATTTAGTTGTATTGTTTTCATATGCAAACTACATTTACTCAGAATTATTACAAATTACTGTTCTCTGCTTCCGTTGTTCTTTGCTTAATATTTCGTACTAGACTGTACTAATAATTATTTGAATCTTTTATCTAAATTCTCTTATACTGATTATTTTTCGACACGATAACATTCTCTTATTTTATCCATGTTTGCAGCGCCGTAGTAACACTTACTTTTCTTTCCTTTAATTTAAATTATGCTTTTTGCCCTATGTACCGGCGTGAATGTGAGTGATAAAGGGAAATCAATCAAGCCAAACGTAAAAGCCACATGACGGGTTAAGCTCCGAAACCCACACTAAATTTTATTTATATATTTTTTCTGATATCCTGTGAAGGCTCTGATGGGCACCTTGAAATCCCATTCCGCTGGTGTAGTTAAGTTTGTATGTGTGTGTGTTTCATTTTTTTGATATTACTCTTATTAGGTATTAGTTACATCTGTTTCCTGTAATCTACTCCTTCGACTTCACTTTACACGTTTAATATATGTATCTAGTTATGATTTGTGATATAATGGTTCGATAGCTTTCAAATTCTCTTTTTTCTCCACCAAAATCAATCCAAATTGTTACAATTATAGATGAGTTACTACAGAACACGTATTGTATTGTTTCAAATTGAATTTTCTGGTGCTAAGAAAATAAGAGTGAATACGATTGTATGAGAATTCTGCAAACAATGGATATATCTACTGCAATATACCAATCTAACGGCAAATATTGAAAACGATTAAGCAACTTTCTCTCAAATGACGTTTCCTGGGCACTGACACATTATTCTCTACAGTACGAGGTATCCGTGAAAACGACATTCGGCAAAAAGTAATACTTTCATAGTAAACATGCAAATATAATAAATTTGTTAATAATTTTCGAATACCCAGAGATGTGTACAAACTACATCAGTTATCTAGAAGCTGTTCCGCGCTTTAGTTTCCTCTTCTTGCGTCAGTGCTTTTAAGTATTAAAATATATAAGTAAATATACTTCGTTCTCTTGTCTTCACAGGTTGCTTACCCCTTCGTCTAAGTAAGTGGTTTACCATTTGTCGTCAGTTATCAGTCACTAGCACGTTACATTTTCCCCATGTGAAGTCTGCGGGTGGTTTCAGATGTACATAAGTAATTCGGAACTTAATTTAAAGTAAATTATTGCCACACGTCCCGTAGGTTCATGGTACCAAACTGATTGCTTAGCTTGTCGGGTTGTGTCTGCGCAGTCTGTGGGGGGAAGTTTGCAAAGGCTGGAACGGCACCGCTCATGCCGACAAAGCCCCCTGTGACTGGCACTTGCTGTTGACTTTGCTGCAGGGGATTTGGGAACTGGATTGCACCGAACGCCGACTGGGATTGAGCAGTCGCTGCTGCTTGGAATGGTCCATTGTTGTACATAAGATTGGCAGCTTGAGCACCTGGAGCCGCTGCTGCCGCCGCCGGAACCATAAACTGACCATTGGTTGCCGGGAATGCCTGGAAAGCACCGAACCCACTCGTCGCTGCAGCCAGTTGACCGTTGTTCATCTGATATGGATTCACTGGCACGTGTGGTGCAGGTGGATACGCATTATGTTGGAAACTGTTGAAGTTGCCAAACGCTCCGCCAAAATTATTGTTCACCATCGTTGTGGGAGCAGATCCGTATAAAGCCATGATTTTGTCCTTCGTTAGCTTTCCCTGAGCATCGATTCCTTTACTGGGAGCTTGATTGAAAAAGTCAGCCTCTTCTTTCGCCAAGTTCGAGAAATCGTCGCCGCCAGCGGCTTTATCACTTGGCCTATCGGACCCCCCACTGGACAAGATGTCCAACGTACTTTCTCCATTTGCCTTCTTGGGCGTCACCTCTACCCCTAGTGACAGTCCAAGCAAATCTGATGTTCCCTGACTACTATTTGCAGCAACAGCAGCATTTGTCGTCGCTTCAGTCGAATTCCTGCTCGAAGCCTTTGTACTACTGGCCGGAGCTTTGAGCTTTGGTAGTGGAACAGCAGCAGACACCGAACTGGAACTGCTGGAACTCTTCTTATCCGACGAACTACCCAACGACGCAGACGTGCCCAGCGATATTGTTCCTCCACTAGTGGTTGCTTTCTTTTTACGCTTCTGACGCTCGATCTCCTCATCAATCTCTTTATCCCAATCAACTTTCGGTGCCGGTGGTGGAACCCACTCCCGTGCCAAATATTTTTTATGTTCATACTTGGCGCGAATGAAACTCTCCAACGCAGAATCAGTTTGTGGCCGTCGGAATCCATCCGGTAGCAGTGCCTCATATACGGCTCTAGCTCGCGAGTTACCCATTTGCTCCAGAGACACCTAAAAGTAAATTAAAAGTGATTCGTAATAAACGGTGCACAGCACATCCAATAAACCAAATCATACCACTTGTTCCGGGGTCCAGCTGTCTAGGTTCACCGACTTGACTCGGGAGATGTGCACCCCCAGATTGCGATGAATGCCGGCACATCTAATGCACAGGAACACGCCCAGATTCCACGAGGCCCAGCGGGGACCTTTGGCGTCACAATCCACACAGTACTTGTTATCGTCATCGCGCAGCATCTTTGTTAGCAGCAGTTGGCATTTCTCCTGGATCTGCTTCTGCCGTTCCGTTTCATTTTTCCGGCTCATTGCGGCGGACTGATGATTAGCCTGCTCTTATCAGTTGCAAAAATCAGCTGTCTTCAAGTGTGGCGGTATCTGAAGCGAGACAGCAGAATGTAAACGTTGCTGTTGAATTTTTGTTTCAGATAAGAAAGATAGCTTCGAGCGTGCTTACAGTGAACATAAGAAATTGTAAAAAGGGACTCAGTCACCATGAGAGAAACTCGTACGCTTCTCTGACAACAAATTATACTAAATTTATTATTATTATTTATTTATTTCATAGTTGTACATAATCGGTGAGAATGCACACGCATGGAATTTGTCAGATAAGACATTGACCAAAACACTGAGCTTATTTGCTCTGCTCGTTACATCTACTTTGATCATTTGAATGTTACTTCGCAGACCTTACGTTTCAGAAATCCTCGTTCAACCAAATGGGATCTTCATACGGAGTCGCGATTACACATCGTGTAAGCTTTCGAAGAAGCTTGCTCTTTACGTTCTGTTAAAACCTCAAAAGGAACACCGTGGTGGAATTCCGATTTGGCTAAGCTCAGGAAGCAGTGTAGAAGGAGTTGGAACAGACGTCATTCAGCTGGGACGGATTCTTTGGCAGTTGGCTCGGAAGGCTTACAAGAAGGCTACGATCTACGAGCCTGAAAAACCTTTGTGCAAATGTTTACAATTTGAGTGGAGCCAGTCGATTGAATAAAATTCTTGCGAGATCCAAGGATTTCCAAGTTGGCGAAATTCGCAAGCCAAATGGCGACACTTCTTCTGATGAAAATTCGTTAGAGCACTTATTTGATACGCACTTCCCTGGATGTGTCGATATAACATCTTTTGATGGTCCTGATGCTGATGTCTTAAAGGGGGATTATTATCTACACTTTTGTGGAACCTCGTTGCAGGAACGCTGTTGAGATTACTCAATAATGTTGGTTTTCCTACCTATGGATTTGCCGACGACTATCTAACATTGATAGTGAGTTCGAGACAGCAGCACGATCGGTCGTGCTTTTCGCTCGCGCATTTTTTCCAATTCAAGACAAAATTTTCAAAACGAATTATCTGCTTTTGTAAACAAAGATTCAAACAACGATTTGACGACCTGAAAGTTCTCACGTAACCAACACCATCAACAGGCAGCAGAATGCTTCACCTACCTATTGATGGTGTTGGTTTGCGTGGGAGAGCTATCAAATCGTCGTTTGAATCTTTGTTTACAAAAGCAGATAAGTCGTTTTGAAAATGTTGTCTTGAATTGTTTTTCTGCTCGTTCATTCGTTTCTCGTTTTCGCTTCGTCGATTTGGCTTTATTTCCTCCCGGACCCGTCATGGGAGACTCGGTCGCGGGAAAGGTGCCGAAGCGCACGGTACTTGGAGGTGCGGATCCCTCCAACCAACTATTGCAGAGCAACGTGTACTCGTCGTTGCCACTTGACGACACCGGTAATCCGCCGAAGAAGCGCAAGAAGCAACAGT
The DNA here is from genome assembly GCF_024139115.2 of Armigeres subalbatus. Taxonomy (NCBI): domain Eukaryota; kingdom Metazoa; phylum Arthropoda; class Insecta; order Diptera; family Culicidae; genus Armigeres; species Armigeres subalbatus. The sequence continues at coordinate 244,755,064 of NC_085141.1, forward strand.
CGGAACTCGGAAGGAGAAGTGCCCGCCTGTTTTCATCAGAGGCGACCCACCAAAGCATCGGGAATTCATTGCGAAAGGCCTAAACTGCACATTCCAGCTTTGCAGTGAAGGCGTTAAGGTGATGCCCACCAACACGGACCATCACAAGCTACCGCAACGTCATGCAGTGCACCAACTACTTCCAACTTCTGTCGGGCACGGTACCAGGAACTGCCGCATGAAACCGCGTTGCAACAAGTGTGGCGAACCCCATCCGACCGAAGAGTGCGACAAAATGGAGGTCGCGGATCCGAAGTGCGCCAACTATGGCGACAAACATCGGGCCACAACCAAGGGCTGTCCGAAGCGGGCGGAGTTCCTGGAAATCCGGAAGAAAACCGTATTCCTGCAATAAACGAGGTGAACTATTCGGCGATCCCAATCCTCCTACCGTTACAACCGCACAAGCAACTGGTAACAGCAGCTGCATCGGATCGAGCTCCAGGCTCCAGCACCACTAGCGCCATCCTACAGCTTGTGGCCCCCGCTCCCTCCGCCTGGATTCCGTCGGCAGCCGGTGAACGAAACTGATGCCGATGTTCACGCAGCTCGCCACTTGGCTACGCGAATGCAAAACAAGTTTCAACCAGGTCTTTACTCTTGGCTTGTTCATCATTGAAAATGGCTGCCAGGGTGGGCCTGGTCAATTGGAATGCTTGCTCGCTCAAGAGCTAAACCATCGAACTGAAAGATTTCCTGGAGGAAAAGGAAATAGACGTGGCGTTCATCACCGAAACGCACCTAAAACCGGAGGTGAATGTCAACATCCCGGACTTTCGCATCGTGCGACTCTACCGGCCGACCAGGGGAGGTGGTGTGGCCATCGCTCTTTGCTACAACATCAACTGTCACCTGCTACCAAGCTTCTAGTTAAGCTTCTAGGCTGTCGGTGTCGAAGTTACCACTTCTGTCGGCACAATCACGCTCATCGCGACGTACTGCCCAACCCAACCCAAAGCAGGCGATGGATTATCGGCTGCCCTTCGGAGGGACATCGTCAAGCTAATGCGTAGACAAGGTTAATAGGGTAAGACACCCAGAAATCACCCTCCCCCCAGTTTTCGCCCACCTATTTTAAAACATTAATTTCTCGAAAACTAGTTGTTGGAAACAGTTAAAGTTCAGGTTTTTTCATAATTTATTGATGCTTGTATGGAAAAACTTTAACTGGTACTGTTTTCAACAACTAGTTTACGAGAAATGAAGATTTTAAAACAGGTGGGCGAAAACTGGGGGGAGGGCGATTTCTGGGTGTCTTACCCTACATCATTGCCGGTGACCTGAATGCCAAATATCAAGCCTGGTGCAACAGTGGCGGCAATCGAAACGGTAACATCTGGAGCAACGACATGGAAGAAGGCCACTACACGATCCTGAGCCCGGATTCCCCCACTCGGATGAGTCGGTCCGGCGTCCATTCGACAATCGACTTGTACATCACCAACATGAACGACCACATCTCGCAGCCGGTCGCCTACCAGGAGCTCAGTTCAGATCACTATCCGGAGGTGGCGAAAGTGGGCTCCTCGGTTAATCGACATCAGCAGTCCCGAAGAAATTATCACCGAGTGAACTGGCAGCGTTTTCGACAGTGTGTTGACTCGAGCGTCGACTATGAGGCGCGGCCGGAAACGCCTGGAGCAATCGACCAGCAGCTGAGTTCCATTGAGGAGGCGATCTCGGTGGCTTGGGAGCAACATGTACCAACGGCAGGTAAGCAACACCCTAATCATTGATACACTTACCAAAGATTTGATCCGTTTGCGAATTGTCCTTCGCAGGCAGTACCAACGTAATGGGCTGCCTGCGCTTAAGACACGCTGTAATCACTTGACAAAAATCATCCAGGCCAGAATGGTGGACCTCAGAAATAGTGCTTTCTCTAATAAGATTCGCGCTCTCCCAATCTGTGCTAAGCCGTTCTGGAAATTAACCAAAATTTTAAAATCCAAGCCTCGACCCATTCCACCTTTGATCCCGTTAGACAACAATGGCTCTACGGATCGCTTGATAACTCCTGCAGAGAAGGCCGCCGAAATAGGACGTCACTTCGTCAGCTCGCATAATCTTGGACAGAACATCGTCAGTCCTTATGAAGCAGCCGTTAACGAACATGCAAACAACATTCATCTGACTCCCAACGACTTCTCGGAGGAGTTGGGGATCCCAGCTGGCGAATTGACGGCCTATATCAAATCATCGAGAAACATGAAGGCCCCAGGCTTCGACAGCATCCTGAATCTCGAACTCAAACACATGAGTGCTCCGTTCTTCGAGCACATATCGCTGATCTTTAATCAGTGTCTCCGGCTCAGCTACTTCCCATCGTCCTGAAAGTCAGCGAAAGTCATCCCCATCTGGAAGTTATCGTCCCATCAGCCTTCTCTCAGGGTTATCCAAGCTATTCGAAAAAGCGATTCACCACCGGTTTGGTTTCCGCGGTCGATCAACCGTTCACCAACTGATCCGAGTTACCAACGCCCTCAGACGGAACAAGTTTGTCTCAAAAACCTCCGCCATGGCCTTACTTGATGTCGAGAAGACACTCGACAATTTATGGCTTGATGGCCTGGTGTACAAACTAAATCGCTACAATCTTCCCAGCTACCTGGTGAAAATCATCAATAATTACCTGTCGGCAAGGACATTCAGGGTCTCAATCAGCGAAGCGAGTTCCAATGCGCACAATATCGTCGCAGGCGTCCCTCAGGGCAGTATCCTCGGGCCCCTGCTGTTTAACCTGTTCACCTCCGACATGCCAGAACCTCCAGAAGGCGGCATTCTGCTTCTGTTCGCAGATGACACCTCCATCGTCTACAAAAGTAGAGTGATCAGAGCGCTAGGCTTAGTGGTGAAACTCCAACGAGGCCTGGATGTCCTGACAGAGTACCTCACCAGCTGGAAGATCTGCATCAACGCGGCGAAGGCCCAGGTCATCATTTTCCCCCACTCTAAATCTCCTAAACATGTTCTGCCTGAGGATTGTAAAATCATCCTCAATGGCACGACTGTGGAATGGACCAATGATGCCGACTACCTTGGCTTGACCCTCGACAGCAATTTTATTTTCCTTAATCTTTTGTTGAAACTGCTGTACCCTTTGATCAACCGCCGGTCGCTATTGTCCCAGAAAAATAATCTCCCTTGTGATCAAATACGGCATGCCGATCTGGGAGAGCTGCGCAAAAACTCATCATCTAAAATTCCAGCGAGTTCAAAATAAATTCCTGAGGATGATTCTCAACACTCCTCCCAGAACAAAAACTTTAGAGGTCCACCGTATGGCTGGCGTGAGAACATTATATGAGCGGTTTGGTGAGTATAAAGAAAGGTTTAGGGTCCGTTGCTTGTACTCGGATCAGGATGCCTTTAGGGCGCTAGTTCCAATTTAGGTTTTCAAATTCTTTTGTATATATTAGTGTATATAGTAGTTAGGTTATTAAACTTTCAAACTAATGCCTCCTAAAGGCAAACATGATAAATTAGCCTAACTATAAACAATTTTATTTTACAAATAATTAAAACAAAATCGTACATAAAGCTGAAGAGCCAAAAGGCCAAACACTTAAACTGTAAAACTTGTTACACACTACAAAATGAAATAAAATGAATTTAAGTCAAGTCAAACATTATTCGACCTGATGCAAAATGCTCTTTAGGTAGTTGAAAGTTGGTGTCGCAAATGTGGCCTTTCAGTTAATCCGAATAAAACATATATTGTTCTTTTCACGGAAAAAAACCCAGATTAATCCACCTAGGGGCCATCCACAAAGTACGTCACGCTCCTAGGGGGGAGGGGGGTTCTGAACAGCGTGACGACTCATACAAAAAGGAAGTGTGAGGAAGGGGGGAGGGGGGTTGAAAATAGCCAAATTTTGCGTGACGTACTTTATGGATCTTCCCCTAGCGGTGACGATGCCTTTCTCGATTCAATCGTTTGGTTTCGCCGTAGTGTGATACACATCACAACTAATTGCATACATTAAGTCTCTTGCAAACGCTGTATAGAGAATCAACCAACCAAGCTTATATGGATCAACGCACCATTTCCTTCATAACTTTTGAACGCAATGACCGATCGTGATAAAATTCAATAGTGATCCACTAGGGTTTGGCTAATGTTCAGCCACACTGTGAGTTGACATAAAGTTAATGTCAACTTCTCTCCACTAACAGCCTAGATAGCCGTGTGGTGTCGGCAGCCGGTTGTCTGGCTAAGAATAACGCTACGGATTGCCTGTTCCAGTGGCAGAAGTCCACCATACAGGTGACCCCTAATTCTTGGTGTGATGCGGCTTTATGCTTACCATGACTACGAATGAATGGTTAGGGGGTCTCAAAAGAACCCAACCGCCAACGGAGCCTGTGAAGCACCGGGACACCCTTCACAGTATTGAGTCCTTACTGCGCTAACCGGAGCTATGGCGTAGTTGACTTTTTGCTTCTCCAAAATAATCGGCTACTCTACTCTTATTCAAGCTCAACTTGAGGTTAAATAAGGGTGGGATTATGAGTATGTTTTTATTTAATTTTTCATCAAATTGTCACTGTTGGAAATAACATGCAATCAAAGTAGTCACGGGTAGCCGAGATGATCAAGTAGGTCCTGTCAACCGGAGCGGCTATAAAAGCCGTGACATCCAGAGCAAGAGTTCATTCAAGATTGGATCGCCAAATGAGAAACAACCAACTGTGAAACAAAAATCAACCAACTGAGAAGCTAAGAAACAGAAAAAGCAACAAATCGAATTGTTATTATTTTTCAAACCGCAAATAAAAGAAATACTGTTTATCAAGTTTTTATCCTGCTGTTTTTATCAAAATTTCCATCACTCCCCTTGATCATTGCCTACTTTATTTGATTCCAAAAGCGGAATATAGAAGTACAGGTACGGCCGATAACGTCGCAACATCCCTGGTTGCAGTCGCTGACATTTGGCCCTTGTCTCCGGCAGGTACGGCCGATAACGTCGCAACATCCCTGGTTGCAGTCGCTGACATTTGGCCCTTCTCTCCGGCAGGTACGGCCGATAACGTCGCAACATCCCTGGTTGCAGTCGCTGACAGTCACCTATATGGATTTGCTTGGCACGGCAAATGCTGGGTAAAGCGTACCATCGGTATTTCGCGTACTTTTACCCAGCAACTCCTATCCCTACCTCCTCGTGGTGCTGGCCGGGATACGAGCAACCTTAGGGAAGAACAGGTAACAAACCCCGGTTGGAACTATGGTCGTATGCTGACAGGGAAGGGCGAGTTTGCTCCTATCCGGAGGACCAAATCTTACTGAGTGTCTGTTCTTCATGTTAGGATCGGCTCACAACAACGTCTGTTCTCCATGTTAGGGGCGGCTGATCATCGTCCGAGTACCAGCGAAGGACTCTAAGTGAAGCTGTGCACCATGGTCAACCGGGAATAAGGAGGAACGGTCCTTCGGAAATTCAGGGGGTTTGGTGTCAGGCCCTGCAAGCCAGCCTTTAAAAAACTTACGCAACGAATAATCAACATGAGAGTACGGACCGGAACCATCAGCGAAGACCACTGCGACGAAAAGGGAATAGCGATTGGAAACTCGGTTCGTGGAACTGCAAATCTCTCAACTTCATCGGGAGCACACGCCTACTCGCCGATGTGCTCAAGGACCGTGGATTCGGCATCGTACCGCTGCAGGAGGTTTGTTGGAAGGAATCAATGGCGCGAACGTTTAAAGGTAATCATACCACCTACCAGAGATGCGGCAACACACACGAGCTGGGAACAGCTTTCATAGTGATGGGCGACATGCAAAGGCGCGTGATCGGGTGGTGGCCGATCAACGAGAGAATGTGCAGGTTGAAGATCAAAGGCCGGTTCTTCAACTTCAGCATAATCAACGTCCATAGCCCACACTCCGGAAGCACTGATGATGATAAGGACGCATTCTACGCGCAGCTGGAACGTGAGTACGATAGCTGCCCAAGCCACGACGTCAAAATTATCATTGGAGATTTGAACGCTCAGGTTGGCCAAGAGGAGGAGTTTAGACCGACTATTGGGAAGTTCAGCGCACACCGGCTGACGAACGAAAACGGCCTACGACTAATTGATTTCGCTCTAAGAATATGGCCATTCGCAGCACCTACTTCCAACACAGCCTTCCGTATCGGTACACCTGGAGATCACCACTGCAGACAGAATCACAAATCGACCACGTTCTGATTGATTGACGGCACTTCTCCGACATTATCGACGTCAGGGCATATCGTGGCCCTAACATCGACTCTGACCACTATCTGGTGATGGTTAAACTGCGCCCGAAACTATCCGTCATCAACAATGTTCGGTACCGACGACCGCCGCGGTACGACCTAGAGCGACTGAAGCAACCTAATGTCGCCACTGCATACGCGCAGCATCTCGAGGCAGCGTTGCCGGAAGAGGGTGAGCTCGATGGGGCCCCTCTTGAGGACTGCTGGGATACAGTTAAAGCAACCATTAACGACGCAGCGGAGAACAACGTCAGGTATATGGGACGAAGTCGACGGAACGATTGGTTCGACGAAGAGTGCAGACAGATTCTGGAGGAGAAGGACGCAGCGCGGGCGGTCGCGCTGCAGCAAGGTACCCGGCAGAACGTGGAACGTTATAGACGGAAGCGGAGACAGCAGACCCGCCTTTTCCAAGAGAAGAAACGCCGCCTGGAAGAAGCGGAGTGCGAGGAGATGGAACAGCTGTGCCGTTCTCAAGAAACACGCAAGTTCTCCCAGAAGCTCAACGCATCCCGCAAAGGCTTCGTGCCGCGAGCCGAAATGTGCCGGGATGAGGATGGGAGCATCTTGACGGACGAACGTGTGGTGATCGAAAGGTGGAAGCAGCACTACGAGGAACATTTGAATGGCGCTGAGAGTACAGGCAATGGATGTCAAGGCAGCGGAGGAGATGACTACGTCAGTTCAGCGGACGATTGAAGCCAACCAGCCCCCACCTTGAGGGAAGTTAAGGATGCCATCCAACAGCTAAAGACCAATAAAGCTGGTAAGGATGGTATAGGAGCTGAGCTCATCAAGATGGGCCCGGAAAAGCTAGCCACTTGTCTGCACAAATTGATAGGGGTTATATGCCCCATCTACAAGAAAGGCGACAAGCTGGAGTGTGGAAACTTTCGAGCGATCACCATCCTCAATGCCGCCTACAAAGTGATATCCCAGATCATCTTCCGTCGTCTGTCACCATTAGTGAATGAGTTCGTGGGAAGTCATCGAACCGGCTTCGTTGACGGCCGCTCGACAACGGACCAGATGTTTACTGTACAGCAAATCTTTCAAAAATGCCGTGAATACCCAACGCATCATCTGTTCGTTGATTTCAAGGCGGCGTACGACAGTACAGACCGCGTAGAGATATGGAAAATTATGGACGAGAACAGCTTCCCTGGGAAGCTTACCAGACTGAGCAAAGCAACGGTGGATGGTGTGCAAAACTGTGTGAAGATTTCGGGCGAACTCTCCAGTTCGTTCGAATCGCGCCGGGGGCTAAGACAAGGTGATGGACTTTCGTGCCTGTTGTTCAACATTGCGCTAGAAGGTGTCATGTGGAGAGCCGGGTGTAACAGCCGGGGTACGATTTTCAACAGATCCAGTCAATTTATTTGTTTCGCGGATGACATGGACATTGTCGGCCGAAAATTTGCAAAGGTGGCAGAACTGTACACCCGCCTGAAACGTGAAGCAACAAAAGTTGGACTGGTGGTGAATGCCTCAAAGACAAAGTACATGCTTGTGGGCGGAACAGAGCGTGACAGGGCCCGCCTGGGAAGCAGTGTTACGATAGACGGGGATACCTTCGAGGTGGTCGAGGAATTCGTCTACCTCGGATCCTTGCTAACGGCTGATAACAATGTTAGTCGTGAAATACGAAGGCGCATCATCTGTGGAAGTCGGGCCTACTACGGGCTTCAGAAGAAACTGCGGTGAAAAAAGATTCTCCACCGCACCAAATGTGTCATGTACAAGACCCTGATAATGCAAGCACTCGGAGTATTCGAGAGACGGTTGCTTATGACCATCTTTGGCGGTGTGTAAGAAGACGGCGTGTGGCGGCAAATAATGAACCACGAGCTGACCCAGCTCTACGGCGAACACAGTATCCAGAAGGTAGCTAAAACCGGAAGGGTATGATGGGCAGGGTATATTGCAAGAAGATCGGACAGCAACCCTGCAAAGATGGTGTTCGCTTCCGATCCGGCAGGTACTAGACGGCGTGGAGCACAACGAGCGAGGTGGGCAGACCAGGTACAAAACGACTTGGCGAGCGTAGGGCGCATTCGAGGATGGAGAGATGCGGCCTCGAACCATGTATTGTAACGTCAAATTGTTGATTCAGTGTTATCTGTTTGAAGGTAAACTAAATAAATGAATTAATGCGGACAGCATTGTTCGTTACACTGACGGCTTCCTCCTCGAAGGTAGAGCTGGTGCAGGCGTCTATTCGCGTGAGCTAAGAGTGGAACAGTCCCACTCACTGGGTAAACACTGAACTGTCTTTCAAGCGGAAATATGTGCCATCATGTGTGGCGTGCAATCCGCACTACAGCAACGCATTATGGGCAAAGTAATGTACTTCTGATAGCAAAGCAGCTATTAAAACTCTCACTTCGGCCAACTCAAGGTCGAAGTCGTAATGGAGCATCACATGGTTTTATTGGCCAACTATTCCGATATCCAAGTGTTGGGTGAAGCTTTTGATTAACTCTTGGGTTGCCATTCACAGGGCTGGTAGCGACCGATGTCGCTCAAAATAGATGACGATAAAAGGGACCAAATAATGACTTTCAGTTACAGAAAAAGTGACCAAATAGTGACTTTCAGCTTCAGTTGCAAGTTCGATGAGACGAAATCAAGTGTTATTGGGTCGAAGTAGACTCTTTTTTCGTAATTTGTGAGGGAAAACATCTTTCACTCGCTATTTTCACTTTGTATGCACATAATTATAATTTCACTTTGTATGCACAGACAAACAGACATAACACTCGTCAAATTTCCATCGTTCACTGATTTACTGGTCGATTCAAATAATCATTAGTTGGCCAATCGATCACTCGTGGCGCGCGCATCGGATTTGCTCGAGTTTGACATGTGCTCACTACCGCCATCTGGTTTGTGATTTGCCCAACTAACTGAAATCAACAGATGTCGTTAGTGTTTCAACGACGATGTATTTGATGAGTAAATGTTCAATGTGTTATGTCTGTTTGTCTGTGTTGTATGCGTTACGCAGGTGTGTTACGTATTAATATATCAAGAAATCTCGTGGATTATTAAATAAAATGTATGGTATTTGGAACAAATTCACTTTAATATTGAAAATATAATTATAACACATGATATGATATGGAAATATGCCTATTTTCCTGATTTGTTTCAAAGAAACAAATGATTTTAATTGAGTAACATATAGAAGCATGTACAACAAAATCTTCTCAGAAAAGCAAAAACGTAAAAGTTCAAACGGATTTCAAAATTTTTTTCAGTGGAAGCTAGATAGCAAATGGGAGCATGTTTTGAGACACTAATGCATGTGTGTGTGCGTATGTGTGCAAATTCTGAGATTTACTACCATTTAAATCTTATTCATTTTTAAGGTAGTAAACAAGTTTGGTTTTACCAAATTAGGCATCCATTAGGCGAAATATATGTTATTATTGAACGCTATTGAGTTTCGCTTAGATTTATGACTGATTTAGTTAGTTCTGGAATAATTAATATCGAGGTCTCTGGAAATCACGAGTACAATATATGCAACCAGCGTTACGATAGTTACTAATTATGTCACAATAGCTATTCAATCCGACGAGCGCAGCATGACGTACAGTGCGTTATCATTCGTTGAGTTGTCCCTCAACCTATGACATCCGCCTTTGGGTAGGCTATTATTTTGTCACTTTCACGGTAAATCGCCGTGGGAAGCTGAGTAGTTCCATCTCGTTTTAAATACTGATGTCTGGAAAAAAATCCTTATAACTAAAGGAAGGGTCAAAATCTCACTGTAGGTGGATTAATCTGGGTTTTTTTCTCTTAGAACGAACTCAGAAGAGAAACAAAAATCGTACACGCTAACTTTTATCTACTCAGTGACTATGTAAAATTGTATTGCCCTCTCTTTTAATCCCACAGAAAATTTACTAAATATCAGTCAAAAGCAGAACTACTCAAAGCTATGTGTAGTCTTGCGAGCAAATCAATTTTTTAACGTCACTGGAAGTGAGCAAAATATTATTATAACTTTTTTTGTTTTTCTTTCCCGAAAAATGATTTCTCGGCGAAAATCTGCGTGAATGAGAATGAGTGAAAATTACGATCACTGGATTAACTGAACACCTACTTAAGAAAGATGCAGAGAACTCTACGATTTGTCATAGGTGCCACGGAAGTTTTTGGAATTTTTAGTGCGAAAGGAACAACAGTACGGATCGTTTTGGTAGAAAACGAATTAAAGTTATGAAGATTGTACAACAAGCCTGGGATTGAATTGCTTATAATGCAGGACCATGCTCTCTGAACTTTTAAATATTTTTTTGCTGTGCGTATTCATGAACGATTTTTGCTATGTTCAAAATTGGGGATACTTGATCTTCTTTCTATACTTACTCAATAAACATTACTCTATACTTACTCAAGATACTTGATCTTCTTTCTGTACTCACTAAAAACATCTTTAGGAGGCACCAAACACAGTAAATAATAGAGTAAATGAGGTTGTAATCAAAAAATAGCTAGCCACATTATGATCATTTGTCTAGACCCTAGACTCTAGGGGCTCTATTATAAAAATACGCTATAACAATACTACTTTAGTTCTCGGTAAAACAGGGGAGAATCAAATCTCCCAAGGGGTCAAGTCTCCCAAGGAATCAAGTCTCCCCACCTTCCCTTACTAGAAAGTTTGAGTTTTTATCGGCAAGTCTCCTGCTTGCATGACTGTATACCAATTATCAAATTTGTGACGTAGAATACCTTCAATTAGCTATGAACAAAGCATCATCCGACGGATACATTAAGCTATGCTTAAAAAATCTTAGTCAATTGTGAGAAAAAGTTACTTTAGTGACTTGAGGTCGAAAAAAGAGACTTTTTAGTGCCCGAAAAAAGTGACCAAGTCACTAAAAAGTGACCCGCTACCAGGCCTGCATTCAGTACAAATGGCATTGGAGTAGTCTGAATTCATGTCATCAAACAAAATTGTACATCCGAGAGCCATCTCCGGTAGTAGCAAGCTATTTAGCTAATCTGTCTAAACAGAATTGTAGTGTCTTTGTTCAGGCCTTGATAGGTCACTGCCGACTGAACTATCACATGGCAATTATTCAACGCTTTGAATCATCTTGTGATAGTTGTGAATCCGATTATGGTACTTCTTATCATCTGATATGTAACTGGCCAGTCTATGCACAATTGCGTTACCAAATATTTGGTAAACACTTACTTATGTCGTTTTCGTTTATTCGCACCGCTTGCACCGGTGTAGGCAAACTTGCACTGGAATCGTTCGTTTTTAAAAACGGTGCAGTTCCGTTCTTGCACCTTTCTGCCACCGGTGCAGAAAAATCTACACCCTACCCGAAGCGAGTGTAGCGGGTAGGCACCGCGTGGTACCAATACTTATGCGAAGCGGAGCTGTCATAAGTTTCCTACTCCGTTTCTTATTAGGTTCTTCGGATGGCTTTGTTTTTATTTTATTATCTGCTGATATCTATTCCTCATTGATATTATATTCAATAATGTTTATCAATGTTGTTGAAGTAGAATCAAAAGCTGCAAAGAATCTGTATCCAAAGAAGTTTCTAGAATTGTACAATTTGTTAAAATATTAATGAATTATTCTAATTATTAGTGATTTTTCAATTACAATTATATATATCAAAATCAACAAAAGAGAGAGAAACCTTTCTATATTTATTTTATTCTAATAAATTTATATAGTTATAAAACTATTCATTATTTATACTTATATATTTTCTTTTCATAATGTAGTAAATCGAATAGTCAGATAGAACAAACTTGTTCATTTTCCTCAACATTATATTTTAACTTTATTCAAACGAATATTGACATGATGTAACAAGGTTTGACTGTGAAATTCTGGAATTGATCTCAAATTAATAGTCGATTTACATAACTATTTTTAAATCGAGAAATAATTTAAATTTACGCATATGCGGTTCTTGATTCAGCCATATCCGGTTATCTTCTGATTTAGCTTTTATCAATACTTTTTCATAGCAATGATATAAATAGTGTTTTTGTCTTTTTTTAAACTTGATATTTTGTACTATGAATACAAATGAATTGTATAATATGTTCAATTCATATGAAATTATTGAAGTAAAGGAAAAAATATCAAGTTTCCAAAGACCATCCGTAAAATCCGTAACGTAACGTATTAGATTTTTTTTAAATCAATCACGTAGAGATGTGAAAATTTATGTTGAAGTCCATAAACTCGTATTGCATTATTTTCTGGTAAAACTCAAAATCTATTGATCATTTTGATACCGTCATTGGGGGTGACAAAGAATCAAATGGGATTGCAAATAGGTCACTGTCAACAACTTAAAAAGTTTTTAGTAGCAAGAAAACTAATTAACCAAAACTAATTAGCCAGTCGTTTTCCAACGATTTTGTTATCGACCTCTTGGCTGCCAGTAACAGCGATGATTCATTCTTAACTCATCGTCACCCCCGATGGCGGTATTTGAATCGATCTTCGTTTCAAATAGTTTTCAAATAAATATGAACGGCTAGATTTCATGAATTTCTAACATTCACAATTTATCAAATTCTACAAGGGCCCTTTGTTTTTTTTTTTGAAGATTTTTCTACATTTAAATATGTTACAAACAATAAACAAAACGCATAAGAAACTACTTTATACGTTTTTAATTTGCAAAATTAAATTACAAAATTTGTGTAATACTTTGTGTAATATACAGTAGATATTTAAAAAAACATTAAAAACAAGACAAAAATATTACATAATCATATTACATCCTTACAAATATTATATCCTTATATAAATCTCAATAATATTTACTCGCTATATGATATTTGATAGATTTGATTGACGACAATCACCAACACCATCGAAAACATGTGTTGGCAGTCAAAAAGTTGCACCCAAACCGTTCGTATTTGCGGTGGCAAATGTTGCACCGCCGGTGTACACCGTTCGGAATAAACGAAAACGACATTAGTAAAATTGACTTCAGAAACCTGTATCTTCAGAGTATTCTGTTGTTTTATAACCCGTTGTGCTAAGAAGCTAGAAGCTCTTGAACGCTTTTGCGTTGTATGCCCTCTTGTACTCCCATCCACATCCTTTTCTTTTTTTCACATCCTTTTCCGTCAGGTGTGTGATGAAAAAGGCTGTGAGTGGTAGAAAAACCTTCGCACTAGAAGTCCACCATACAACACATTTTATATTCAGCTTCTGAAATTCGTTATTGACTGACAAACTACTAAATGATCAAACCCAGTTTACTAAATGTTCGATAACACCCTTGACTGGAAGCTTATACTCGTAAAGAATACACAGAGTGAAATCGCTTAATATCGATATCGATAAAAAAAACATTCATCTTTCAGCATAATCTAGTCCTAGTGTAAGTAGCGCTTTTCCGTCGTGTCTGAAACAAAATTGTAAGAAAAATAAAATGCGTACCGTATACGGCGAGAGAGCATTGAATAAATGAAATAGAAGTGCACCGTACAACTCATTTTGAAATTCAGCTTGTCATGAGTTGATCACTATTGAATATAATCACGATTGGTCATTGCATTCAAAAGTTATTAAGAAAATGGTGTGTTGAACCATATAAGCTTGGTTGGTTGATTCGCTGTACAGCGTTTGCAAGAACTGTAATGTAGGCAATCATGTATGATGTGTATCAAAAGATATTTTAGTGTATCATACTAAGGCGAAACCAAACGATTGAATCGAAAAAGACATCGTCATCGCTAGGTGGATTTATCTAGGTTTTAAAGAGTTTTGGTCAAAAATTTTTTACCATAACTCCAAAAATGAACACTGTTGTTCCAATAAATAAAATAAAAATCTAGGAAATATGGATTTAACCATCTTATTTGGCTTAATGTTTCAAAATCAATAAAATTCTATTACGTACTGAAATCTGCCTGAATACGAAACATGTCAACGTACATCCGTTTTGCTTTTTTAGCATTCTTTCTATCCACAGAAGGCCATTTATTTTATTTCCAATGAATCATCAAGGCAAGTTTTTCTCTTTCAAAGTAGGATTCCAACTATTCCAACAAGAATGGTTTGTTCACCTCTCATTCCTTCGCGTTATCAGCAAAAATGTGATAAGCGATGTTCAATAAGAATGCAGCATCGAAACGTTCGATGTGGTGAAATCGAATAATAATTAGGTAGGCTATAAGAACAACGCAGAGTACCGCAAATCTAATTTGCATTTTCTCTCTTCTTTCGGGCCACCGATTAGCGAAACAATCCGCTTTGTTGATCCCCACCCTTCGTCTGCTTTAAAAGCTCCTGGACCTTGAGAAGTGTCATAATTGCCTATTTATCTACCTGATTGAATCTCCCTCGATTCCTAGCAAGGTTCCGTTCCGTTGTTTGTTCGCTTCAGCAACCGAATCTTCGTCTCGTAGTTGCTTCCGAGTCGACCAGCGAAGCAGCAGGAACAATCCTCATTCGGGATCTGCCCCTTTTTCGACGGAGCAAAAAATCCTTCCCCAAAACACGGACTACTTTTTCTCACTAACTCGGACTTTCTTGATATTTTCGCCTGATTTTACACTGCACCCCCACACCACCGACAAAACCGACCGAACAACTCGAAACAACGGATAGAATGAATGAAAATTATCGTGGAAAAATGCGATTAAGAATTTTATTATTTTCTTCCATCAGCTTGCTGCTGCTTCTTCTTTCTTGTGTGAAAAGGTGCGTGTGGGAACTTTCACCCCGCAAGCCAAGAAAAAAACATTTTTGACATTTCACTGACAACGCATTCATTTTGACGTTTGCCGAGGGAGTGCTCAGTGGTTTTCAGTTCATTGCGTATATATATATATATATAAGTTCATTTACCCATATATGGGTAAAGCTGCTTCAAAAATTTTATAAGTAAACTTTACTGATATTATAGGTATATTTCACCCATATTATATGTAAAGCATGCTTTTACCCAAATATGGGTGAATCAAGTACCCATAAATAGTTAAAGTGAACTAAGCGTAGGTTGCCTTTTTCAAAAGATATTTTAGTTACTAGATAAAGATTGTCGCTTCGGTTCCCTTTGTTCTGCTGTCCGAAACATGTGTGGTACATACCTGTCAAATCGTATGGATTTTCCTTCTTTGACATTTAGCTCCCCTATCCTCGCCAGCAAAAGATGTTCCGGACAGCGACGACAGCGACAATATTTATCTAGTAACTAAAATATCTTTTATTGAAACAGAAATCGGTTCCGAGATGAACTTTATTCAAAGCGCAACGCTAACGTCGGTAGTTGAATCCCAAGTAAGTATCGGAAGGAGACCATGCAAACAATTGATTCGCATTATGACTGAAGAAAATTGTATGGCGTCAGTATTGATGTTTGCTACAGATTTTTTGACGTAAACTTCGTCTAAGAGGAAGACTCAGATACAGGGTTTAAAACGGAAATTTCCAAATTCGAGACTGCAATTTGCCAATTCTATTGATACTATAGATTATTATTAATGCTTGATTTTTTTTCTTTCAACAAATAAAATTTTGAAGAAGTATCACCGGCGCGTGCTTCCTCGCAATCTACATGCTGATACATTTACAGTTACATCAAACAACTGAAAACCGAAATACGCCACTCCAAAATTACGAGGTGACAATGTTAGAAAAAGACAAAAGATAGGAAAAATAACACGGTGTGTAGTGCCTCCCCGAGTCACCTTAAGGGAAGATCCTTTAATTACGGAACGCAAAAATTAGGCATTTTCAACCCTCCCTCCCCCCTATGTCACACTTTTTGTATGAAGCATCTAAAAATTATGTATGGGTCGTCACACTTCGCCCAATCCCCCTCCCCCCTCTAAGCGTTACGTGATTTGTGGACGCTCCCAAGAGCCACTTTCATTGATGGTAGCCGATCGTTAGTACTTCATATCAAATATCATATCATATCATAGCATATCAAAGAATATTGTGGCCAAATTTCATAAAATTTGGTCAACAAAAACCCCCCTGACAATAATAGAACAAAACCTGCCAAAGCCGTCATTCCCCCTTTTTTAGACAAGAAAATTTAATCTGAGCGCTGCTAATGTTGATGACGACGACCGCGCGACCCACACCATCGCCGGGAATAAAATTTCCGGTAGGAGCTCCGCCGATGCCGAAGGTGGTACCACGGTCTGCTCTCCGCGACATCTCGAACGAAATGGCTCGCGCGCGCGAAAGAGCTGCTTTCTTGTAATCAATAAAGTTGAAACTGTAGCCACGCCCCTTCGGTGAGTGTGTGACGGTTGCACAATATTTGCATTCATACCGGACAACAAAGAGGCGGGACTAATGAGCCATCTTTATTGATTATAAGAAAACTGCTCTCCCGCGCGCGCGAGGCATTTCATTTCAAATGTCGTGGAGAGCGGTTCCAGCATCGGCGGAGTTGCTGAGAGAATTAATCGGTTCTTCTCAGGGCCACCATTCTATACAAAGGAAGAGGCGAGGCGAATATTATTCAAAGAGCAAATTAGCTACTTGGCGACGCCATAATGTTGCCGTCCGTAGCAGAATCACGAGTGCGCCCCGGGGGGAGATTCTATATAATATGAATTCGTATGAATGGCATCAGTGGCAGCCAAGTGAAAAATGTCGGAAGTGAATCACAAGCGTGCGTCGGAGGGAGTTGCTGGAGTAAATATATTCATATGAATGGTAAATTGGTAATGTGATCGCATTTTGACGTGAACTACGTCTAAGGGGGAGACTCTGATACAGGGTATAAGATGAAAATTTCAAAATTGGGGACCGTCACGTAGTCATGTAAGATTTTAAAAGATAATCTTTATCTTTTGATGGATTTTTGAGATTTATATATCAAATGAATCGGAAACTCTCCACCAATTTGCAAATGTTATTGAAATTTTTGATTATCAACGTTAAACTAGTGGAAATTTCAATTCCTTCCAAACCCAGTAAAAATTCAGACCCAATCAATAATCCTGCAACCCCAACACGAACATCAGGTTGTTATAAGTTACGATCCTTTTCGCCCATCGCTCCATTTCTCTAAGCATAAAAGTCCAAGCGACAACGGCTGCCGTGTTGATGTTGGTCGCGTTGTCAATGGTGGAGCTGCGGTAATTGCTGATAGTGAATGGAGTCATTTAAAGTAAATCAATTCTTCTGATTACCATCATTACCGTTGAAAAATGGTGTTAAGTTGAGAGGATTTTCGAAAGTGCAACAACTTGTGACCAGCACACTCTTGGCGTTCAGTAAAATCTTCTAGCAAGATTCTGAATTTGGTTATGAGCTGTCAATGATTTCCAATGCGTACCATTGAGAAAAATAAAAATATAAAATTGGTCAATTGCAGACAAACTTCGGTTAGTTACGCAGAACTTCGGTTAGTTAGGAAATTTAAATGCAAGGATGATATCAGTAGCTGTCAACTAAAATTTTCATTTTTGCTGTTAGGGATTGGAATTGCACATTATCGAAGATTAATCGGTTCTTTTTAGAACCAAAATTTTATACAAAAGAATATTAACCGAAACTAATTTTATTAAAAGTGCAAATTATTATTTGCAATAGAAATACCCTAATTAGGTTAAGCTCATTCAGAATATTTTTCGAAAAATAAGAAAAAACAACAATGAAATTGATTTTTTTTTCAAGTGATACCCCTAACAAATTAAACAAACAAAACTAAACTTCTCATATTATATAAAACTAGAGAATTAAAAAAATTTGACTTAATTACATGAATATATCAGCTACTTTCAAAATGTAAATTTTTAATTGTCGTATCCAACAAATTTTATGTTTTGAATATTGCTCGACACCAGTGTTGTCTCAAAAGTAATCAAAAGAACAATTTTGTAATATTTATGAATTATGGGTCTTGCTAGGTTCTTCATTTCACCAAACGGTTTTACGTAGTTTACGTCGGGCGGTCGTGTCTTGTACACAACCCTTATGTTTTTTTTTGGGATTTTATCGGGTTCAAAACCTTGTGTCGTCCCTGTTGCTTTCGTTGAAGTCAACGTAAAATGTTGTATGAATATTGTGTCTATAGAGGAAATTGAAATCATATTGAATACTTACCAACAAATTTAAAGATGAAAATTTATTTTTTCCCTTGCTTTTACTTCTTTGCATGTTTTAAGCAGAACACGCTACAGGTTTTACATTTGACAGATGGGTTTACCGAAACTCAGTCAAATTCCGAACTACCGGTTACTATGGCAAACTTGACTGCCGAGTTTCAGTAACTTGTGTAAACGTCATATTTATTGACGAGATATCAGTTAAAAAATACTTTTACGGTCATGTTCGTCAATTTATTTTACCGACAAAAAAATAGTCTTTTAAGTGTGCGGATACCGGTGTGAACCTCTGATTCTCTCAAATTAAAATTTAAAATTGGAGGATTTTTTAAATTTACTGGTGAGTATTTAACTGAATAGTTAATGTCTATGACAACCCGCATGTCATTTTTAGCTTTTAAAAACATTTTCTTTTGAAATTTCAGATTTTCTTTTCGTCCGAGCGTTATTAAAAGGCAACACGATAGAAAAGTCACCCCACTGCATTAAAAATCCATGGTCACGGGAAATTGGAGAAGTAGGTGGTTTTATAACAGCTACAGTAGACGTTCGTTAACTGCAAGTCATATAACTGCAATGCTTTTTAACTGCAATTCGATAGTTGCAACAGTTTTGCAGTTATCGGACCGCTAAACTTCAAACTGATGTCAGACTCAATGACAGCTGCATTGCGCTGCACATTTAGATGCACTTTTATTGCATCTGACGTCGATTGACAACCGTTTGACGTCTAGAATGCATTGCAGTTATCGAACGGCATTCGTTAACTGAAAAGTAAACATTTTGCAGTTATCGAACGGCTACTGTACAATGAAGAGACGTATTTACATATTTGGTGTGGTGGTGGGCGGAATATCCGTGAACTGCCGCTCAACAATCATCAATTGGCATAGTCGGCCACGGAAACACCTTTAGCACAGATTCGCGCAACATGAACCACGTCATTAGTGATTAGTATTAAGTGGCTAGCAATAACCACCACTAGCTGTCCAGAAAACAAAATCCGCAACGGCCTCTTCAGCTGCTTTTACATCGGAAGATGCCAAAAATTACGAGAAACACCATCTCCTAGAAGTATTATTAATCCAATCCTTAATCAGTTCATTGTTCTTGTCGAGGTTCTTGTGATGTACCATGAATATAATAAAAATGATGTTCAGCACGTAGTTTTATAAATCTTTCCTTTCACAATCAATGAGAAATCGGAACATACAAAATGCAATTGTGAATCCATAACAAAAACAGCCCCCATCTCAAAGCTCAGAAAAGTACCTAAATTTGGGTAATATTGACTGTTCCTATAAAACACCCAAATATGGGTAAATGATGATTCACCCATATCTAGGTATGTGCACTTTTTGATGATTTTGGGTACTCTTCACCCATATTTGGGTGAACTGAAGTAAGCGTGTATGGAATAAATAATCAATACCAAATTTTCAAACCGACTTATCTACTTTTGTAAACAGAGGTTCAAACGTATAGGTTTGGTGAATCTGATAGCACTCCCACACTCCAAATAATCTAAACGTTGTTTCCACCTGAATTATCAGGTACATGTTACGTGCACACGTAACTCCAAATGCTTCAGAAAATTGGGTCCTAAAATGAAGAATCGATATTCGATTTTCTTTCAGGGAACGATGAACGTAATCATCCTGAACGTGTCAGTTTTTCTTTCGACTGAAAAATCGAAAAGAACATTGTTTAATTTGAAATTGAAAAATAGTTGAAAAATGCTTTCTCGACATTTTCGGTCTTGTTTGACGTACGGATTCAAACGCACTAGCAAAACACCGCAGGGCACTTGACTCAACCTTTGACAGTTAATATATGGAGCTGACGTTTTGGGCTGATGGTTCATTCGTTCTGAAATGTTGCACAGCCCAAAATTTGCCTTAAATGTCTTAAACACAAAAATATTATTTTTACTGATTTAGAATTTTACCAGAATTTTTATAACAACGGTTCAAGTATTCTTGACCGATGCACTATCGTTTGCAACCATAAACAAGGTAGGGCTTTAGGACCCAATTGAAAACATGTCCTGGAACATTGGAACCCATTTTTCTCCATTCGAGCTCATTGCGACATTGGCGCTTATGAAACAACTGTGTCGAAATGTTTGCACGCTCGTCCAGCTGAACTCAAATTTGGGTCAGTTTAACTCAAAATCGGAAAAACTGGCTCAAGACAAAATTGAGTTCACGACCCTTAACTCAATTTTGAGTTATTTAAAGAGATATTTTATTATGAGTTACATTTACTCAAATCATAAAATCGATTTTTTATGGAATTGAGTTTGTCATGCAAGAATGTTATTATAAATTTCAATTTCAAAGAGAACCCGAATAAAACAAAACCACAAGTTCTTTTGTACAAACTGTATATAAACAATACAATTTATTGGTAACAATTGAAAATATTGTACTTTTATTGTGCGATTTATGATACAAATAAAACATTCTATTGTATTCACAATAAAATTACAATAATTGATATTGCTCCGACAGTAAACAAAAACATGGTAACAAAAATGGCGATTCCGATAGTTTCCGTAAGGCAGCAGTTATTAATATTCGTTTTCGGTAAGTACCAACTAAACTAAAATATTTACAAAATCTTCGATCATAATAGATTTTTCTCTTTTCTTTATTTTCGTGCAGGTATGATGCTGGTTGGTTAGAATTTAAGATGATTTCTGTGCGTCAAAATTTTGACCAATGGTTCAGGCGCGACAGAGCGGAAAGATTGGAACCAATCTCAATCTGAGATTACCGGGATCACGGATCACGGATTCACTTACATCGCCATTATCGACTCGCCGGACTTCATCGACTTCATGCTCAAGCAAACGCTTTCGAAACCTCCTCCGAAACCAAAGGACCACCAACAGTGGCCCCGAAGAAAGGTGGAAGTCAATTGAATTAATCGCTTACCACTTTCACCGGACCAATAACGCAACCGACGGAACTCGAGACACGGAGGATGAGCAGTGGCTTAAAAAGCTGCATATTTTTTCCTTTGTTGTATGCGATTTATCCTTTGATGATCTGCTGGGGAACTTGATTATAACGCCGACGACCGACGACGTGTGCGAAAAAATCTGGAATATTTCGACACCTCCCAGCCGGAGTTCGTACTGCTGGTCCGTGGGCACCAATACAAACTGTTAAAATTTACGGATTTACGGTATCTCGTATGGCACATTTTTAACCTGGTAATTCTACTGCATGGGGTGAGTATTGCATTTGCAATTGTCCTACCAATCGATTGTTTGATAGGGTAAGACGGTATAATGCGTCGATCATCTGACCAAAACACCCCTGTTTGACTTCTAGAAAACCGAGAAAACCAACACTAACTAAGGTTTAAGACAGTTGGTACCTATAAATGTTTGTGAGATCATCATACTATGTGACATTCCCTTTTTCGAAAATATGTTTCACTGGTCGCTCCCATGTAGGCAGGCCGATATGCCCTTACCACCTGAACACAAGCACAGCATACTCAGCACCAGGTGCTTCCAAATTATATGAAAACTAAGGAAATGTATTTCAAACCTTCCTTCATGAGCTTATGCTGGTTTTTTGATAACAAGAACACAGCAGCTTGTAATCTTTTTAATATGTGGTACATAAAATACCAATAAAGGGATTTAAAACGTCTTTATAGTGCTGCTATGTGTGCACTTTATTAATGTGGGTCGTTTTGCCCAGGTACTTGTTGACACTATTTTTTCATGACTTTTTAAAAAGCTTAATAATGTGTTCTCTGTAATATTTTCATATGTCTACTCTACTCACAGGCAATGCATTCAAGATTTTTAAGACTATCAAATAACACAAAGTGTGCATAAATAACGAAGAGCAATTAGTTTTTGAGTGTATTGCTTCAGAAGAACATATTACACCGTCTCACCCGTGATAACATTCTTGTTTTTTTTTTCGCACGTGAGCTGCTTTTTTAAGGATTTTATAGCATGTACTAACATTGATTATAAATAATATTACATGTTGAATTTAGGAAATAAATAAAAAAAAAAACTGCATAAATTATAGCGCTGTTTCATTGTAATGGTTTTGATTGACATAAAGCTCTATGGTTTTGCAGCAAGAAATGAGCAATTTAAAGGGTAATTCAACCAAATTTATCAAAAAATCAAATAAAATACAATAGCGTAACAATGATTAATTTGAATTGGAAAAACAGTTGTTTAACAATCCATTTTATTGTTTAGTTAAAAAATATTGACAATAAAATAACAACAGAAATTATTGTTTTGCGTTCTAAAATATATGAGAAAAAAAGTATTTTTTTATTGTTACGGTAACTAACAACCCCTATTTTCTATTGTAAAAGTTCCAAGAACAATAAATTTTATGGTTCATGACAATATATTGTATTGTATTTTAAATGTTCAACCTACAATCCTTTCTATTGTAGTTCTAATGCATTCTTTCTTAATGTAACAGAAAAAGTTACTGTTTTTTTATGGTACTTTTTATTCGGGAATGTTTGAGGTGAAAAATGAAAAGCATTTTATTCATTTTATTTGCCAAACTCGTTCGTATATAAATAGATACAAAGCTTAATATAAAATAAATTAAAAAGGTTTAAAAATATATATGTATGAGATTGGAGGAAACGGAGAGCCCGTTGTTTATAGATCTGGCCATATTTTCTGCGACGTATGTTGGACGCTTCGGTCTCTATTCAAAACGGAAGAAGTTTTCGCTGAGCCTTTCTTAAATATATTAGCATGCTAGATGTTCCCGTCATGTCTTCGGAGCATCCTTGACTTGAATTTCGCCGATAAAGAGTCTCGTGATAGCTGGCAACGATGTAAAAATTCAGCAGTCGTCGAACGAAGTCTATCCAGCTTTTTACGAGTCGGTGCCATAATACTTTGAATCACCCCTGTTGACACATGCTGTGTCCACTATAATTTTTATAGATGGATCTTAGCAATCGGCGATTCGTTGATATGTTCAAAACATTAAACTGTCAACATTTTATGATTATTGTTCTATCCAAATTGAAACATATTATTGGTTTTTACTTCTTTTAGGTCTCCCTGAAACAATAAGCTCGGCAGGCGTACGAATTTGGATTAATTGTACAACTCAAAGACACTCGTATTCCACATCAATGTGTGTGTGTTTTTTTAAAAGATATTTTAGTTACTAGATAAAGATTGTCGCTACTGTTCCCTTTGTTCTGCTGTCCGAAACATGTGTGGTACATACCTGTCAAATCGTATGGATTTTCCATCTTTGACATTTAGCTCCCCTATCCTCGCCAGCAAAAGATGTTCCGGACAGCGACGACAGCGACAATCTTTATCTAGTAACTAAAATATCTTTTGTTTTTTTAAATTATGCACAAAGTTTTAGTTATGGCCAGTCATTCTCCTCCGGAAGGCATGAGCCTCCAGGAACCTCATGAAAAAGTGGATTTAAGAATAAAGTCTATGGTTTTGGGCCACAAAATATTACTCGGATAGTAACCCGACGCTATCATCTATCGTACAGATTTGTGAATGAGATCATTGTTTTATTTCATCTAAAACATAAGGATGAAATACAGTTTGCAATAATTACGGAAGGGTTTATGATAAGAGACCTTTTTTCTCACATGGGTATCCATGAGTATCACATATACAAGCAATTTTGAAATAAATGGGTAAAAAACGTGTATTTGAAGTACATTCGTCCAAAATATAGGAAATAGCTGCAAAAAGTTTCACCGCAGAGGCATAGCACGGGAGTCTCGGATGCCAATAAAGAAAGAACCGCTTCCTACAATGTTCGTAGTACCGAGGACTGACAAGCTCTGAAGTTTTAATTTTCAATACGATAGTTGAGTTGTTGAATCCAATACAATTTTCCATAATCGTTATTGACACCGGTTGAAAACAACGGTAATCTTCCTTTGTTAAGCATTTCGCCCTCATATTTCAATATTCATCTAATGATTCACCTGAAATAGAAGAAGACTTAGTAATAGAAATATCAAAGAAAAGGATAACTCGTGAATTTTCTTGTTGTTTAAAAATAAACAACCTAGTCTATCTCATTGGTAACGGAGAAAATATAAACTCTACTTCATGGCTACCAAGATATTATTATGAATTGTGTTCACAGCATATGTCAAATTCGATTCACCCCTTGGTAATTTATGGCTAGCGTAAAAAGCTGGATAAACAACTGGATGCAAATGCAATGTTGTTCATTTAATCTGTATCAAAACATAAAACAACTAATTTAATCGTGATTCACAGACACAAAATGTATATAATTTTCTCTGGAACTTACCGAACAAAATCCCTCCCGAGCAATTACTGTTTTTGCCTTTCTCGTATTTTTCTGTTGATTAAGCTGACTCCAATAAAATCTTTTCCGGAATAAAAGTCTCGCTGGACTCGGCTCTGGAATAAGAATGGCAAATTTCATCAAAGAGGAGGCAAAAAATACCGTTTTGATAATTTTAACTTACATGAAACAAATTAACAAATTTTAACCTTTTTGCTATTACTGACCGTTGAACTTCGCCATTTTTCTAAAATTTCCACGGTGAACTCAAATTTCAGTTAGTTACTCATTTATTTTAGTTTGAGTAACAGTCACTCAACTTCATAAATCTCTCTTACTCAGCGTTTGACGTTTTAGAACAACTTATGAAATTGAGTTAAGTTCACCCAAAATTGAGGTCGCCTGGACGAGCGTGTGGTTAATTTTTTTTAAATTCCCAGCGAGTTTTGAAACACCCCTGAAACATTGAAACACGCACGCACACAACTGCACTTTCGACTGTCAGTCAAATCAAAACATAACCTCAATCGTCGATCAGCGTTCAACACGCGTGTTTCTCTCATAATATTTTGGTCTCTTGTGGTGAGAGCAGGGCGGCCATTCTTCATAAAGAACCGAATGGCGTGTTAGTTTTGGAATTAGTGGATTTTTTGTAAGGATTTGCTCCGGAATTGAATGTTTGGAAGTAAAGTCTGGTGCCTAAAGTGAACAACTACCAGATAAACAGCAAAATGTCGGATTATGGTAGGTATTACTGTTGTTTCCACTCGATCGTGCAACGTTTGGAATCTCGTGGTTTCCATCACGAGGTTCCTGCGTCCTGTCAGATCGTTACATTATTGCCGGATCTTATGATGGGTCATTTCGAAAATTTTAGAAATGGGATCCCCAACCATTAAGAAGGAGAAGAAAAAGAAGAAGATCAAACAGGAGCCGGGAGCGGAGATTGAGAATTTGGGTGAGATTCAAAAGTCCGGTAACTTCCAGATCAAACCCTCGGAGGCCATTGCCAAGTTGGACACCTCGAAATGGCCGCTGCTGTTGAAGAATTTCGATCGCTTAAATGTCCGGACCAATCATTATACTCCTCTGCCGTTTGGATCGTCACCGTTGAATCGAAAGATTAAGGAATATGTAACGTCCGGATTCATCAATCTGGACAAGCCTTCTAATCCCAGTTCACACGAAGTGGTGGCATGGATCAAGAAAATTTTGAAGGTGGATAAGACCGGTCACTCGGGAACACTGGATCCAAAAGTGACGGGGTGTCTGATTGTCTGTATCGACAGAGCGACGCGTCTCGTAAAAAGTCAGCAGAGTGCTGGTAAAGAATATGTGGCCGTTTTTAAATTGCACTCGGCCGTAGAGTCGGTGGCCAAGGTTAACCAGGGACTCGAGAAGCTCCGCGGTGCACTGTTCCAAAGACCTCCCTTGATTTCGGCTGTGAAGCGTCAGCTTCGAGTTCGTACGGTTTATGATTCCAAGTTGCTGGATTATGACGATCAACGGAACATGGGTGTGTTCTGGGTCAGCTGTGAAGCCGGTTCCTACATTCGTACCATGTGTGTTCATTTAGGTCTGGTAACCGGAGTGGGTGGCCAGATGTTGGAACTGCGTCGCGTTCGCTCCGGCATTCAGTCGGAAAAGGACGGAATGGTCACCATGCATGACGTTCTGGATGCTCAGTATCTGTACGATAATCATAAGGACGAAACCATGCTTCGGAGGGTGATCAAGCCCCTGGAGGGTCTTTTGATCGGCCATAAGCGGATTATCATGAAGGATAGCTCGGTGAATGCCGTTTGCTATGGGGCCAAGATTATGCTTCCCGGTGTTTTGCGTTACGAGGATGGAATCGAAATGGACCAGGAGATTGTGATAGTGACCACGAAGGGAGAAGCCGTGGCACTGGCCATTGCACTCATGACTACGGCTACGATGGCCAGCTGTGACCACGGTGTGTGCGCCAAGATCAAGCGCGTTATTATGGAACGGGATACATATCCCCGCAAGTGGGGCTTGGGACCGAAGGCTTCGATGAAGAAACAACTGATTGCCAGCGGAAAACTGGACAAGTATGGCAAACCAAACGATAAGACGCCGAAGGAGTGGCTAACCGGCTATGTCGATTTCAATAAACCGGCAGCGCCGGCCAAGGATACTAACGGAAGTAGTCCGCCAGCCGACGCACAGGAGGAGTTTGGAGGAAAGGTAAGTCAATAACTTAGTTTTGTTCTCTATAGTTAGATTTTAACATGGCTTTGAGCTTGCGTTGTCTGGCAGCCTTTGGATGCATCTTTGTTGGGTTTCCTATTTATGTGGGACTGGTCCACGACCAATGTAATTCAGTCCAACATAAATTTAGGAAAACGTGGATCAACATTACTTGCTACTTGTGATTATTATTAACAAATATGGTAAAAAGCAAAAGACATTACTTATAGGACAATTTGAATAGACGGTTACTACTTTTGAAGCTGCGGTATTCTAGCAGGATTTAACCAAGTTTTTTTTTTCATCCAATTCTAATCGGTATCAATCTTCATTTTCAGCGCAAACTGAGCATCGGTAGCGTAGCTGATCAATCGTTGGAAGCTTCAGCCATGGAAGTGGACGATGGTGAGAAGAAGAAGAAGAAAAAGAAGAAACACAAGAAGGACGACGAAGCGCCGGAGGCTCCTGAAACCGCTGAAACAGTCGAGGTTGAAGCCGGTGACGAGGTAAGAAATCATGTTTTATCCTTTGGTCCCTTCGTCTAACTAAATGTTTTTTTTCTTTTCCTCCAGCCATCGGGAACCAAGAAAAAGAAGAAGAAGAAGGACAAAAAACAAGAGGAGGAAGCAGAATAAACTGCTTTAAAATAACAAATCTCGCAACGAATCAATTTTCGTCGTGCATCCTGGAGAAGGAACGAGGTACTTCATACTTGATAAACCCCCTTACCATCTCTCATTTCTGAGGAGACGAGCTATTCCTCTTAGGACTGTGCACCTATTTGTTAGGTGCTTCAACCGTTTTCTCGTTGATTTATTTCTTAAAGTTTTGGTAAGGTTCCAATCGGCCTCGCGCAATCACGAGGAGAAAAAAGTGCATTTGTTTCCTAGAATGAAAGCTTACCAAGTCCAGATTTAGATATTTTTAAACTTCAAACGCAGAATTAAAGTCATTTTACTAACGTTCAATTTATAGTCCCTTGCGTAGAAGTCCACCGAAACAAAGTGAATTAAGTTGTCGGTTTTAATGCTGAGGTTGGACGTTCGTTTGCTCGATTATGATTAAGTTTTGTCAATCTACTTATTATCATATCGTAAGAACGAGACATCTGAAAAAGTTGTCTCAGGTTTATTTTTAGGTCAAACACATTTTGTTTTCTTTTACATTAAGAAGATGAAGATATAGAGTTATAATTACTTATTGTACAACCGTTTAGAATTTTTAGTTATATTTTCTTCGAAAATCCTGTTGAACAGTGTTGTATGTATGTTGATCTTACGATGTAACTTTTATTTATTGTCAAAGTGTCCTGTCTTTTTGTGTTCTTGTGTCCGTGTATGTCCATTGTATACAATGTGGTCTTAATGAAAAAATCCAGATTAATCCACCTAGCGGCGATGATGCCTTTCTCGTACATCGCAAAATGTACTGAAAAAATCACATAAGAAAGGTCAAAAAAGCACTTTTGGGGAATAGATCGCATATTTTATATCATTTTGTATGTGTTTGCATTAATTACTATGCATTGCCACCACACTAGATTTTTTTTTCAATTTTGATTTTTTTTCCAAGGGGGTACCTTTGGGAAAAAACAATGATTTTTCAATTCCAATTCCGAAATGCAATGTCCGATCGGGGCAATTTTCAATAGCAAACAATGGGACCGCATTCCCCGTTGAATGCAACTTGTTGCGAGTAAATCGGGTAATGCAAAGTTCTAAAAAGGGTGTCTACAAAATTTGTACACACACACACACATACATACGCACATACAGATATCACCTCGATTCGTCGAACTGAGTCGATCGGAATATAACACTATGGGAATCCGGGCCTATTGAGGACCATCACGAAATCATGTAAGATTTTAAACGTTACTAGTGCATTCATCTTTCGATGGATTTTTGAGATTTATATATCAATCGACTCGTTAACTCTCCACTAATTTGCCAGTTTCATTGAATTTTCTGATTATCAACGTTAAACTAGGGTATCGGATCATTTTGGCAGAACCTTCTATTTCTGTCCGCAACGTGGGTCACATTACGGCCATCGTCCAGTGCGGTTGGATTTTGGCAGGGTTTGCAGAAATCGCTCTCAATCAAGGAATGTAATTGTCGCTGAAAAATGCGAAAAACAAGCGACAAAAGAGAATAGCGATAACTCTTTGTCCTCATCTGCAGAGGATAAAGACATTGTTGCGTTCCATTTTATTTGCAACAAACATGGAGAGGTAATTGTTGTGAACTTTTCAAACTGCGATAACTTGTATATTTCAGAAGTCAAACACAAATCATGTGTACAGATGGTTAAGTTTATGTCTAAGCTATGATAACTGATACTGATTTAACCAAAAACATCATCGGAAACCGACTACTTCTCAAAATGAGCGGCAGGCGATCATTGTCCTATTCTGTTGCAGTTTGGGACAAACGCTTATTGCGAGTTGAGTTTGTCCCAACATTTACAAGAGAGGACAATGTTGTTGTCATTGGCAATGTTGTTATTTTACATTCCTTGCTCTCAATAGATAACGAACAACGATAAAAGAGAGGCAAAAACTGTTCCGAATCATAACAAGCCATGATAACAAATTTATCAAACTTGTATACAAGTGCGAAAAAACAGAATCGGATAGGCAGCCCCCACAGAAAAATGGTGATTCTTGCTTTGTTTTCGCTTCTTTCGTGTTGGTTACTGCACAGCAGTGTCAAAAGTAATCTTGCTCTGCGGGCAGGGTTATTTGATAGTTACTGAAATGTCACTTTTAAGTTTAATTTCAGTTTAATTCTCTTAATGAGACAGACCCTAAAGCGCCAAACGCAATACAACGGAACGGCGACGGAAACGGAAAATTTGACAGTTAGCCCATATATTTTCTGTCAAATTTGCCGTTTCCGTCGCCGTTCCGTTATATTGCGTTTGGGGCTTTAAGCCGGCGCGGCGGCGCACAGGTCTATTTCAGAGTTACGTAATCTTTAAGGACACTCCTCACGGAATCCAAGTTTCAAAGTGCTCGCGTTTTCGGGGGCACACCACTCGATACGGAGGCGGCACACAACTGTCATTTTTGTTGATTTAGCTTTGCTGCGTCGCAGCATGCGTGAAATAATAAAAATGACAGTTGTGCGTTGCTTCCGTATCGAGTAGTGTGTGCCCCCGAAAACGCAGGCACTTTGAAACTTGGATTCCGTAAGGAGTGACCTTAAACCAGGGATGCCAGAAGATATTTTCATATGTCTTCACAGTCGTTTATAAATGTCTTCAAATGTCTTCAATATTAAAATTCTTAGCGAGAAATTTCAAAATCCAATAGGTTTGTAAATTCAATAATCTCCTTGTTTTACTGATATGGAATAATGTTTATTTTTGTAACATAAAAATTCTTAGAATTCAAGAAAATATTCTCTTTAAAATTATTTAATTTTTTCATGACGAGTTTCCCCTAGATTTTGTCCTGAGTCGGGTTTTTAACTGAATTTTCACGTGGAATTCTCGCTTAACTTTTCAAAAGGACCTAAGTAACATTTTTTTCGTGAATTAATTTGAATAGCGCAATCAACAGAACAACATGAAAGCTATTGATTGCAGTATTCAAATTAATTCATGAAAAAAATGTTACTTAGGACCTTTTGAAAAGTTAAGCGAGAATTCTTCCAAATTTCTTTTTAAAGAATACCCTGTTGGGATTCAAAATTTACTGTGAAATACTTGAAGAAACATCCAGAGAATTTTCTGAAGGAACTTCCGGTAAAATTTCTAGATCAACTTCCAGATAAATTCCTGATGGAGCTTCTTATAACTTCTTTTGGATGGAGCTTCTAATTACTTCGGGAAGTCTCCTGAAGAAATTTCCCGAGGAATTCCTGTTGGAACATCCAAAGAATTTACTGAATAAACTTCCGAAAAAAGTTCAGAAGGAACTTCCGAAGGAATTCTTGGAGGAACTTAAGAAGGAATTCCTGTAGAAACCTGTGAATTCCGGATGTTTTTTTTTCTGGAGGAATACCTGAAGGATTTTCCTGATGAATTTTTGAAGGATATTCCTGAGGAATTACTGAAGCAATTTCCGGTGGAATTCTAGAAGAAACTTCTGGAGAAATTCTTGAAGGTAGTTCTGGATGAATTCTTGGAGGAGCTTCCTGATGTATTGCTGCAGAAATTTCCGAAAGCAATCCTGGAGGAAATACCAGATAAATTTCATAGTATACTTCCGGAGGCATTCTTGGAGAGTCATTCGGCAACTTTCTTAAAGGATCTTCCAGAGGAAGAACTTCCGGAGGGATCCCTTGTGGAGCTTCCGCAGCAAACCCGGGAAATCTTTCGGAAAAAATCCTGGAAGAACTATTGGAGGAATTCGTGAAGGAACATCTGAAGGAGTTCTGGAGAAACTTCTGGAGGATCTTCCAAATGAATTCCTGGAGGATTTTTCGGAAAAATCCCTGAAACTTCCGGACAATTTCCTGGAGGGATTACAGAAAGAATACCAGGACGATTTTTTGAAGAAATTCATAGAGGAATTCGCAGAGTAAATACTGGAAGAATGTCCAAAAATATTGCTAGAAGAATAATCAAAGGAATTCAAGGAAAAATTCAACCAAAGTGTGTAGCAAGTTTCCTCTGAATTTCTTTTAGGTATTTAGATTTTCCTGTAGAAATTTACCTTGAAAATTTTATCCATTTAACACAATTTTATCACATTTAACACGAAATATCCATTTAACACCAGCATAATTTCAATTTCTTAGAATTTTGACGTAGGACTTACGTCTTTCTTTACTATACTGGGTGTCATTTAGATTTTTGGAAATCGAGAGCGTTACGCTGGAAGGGAAGATTTCAAACGATACTAGCGCCTTTATCTTTCGATGGATTTTTAATATTTATATATCAATCGACTCGGACACTCTCCAGCAATTTGCCTATTTCATTGAAACTTAAGATTCTTTACGATAGACTATTGAAAATTTCAATTCTTGTCAAAGCCAGCAAAAATTTCATATGTAATCAATCCCGTGCATTCCTAACAGGGACATCAGAATGCGGTATGTCACGGGCCTTCCCGTCTAGCGGAAGACTTTCCTCTTGTATAAAAGAAGCAGTGCCTGCCGTGTGCGAGCCATTACAATTTGTGACAGCAACGCGTACTGACGTGTTTTTTGCTCGCGCATTGTTCGTTTCGTTCGCAGTGTTTGTTTACCTACACAGCATGCAGTCGCCAGCAGTGGGACTGCGAATATGCATGAAAGAAGTGGGCGCATTTTTTTGTCATTCTGAGCTTGATGATGGTCGGATGCAGTGGTGTCGGTTGCGATGGATGCAATCGCCCATCGCATCGCTCGGAGTTCATGACTAGTGGCCGATAATGGCTGAGGCAGCGAGGGCAGCGGTGGTGGATGAAGAAGAATAAAATTAGAGGGATTTGGTCTGCTCATCCACGAAAAGTGATTGGTTTCATAATCCACATGATCCCGGGATGGGTACAAGTCATGTCATATGACTGACCATATGTTAAGTTGTGCTTGGTAATAAA
The DNA here is from genome assembly GCF_024139115.2 of Armigeres subalbatus. Taxonomy (NCBI): domain Eukaryota; kingdom Metazoa; phylum Arthropoda; class Insecta; order Diptera; family Culicidae; genus Armigeres; species Armigeres subalbatus. The sequence continues at coordinate 244,787,496 of NC_085141.1, forward strand.
CGACATGTACATTAAAACATGGTTATAAATACTATAACAGTTCTGATTTCCCAGCAAAAAAAAATCAACTACAATGATGAGAATAAAAATTGGATTAAAATAATTACTTTCTATTACAGTATCCCCCCGCTTATCCGGACCTCGCTAATCCGACGACTCGTTAGTCCGGATCTCGCTAATTCGGAATTTTCCGGATTAAAAAGTACCAACACCCATTTGAGCACATTATGCTGTCAGTTTTCAAATTTGTGCTGTGATTTTGTTTTGGTTCATTTGTATGGATTTGACAGTCGGATTAACGAGAGAAACCCCGATAGTCCGGCCATACATTTGTCGGATCAGCGGGGGTATACTGTAATTTATTCGCAGAAGGCATTAGCAATTAAAGATGCACAATCAACAATAGTGTTAATATCCATTTTAGATTAGAAAATTTTGCTTTATTACATGTAAATGTTTTTAAAAAGTCCGCAAAAAAATATTTCCAGAAGAATATTTAAATAAACATAATCTTATTCTTTGTTTTTCATTTTCTGAGAAATTATATTATTAAACTTGACGTAGACTTGAAGTTTGGAATTAAAACATAAAATACTTTTTCGTTGACGTATTAGCAGTACCTCCTCTATTTTAGTAGGGTTACTGCACCTTGACTTGTTTCTTATTGTTTTGATTTTTTTCAGCAGTAAACACGCATGTTAGCAATTTTATTAATAGAATTTTAAAACTTCAAATACTATCATCATTAAGAAATCTATAAATGCCCTACATTTGCTTAAGTAAAATAGGGGTTAATAGTTAGAAACAAAGTAATTCTAACTATGTATTCATTTATTAGTATTATTTTCAGAAGCTTTGAATAACATATTGCTAATAATTCTACATAGCATGGAAGTTGTCGCTTCCAATATCAATACCTGCACACTTAGCTCATTTTACAGTATTCGATAAATTTAACCGAAATCTCAACCGCTGAACTGTTCGGTAACTTAATTTACAGATTTTTTGTAATTTTTTCCATTGCTCAACTGTCAAATTCACCGAAAATCAGTAAAATAATTTACCGAACAGTTCAGCGGTTGAGATTTCGGTAAAATTTTACCGAAGTCGGCGATTTATTTTAAGTGTGTATAATCAAACTCCATAGATCCAAAAGTTAGAAGTCAAATGTAAATACGTTGCGTTTATATAAGTCCTACGTCTACTCGCGGTTATGTTACAAACATTACCCATTGCTAGTTTTTTATGAAAATTAATTGAGACAATTTTCTTGTGGAAATTAAAAGGGATCTTTTATTGTGGGAATTGTGGAAATCAAGATGAATTTTCCGTTTAATTTTTGGAGGATTTTCTTTATGTTTTTCCAATTTCAATTCTCTTGAATATAGACAAGAAATTCCTCATAATTTTCATCGGAAATTCTTTTAAAAATTCACAGAAAATTCAAAGAGTTTCCCGTCGAATATTTAGACGAAAGTAACATGGACGTAACGAAAATATCAAATGAATTCGTATACGGGATTTAGAAAAAGAAAAGGTTCTAGCTCAACGATTGAATAGATTAGATCAAGTCATAGAAGAGTTCAATATATTTTTGCCGTAAATTATATCGGCCATTGCGTTCCAATGTAATGATCGAAATACCTTTTTACATACACGCCATCGGCATTTTTTTAACCAGCGCCTAACTCCAAGTTAAGTACGTATGAAGTCTAAAATGCGCTGCATTTATCAGCCAGCTAGTGTGAATGTATTTTTATGATTGAGATTCTAAGCCCCAGACAAAGACTATTATAACTTTTGTATTTTTTTTTGCATAATTTACATATGGTTGGGATTCAGCCAAACCGCACCAAGCGGCTTTTTGACTAACTTGTGATATTTTGTTCGCAAAAGACAAACGGAAAGTATTTCATGTTAAGTCATGCGTACATTTGTTGTAAGGGATCCTCAGCTATGGCGTTGAACGATGTCCGATGCGATTTTTGACCAAGTAAATCTATTATATGAAACCCTTGGCAAAAAAAGGAAATATTTCATTGGCGCTTGGTGTGATTTGGCTGAACCTCGACCATATAGAAGTCGCAGAATTTATAACTAAGAAATAAAATTACATTTTCTCTCGCTGGCTTATTGATTGTCTTCGAGTATCTTCAAATAAGAAGATAAGTCTTCAAATATTTTGAAAAGTCTTCAAAATGTCTTCACGAAATAAATGTCTTCACAGAGATTCAAATGTCTTTAAATTGAAGACATGTCTTCAAATCTGGCATCTCTGCCATAAACATTCTATAATATACTTTCAATAAACATCAAATAACGAGGTTGCGACGAGACGGACGCAATGAGAAAACAGAACTGTGCAATAAAAATCCTATTCGACTAGATGCTGATGTCATAATTAGAAATTTGGAGACAGTACTCGTCGATAGAAAAATCCTTCCGACCGCGATGGCATGTGAGAAAGTCAAATCACCTTCCCTTTTGCCAATGGAGATATATCAGCTTCCACACTGATATTCTTCCCTCCCCCTTCATACGGGAGCTTGGCAGAAGGAAGGTCGTGTGATATGTGCCATCACAAATATTGCCCTCCGCTCGCTTTCAAATCGACTTCTATAAAAAACATTCTTCATGCCTGCCGTATCCTAACGGAACTATCAATTCTATACTTTCGCCTCTAATTCTATCATGAACATGTACGTCTAAGTTTGGAAGATGATATTAGCATTTCCATATCATTACCAATTAAATGTTATTTACTCTTATTTTTCACATGTCTTGCGATAAGGGTTCTACTAAAAAGAATAACAAAAGATTCAATATTCGTTCCATTGGGTTACATACAGGAAGAGTATACAAATCGTCGACATTGATATATGATATGCAGAAGCTTGCTTTATAAGGGCTACCAGGCCTGGTAGCGGGTCACTTTTTAGTGACTTGGTCACTTTTTTCGGGCTAGTCACTATATAAACAGTCTCTTTTTGCCTTTCTCGTACAACAAAGTTGTACCGAAAGGCTATCATTTCACTCTGAAAACAAACTTTTTACAGAAACATCTGATAGTAAAGTTTCTTATACCATTCGACTCATTTTTATGAATCGAGATGATGTCTGTGTGTGTGTATGTATGTGTGTGTGTATGTTTGTGTGTCTGTATGGTCACTTTTTCAACCTCAAAAACTCACACCATTTTCATGTACTTAGACTTAAGGTACCCCGGGGCAAGTGGGACCTAAAAAAACGCTAGTTCAGCAAAATCGCCAAAGCATACTTAGAAAACAAGGTATTTCAGGACATTAACCACGGATACAGGGTGTCTCCAGTAGCCTTGCGAGCAAAGGCGTAGGATTGCCAATCCGGAGATGACGAGATCGATTCTCGGTCCGGTCTAGGATGTTTTCGGGTTGGAAACATTCTCGACACCCTGGGCATAGTGTATCCATTGTACTTGCCACACAAGATACATACTCATGCAATGGCGGGCATAGAAAAGCTTTCAATTAATAACTGAGGAAATGCTTATAGAATACTAAGTTGAAAATCAGGCCAAGTTCCAGTTGGAATGTAGAGCCATTGAAGAAGAAGAAGAAGAACCACGGATACATCATTATATGCTTCCGTTGTTGAAGTGTAGACGTATTGTGAGCAATTTATTCAGTTACAAAAATATTGGTGGTGACTTAAATAAATTTACCTGTGGGACCCACTTACCCCTTCAAACGGGGCAAGTGGGACCTATTCTGCTCTATACTGTCGAACGAAACTAATTTGAAAAATGTAGATATAATACTCATGTAATTTCTGAGTCGTAGTATTTTAGATCATGGATGGAGGTTTATTGCTTGTCAGACTTTTGTTTTTGGCAAAAGAAAGGGATTACAATGTTAGCAGATATAAAATCAAGGCAACAGCCGATTTACCGTTTAATTGTCTGTTGTCTGGCTTTACATTAGCTTACTTTCTTATCAAATGTGTTAGATAGAAGAGATAAGCAAATCTTTGTTCACTTTTCGAAAAAATGTTTCTCTGTTTAACACAAATTATTACATAAACTAGAACCTCAAAAGGAACGTTTTTATTCAGGCGGTGTTGTAAATTTCTAATAGAACGAAATAACCAATTCATGTCTTAAGCACTTTATTTATCTTAAAATCTGTTAATCTGATGCGAAGTTTAAAACACAAGACAAAACCTGTTGATCTATTGTAGAATAAGTAGATTGTTTGCACTGTAAACGGAAAATTTTGCATAGATATAACCATTGCTCTTTACCATGAGGAAGATAATTTTCAGAAAGTAAAATACACATTAGGTAAATCAACTGTACACTACTTCTTAACAACTAAACCAACGATATCAACTGCGTATGATTCAGATCCATATGACATATGAGTGTCGAAGTTATTTTTCACTAGACAACAATCTAAAAACAGGTAAAATGACCCTATCGAAAATGTTGTTCAAATATGTCCCACTTGCCCCATGTATGTTAAAAATCAAGGGAAAGTGAAAATTGCAGATTTTGGCTTTAATCAAAACTTTCAAATCGTTTTTGATGTCACACAATTATTTAATTGCTCAAAATATTCACTTTCCACATCAATGATGAATTTAGGAACGACTATTTTGTTGAAAATCCATTGAATTAAAATAAAAGTGATAGATTTTGCCGGTAGTTTAAAGTCATGATTAAACAATACCATTAGTATGGTGCCGCAAATGGTTTTGATTCCAATTTTTTTTAGTCAGGCGAATTCGTTGATAATTCTGCTTCATCTTTCTAGAACATTGTTACCATTAAAAACGTTCACCGATTAATTGGCAGCCATAGTACCCACTTACCCCGTATTTTCACTTGCCCCGGGGTACCTTAACTGATTTTATCGCAACAAGTTGCATTCCGCAGAGCCACTCTTCTAATTACATGCTATTTAATTTCATCAAGATTGATTAATGTGTTCGCAGCTGACAAGGAAAATGGTTTAGGCAGTTTTCCATTTTTTCCCATATAATCGGGACTAAGAGCATTGAGCAGCTACCATGTAGGGATCCTATAATCTATAAAACCTATCCCTACTACCATGCTATACATAATATAAATTACGTTCGCTCGATGGGTTAGAATCCTCGCTGCGGCAATATCGATAACGCTAATACTAAGGACACACCTGTGGTACTTGTACCATGGTACAAGAGAACAAGAAAATTATTCCAAGACTATCTTTGATAAAAATAATAATTGGTATGGCACTCATTTCAAGATTCTTGTACCATGGTACTTATACTACCAGTGTGTCATTTATATATTGTCAGATTTTCTGGATATGATACACTGCGCGGCGTTTGTAATGTTCCCAAATGGGTACTTGCACAAAACTTCACGCGGCGAATGACTGTCGAAAGGTACGGCCGCGCCAAACGATACACCGCAATGCTATTCACCCATAAGAATCAAGTAAACGGGGTGCGGAAAGCGCGGCGGTACCTTTCCCGAAGGGTACGCCGCGTGCAATTTTGAGAAAATCAGGCAATAACGCAACGAGCAAAGCTTTTCAAAGCTTGCAATGTGGAACGTGTTGAACACGAAAACTAATCGACGAACAACGCACGCGCTTTTAGGCTGAGAGCCGACTCGCTGATGATTATTGCCATTATACTTTATCGGAGCATTCGTACCAACACAGTTGTAAGTTTCATCGTTGGCAACAGAAATTGCACTCGATAACGGTACGATTAACTGCTGGTTCGTTCGCTCGTGGCCATGGTGGTGTATATATAGATAGATTTCAAACGCTAATAGCGTCTTTATCTTTCGATGGATTTTCGACATTTGCTTATCAATCGATTCAGAAACTCTCCAGCAATTTGCCAATTCTATTGATACTATTGATTATCAACGTTAAACTATTGAAAATGTTGTTTCTTTCCAAACCGGGTGAAAAATTCAATTCCGTTCATAAATCCCCAACACGGACATCAGATTGCAGTAAGGTACGGGCCTTTTGATCCACTGCTTCGTTTTCCCTGTGTATAAAAAGCCCCGTGTTTCGCGTGCGCGCGTCATTTTCATTCTGGATGTCACGGCAAGCGGACCAGGGCGTCCAGGAGCGGTCCCAGTGACCACGGCTGTCTCAGCGGTGTGGTGGTGCGGATGAAATTTTTTCGGTCGGTGGTGGTGGTGGAAGCAGCAGCACATCATTTTCATCCGTGTCCCATCTTCGGCGGATCTGGCAATCGACGGCGTTCGTTAAGCCGAATCATCGGATGGCGGTCGCGCAGCTGATAAGGCACATAAGTGGCAATTAATCGGTTACTACTAGATTACTACAGCAATTTATTCACTAATGTGGCGTTTTCAACGATTTGGATGTTGTCGGCACAACATGAAATTTTCCCGTGAGACTAATTTTGTATTTTTCCTGTTGATTGAAAAAGAAATCGGTTCCGAGATGAACTTTATTCAAAGCGCAACGCTAACGTCGGTAGTTGAATCTCAAGCAAGTATCGTAAGGAGACCATGCAAACAATTGATTCGCATTATGACTGAAAAAAATTGTATGGCGTCAGTATTGATGTTTTGACGTAAACTTCGTCTAAGGGGAAGACTCAGATACAGGGTTTAAAACGGAAATTTCCAAATTCGAGACTGTCACAAAAATTAGGATAGATTTCAAACGCTGATAGCGTCTTTATCTTATTTCCGACATTTGCTTATCAATCGATTCAGAAACCCTTCAGCAATTCGCCAATTCTATTGATACTATTGATTATCATTAATGCTTAATTTTTTTTCCAACAAAAATATGATTTTGAAAAAGTATCACCGGCGCGTGCTTACTCGCAATCTACATGCTGATACATTTACAGTTACATCAAACAACTGAAAACCGAAATACGCCACTCTAAAATTACGAGGTGACAATGTTAGAAAGAGACAAAAGATATGAAAAATAACACGGTGTGCAGTGCCTCCCGGAAGATCCTTTAATTACGTAACGCAAAAATTGGGCATTTTCAACACCCCCTCCCCCCTATGTCACACTTTTTGTATGAAGCATCTAAAAATTATGTATGGGTCGTCAAACTTCGCCCAACCCCCCTCCCCCCTCTAAGCGTTACGTAATTTGTGGACGCTCCACTTTCATTGATGGTAGCCGATCGTTAGTACTTCATATCAAATATCATATCATATCATAGCATATCAAAGAATATTGTGGCCAAATTTCATAAAATTTGGTCAACACACCGCCCCCCCCCTCCCACCGAAAATAATAGAACAAAACCTGCCGAAGCCGTCATTCTTCCTACATCATACAAGAAAATTTAAACTTAGCGCTGCTAATGTTAATGACGACGACCGCGCGACCCACACCATCGCCGGGAATAAAATTTCCGGTAGGAGCTCCGCCGATGCCGAAGGTGGTACCACGGTCTGCTCTCCGCAACATCTCGAACGATATGGCTCGCGCGCGCGGAAGAGCTGCTTTCTTGTAATCAATTAAGTTGAACCTGTAGCCACGCCCCTTTGGGGGGTGTGTGACGGTTACACAATATTTGCAGTCATACCGGACAACAAAGAGGCGGGACTAATGAGCCATCTTTATTGATTATAAGAAAACTGCTCCCCCGCGCGCGCGTGGCATTTCAGCACCTAAAAACTCATGGATGAGTTGAATCATCGTATGTTTTCTGTATGTATGTAGAATCACTGTATGTATGTAGAATCACGAGCGCGCGTCAAACGGAGAATCTGCAAAAATGTTTTCGCATGGATGACTATCTACCAAAATTATAAGTCTTTCTCTGAATCGTGCTCTCGTGATTCTACTACCGACGGAAAACAATCTGCCATCTCCAAGCAATTAAGTTCTACTTTGATCAAAATTAATCTCGCCTCAAGTTGTGACAGAAGAGCTACTTTCATTGATGGTAGCCAATCGTTAGTAGGGGAAATTACGGCTTTGGCAGGTTTTGTTCTATTATTGTCAGGGGGTTTTCTGTAACTAATTATGCTCAAATTTGGCCTAAACATTCTTTTTCTAAACATAAATTTCGTAAAATTTGGTCAACAAACCTCAGAAACCCCCCCCCCCCTTGAAAACAATAGAACAAAACCTGCCAAAGCCGTCATTCCTACATCATAGAAGAAAATTTAAACTGAGCGCTGCTAATGTTAATGACGACGACCGCGCGACCCACACCATCGCCGTGAATAAAATTTCCGGTAGGAGCTCCGCCGATGCCGAAGGTGGTACCACGGTCTGCTATCCGCGACATCTCGAACGAAATGGCTCGCGCGCGCGGAAGAGCTGCTTTCTTGAAATCAATTAAGTTGAACCTGTAGCCACGCCCCTTTGGTGAGTGTGTGACGGTTACACAATATTTGCAGTCATACCGGACAACAAAGAGGCGGGACTAATGAGCCATCTTTATTGATTATAAGAAAACTGCTCTCCCGCGCGCGCGTGGCCCATTCCAGTTCGAGACAGCAGCACGTACGGACGTGTTTTTTGTTCGCGTATTTTGACGTTAACTACGTCTAAGGGAAAGCCTCGGATACAGGGTGCAAAATGAAAATTTCCAAATTGGGGACCGTCACGAAATCATGTAAGATTTCAAACGGTAATGGCGACTTTATCTTTCGACGGATTTTCGAGATTTTGTTATTAATAGATTCGGAAACTTTCCACCAATTTGTTAATTGTATTAAAACTATTCATTATCAACGGCAAACTATTGAAAATGTTATTTCTTTCCAAACCGGGTGAAGAATTCAAAAATAATCAATCCCGTTCATAAATCCCCAACACGGACATCAGATTGCAGTAAGGTACGGGCCTTTTGATCCACTGCTTCGTTTTTCCTGTGTATAAAAAGCCCCATGTTTTGCGTGCGCGCGTCATTTTCATTCTGGATTTCATGGAAAGCGGACCAAGGCGTCCAGAAGCGGTCCTAGCGACAACGGCTGCGGTGGTGCGGATGAAAATTTTTCGTTCGATGGTGGTGGCGGTCGTGGCAACAGCAGTACATCTTTACATCCGTTTTACAAGCAGCATTTTTGGATCTGGCGTGCGTAGAGCCGAATCATCAGATGGCTGTCGCGCAGTCCAGTAGTTGTTGTTGGTGAGGCACATAATTGGGAATGAATCGGATCTTTTCAGAACCACCATTATGTTTGGGAGGAAGGTTAAGTTGAAATAATTTGTCTATAGTGCAACCGCTAGGAACTAGAAAATTTTTCAGTGAAATATTCTAGCGTGATTCTGAGCTCAATTATATGATGTTTGTCTAGCACTTAACTACTCTTCTTGCTGTGGATTTAATTTTGAACAATGATTCAGTGATTGATAAGTGACTGAGAAAGTTGATATAAGACGAACTTTTTCCATAGAACAAAGCATAAGTGTTTGGTATCGGTAGCGGAATCATAGCATTAGTGCCGGTCCGAGCGCGCGTCAGAAGGATGATGGAAATAAAACCTTAAACAAGTAGCAGGCTACCTACTAGAATTATAATCTTGATGGGAAATTTTACTTGACTGTTACTGCTATCCACGCGAATAATTATTGGCAGCGTCTTTTTATAACGCGCGCTTGTGATTCTGCTACCGATGGAAAACAATCTGCCATCACCAAGCAATTAAGTTTTACTTTGAACAAAATTCATCTTGCCTCAAATTGTGACTTAAGAGCTACTTTCTCTGATTGTAGCCAATCATTAGTACTTCAGACAAGAAAATTTAATCTGAGCGCGAACGACCGCATGAACCACATCATCGATGAGAATGAAATTTCCGGTAGCAGCTCCGCCGGGACTATGATCTACTTTTCGCGACACCTCGAACGAAATGGCTCGCGCGCGCGGAAGAACTGCTTTCTTGTAATCAATAAAGTTAAACCTGTAGTCACGCCCCTTTAGTAAGTGTGTGACGGGTACACAATATTTGCAGTCATACCGGACAACAAAGAGGCGGTACTAATGGGCCATCTTTATTGATTATAAGAAATCTGCTTTCCCCGCGCGCGTGGCATTTCATTTGAAATATCGCGGAGAGCGGTCCCAGCATCAGTAGAGATGTCGCAAATTAATCGATTACTTCGGTTAATCGATTATTTGTTGTGATAATCGATAAATTTTTAAATCGATTACTTCCCAACGATTAATCGATTCAATAATCGACAAGAATCGAGAGTAATCGATTAATCGGGATTTTACGACAACTATTAGATTTCGATTACTTCAATCAATCGATTCATCGTTATGATAATCGATTAATTTTGATTCGATTACTACTCAACGATGAATCAATTCAATAATCGTCAAGAATCGAGAGTAATCGATTAGTTACTAATCGATTAATCGAGATTTTACGACACCTCTAAGCATCGGCGGAGTTGCTGAGCAAATTTTATTCCAAATACATATGGGATATTGGAAAAATCGGTTCTTCTCAGGACTTCCATTCTATACATAGGAAGATTGAGGCGAGGCGAACTTTATTCAAAGTGCAAATTAACCGCTTGGAGACGCCATAAAGTTGCCTGGCGTCCGTAGCAGAATCACGAGCGCGCGTCGGAGGGAGATGCTACAAATATGTATTCGCATGGATAGCTTCAGTGGCAGTTAAGTTTAATTCTTTCAAGATTCTTATTTGGTTTTGTTATTCCAGCCTATGGCGTGGGTCGTGTGGTCGTTAGTGATTCGAAATATGCATTATTGGGAATTAATCGATTCTTCTCATGGACACCATTTTAAACATAGGAAGATTGAGGCGAGACGAATTTGTTCAAAGTACGACGTCGTAGCAGAATAACGAGCGCGTATTGTAGAGAGAGCTGCTGCAAATATGTATTCTTGCACTGCCACTAGATTCTTCATTTCACCAAACTGTTTTACGTAGTTTATACAACCCTTATGATTTTTTGCATTTTTTCGGGATATTTTCAAGGTATTAAAAGAAGAATCTTTTAAATTTCATTTTCATTTCATTTATTTTCAAGACATTAAAAGAAGAATCTTTTAAATTTCGCATGAAAAATCTAATGAACTATTTTTTCCAAAATTTGGAAAATATTTTCGAGTTCTTTGTAATTCCCAAATAAAATTATTTGGGATTTCAGCGTCGCAATTTACTTGAGGAACTTCAGAATTTTAAAAAAATTTACAGGAAAAACGAAATTTACGAAACGTTCCTGTTGAGTTTCTGTTGATTATTCTTCGAAATTTTCATAGAAAACTCTTTTAATTGTAGGAGAGTGCGGTTGGTAGAATGGGCGTTTAACCGTTGGCTTTCTCAGTCTAGAATAATAAAGACGGAATTTTGTTCAATGGTCAATAGACAAAAAGACCATTTCGCCAAACAAATTGCCATTTCTGACCATATTACCCGTTCAGTACGAGGTTCAGTAATTGAAATTTGGTCATATTACCCGTTGGACCAAATGACTTTTTCGGCCAAATGGCCCATTCTGTCAAAAAACTATTTCTGCAAAATTATATTTTTGCCAACGATCGTTTCGGCCGGACATCCTGTTAGGGCAAACGGCTTTTTCAGCCAAATTGCCAGTTCGGACGTCTGTCGCTTTCGGTCAATGGAACTTACCAAGAATTTCTAATTGAAAATAGAAAGAATTTTCTGATGAAATCCAAAAACGAACAGTGGGTAATGTCTTTGATATAACCGCTAAGTGGACGTAGGACTTGACCATGCCTTTAAGATACATAATATGTCCAAATTTCTCACATAAACTATTTCGGATAAATAATCGGCGTTGCATACCATTCCTTGGCAAAATCTTCTCATCAAACCGACACAGAAATCAAATCTACCTCGAACAAGAATCATCAAAAAAAATCAGGAAGTATCTGTTCGGTCACGAAATATTAGCCTCGACAGTGGCAACCTTCCCACTGAAGGACTGCCTGAAATAAACCACAAGTTGGCTCAGCAGGGGATGTAGACTGTATCTCAGCCCTTCCACTGAAGAGCCTTCTAATCCAAAAGCGATAGCGACTGAAGGAGAACATTATTTTTAACTCTTAGAGCCTTGAAAAAGGCTGTTTGCTTCGGCTAAGTGCAAAAAGTAAGAAAACGATCTTTTCAAATAACCGCGAATTTCTAGTGATGGTATAAAAAAGACTGAATGCTCTGCGAGCGAATGCACTTTGAATCTTCTCTGCTTCCCAATTGGTGGGCCAATCAGCTTGTGTCTTGTATCCCGCTTCTTTGTCAGCGAAAGCGTCATCATCATCAACGCGTTCGAGAAGGGCTTCTTCTTTTTTACGCTTGTTGCTCGCTGCAGGCGTCTATTTCCTAACGGGACTTTTCGCTAGATACAGGCCAATAAGCCGGGCAAGCGAGCTTAGAATTGCAGTTCAGGTGGGAAGTACGTGTTCTTTTCTGTGACAACATTGTTAGTAGTAGAAGGAAGGAAACACCCGTACATGGGATTTCGGGTGATAAGATTTAGAATTGGTAACATGGGACGATCATTCAGTTACGTTCGCTTTGTGTGCGGTCAGTATCAAACAATGTTTATCTACATTTTTTTTATCAATGCCAAAAAATTCAACATTTGATGAAAAACCGATTGATAGTTTATTAATGTTTGAGCTGTTATCGGTGTTTTTTTTATCCAAATAAGATTATGTGAGAGATTTGGACATCTTATGAATCTTTAAAGGCATGGTCAAGCGAAGTCCTTCATCCACTTGTTAGTTGAAAATCACGCATAAAATTTTATCTCTAGAATATTGGAGTACAAGTACAAGTACAATTTCTATCCCGAAGGGTATTGAAAGCATTGATATTGATCTCTATTATTGGCTCTCCGAAGAACCGTTTGTTTTTTGGACATACATGCTGCATCATGTGGCTTTTCTTTAGCCTGTCTCGGCTCAGCACCGATGCCGGCCGGTCTCGGCTCGACTCTGCTGCTGCTGCCGGTATCTGCTCAGCATTGCTGCTTTGTCGGGTCTGTAGGGTGGACTGCTGATGTACTGGCCAGGTTTCGGCTGATGATGGTCGCTTCAATGGTGTCAAGCCGAAAAAGCGGTCGGTGCAGACTTCATTCCCTGCTAAAAGGTGTGAGTGCTGTTCAATCGATGATGCGGTTGCTTCGCTTGCCCCGGTCAGAATGAAAGGAAAAAATCGCGTTGCGCTATTTTATGGCTTCTCGGCAGACCCAGCGGCTGCTCATTCGCTGGTGTCTGCACCAATCAGAACGTGGTAATGGAATGATGCAAGAATTATGCGATACCCATATTTATAGGTTCCCTTGATCTCAATGTTTTTCATTGAAAACAGTTCATTCCTATTGAACAAGTTTTTCGGGTCTTATCAAGCATGGACATGGAAGGCATACTTGATATCTGTCGATTGCGGGGCTTACCGCAGAAATTCGTCCACTGAGACGAACGCTATTAACGTTTAAAATCTTTCAACACAGCGTAACGCGGTCGATTTGAATATTTTGAAATGACACCCGGTATAGTAAAGAGAGACGTAAGTCCTACGTCAAAAAAATCCTCAAAAATTCCGAGCGTTTTTTCGATGTTTTAAAGTTGGCTATGTCAAACTAGCCGTTTAGTGTAGATGAACTTGTCCCTGCGAAAAAATCACTCTAATAAAGGATAATAAAACTAACCGTCTTATATAATCTATATAGGGAAAGTTAACGTACCTCTTTTACCAGTCACAATTTTCTGTGTGAATTTCAAAGAAGCTCAATAGGAACATTCCGTGGATATTCCGAATATTTTCTTAAAGAAATTTGGAACAACTTTCCGGGAAAACTCTAAAGAGATTCTCATGTAAATCCCAAACAACTTTCCTTGGTAAATTCAAAGAGCTCCTCTTGGTAATTCCAAAGAGTTCTCGATTAACTTTTCAAAAGGACCTAATTAACATTTTTTTTCATGAATTAATTTGAATACTGCAATCAATAGCTTTCATGTTGTTCTGTTGATTGCGCTATTCAAATTAATTCATGAAAAAAATGTTACTTAGGTCCTTTTGAAAAGTTAAACTAGAGTTCTCGATACTTTAAAGTACATAGTTTCCGTGGAAAATCTGAAAATAATTTTCAAATAAATATTCTGGAAAAACTGGAAATCTTTCATTAAAATTTTGAGGCGAAATTCAAAAGATTCTCCCGTTATTGTCTTGAAAGTATTCAAAATAACCAATTCAGCCGTGTCGTCCGGCTTTCGACTGAATGTTTTTCTCGGCCAAACGACTATTTCGGCTGAAGGACATATTCACGATTTTTTCACCCAAAGGAACTGTTCGACCAAATGACATTCTCGGCCAAATAACTTTAGGCTAGCGAAGTCTTAAAACATAATGATATCATATAGAAAACATATTTTTATTTTGACATCAAATTGAGTCATAATTTGTTTTCAAATATGTATAAATCATCAATGATTGATTACATATTTTGATCTCATTTTGCTGTAGATTAATAAATTGAATGATATGACATCAGACTGTGTACTTATTTTGTTATCGGAAACCAATATCAAAATTAGTTTTCGATTTGCTCTCATTGACAGCAGTAATAGTTTAGCTAATCACCATGGAATTCATTAATTGAAATTGATTGTTTTTTTCGGTGACAATGGAAAAAGCCAACGAATTTCAATTAAGGAATAGTTTATGATTGAATGTCACAGTAAGATATTTCTGCTATTACGTTTTGTTATTTTAACCGTTAAAACGACCAAAAAGATATCAAATTAAGTAAACATAATCGATGATTTCACAGCATTAAAAAAAGTTATCGATTTGCTCGGGAAGGCTTCTACAAAATAGTCTTTTCGGTTAAACGACATATTCGGCCTAACAACTTTCAGCCTTGTGGCTTTCTTTTCATTTTTTCTGTTCAAAAATTTAATTTCAATTAGTTTTTTTTTATTTCAACGGGAACTCCTTCGTAATTTTCACCCTTAGTTTTTACGGAGAGCTTTTCGAAATTTCAACAAGATATTGTATGGAGTTTTCATGGAAATAATTGGTATCTCCACGAAAAATTTTCTGGAGTTTCAACGTGATGTTGTAGAGATCTACCAGGAAATTATACGGAAATTGCACTGAATCTTCGAAGTTTCCACTGAAAATTTGAATCGGCGTGGAAAATTATAGATCAGCAGCGTGACAAATTTTAAAACGGCGGCGCGCCGATGCAAAAATATCGGCGGCGGCGGCGTACCAAAAACTGTCGGCGGCGGCGGCGTGGCGCGGCGACGCACACCTCTAGTGGGGGTATCGTTGGTTGAATAATCTTAAATGTATTTGCCGTCATATTTAAGTCGGCCTTGAGATTTACACGCTAAAAATGAACTACTCAAAATTGAGTCGAATCCGACTCATTTTCATTAAAAACGGGACAACTCAAAATTTGAGTAAAAGATACTACTTCAATAAAATGATGATTTCGCAAAAGTTAAGCTTGGCCTTCCATCAATTTTTAATACGACAGATGCGAATCAAGTTTATCTATCTATCTAAGTGCATTTTACGACAAACAGACTCCTAGTTCAAGTGCAATCATCATTTTATTGAAGTAGTATCTTTTACTCAAATTTTGAGTTGTCCCGTTTTTAATGAAAATGAGTCGGATTCGACTCAATTTTGAGTAGTTCATTTTTAGCGTGTATTGGCTTAATTTTCAAAATGTTCGTGTACCGTCAAATGGGGGGAAGATGATCATTGAGGCGAAGATGATCATTTGATGTGTCAGTCAAAAGTGTCTAATTTTTTCATGAAACGGTAGTCAACAATATTATCCGTTCAAGTAATGTTACCGCTAGGTAAAAAATTCGAGTTTTTCGATTATACAGTAATATCCCGATTTTATCACCCCCCCTGGTGAATTTTGGGGTGATAAAACAGGGTATGTGACAAAATCGGAAAAAAAATATTTTAAATTTTTAATTCATTTCACAAATATGAATCAGCAAATATTAACTTCGTAGACTTCTTTACGTAGTAAATTCAACATTCATACAAATAACCTAGTGTATTTTGACTACTAGGTCATAATGATTTTCGTAGAGATGTCTTGAGCAATTTCTCCCCAAACCAGATTACTCAAAAAATGTGTGATAATTTAATTTATTTTAATAAATGCGAAGGCATTTCAGAAAACTAAAGTTTTTGATCATTGCAACGTATAGCAGTGCATGTTTTGAAAATATTTGTTTCGATTTAAAATGTAAACACACATTGTTATTGCATGTTTTGTCTTAAAAATGATCATCTTCCCCCAGATGACGGTACATTTCACTCCGAAATCGAACCTTTTCTAGAAGTACTTGAAATAATTTTGTTATAAATTCTCTGTCAAAAATGGATGGAAGAAAATTTCACGATCGTCATAACTTGATTATGACATAATGTATTACACTGGATTCTGTTTTTACACGATTTACATTTTCTCACTTTTGCACTCATCCTGAATGTTTAACGCATATTAATTATCATGTAATTTTTCTTCGATTTATTCTGGATTTTTTGAAACATGTTGCAAAGATTTTGGTGGTAAATTGAAGTCACACCATCAAAAACACGAGCGAAAAAAAATCGTGTAAAAACAAAATCCTGTGTATACTTATTTTACAGAAAAACAAAATTGCCAACATTTGTGGTAGATAGGAATTGGAAAAAAACAAAGTTACCACTTTCAGTATACCTTGATTTAATCGAGAAAGGCATCGTCACCGCTAGGTGGATTAATTTGGGTTTTTCGACCTCAAGTCACTAAAGTCACTTTTTCTCGCAAAAAGTCACTATTTTCAACTATTTTGAAACTATTGACCAAGATTTTTTTTATAAAGCTTTATGTATCCATCGGATGATACTTTGTTCATGGCAGAAATGAAATTACGAATCTTGGAAAAATTATCGCTCGGAAACTTCGCGAGCCATTTAATTCGCTGCTCTTATTGGCATTTCACCATTTCAATGAAGGTGTTTTACGTCACAATTTATAAATTGGTATACAGTCATGCAAGCAGGAGACCTGTCGATATTTTTAAGATTCAATCTTTATGCAGTAGGGGAAGGTGGGGAGGCAAATGATCGTTATGTGGCGAGTTATTTTTTTGATAGACAGCCTTATAAACTCTATTATTTACTGTGTTTTGTTCCTCCTAAAAATGTTTTTTAGTGGCCACGCAAAATTTGAACAACTTCTCCCGATAATGACCAAATGCTATCATTTTTTCACAGCAAAAATCCATAAATATGCTTAATGAAGAGATAAAAATGCCATCACTCCACCACAATTTCAGGATTTTTGGATTTTGAGTTGGTGCCTCAATTTGAGGAGACTTGATCCGTCATTAGTCATCCATATATAATATAATATAAAAATTTGTCTAAACTATTCAAGAAAATTTAATTTGTTCAAATTTTTTGTAATTGGACAGATGTAATGAAGGGTTTGCTGTATAAAATTTTTATTGAGTAGATATCATTGAAAGGAAATCAAGTCTCCCCAATTTTGAAGATTGCATGCGCTACCGAATTCCATAGCAAAAATCGTTCATGAATACGCACAGCATGTCGGAAAATCTGCGTAAGGAGAAAAAAATTTAAAAGTGGTATGGTGGTAGTTTAAAAGAGAGCATGGTCCTCATTACAAGCAGAAGGTCGAGCGTTCAATCCCTGGCTCGTTGTACATGAATCTTCATATTTTTTGTTTCGTTGTCTACCAAAACGATCCGTACTGTTGTTCCTGTCGCACTAAAAATTACAAAAACTTCCGTGGCACCAGTGACAAATCGTTTAATTCTCTGCATATTTCTAAAGTAGGTGTTCAGCTAATCCAATGATCGTAATTTTCACTCATTCTCAAGAGAAGAAAATGCTCATTCACGCAGATTTTCGCCGAGAAATCATTTTCGGGAAAGAAAACAGGTGTTATGAGTGATAACCATATTTCGCTCACTTCCAGTGGCGTGAAACTTTGATTTGCTTGGGAGTCTACTCATAGTTTTGAGTAGTCTTGCTTTTGACTGATATTGAGTAAAATTTTCGTGGGGTTAAAAGAGTATAAATGTTAGCCGGTACGGTTTTCGCTTCTCTTCTGAGTGAGAAAAGAGAAAAGAGTGGTGAGTGAAAGATGTTTTTCGCCACAAATTATTCTCCTTCGACTCAAAAACGCTTGATTTCGTCTCATTAAACTTGCAACTGGAATTGGAAGTCACTATTTGGTCACTTTTTCTGCAACTGAAAGTCACTATTTGGTCCCTTTTTTCGTCAGCTTTGGTCACTAAAGTCACTATTTTGAGTGGCTTCGGTCGCTACCAGCCCTGCCGGGCTACATGATCGATTGAAAACTAAGTGCGTACTCTTGCCCCACTCTACTCTTTTAATCTCAATACCCCTAATCAATTTTAATTTTTTGCCTTCATGAACCACAATTACGTCTCTGCTTATAAAAACTTCTTTATGATGATACTATAATCTTACTATGTTTCACCAGTATTTTCTAATAAATAAAAAGATGGCTCTAAAAATGTAAAAAAATGTTTTTATGAGGCACAATCGAACACGCGGAATATGGAATTAATGTTCGACATAAATTGTTTCGATCAGGTGGCCTTCGGATAAAGAAATTAACGAGAAACAGTTTCGTTCAATCAAAGTTAATTGCCTATTTTCCGAGTATTAGACCACCCGACTTGGACATTAATTTACAATGTTCTGAAAATTCAGATGTGAATATGTACATTAGGTGGAAGATTATGTGAAGGCTGACGGAGGTCCTTCGTAGCTTAGTTGGTTAAAGCACCAATCTAGCGTACTGAGGATCGTGGGTTCGAGTCCCATCGAAGGCCACATTCTAAATACTCACGATCCTCTAATGTGAACGTGTACTATACACATGTGGAAGTGTTGACTTGACAAATGGATTGTAAGTGATTCGACTATGTGTCCAATTAGGGAATCTTGGGCTCATTCAGTAGCCGCTAAGTTGCGAAGGCCGACGGAGGTCCTTCGTAGCTTAGTTGGTCAAAACACCAGTCTAGCATACTGAGGGTCGTGGGTTCGAGTCCCATCGAAGGAAAGTAGATCCCTCCAATACATTTTTCAAATCATAATCTTCCACATAATGTACAATATTCACATCTGAGTTTTCAGAACATTGTAAAAAACCCGACTTAATCCACCTACAGTGAACGCAACCCTTCTTACACTTTTGAATGGTTGTGTGTGCCCAGTGCATATTACAATTTCTATGCATATGACCTTCAATTGAATATAAAATAACTGATATTATTATGCTTTTATCGATTTCAGAATGAAAAAGGGATATTTCTGGAAATTTAACAATTTTTAAAAAATACAAAAAGACTGCAGATTTGATTTGCCGCCTTAAATGGCAATATTACAGCTTCTGTTTAAGCCCAAAAGAGTTCAAATCGGGTCATGACGGCTGAGATATTGGTGTGACAATTCTTCATTAGTAGTCTGAAAATATGTCTCATATTCGTATTTCACAGATATCTCTGAAACCGAATTTCCGATTGCCGAAAAAAAATAATGGGTCCAATGACAAAAACATAGCTTTTGTTTGAAGATAAAATCGCACAAATCGGTCCAAGGACGACTGAGATCTTGATGGGACATATTTTACCAATGTGTAAAGTTGATACGTCTAATGCTTTATGGTCGTATTTCAGCGATATCTCCGGAGCCCAATGTCTAATTGCAAAAACAAAATACAATGGGTTGAATAGCAAAGTCATAGCTTTCGTTTAAAGATAAAATCATGCAAATTGGTTTACAGACGGCTGAGATATTCATGTGACATTATTTTGTTAGTTTTCTGAAAATACACTTCATGTTCGTATTTCTCACATATCTCTGGAACCAAATGTCCGATTGCAAAAAAAAAATGAACTTGTACAATGACAAAGTCATAGCTTTCGTTTAGTGTTAGAATCGTGCAAATCGGTCCACGGACGGCTGAGATCTTGATGTGAGATTTTTGTAACGCACACACATACGCACACACGCACACACACACACATACATACATGTGCTCAGTTCGTCGAGCTGAGTTGATTGGTATATACGACTTGGGTCTCCGAGCCTCGGATAAAAAGTCAGGTTTTCAAGCGATCTTTATACCCTTCTTAGGGTGTAAGAAGGGTAAAAAGAGGAACAGTTTGTTTTATCCATACTAGAAATACTACAATAAGAGATCGGCGAAGACGCCATTCTGTTTCCAATCGAACCGTCAAAAGCGGTTCCAATTCGACTTGTTTACATTTTGCATCCAAAAGAAGAAAGCAAAAAGTTCAAGTGATGCCAATATTATTTTCACGATTTCATGCATTTTCATACGTTACCATTTCGACAGTTTTTCACTCTGCTGGTCTCTGGTTATAGGATTGCTAATCCATACCATTGAGCTTATTTGACAGACAGGCTCAGATGTGTATAACACTTAACGGAGCCGCGACTCTTTATGATATTTACAATACATATCCACAGACATAGCACTTATGAAATGTTCATCGTTCACTGATTTACTGGTCAATTTAAATAATCATTAGTTAGCAAACCGATCACTCGTGGCGCGTGCAACGATGTTGCTCGAGTTTGACGTTTGCTCACTACCGCCATCTGGTTCGTGTTTTGCCCAACTTAGTGAAAACAACAGATGTCGTTAGTGTCTGTACGACGATGAATTTCATGAGTGAATGTTTTATGTCTTATGTCTGTGATAAATCATTATCAACAGTTAGTAAGGGTCTGTCTCATTTGGAGAATCAAACTTAAAAATAAAAATGAAAATGAATAGATTGTGTGGTAAACAATATAAACTATTGTACGCTTATTGTAAAATGTTGACGGTTGTAAAAGATCTTTATTGTACTTACATTAACATAACAATATATTTAAATGTTACCAATACATTCTATTATATTTTTATTGTTCGCTTATGTTTGGTATTGCACATCCAAAAACTAAACAAATTATGAAAGTTTTCGGTTTGGATGATCTGGAAATTCATCTAATGTAATTGAATTAATATAATTTTGGAATATTTCATGGATTTATTATATTGTTGAAATAACGATTGAAAACAATAAAATTATAATAGCTTTGATTATAAAATGAATAAAAATGTTATACCGATTCTCAAGTAATATATTTTCATATTGCAAGTCTAGAAATGTTATGCAATAAAAATTGGAGTTCAAAAAAATTAAAGGGAACAAAAACTTTTGCTTATCATTTTACTCGGAGAATGACTGGATTCATTTGAGCGTGTACAGTTTTGTTTATAGGGCACTGCACGGACTGCTTTGTCTCTCTCTCACTGCAAAGAAATTAGAAAACAACAAGGCCAGTAAACGTCAAAATTTATGAAGAACGAAAGAGAAAAAGATATTTCGGTGCAGTGCCCTATAGGGCACTGCACGGACTACTTTGTCTCTTTCTCGCTGCAAAAAAATTAGAAAACAACAAGGCCAGCCATGGATGGGATTTGGATTGGATTTCGAATGGATTTGGATTGGATGTGGATTGGATTTGGATTGGATTTGGATTGGATTGGATTTGGATTGGATTTGGTTTGGATTTGGATTGGGTTTGGATTGGATTTGGATTGGATTTGGATTGGATTGGACTTGGATTGGATTGGACTTGGATTGGATTTAGATTGGATTTGGATTGAATTTGGATTGGATTTGGATTGGATTTTGATTGGATTTGGAATGGATCTGGATTGGATTTGGATTGGATTTGGATTGGATCTGGATTGGATTTGGATTGGATTTGGATTGGACTTGGATTGGATTTGAATTGGATTTGGATGGGATTTGGATTGGATTTGGATTGGATTTGGATTGGGTTTGGGTTGGATTTGGATTGGATTTGGATTGGATTTCGAATGGATTTGGATTGGATGTGGATTGGATTTGGATTTGGATTTGATTTGGATTTGATTTGGATTGGATTTGGTTTGGATTTGGATTGGATTTGGATTGGATTTGGATTGGACTTGGATTTGGATTGAATTTGGATTGGGTTTGGATTGGATTTGGATTGGATTTGGATTGGATTTGGATTGGATTTGGATTGGATTTGGATTGGATTTGGATTGGATTTGGATTGGATTTGGATTGGATTTTGATTGGATTTGGATTGGTTTTGGATTGGATTTGGATTGGATTTGGATTGGATTTGAATTGGATTTGGATTGGATTTGGATTGGATTTGGATTGGATTTGAATTGGATTTGGATTGGATTTGGATTGGATTTGGATTGGATTTGGATTGGATTTGGATTGGATTTGAATTGGATTTGAATTGGATTTGGATTGGATTTGGATTGGATTTGGATTGGATTTGGAATGGATTTGGATTGGATGTGGATTGGATTTGGATTGGATTTCGAATGGATTTGGATTGGATGTGGATTGGATTTGGATTGGATTTGGATTGGATTTGGATTGGATTTGGATTGGATTTGGATTGGATCTGGATTGGATTGGATTTGGATTGGATTTGGATTGGTTTTGGATTGGATTTGGATTGGATTTGAATTGCATTTGGATGGGATTTGGATTGGATTTGGATTGGATTTGGTTTGGATTTGGTTTGGATTTGGATTGGGTTTGGATTGGATTTGGATTGGATTTGGATTGGATTTGGATTGGATTTGGATTGGATTTGGATTGGACTTGGATTTGGATTGGATTTGGATTGGATTTGGATTGGATTTGGATTGGATTTGGACAGGATTTGGATTGGATTTCGAATGGATTTGCGTGTGATTGGATTTGTGTAGAATGTGGATTGGATTTGGGTTAGATTGGTTTAGTTAATGGTTTAGTAAATCAATAGAATTATCTGAGCAGTTTAAGGACAGCGTCAATGGTTTAGAGCCACAGATAAGTTAGCTGTTATTGATATATAAACAACGGCGCCGGTATGAAATAAAGAATACAATTTATTTCATGTTTTCGTATTAACAGCTCCAAAAAAAATTTCCTAACCAAAAAAACATTAACAGCTCAAAAAAAAAAATTTCCTAACCGAAAAAAAAGAGTAGAGACGGTGAATATTGTGGGGAATAAAGTGAGTCTGAAAAATGCATTTATATTTGTTGGTTACATTGATGGATAAAGTGGAACGTATTTCTTATTTCATGATAAAAGTAATGAAATAAACTAAAATATTTTAAAATGGCATTAATAGAAAAATGATAACGAATTTGAAATTCAATCGTAGTTGGCATTTGAAATGCCAGCATACTAAGAAGCTAATGAGAAGAAATTTGAAATTCAATCTCAGTAGGCTGACAGGAATTCTAGATGATTCGAACAGTGAAAATAAACGATGATTCAGTGTTATGTTTTTGAGGCGTGAACATGCGAATTATCCTTCGGTGTTCCGCGCTTGTTTTCGTTAGTAAAAGGCAAATCGGAAGACGGATTTGCTTGGCTACGACACTGTGCATATTGAAAGGAGGCATCCGAACCTCTTGAAAGAAGTCCTCAAATCCTCTTAAAAGGAATCCTTCGAGCCTCTTGAAAGAGGCTTTCGTGCCTCTTGAAACGATGTTTCCAAGATGCTTGGAAGGAGGCTTCCTAGAAGCGTAGAATGGTGCCTCCTTCAATAATCTTGCAACGAAGCAACTGAGAAAGTTCCCTAATTCCCGGAGGAATCATTGGTGGTTTACAAAAGAAATCGTTTGTGGACCGGAGGAATGTTTCCCGAATTTCCGGAAGAATCGTTAGCAAATTGCCAGAGGAATCGTTCGCGAATTTCCGAAAGAATCGTTCCCTAATTCCCGGATGATTCGGTCGTAAATTCCTGGAGGAATAATTTGTGTATTGTGTGACAATATTGTGACAATGACGGAACCGCTGGCTGGGTGGTGAAGGTGCCTGCATCTTAATCCTATTTGGGTACTACATATTGTAGGACAAATCTTTCACGGATTGCCAACGGAATCGCTTCTTATTGTCGGTGGAATCGTTCGTGAATTGCCGGAAAAAATGTTTCCGATTTGATGGAGGAATATCTCGTAAATTTCCAGAGGAATCGCTCTAATTGCCGGGGGAATCGTTTGCGGATCGTCGGAGGATTTTTTTTTCCAAATTCCCGGAGGAACCGTTTTCAAATTTCAGGGTGAACCTTTGTTCAATTTCCGGAGTAATCGTTTGCGAATTTCCGGAGGAATCGTTTGTGAATTTCCTGAAGAATATTCCACGGATTTCCGAAGAATCGTTCACGGATTCCGGAGGAATCGTCCGCGGATTACCGGAGGAATGGTTCGTAATGAATAGTTGGCGGATTACTGGAACAAAACATTCCGTCAACGATTTTTCTGCCAATCCTCGAACGATTTCTCCCGATATTTCTTCCGCGATCCGCAACCAATTCCTCCGGCACTCTTCTAATGGTTCTTCCGGCAATCCGGGAGCGATTCTATAGGCAGCAGAGAGATAATTCCGAGGATGGTTCCTCCGGAATACTTGCATGTTGATCATCTGACATCTGCTGCAGCAGCGCATGCAAAGATTTTGCATCGTTCTATCCATCCCTAAACATCTTTGCATCTCTTCGAAAAAAGAACAGCGTTAGAGGCCCCACACACGATCCGACATATTCTACAACTTTGACTCCACCCCCAGGAAATTTGGCTCGGTCGGAGTAAAGTCGGAACGTCTGTGACTGGTTGGATAGTACAACTTGCCCACAGACGGTCCTTACTCCAACCGAACTTTATTCCAACCGAACCAAATTTCCTGGGGGCGGAGTCAAAGTTGTACAACTTGTCGGAGCGTATATGGGGCCCCTAATGGGCCCCACACACGCTCCGATGTGTTGTACAACTTTGGCTCCGCCCCCAGGAAATTTGGTTGAGTCGGAGTAAAGTCGGATCGTCTGTGGGCAAGTTTGGGTTTACCAACTGTTCGTCAGACGGTTGTACAAACCAAATTAGTCGCACAAACTTGGGGGCGGAGTCAAAGTTGTACAACATGTCGGAGCGTGTGTGGGGCCCCTTAGAATGCTATCAGAAATCAAGAAAAGGTATGAACAACAAAAACATGAAAATTACTGCTATTGGCCACGTCCATCTTCACCGTAAAGGGCAGTATCGACTTAAAAAGTAGAGAGGTTACGGAATTTTGTTCAATATTACCAAGAGGAATTTTGACAACTGATCTGCATGGAGCAAATTGTCACTTTTACTTACGGAATAATCGAGCAGAATATTTTTCCGAAAGTAAAGTGACAGCTCCCATTACTTTGCGTGGGAATCGTGGGAATGCCAATTTTGTTTTTTGTTCTTTTAATGTGGATACTGTTGTGAGAATTTTGTTTTGATTCTTTACTTTTTCGATTCAGTGAACGGAATTTAACATGTGATTGAGATAGAAGAAGAAATTTCTTTTGAACACGATACCAACCTTAAGGAAGGAGAGGATGGAAGCAAAGAGGCCAGTGACTACGACACTCTCATAAGTACCACAGAGTTGGAAATGAATCGGAAATATTCTCACGATTTTAACAACACACTTGGAACTTCTTTGGTGCATATTTCCCAAATTTTATATAATGCTACCAGATTCACATTTGATTTTGTTGTTAATAATAGTAGGTAAAAATGATTTTAAGCTTTGAACTTTTCTACAATAGTGACTCTATACCCAGCAATTCCAATAAGACATCGATGAAAAATGATTCGATATCTGTCAAAAGTAATCTTGCTCTGTGAGCAGGGTTATTCGATAATTATTCAAATGTCACTTTTAAGTTTAATTTCAGTTTAATGCTCCAAATGAAACAGACCCTAAGAAGTAAAGAGCCCCGCATATAGGATACGCTTGCGTTGCGTTTCGACAGTTTTCCCATGATGGTAAATGTGTAAAACGCAACGCAAACGTATCCTATGTGCGTTGCTCTTGTGGGACATAGACCAGGATACGTGTGGCGACTGAAGGTTTGATTGCGTAATTTCAGGACGGACATGGTTGGGATTTAGGCTTGAGCTGATACAGCACCATCGAATGAAAGATGTAAGCTAGCTGGTAGAAAAAGATAGCATAAAAAGTGTGCAACATCATTGGAAGAGCCACAGCTTTCCGCGGGATTTTTCTTTCAGGGTCTGTCTCATTAGAGAATTAAATTGAAATTAAACTTAGGGTCTGTCTCATTTGGAGAATTAAACTTAAAAGTGACAGTTTGAAAATTAAAACATCACCCCGTTATAAGAATGGCTTGTGCTACCCAGCAATTCCAATAGGACATCGATGGAAAATGATTCGATATCTGTCAAAAGTAATCTTGCTTTGCGAGCAGGGTTATTTGATAATTATTGAAATGTCACTTTTAAGTTTAATTTCAGTTTAATTCTCCAAATGAGACAGACCCTTAAAAGTGACATTTCAATTATTATCGAGTAACCCTGCTCGCAGAGCAAGATTGTTTTTGACAGATATCGAATCTATTTTCATTGATGTCTTATTGGAATTTCTGGGTAGCACCAGCCATTCTTATGACCGCTCCATGATGAAATTTAATAATTCAGTAAGGGCCAATTTCTTCACCTTCGCTTAACTCTTAAACGGTGCTTACCCATACGTTTAAACCTGGCTTAAGGCTTAAGCGGAGGTTAAGAAATCGACCCTAAATCACACTATTTCGTCTGAATTCAATATTTTCCACACCGATCAATCTACAGATTTGGTATGGTTCGCTCAATAATAGAATTTAATAAGTTAATTTAATAAGATCAATCACTCTATTTCGTCTGATTTCATCACACATTATTCAAAACGAAATTAACCTATTAGGTATTTATTCGATTTAGTAGATATTAGTCTAATGTGACCAGCAAGCGTCCTATCTGGATTGCGTCACTGGCTTAAAAATGGATCTTCCAAAAGTGCGTTTCGCATAGATAAATATAAACAAATATTTGTAAAGCTGTATGAATTTGTAAAACGAAGGTGAAAAATGCAGCGTCCCGCGAAACGCGGGACGTCTGGTCACATTATATTAGTCTACCGATTTCGTTTAAGGTCACTCCTGACGGAATCCAAGTTTAAAAGTGCTCGCGTTTTCAGGGGCACACCACTCGATAGGGAAGCAACGCACAACTGTCATTTTTATTATTTCAGCTAGAGTCCTATAAGAAGAGTAACGCCATGTGGCACGTTTGACAGGTCTCCTGCTCGTTTGGAACGCGCATTCGTATGGAACTGACAGACGATTCTGTTCCAATTCTGACACTTGACGACACTGTTATTATAGTCACTGTAATTTCAGCTATGCTGCGACGCAGCAAAGCTAAGTCAACAAAAATGACAGTTGTCCGCCGCCTCTGAATCGAGTGGTGTGCCCCCGGAAACGCGAGCACTTTTAAACTTGGATTCCGTCAGGAGTGACCTTAACGTCGCGTCGGATGGCTCCCCTGTAAAAATCCCATAAGGCTCGGTGAAACAATCTATAAATTCGTCGGGACCATCATCGGTCGATCGTACCGACGAGAACCGATTTAGTCTGGGGGAAAGTCGGGAGGATTTTGTATGGGGCGGGGTGATTTTTTTAAATTTTCGAACTGTCACTTTTAAGTTTAATTCTCAAAATGAGACAGATCTCAGCAGTATATTATATTCTAACTAAAAAGCATAACACATCATAATAGGGAAATTATCTTTTTTTTAAATTCAATTCGCGAAGTCGAAGCAAATTCTGCTCTTCCCTCCTATGGGAAATCACATTGCTATCTGTCAGAGTTTGAGTGAAACATGGCTGCCATTTCCTCCTCTCTGTTGCTCTACTGTAAAAACCCATAAAGAACTGTCATTGTTTGTGTGAAGAGTTTTGCTTCGACTTCGCGAATAGTGAGAAATTTCAATGCTAAATAACCTTTTATTCAGTAAATTAGTATAGGGCACTGCACGGACTGCTTTGTCTCTTTTTCGCTGCAAAGAAATCTGAAAACAACAAGGCCAGTAAACGTCAAATTTCATGAAGAACGAAAGAGAAAGAGATTCTTCCGTGCAGTGCCCTATAGGGCACTGCACGGAAACATCTCTTTCTCTTTTGTTCCTCATAAATTTTGACGTTTACTGGCCTTGTTGTTTTCAAATTTCTTTGCAGCGAGAAAGAGACAAAGCATTCCGTGCAGTGCCCTTTACTCAAATCAGTACTTTTAACCGACTGCTCAGTAATGGTTACCTTTATGCTCAGTAAAATTTGACATTTCTCCTTCGAGTGCGCATCAGACCCGAATATTATTTACTGAGATGGCTACGGAGAGCTCAGCTGTTGAGAAATTGGCAATTCGTATTTACAGTAAATGAATTTAAGTATTTATGAAGAAGCCACAGATGGTGCGCACTCAGTGCTAGCACGACCGCTCGTGGGTTAAACAATTGTATACCTTCACTTTAACCACTTCTTTCAAATGAAATTGTCTTACCTCACAGGGAACATTTCCTCTGAGACCTCCCGCAGCAAATTTCACAAAGCTCCGAACATGAACTATACACCTTTATTCTTACCGGAAAGTTATCAAACCAGCTTTGCTTTCTTTCGTTTTAGTAGAAAATGTTTATCCGGGAACAGGCACGAACCACCATGAGGCAAAATTTGCCTTTGATTTTGCGAGTACCCGAGATGGCAGCCATTTTCCAGCTTGCTTCAAGCGTGCCCTATGAGCGAGCAGTTGTCAAATCGTCGAAATACGTACAAATCTTCACAGAAAGCTTCACAGTAACGCGTAAAATCGCTCTTGATTGCTCTCCTGCCGTCAGTCGGTGCTGAGAGTTGAACGCGTGTGGTTGAATTTAGGTCTGCGCTAGTTTGCCAGCTGATTTTGTGTTGATTTGCAGTTGAATTTGATGGCTGAGGTGAAAATAAAAGAACGGAAAACAACTTAGGACGTTAAAAGGTTAGTCGGTTGGACTGGGCAGTGAATTAACTGGTTAGTTCGTGTCACAGTGTGTATTTCAGGACAGTGAAATTGGCACCAACGGGGAGCGCCAAACAGAACCATCGTGGTGCAAAGGACAGTGCTTGTGGACTAGCGAAGTACTGTTGTGTGCAGTGAGCGGGTTAGGTAGAGGTAGTGCGACGAAGTCTGTTTCAGTTCTTTTTTCATCTTGCCTTGTGCAAAAAAGAGAAGCGGACTTCAGAGGAGGTTTCTCCTGCATATGCATCAGCAGTGGGGCACTAGCACTAATACAGGTACTTCGCAATTTTTGGACCGCTGTTTTTGTTACAGCTTTTAATGTTTATTGTAGTCGTAGAAATAATTTAAAAAAATTGCTATTTGTTGGTCGCATTGTTACTATAGTAATATATATTAGTATACTAATAGGAAGGGCTATTAGTTCAAAGATTTCACTCGAAAGGTGAACTTATTATAGGGGCCCTCCTTAGCCGTGCGGTAAGATGCGCGGCTACAAAGCAAAGACCATGCTGAGGGTGGCTGGGTTCGATTCCCGGTGCCGGTCTAGACAATTTTCGGTTTGGAAATTATCTCGACTTCCCTGGGCATAAAAGTTTTATCGTGTTAGCCTCATGATATACGAATGCAGAAATAGTAACTTAGAAACCTCGCAGTTAATAACTGTGAAAGTGCTTAATGAACACTGCGAGGCGGCAATGTCCCAGTAGGGGAGGTAATGCCATTGAAGAAGAAGAAGAAAACTGAACAAAATCAGTCGATTTTCACGCGGTTTTTGGGATCTACGCTTTTTCAATGCGGATTTTAAGATTTAAGCCCCAAACGCAATTCAGCGGAACGGCGACGGAAAGCGAAAATTTGTCAAAAAATAACTGCACAACTGCACCTAACTGTCTAATCTGTCCTTTCCGTTGCCGTTCCGCTGTATTGCGTGGGGGTCTTTACGCTTTTTTGATTCTCGCGTGACGTGTTTCCCGCGCTAAAGCCGAATTCAGTGTAATTCGCAATTAAAGGTATATAGATATCGGTATTAGAGCACGCTTTTGCTTAACATGTTTTGATGTTAACACAGGGAAGATATTTTGACTGGGGTTTCCTTTGTTCTCATTTCCAAACATGTTTGGATTTAGATTTGGATTTTGCAATAACATTGCACTCCCAATTTTACGTGATGTGTTACGACATTGTTCTCTCAACCTTACGTGGTGTGTCGGGGTATAAAATTTAGCATGGCCAAATTGCCAGCTGTAGGCAAATTCTACCCCAACGAATGCATTCCCTAAAATCCAACTCACTCCATTACACTTATGCTGCTGAGTCGGGTCATCTCGTTTAGTAAGTACTTCTTTAACATTCTCCTCCCTAATTACTACATAGTTCACAATGCTATGCTATGCTTATAACCGATCCTAGTCAGTAAAATATAGTTCGACTAGCGACAATTTCTTGTTGTGGTTTAAAACCCATTTTTAGGTTTTTTTTGTGGTTTACGGTAAATGTCCACAGAATTTAGTAAAAACTGTGAGTTTGGATTCGGAAAAAAACTTATATTTCTATTCATGGAAATTTGAAACTAATAAAAAGGTTCATAAAATCATGCTATACTTGTAGTCACAAGAAACAGTGCAAGAAAGAACAACAGTCACACAGCGTACGGGAGAGCAAGAGTGGGAATCTCAAAAGCACTGGGAGAGTATTTTGAACGCGCGCGTGCCTAACCACGAGAGAGCGACGTGCGATGTGAATCTTCGTGCGTGTCGCGTTCCGCCAATCAACAACACTCTGAGGGTTTGAGAAGGAAGAGAAACAGGTGAGTGTTGTTGGTTTGTTTGTTTACATCTTTTGTGGTTCGGCCGCCCGCCCATCAGCAGAGGTTGATTGATATCTTGGAACAAAGTTTGTTACAGTCTGGTTACAGCACACCAATCTAATCTGCACTTCTGCAGTGACAGAAACACATCTTGCATTTTGGACCATTCGCGAATTACGTAACGCTTTAAGAAATATATCAGGGTCAATCAAAACTTTTACAACTTTCAAAAACCTACAAAGACCTTAAGAGGGGGTGGGTTGTTGAAAACGTTAAAATTAATAAATTTTATACGTGAATTTCAATTTAGGTCCGTTAGTGTCATTCAGATATACAGCAAACTGTATAGATACAGTAATATCCCGATTTTATCACCCCCTGGTGAATTTTGGGGTGATAAAATAGGAAATGTGACAAAATTGGAAATTTTTTATTTTAATTTTTTTTCATTCATTTCAGAAATATGTTCATTATTTAGAATCCGTGTAAACCTTGGAAATGCAAAATACAGTCATACCTCTATATAACGTAACTTTTACCTCGATATAAAGTAACTTGTTTTTGCCCCTATTTTTGGAAGTTTTAATTATAAACATAATTTTTTAATTTTTTTTTTTAGCAATCATGGATTTTTTAGAAGTTTTAACCACTATAAGTTTTACCCTTGAAAGGCCGGGACGACACTCACTTTGCTCACATTGCTCGTTCTCAGTAATGCGCTGACCGATTTTCATAACCTCGGGCTTTTCTAAAAGGGGAATAGTGTGGCTTCCTAGGCGGGACCTAGGTACCGCCCGCTAGACCCCTCCCTGCGTTCATGAACTTCAGAGCTGTGTTATTTTTCGTTATTATGGTCATTTTTTTCAGTAATCAAAAATCAAGTTCTGGCTTCACAAAAAAGAAGTGGATGCATGAAATATATGATCTAGAAGTGAATTTGAACGTTTCCCGTCTGTAATTACCGATATTGGAAGCCATATATTTCCTATCTAAGAGGTATGGTCATATTTCTTGAAACATTGCAACATGATATATCATCATCATCATGATATTACGCTTCTTCGTGATTATAAATATGATGATCTGAACTCAAGAACGTTTCGGAAGGCCTTGCATGCATTGAAATGCTCAATAATACGTCTTACATATCTTGACATGCATCTAAGGGTTTGTTAAGAAGATTATGATTAAGGTCGGGGACATTTTGGAGGCCGTTGCTGCGCATTAGACCTCTTCATGTTTTCAAAAAGTATCAAAAATTCAACCGGTCAGCTCAAAATCACAATTCTTATGTTAAAATAAGTCTCCTGTCAAATTTTCAGCTAATTCGGATAACATTTTAAGGTGGCTCAACGTGCAAATTTATGACATAGGGGAACGGTTTTGCACTTCATCCCATAGCTCCTATTTCCATCCCATCCAAAACAAAGCAATAAAAGGGAATTTGGTTTGTTTCTTATTTTTGTGATTTTTTTCACCAGAGCACGCTTGTTAGCAAAAGGAAGCGACGAGATTGGTGCTGTATTTCTTTGTTTTGCGATGAGATGAATATATGTTCAGTGAGATGGAAAACGGAACCCCCTATGTTCAGCTTCTGATTTTTAAGAATTTAACGGTAAATCGTACATTAGCAATTATATTACTTAAAAGTTCACGGAAAAAAGAGGAATAAAAATATAATAAATAAGCCATGATTTGTAATAAATTTAAGAATTTTGTACAACAACGGTAACCTCGATATAACGTAACAAAAAAATTTGCTTCGATATAACGTAACCTCGATATAATGTAACGAAAATAAAAATTGAGTTACGTTATATCGAGGTATGACTGATATAACTTGAGTTACGTTATATCGAGGTATCTCTTAGATTTATTTATTTATTTATTTATTTATTTATTTAAGGCCTACATCAACAGACTACTTATGTCCTAATGATGGTAATAAAAAAAAGATATAAGTATACATATCGTCAAAAACTTTTAAAAAAATGGACACAAACACTAAAACAGCTATCTATTGCGAAGTGAAAAATTCTTTGAATCTTCGACGCAGTGTCTGACGAGGCAGGTTGAAGTCGAATATTGTAGAAACCCTGTTGAATATACGTTGTAATCCTTCAATACTACCGTTCATACTGTAGTTAGTCCGACGAAATGGCATTCTTAGCATAGCGTTATTGCGAAGTGTTCTCGGCTGTACGTTAATATTAATCTGTTCCAAAATGTCACTACAATCTATTCGGCCTTGCAAAACGTCTGCAACAAGTACAGCTCGAGCGGTGTTACGGCGTTCTCTTAGCGGCTCCAGATCGATAAGCCGACAGCGGCTTTCATAACTTGGCAGGCGTAATGGATCTCTCCACGGTAGTCTACGCAGAGCAAATCGTAGGAAGCGTCGTTGCACGGACTCAATTCGTTCGGCACCGTTCGTATAATTGGGATTCCAAACGGCGGAGCAATACTCCAGTATCGACCGCACCAGTGAGCAATACAAAGACTTTAGACAGTAAATGTCAGAAAATTCTTTACCCATCCGAAAGATGAAGCCCAGGGTTTTGGAAGCCTTACCTACAACGTATGAGATATGCATTTTGTACGTCAGCTGGGAATCCAAAATTACGCCCAAGTCTTTGACATGACTCAGACGTTCTATGCTGGTATTCAAAAGCGTGTAGTCGAATCTAACGGGATTTTTAATCCGAGAAAAAGTGATCATCGAGCATTTTGCCGGATTGACTATCATACGGTTGACGTTACACCAATTGGCAAAGGATTCTAACTGACGTTGAAGGAAATAGCAATCTTCGATGGATTGGATTTGCAAGAACATTTTCAGGTCATCAGCATACGATAGGCGGGGAACTTCGAGTACAAAATTCACGTCATTGAAATATAGTAGGAAGACTAACGGACCCAAATGACTTCCTTGGGGTATTCCCAATGTTGCCACGAAGGAATCAGATCTGCAGTCGCCGATAGCAACCGTTAGTTGGCGGCCGGATAGATATGATCGGAACCATTCCAATAGAGTGCCATTTACTCCTAACTTGTCTAATTTGGCGATAGCGATGCAGTGGTTTAACTTTCAAAAGCAGCTGACAGATCTGTGTAGATGACATCTGTTTGAGCTCTTTTCGTCATGCTGTTCGTGATGAAAGATGTAAGGCACAATAAATTAGTACTAGTGGAGCGACCGGCTATGAATCCATGCTGAGTTTCAGACAGATACTGCTTGCTGTGAGAAAGCAGAGGATCCATCACAACGAGTTCGAACAGTTTTGATATTGCACTCAGCGAAGTTATTCCTCGATAATTGTCCACGTCACGTTTGTTCCCTTTCTTGTGCACAGGAAACATTTGTGCAATCTTCCAACATGAAGGAAAGATGCCACTGGATAAGGAAAGCCGAAACAGGAGGAGCAACGGATACTGCAAACTGGAAATGTGTCTTTTCAGGAAATTGGATGGAATACCATCGGGACCAGGTTTGATTGATGACTTTAGTTTTGATGCAGCAGAGGAGATCATTTCTTCGCTGATGTCGATAACACCTAGTACATGGCCATATAGGGGAACTGACGTAGTGATCCTTTAAGGAAAACGTGCGGTATTTAGTTTATTTCCTTAAGGCGGCTCTCTTGGCAGTTTTAAGTTTTCTTAATACCCGAGTGTACCAGGACGGATGAGAGCTATTCTTGTGTACTTTTTTGGGAACATGTCGGTCAATAACGTATGCCAAGATATGCGAGAAAGTCGACGCAGCATTTTCGACATTATCGGCAAGTATAGCGTCCCAAGGCATATCAGATAGTACGTCGACAATGCTTTGATGATCGGCCTTCTGAAAGTTGTATGATACTGAAGCGGAAAATACATAGAACTTGTTGGCCAGGCTCACCGGAATTCGGATAACTGAAGGAGGATGATGAGGGACGAGCTTAACCATGGGAGCTGGAGCTGCGGCGATGAACGGGGCGACATCTTGCTTGCTCACAAAACATAAGTCCAAGCAACGTTGATTCTCATTCGCTACATGATTGATTTGAGATAGCATCGCCGTGCTGTAGTCATCGAGAAGATGCAAAGCACCTGAATGAAATACTGACCGTTGTCTATCGGGATAGAGGAAACCATAGTGAAACGGTCTCCACGAAACATCGGAAAGATTAAAGTCGCCAATGACAAGAAGCTCATCCGCCGCTGCCATACCCTCGACTACGGTGAAGACGGAACGGCAGTGGGTATCTAAGTAGTCAACGTCACGTGTTCTATCTGGAGGTATGTACACGGCACAAAGGAAAATGGCGCTCTTCTTCAATTGGATGGATATCCAGACTTGCTCCAAACATTGCCACGTGAAATTTCCAATTAGCCTTGCCTTCAAACCACGCCGTACAGCAATGATGACACCGCCACCAGTAGATTTCCTACTATTTTCAGGATTTCGGTCACACCGATACGCTTCGTATTCAGTACAAAACACTTGACTCGAGAGTGCGATCATCAAGCCAAGTTTCGATCAGGACAATAACATCGTAGCACTGAGCTGATGTTGCTAGACGATAGCTGTCTACTTATGAGTTGATACCGCCTACGTTTTGGTAGTAAATCAAGAGATCATCGGTGTCGCGATCGATCGACCTGGTTGATGATACTACCGGAGAACTGCTGGAAGTTAGATCCGAATCAGGCAGCGAATGTTCATTGTTGCATAGGTACTTGCCTGGAGTAACGTGCTGGGAGATTTCCAATCCACATCTAAACTCAGGGCCAGGACGACTTGGATGAACTCTGGCAGCAGATGGAGCGACTGAGATAGAGGGACAGGAAAAATCTCCCGAGAAGCTTACTGCGGTGCGTCCTGGACACTCTCCAGAGGCGACTGGCCAGCAAGCGACGATGGGCGAATAGGAGGGCGTGGAGATATGCGAGATACATTGTTCACTAGAATACAGTGCAGCTTTAGGAACAGACCCATTTGAATGTTGTTCATACTTGCCGAACACAGGAGTTCGGAAGACCCCATTTTTAGCCCCAAACGCAGGACCAGGGCGACTGATGAACGCTGGCGGGAACGGCTCGACTGCGTTGGGGGGATCCGGGGCTTCCTCAATGCTAGCGGCAAGCGTGCGTCCCAGTGATGATACAGAAGAGGCACCAACGGGAGTAACGGGAACCAACGGATTGATGGTCAATGTAGCACACAATAAATCCGGATTGTCTATTGTCTCTATGGGGCTGATACTACCGAGAGCGCTGGAAAACGGAGATTGTTCAGGAAGAGCAGTGTTACCTTCATGTGTATACTTGCCTGCAAAGGGAGTGCGGAAGACCCCTTCACCGAGCTCAAACACAGGACCGGAACGGCTGAAGATCGCTGGCAGGAATGGCTGGACTGTGATGAGTCGACTAGGGGCTTCCTCAGTACTGATGGCAAGCGTGCGTCCCGGTAGTGAAGATGATGTAGGTTCGTTGAAATGAGTTAACCTTCTAGATTTATTCCGGATAAGGGTGTCGTAAACTGGGACGAGCCGGCTTCGGGCGAAATCGTGATGGTTGGCGTATTCAGCAGAGGCAAGAACATGTTTTTTGAGCTGTTGTCTTCGAATTCGCGAAATAAAATTCCTTTGGGCCAGGTTTGAGTGTCAAGAGCTGCTTCTCGAAACTTGGGGTCGATTCCGATTTTGTAGGAAACGTAGCTCAGACGACTAGTGTCGATGCCTCGTTTTACAAGAGGAATGACTCTAACAGCTTCCTCACACTTTAAACAATCTTTTACTAGCTTTTCAACAGCTTCCAATTTAGCGCTTGGATGGATACGAGAAAGGTAAACCCAAAACAGTTGAATTGGCTCAGGTACGGTTATTACGCTGGCGTCGGGAACTATTTTCGTGCCACCAAGAAGAGGTTTATGCGATCCTATGTCTTCTTGACGACGTCTTTTGGATGGAGGTTGTCGGGTAGAGCCACTTTGTTGTTGAAGGACCGGAGAAGATGCAGCAATGCCTTTGGTTAGCTGAGCGATTTGTTGACCATGTTTTGTTAGTTCCATCCTGATTTCTTCGTGCGCGGATTCCTGCTTCTCAGTGATAGTGTTAACAACATCACTGAATGACGAAACAGCGGATTTGAATCGAACCATCTTCATAAGTTTCGCACACTCATCACACATCCACATGAGGTTTTGGTTCTCATGGACGATTTTGATAAACGACTTGTTGAGATTTTTATCGGTGCACCTATAGTGTATCATTCTTTCGCAGAAAGCCATGCAAGTAATACCCTCGTCGCCTTAGATGGGAGCAATGCACTCTCCAATAGTCAAGATTTGTCCCGGCCACGTCCTTGCGAATGCTGAGGAAGGGGAAGGATGGTTAGTTGGACACCTACTTAAAAAAGATGCAGAGAACTCTACGACCTCTCATAGGTGCCGCGGGAGGTTTTGGGATTGTGTGGGAGTTTATAACAGTAGGAATTGTTTTGGTAGAACGTGAAACACGGATAGAACTAAGATAGAAATACAAAGTAGGAAAGGGACGAGCCTGGAATTGAACCTACGACCTCCTGCATATAAGGCAGAAGCAGTAGCCATTAGATCACCGAGCTCGTCTTGACCAAAAATGTTACATATGCAGTTTCTCAAACAAATGGTTCAATTCTTCTTGACACACTGGTGCACAATGGTCGGATTCGTCAAATTTCACGACATAATTCGATAACTCGAAAACTATCGGTGCTAGAGTTTTGACGTCTTCAGAAGAAATGATCTACAAAAAAAAATCTATTTTTGGTGTAGGTTGCCATTAGGGTGGCCCTTTTGTGATTTTTTTTTTGTAAATCTATTTTTTTAACCTTCTGAGTTGGGAGATCATATTATTCTACAAAGTTATAGAGAATTTAATTCTAAGCATTTTTGCTTAATAAACATTTATTTTATCTCATATAGGTAATGTTTTATGACAAAATTACTAAATTTAGATAGGGTGGCTCCGAAAAAAATAGTTTTTAGCTTCCACTTTCACC
Source organism: Armigeres subalbatus (assembly GCF_024139115.2). Lineage (NCBI taxonomy): Eukaryota > Metazoa > Arthropoda > Insecta > Diptera > Culicidae > Armigeres > Armigeres subalbatus. The sequence goes on from NC_085141.1 coordinate 244,825,293, forward strand.
AATTCAAAATATTTTCAAAAACTGTTCAAGCATCGCTTCACGGTCTATGGAAAGCGCATCTTTTGGTTACATAAGATGGTTGATAGCTTCATTTTCAAGCATATTATAAGCGTTTTTTCATGAAAAAGTGATATTTTTCTGAGCATTCTACTTCAGCTAGTAGCAAATATTAGCAAGCATTTCAATCGTATTTTGAAAGTAAACATGCAGCACATAACATATGTGTAACTCGGGTAGCAAAAGTTGTACCCTTGCAACACTTTTTATTTGTTATACGGAACATCGAAACGTCAGAAGATCTAACAAGGGGTCACGCGACTTATATTGTGTATCTGAATATGATTCGCGTTGAAATTATACAAAAGATTTTCCCTAGTGGCGTTGGGTGTTTAGGAGCTGAAATTGTTTTTTTTTATAATTAATTGAAGATTGGGGTAAACAATATTAAAGAAGAAAAGAAAGGAGTTGAAGGTATGTAACTGATTTAATATTGTATTGATATTGATTCGACAAACTCAAACAAAATCCATTCTTACACCGCGCGCGGGCTGTTAACCAGTAAACGATTAGTTTGTTTGGTGTTTGGTTGAAATATTATGTTTTATTCGAAAAGCATATCAAATGCTCATTCATTGTCATGAGCATATTTATTAAGCGCATTTCTCAAACATTTCCCATGTGTGGCGTCTCTCCCAGTGCAGTGGTGTGGCATTGCACCCGAATTTGACTTTTTTTCTAACATGTATGTAACCGACTTTTTGTCTTTCAAAAGTCGTGTAGTTTAGAATTTGTTCTGGTTTCCGCGGATTTGGAATGGAATGGATTCCACGTCGCACGGAAATCGCGCGGATTTGATTTTAATCGATGCGGAGTTGGCGCGGAAAATATTTCAGGATCTCCGTAACAACCCTGAAAATACTATTTTAATGATGTACCAGAAATGCACCATTACTACTAGGGGGATTAATCAGGGTTTCTAAACCTAATACAATCACTTAGATAATATTAATCAATTGACTACTCACCTATCGCTCTTATACTGTACTTTTAATAGCTCGTTTTGTATAAACTGTCTTTCCAGATTGCTAAAAATATCTGCCGTATTGCGCGTTGTTGACAGGACAGAGCATAGATTGGGGTTCGCACGTGAGTAATCATCGCAGATATCAACGTTATCATTGAACAGTGCTGTTAGTGGCTGTCCAATGGAAGGACAAGCTCTGGTTCTCCCCGAACGAAGTGGTGGACGAAGAGATGAAGGTGGAGGTACTGTTGTTGCAGAATTACGCGCTTTCGCTTGCGTAACGGAACGTAGTTCAAACGATGAGCCAAAACGGTTATCCACCGAGAAAAGTCAACCCGGTCCTCCTCAAACACGGTCTCAAAGTGGTGGTAATAATAAGAAGCAACAGAATAAGCATTTCTCGCGGCAACAAAACAAAAGCAAAAAATGGAAATTGAATAAATTTAGACGTAATCAAAAGGATGGCACTGGAGCAAGTGGAAAAAAGAAAGACCAAGCAAAAGGATTGGATTGCGGTTTGACCGGAGACGAAAAACAAAATCAGTTGGGAGTTAATGCAGAGTGCAAACAGCAACAAGGCAAAAACAAACATTCAAATAAGAACAACAACAGTTTGATGTTAGCTAGAACGAAACGTTTGCAATCGGTTTCAAAGTTCTTTCTCCCCGATAAACGACCGAGAAAGGACTGCATCATTCCCCCAACTAAGTTCCTGTTGGGAGGCAATATATCGGATCCGTTGAATTTGAACAGTCTTCAGAATGAATCTGAGAATGCCGTTACTCCGAAATCTTCGCCCATTCCGACTCCTCCCCACTACAAAAACAAAATCGAAGTCATCATTCCGCCAAACATAAATGATCCACTGCATTTATTGGACCCGGTGGATTCGGTCGAGTACGAGATGCAACTATGTTCTCCGATGAAGAAAAAACAGCGCGCTCGTAACAAACGCAAACGCAAATCCAAATCGGAGAAAAACAATCAGAGCTTGGATAGCACCGCTGGAGCTGTTGGATGTCAACTTAGCACAAGTGTCTCCGAAGCTGAAGCGACTACAGCCGAGGAAGCCCAATTGGAGGCCCCAGGGTCTACCGGTAAGAATGCAGAACAAACTCTCGAAGGCAGTAATACTGGAGATCGCGATAAAGCTAAACTGCGCCTGGATTTGGAAATTTGCAGAAAACGTCGGATTAGTGAAAGCACTTGTTCCAGTAAGAACAAAGTGCGCCGGATGGATTCCATGGATAAGATCGTAAGCCCAGTAATTCCGCAGCCAGGGGCTTGGAAGCGTGGACATTGGCCGACAATGCCTGTTGGCGGACGGAATCGTACTCGAACGCAGTCGTGCACTTCGAACAGTGATGAACCACCTGCGAAGCAACCAGTGCTCGAAGGGGAAGAAATCCCTGAAACACCCCAGTCTGCGGAACCAGATCTAGTTAAGCCTAACGAAACTGAACAACCAAAACCATTGGTTAGTGAAAATGAGGCAGAGGGCAAGACCAAGTCTCAGGAAGAAACAAAGTACCACTATGGAAATTACGATCGATACTATGGATATCGTAATCTAAATGAGTTTATTGACGTACGGCTCAAAGTATTCCTACGCAATCCGTATCTGTTTCGCGATAAGGACGTTCTAGACATCGGGTGCAACGTGGGATTAATGACCATTGCGGTTGCAAAAATGCTGCACACTAAAAGCATTACAGGCATCGATATCGACGGAAAATTAATTGCAAAGGCAAGGCGAAATCTAACAACGCATGTCAGAATTACACCGGGACACCTGAAATCGTCCGGTGATACCAAGTTGGGCCCCACCGAGAAAAGGAAACGAAGAATATCAAAGAAGCATTCGGTCGAAGAGAAGAAGCCCTTGATGGAAGGGAACGTCGAAGAACCAGGCGAGAAAAAGCCTGATATCGACCAACCGATTGCTGAAACTGCACCCAAGCCGAGCACATCGGCCAAGAAAGGCGGTCAGCATCCGAACCGTCGGAGGTTTTCTGGCCGATATGCCCATGGGAAACATCACCATATGCACAACCAGCATCATCACCATAACAGGAAGGACCCTAAAAAGGGACACTCGGAGTTTTATCCGATTTCGTTTCCGTTATCGCTGGGTAATCTGGGATCCAAGGCGTGTCTGCTGGATATGGCACCAAAGGACCACAAGTTCCCGAACAATGTTATCTTTAAGACGGTATGATTTAAATCTATATTTTTGCTTTTTCCCGTAAATTAACTGTGATACATATCGATTATTGTATAGATGAATTACGTTCTGAAGGATGAATCGCTGATGAACTACGATACTCAACAGTATGATCTGATTCTCTGTCTGTCGGTTACTAAGTGGATTCACCTGAACTTTGGTGACAACGGACTGAAGATGGCATTCAAACGAATGTTCAATCATTTGCGCCCTGGCGGAAAGCTAATCCTCGAAGCTCAAAACTGGGCGAGTTATAAAAAGAAAAAGAAGCTCACGGTTAGTTTTTTTTATGATAATAAATGTGCGCTCAGTATACATTGATTTTATTTCTAATTTCAGGACACAACTTGTGAGAATTACAAGAATATTGAGTTCTTCCCAAACAAGTTTCACGATTATCTACTGAGCCCCGAAATTGGGTTCAGCCACAGCTATCCCCTCGGCATTCCTCGGCATCTGAGCAAGGGCTTTCGTCGACCGATACAGGTAAAAAAAATATCAACTTAAATAATTCTTTGCAAGAATGTTTCTGGATTTTGACGCATATTTCGTTATAATCGGTCAACATTTGTAAATGGCCATTTGGCATAAGGGCCGTTTGGCGTAATAGTCATTTGGCATAACTAGTATGCGGTGTGAAATTGAGGGTCATCTGGCACAATTTATATTAGTTGATCTATGGCCATTTGGCATAATTTACATCATATTTGTATTGCTATATTACGGTCCAGCGCCAATAATTCGCCTCTGGTGACGCAAAACAGACTTTAAAGCTTTAAAGATTGTACAGTAGCCGTTCGATAACTGCAAAATGTTTACTTTTCAGTTAACGAATGCCGTTCGATAACTGCAACGCATTCTAGACGTCAAACGGTTGTCAATCGACGTCAGATGCAATAAAAGTGCATCTAAATGTGCAGCGCAATGCAGCTGTCATTGAGTCTGACATCAGTTTGAAGTTTAGCGGTCCGATAACTGCAAAACTGTTCCAACTATCGAATTGCAGTTAAAAAGCATTGCAGTTAAAAGACTTGCAGTTATCGAACGTCTACTGTACGACCATTTGCGGTATAAATTCCGCGGTAAATCCATTTCTTGGTGTACTACATCGCGATCATTATCATTTTTTTTCTCAATTCCATTTATTTAAGGCTCACTCGCCGCATCCAGCTTTACAGAGCCGATATCAATTAATGCTACTACTAGTACTAGAACCCTTCCCATTGCGCAGTATCCCATTCTACATTTTGTATCATTTGGCAGTATACCATTCCACAGTTAGTACTATTTCGAGGTGAACCGTTTCGCGGCCAAATGCAAATGCGACTATTCAAAGAAGGCAAAATAAAACATTTGGCCTTATACTTATCACTTTATCGTTTTCACTTCCTGTAATTTACCGTATAATTTAATCTTTGAAATTCGAGCAGTTCTTTGTTTATTTCAATGGATTTTCAAACCGATTATTTGTTGAAAACCATGATAGCAAAGCTCTTATTAAGTTTCCTGTAGTTTACCCTTCTTTATTGCATGTGCAGTTCTTTGACTTTAAGCTTTTCATTTAACAAACACGAACTGTGCAGTTCTTTGACTTTCAGCTTTACATTTAATCATAAACCTTGACGCAATAAGGCTTAAGTGTTAGATTAATGACTTTATATATGGTATTGCATGTGAATTATGCTAAACGGCAGTTAATTTGGAATCATATGTTAATTATGCCAAATGGCCTTTATGCCAATCGGCCCTCATGCCATAGGGAGAAACGGCGAATACGGCAACCACATTATTGCTGTAGACTGTAGAGTGCAAGACGTAATAAAACTATATTTGCGGAATTGATTGATGGACGACGTTTCAAAACCTCAAAAAGTAGTGGACGTCATATTTGATTCATCCCTTACTTTAATTCACTGTTAATTATGCATTCATTGTTTATCTTTGTGTTTGTAACGAAAATTGTAACAATGGCGCACAACATCCTGTAACAAGTAATCAACGAAAGGAGGAGATAGGGTGCTGTATAAATGGTCCTACTCCATGTATGTATTCTCAATTTCTCTAAAAATTCTATCACTCCTTCATTTGAACAGCTTTACGTTAAGGGCGACTTTACTCCAAGTCAGGCTCAATGGAGTGACACATACCACCCGCAGACACCGTATGTCAATCATCACAATATCTACACTGATATTGCCGCCCCTACACAGAATCCCTGCATCTGGGGTTCCACCACGCCGTACCAGCCAAGCTACAGCACCCGTTGTACACCGTCGCACAGTTTTATGGCCACGTCACCGTATTACAATCCGAGGCAAACCGATAGCTACCAGCCCAGCTACGATGCCGGCAATCGTCGCGGTAGCTACTGTTTTGCTTCACCACTTTACTCGACGACCTGGTCACCGCCGTCGGACTTGCGTCATCGTCGGTCCGCCTCCAACACACCAAACTCGGCCAGTATTAGAAGCGCAGAAAACGATGAACAGTACGCACAACAGCAACATCGTCCCCATGTATATCCTCCTATGGAGGTGTTCCCGCTGGAGTCGTCCAGCGTTGGAAGATCGTCAGCACCCGGTTCGGCTAGCGTCCGGCAAACGGACTCGGATTCGGAACCATCCTCCAACTCGGCGTCGCAAACGCCAACGCGATCGCAATACGATGTAGATCAGTCGTCGAACTCCCCCAGTACTACGCACTCACAACCGGACAAGTAGTAAACGGCGGCGTATCCTTGCTTGCTTACAGGTTTTTGTTTTTATTTAACTCGTTGAAAACATGTTCATATGCTGTGATTGGAATGGATTTTTTTTAGTAATCAGCGAATAGTTCACATAATAATCAACAAATGCTTCAAAACTAGTCCGTTTGCTTTGTGAACCTATGTTTCCCGATGTTACAGGGAAAGTGTAGTGCATATATTGAGTTTAGATTAAAAGTTGTACTACATGGAGAACAATGTTTCTAACTGCATCAACAATAATTTGCTTATAAAGATAGGGACCGAAAAAAGTTGTTGTATATAGTTGCTAAGAAGCATCATTTGTTTGTCGATGAATAACGATTAATGATGTGTAATTTACTTTGTTTTTCAGATTTATTTCTATAGACCTTCGAAACTCCCTGCTATACCGCCCAGACCATGTAGGTTATGATGATAAAGCCAGGAGTAAGCGGGACCACACTCACAATGGGATACTTTTTTATGATTTTGCTCCCAGAATCCACATCAAACCGTATGGACGGCTCGGTTGGAAGATGCTCAGCATAAGTATGTCCACTAAGCACTGCGTCATTTTCCTTGGCGGGACACGCTCCATTTGTTGTTGCTTGGTTGGACTGGATATTATTGAAAAATGGAGGAATGTGGCCCAACCAGTTTTCATAACCAAGCTTTTGACATTGGAGTACGAGATGTCGGATTTACTAGCTAAGAACGCACCATGTCGACACTGCGGCATTGATCTTTGCTATACTTATTTGATACTTGATGGGCTACAGCTCTTCGATGAACCTACGCCGAATGGAGTATCCTTCTCCACTGGACTCGATCCTGGACCAATCGCTTCCAGTCGCCATGAACATTGAGCGCCCTCAGCCAACTGCAGAAAGCCATCGTGTACACGGCCTTCCACGAAGCCTGCGGCTTTATCGTTTGAAAACTACGGGACGTAAGCTGGTTACGAAGTCCGTATTGGTCCTATTTGCAACTGCAATACGCCTTTTCACCTCGCGGGTTACATCATTATACACAAATTCTTCTACCACTACCAGCACCACTAATGAACCTACGTTGATTGCCAGCGACTATGTACTACCTTTTGCTGGTATTGATCGTGAGTCTAATCCTCGCTGTCTCCCTGTTAAAAGGTACAAAAGCCTATTGCACGGCACGGCGATCAATCCCGATAATATCGATATCGTCCGCAAATCCAAGAAGCATATGTGATCTTGTGATAATAGTACCGCTTCTTTGCATCACCCTGCTTTAATCCATCTAAGTTAACAACACTTTACACTTTACACTACACTGTAACACAGATTAGGGGAACCCGGGGCAAAAAGGACACCGGGGCAAGAAGGACACCCTTTGATTTCTTTGTAAAATAGAATAGTATAAGATCATCTATGACTTCTGAACATTCTTCACAGTCTTATAATGTAGTGTTCATCTTATTTTGTACTGAAAATGATGAATAAAGCTAAAAATTGCCGAAAAAAAATTGCTTGTTGGATCTGGTCAAAAATTATAATTATGGCATCACACAAAATAAGGATTTTTGAAGGACATTTTATATTTTTTAGGGTTATTCGAAGTTGAAACCAAATTTTCAGTAATTATGAATATTTCTAACACAACACTACTGGTTGTGGCTATCTTTTTTGCAAAAATATGCGTTTTAATGCATTATTGACGATCTGGGGCAAAAAGGACACCTCTACCAGGGGCAAAAGGGTCACTCTTTGAATCGCAGTTTGTATTGAACATAACCTTGAACACTACTGTCAAACTGTTGTGTTGTGCTTTCGTAGTGAACGGTCGAGAAATGGTACAAGTACAAGCGGATTTCAACGCGGCTCAAATGGCCATACCCCAACATGACCGCGGCAATAAAGGTGATGGCCGAGTTCGGCATGCTGGTGAAGCGAGCAGCCTCCCAATACAAAAGCACATAAATAAAGTTCTCCTAGTACGGTGTTGCTCGTCAAACGCTGATCAAATATTTGAAGCTTCCGGATCGATAGATTGACGCTTCTGGCTTGGATCGCTTCGAACCAGTGTTTAATCCACAACAGGAGAGTGAGCTGTTTCGGCACATACTCAACATGTAACAACGACTCTTTGGACTGACTCAGGTAGAATAATTACTTTATTACACCTCCAATTCGATATGTGACCTTTTTGCCCCGGTAGGGTGGCCCTCTTACCCCGGGTCTGTTTTTTCAATGAAAAAAACAACAAAAATAAATGTTCATATTTTATCCACTTTTATCACATGATTCATATCAACATCGATTTAGTTTTGTAGAGAGCAATCTACATTACGGTTTGCGTACGATAAACGTTTGATTTAGTGGTGTTTCTACCAGGAAATAGTTCAAAATGTTTAAGGGGACCTTCTTGCCCCGGGTTCCCCTACACTTGATTTCGATCCGTCCAACGTTATACGAATCAGCCGTATCAGTTTCGCCGGAAAACCATATTCAAGCATAATTTGCCATAATCCATTTCGATTTACTACGTCGATGTACTATCGTACGCTGCCTTGAAATCAATAAACAGATGATGTGTCTGCAAGTTTTGCTCCAGGAATTTATCAAGGATTTGTCTCAGGGCGAACATTCGATCCGTCGTTGATCGGGCCTCACGAAAACCCGCTTGGTATTCGCCGACGAAGGACTCTTCAAGCGGTCTTAATCTGTTGAACTGAATACGGGACATAATTATGTACGCCGAATTAAGGAGGGTTATTTGTTCTCGGTAATTGGCGCACTCCAGTCTGTGCCCTTTCTTAAAGAAAGGGCAAATGAGGCCGTCCAACCAGCTAGCAGGCAATTCCTCGTCTTCCCATATTTTCGACATAATATGGTGCAGAACTTCATAAAGCTTCTCACTGCCATGTTTGAAAAGTTCAGCCGGGAGCTGGTCCTTATTGTGCCTTATTGTTTTTCAGCTCTTTAATAGCTTTTCTAACCTCATCTGGTGTGGGTGACTCCACAGCTTGTCCATCGTCGCTAATATTTATTCTGTTCACCGATGCACCGTCACTTCCATTATTCAACAAAGTCTCGAAGTGTTGCTTCCACCTGGCAGCCACTTCGGTTTAATCTGTCAGCATTCCCTTCTTGGTCGTTGCACATGACGGAAGATAGAACTGTCTTTCTCCGCACGCCATTGACAGTCTCATAAAATCTCCGCATATCATTCCGCTCCATTTTTTCCTGCGCCTCGCCAATAACTTTTTCTTCATACTCTTTTTTCTTCCTGCGGGGGGTTTGTTTTTCGGCTGTTCTTGCTTCCTTGTACCGATCTCTATTCGATCGGGTACCCGATACCAACATCCTGCTCCTGGCAACGTTCTTCGTGTCTGTCACTCTCTGACACTCCACATCAAACCAACCCGTCCTGGGTCGCTTCTGTGCAGTTCCTAACATTTCTCGGGCTGTTGTGCTCACCGCTCCATGGATCGACTCCCATAGATCGTTGATGTTGTCGCAAACATTGATTGCACTTAACCGTTCGTCGAGCTTCTGGTGGTACTCAGCCGATACTTTTTTCGCCGACAATCGCTGTAACGCATCGTTCGTTCTGATCTAACGTTCGATATAGTTGACAACCGTGATCGAATATTACTGACTACGAGGTAGTGATCAGACTCAATGTTCGGTCCTCTGATTGTCCGCACATCGATATCATCCGAGAAATGGCGCCCATCCACCAGAACATGGTCTATCTGGTTGCAAGTTTCACCATTTGGGTGTCTCCAGGTAAGCTTTCGGATGTTCTTTCGCGCAAAGTAGGTGCTAATGATGGCCATCCCCCTGGCAGCAGCGTAATTTACTAGCCGTAGGCCGTTGTCATTGGTAGCGGAGTGAAGGCTTTCCTTACTCCAATTATGGGACGGAAGAAGGCCTCTCTACCGACCTGAGCGTTAGCGTCTCCAATTATTTTTCAGTAATTTTCACGTCATGCTTTGGGCACTCTCCATAAGTTTTATCAAGACATTCATAAAACGTGTCCTTCACGTCGTCGGATTTATCGTTTTTCGGTGCGTAAACGTTCATTAGACTGTAATTGAAGAATTTGCCCCGTATCCTCAACACACATTTGGGTTTCTATCGCATCACTCGCTTCATCTGCCCGCCCATCACTACAAAACCAACTCCATGCTCTGCTTTTTCACCGCCGCTGTGATAGATGTTATACTTGAATGCAGTGTTGGTTGTGGGGTCCACGGCTCGGAATTCACGTTCTCCGCCATCGGACTTCTTGAATAGCGGTCACGTTCACTCCAACCTTCTGCAGTTCTCGAGCCAGAAGGCTCACTCGTCCAGGTTCATTGAGGGGCCTGGCATTCCAGGTACCGAGTTTCCAATCATAGTCCTTATTTCGTTGCCGGGTCGGTTACCAAAAAATAACGTCCTCTTTAACTTCTATCTCCATTTTTCGTGGTATTTGAGAGTCTTTAGTAAGCTACCAGGGGGGAGGGGGGTCAGCCACCTTAGATATAGCTGATGCAGTGTTTCGTTAATCAGCCGCTGGGTACCAGGCAGACACTGTTTGAGCCTCACCTCCTAATGAACAGACGCTCGAGGATTACCTTCTCACTGTAGCTGATGTCAGAAAGACAACAGTGCCCAGGCTGCACTAACAGTTAAGTAAACAACCTTTAGCTGGCGGTATTTTGTCATCGGACGACCCGTGGAAGCGTGAGATAGGAACTTGTGGGGACAAGCTGTCGTACTAGATCTAGATCTAGATCTAGATCTATTCGAATAACTAAAAAACGGGATTCGACCGTCTTTTTCGGTTTCGACCGTTCAACGGTTTCTTACCTCTCGAATCTACTCAACGAATTCAACGAACATTTATTTATTTATTTATTCAGACTAAGGCCGAAGTGACCTGTGCGGTATATAAGAGTCTTCTCCATTCGGCTCGGTCCATGGCTACACGTTGCCAACCACGCATGTTCCACCTTGCCCGCTGCACACCTTGATTTCTTGTGCTCGTCGGATCGTTGTCGAGAATCATTTTCACCGAGTTGCTGTCCGACATTATGGTTACGTACCCGGCCCACCGCAGTCGCCCGATTTTCGCGGTGTGAACGATGGTTCATTCGACTCCTCCACGTACCGTCCGCCATCTGCACCCCACCATAGATGGTACGTAGCACTTTCCTTTCGAAAACTCCTAAGTGCGCGTTGGTCCTCCACGAGCATTGTCCAGGTCTCGTGTCCGTAGAGGACTACCGGTCTAATGAGCGCTTTGTAGATTGTCAGTTTGGTACGGCGGCGAACTTTATTCGATCGGAGCGTCTTGCGGAGTCCAAAGTACGTACGATTTCCAGCCACTATGCGTTTCCGAATTTCTCTGCTGGTATCATTTTCGGCAGTCACCAGTGAGCCGAAGTACACAAATTCTTCTACCACCTCGATTTCGTCACCACCGATGCAAGCTCGCGGTGGGTGGCTCTTGAACCTCTTCCTATCATGTACTTCGTCTTCGACGTGTTGATGACTAGTCCGATCCGCTAAGCTTCCCTGTTCAGTCTGATTTAGGCTTCCTTGTTATTATAAAACTGAATTTATTTCTCTAGTTGCAATACCAACACCTATTCTAAAAAAGTTAAACCTAGAGGATTAGTAAGAGATACTGTTAAAATTGTAAGTAAACTGAAATTGTAAGGCTAATTAAATGAACTTATAATAAATTTATTACAGCTAAAGCTGTCCCAACCAACTACGAGTTTATCGGTGGGCTGCTAAAAGAAAACAGTTTCAACATCCTTTAGAATTTTAACACCGCGAAGACAATGGCGGACAAAGGGAATGATTCGCAGGTGCCTCGAAATTGCGCAACATGTTCTAAGCCCGATGATTACGACAACATGGTGGCTTGTGACTCCTGTCATGATTGGTTCCATTATTCTTGTGTCCATGTCGATGACACGGTTCAGAATCAAGTTTGGCAATGTGCATCCTGCGAACTCCTGCATGATTCTAGTCAAACACAGCTACCACAAGCTTCTGAGGAAGAAATGGGAAAAGGAGGTGCGAAGCCCAAACCTCCAGCGATGCAATCGGTAAATCTGGCGGTTCCGGCGAAGAAAGCAGGAATCAAATCTTTGGCCGGAAGCAAAGGTACGCGGAAGTCGAAAAAAGGAACCGTTCATCAAAGCATTACCTCAAGTACCCAGAGGCGATTGGAATTGGAATTAAAGGCTGTAGAAGAGCAGCAAAAAATACAAGAAGAAGAGCTGACTGCACAGAAGGAGCTTCAGGATCTCGAACGGAAGCTTGAAGAAGAATTACGGGAGAAGGAGTTAGCGATCGACGCAAAACGGATTGCTGAAGCAAAGGCCGCTATGAAGAAGAGAATATCGGATGAACGTGAGTTTCGGATGAAGCAGATGGCTATTAGAAAGCACTCAGAAGAAGAGAAGGTGAGATTGATCCGGCAAGCTTCCGAATACGCCAGCAGCAGGAGCAGTTCGGTCGATACTGGTGCATGTTCGAAGTTCAAGGTGGAGAACTGGTTGAAGACGCAGCAGACAATGGAACCAGTTAAGGAGTTAGCGCTAGCAATAAACCCTTGGGTGCTTCAAAGCAAGTAGAAAATACTAACCATCAACAATCCAATATTAGGACCGCTAGGAGCTCAGGCCTTCCCCCCCTAACACTACCAAATAAAGCTGTCTCTCTTACGAAACCATTTTCCTCACAACATCTTGTTAGTCAGGTGATTCAAGAACAGCAAGCTCACACGAATGCTTTCGTAAAACGACATTTCGTTGATGAGTTTGAGCAACTGGGTGTGGGAGATGCAAATGTTCACGTCAGTAACCATGCCCTGAACTTGTTTGTTGGCGAGGTCAATTGTAACGATGGCTTGGAAAGACGGAATAATATTTGTGAAGTGCAATTGCCTAAAGATAGTGATCATCAGCAGCAAAATTACTCGAGAGCAACTAATTCTCCCAGCATGCGAAGTATAGGTGACGTGCGACGATGTGAAGCAAAAACTGGTCAAAGCGCAGCAAGAATTGGCGACGGGAATAGACCATCGGTGCCGAATGGTGATGCATTCACCTACCACGGGCGCGGCAGTCTAGAAGAATTCGTAGAAGGCCCAACAAATCGACAATTGGCTGCTAGGCAGGTGATGGGGAAAGATTTGCCTATTTTTTCGGGTAATCCAGAGGAATGGCCGATTTGGATCAGCAACTTTCGTCGATCAACATCTACTTGTGGATTCTCCGATGATGAAAACCTGATTCGACTTCAACGTTGCCTCAAAGGTTCGGCTTTAGATGCGGTTCGCAGTAGATTGCTGTGTCCGGCTAGTGTCCCACACGTGATACGTACTCTGGAGATGCGATACGATCGGCCTGAAACACTTATCCGTTCAATGACGGAGCGAGTTCGTAGGCAGCCATCTTTGAAGATCAATGACCTTGAGGGAATCATAGAATTTGGCTTAGTTGTAGACAATCTTGTGCAGCATCTGAAGAATTCTGGACAACAGGCACATCTGACAAATCCGTCTCTGCTACACGATCTGGTTGGGAAATTGCCTGTCGACTACAAGATCAAGTGGTCAGCTTATAAGAGTATGCGAGCTGACGCGGATCTAAGTACGTTTGGGCAGTTTATGTCGGCTTTAGTAGAACTAGCATATGAAGTAGCGGATGACTTCCCCTGTGGAGAGAGGACCCCGAAGCAAAGGCAGAAGCCCAATGATCGAGCATTCGTCCAGACGCATTTGGAAACCATCGGGTCATCAGTGAGCCAATCGACCAGCAGCAATAATTCAGGCACTCGAACACCTATGAAACCATGTGCTGTTTGCAAAGCAGAGGGGCACAGAGTCGCAGAATGCAATCGTTTCAAAGTAATGGACATTAGTGAACGACAAAATTTGGTACAACAGAGCGGTCTATGTCGATCGTGCTTGAACTTCCACGGAAAATGGCCATGCAAGACGGCAAAAGAATGTGGTGTCAACGATTGTCGGTTGAAACATCACCCTTTGTTGCATTTTCCAACAACAGAAATTCACGCAGCCGTTTCAACAAGTCATCTGAGTGAGCAATCAACAAGTGATGGGCCTTTCTTCAGAATAATTCCTGTAACGCTCTACGGGAAACATTGCGAGATGAACGTCTACGCTTTTGTGGATGAAGGGTCAAAGATAACGCTAATGGAAGATGCGGTGGCGGATCAGCTTGGATTTGCCGGTCCAACGGAAACTCTAAACTTGCAGTGGACAGGAAATATCAAGCGTAGTGAGACAAATTCAAAACGAATCAACGCTAAAATTTCCGGAGAAGGTTCATCGAAACAGTATCAAATGATTAACGTGCGTACCGTCGGTGGATTACTGCTTCCATCGCAGACAGTACACTACGCGAAAATGTGCAGCAGATACCCACATCTACGAGGTCTACCAATACGTAGCTACGAGAAGGTGTCACCTAAACTCTTGATTGGTCTTGACAACTTGAAGCTCATCGTGCCGTTAAAGATCAGAGAAGGAAGGTGGGCAGACCCTATAGCCGCCAAGAGTCGCATCGGATGGAGCATTTACGGATGTGCTACGACACAAGCATCGACGGTCACGTGTGGGTTTCATTTTGGAGGATGGACCAATCAGGAGCAGGAACTTAACCAATTGGTTCGTGACTATATCACACTGGACAACACCGGTGTAACACATCCTTCTATGATCCTAGAATCCGAGGAAGACAAGCGGGCAAGACTGCTGCTGGAGTCAACTACTCGAAAAATCGGGGGAGCTTTCGAGACAGGATTACTGTGGAAGACTGACAATATCCAATTCCCAAACAGCTATGGGATGGCATTTAAACGGATGTGTGCCCTCGAAAGAAGATTAGAAAAGGATCCGGTTCTCTACGCTCGTGTTAAACAGCAACTTCGAGACTACGAGGCGAAAAGGTACGCACACAAAGCAACTCCACACGAACTCTCCACCACTAATTCGAACCAGTGTTGGTATTTGCCGCTGGGGATAGTCCTGAATCCGAATAAGCCGAACAAGCTTAGGATGATCTGGGACGCAGCGGCAAAAGTAAATGGAATTTCTCTAAACTCCGCTTTGTTGAAAGGACCAGACTTTTTAACGTCTCTACCGACAGTCATAGGAAACTTTCGCTTGTATCGATACGCCCTGACCGGAGACATTAAGGAAATGTTCCACCGGTTCTTCATCCGGCACCAAGATCGTCAGTTCCAGAGGTTTCTGTTCAGAGATAGTTCAGATGAGGATCCCGTGGTTTATGTCATGGACGTCGCCATATTCGGAGCAGCCTGCTCGCCGAGTAGTGCCCACTATATTAAAAACCTAAATGCCAAGGAGTTTGAAGCACAGTTCCCGCGGGCAGCAGCAGCCATCACTTATCGCCACTACGTGGATGATTATTTAGACAGCTTCGAAACCATTGAGGAAGCTGTGAAGATCGGCCAACAGGTGAAGCATATCCATGCCGAAGGTGGGTTCGAAATCCGGAACTTTTTATCAAACGACCCAACTATAGCAGCGCGTGTTGGTGAAGAATCACTGGAAGCAGAAAAGAGTATTTGTGTAGAGAAAGCCGAGCTAGTCGAATCCGTATTGGGTATGAAGTGGATGCCAAGCAGCGACATTTTTACATTCACCGTTTCTCTACGAGATAACTTGCAACACGTGCTAAATCTATTGCATATCCCTACAAAACGGGAAGTTTTGCGTACTGTGATGAGTTTCTTTGATCCTCTGGGACTGATATCATTCTATCTGATTCATGGTCGCATCCTGATGCAAGACATATGGGCAATTGGTATCGGTTGGGATGAACCGATCAGTGATGAAATCTTCATACAGTGGAAAAGGTGGATCGAACTGATCCCGGAGTTGAACACTCTTCGTATTCCACGCTGTTACATCAGTGGTTCCACGGAAACCAGATATTCCATGTTGCAGGTTCATGTTTTTGTCGACGCAAGTCAGTCAGCGTATGCAGGTGCTGGGTAGAAACCCCAAGGGGTCCAGTGGTCAGCCTCGTAGCAGCGAAATCCAAAGTAGCACCATTAAAACTGTTGACAATTCCACGACTTGAACTTCAAGCAGCGGTTTTGGGCTCCCGTTTGCTCAACAATGTGATCGCCATGCACGCTCTGCCTGTGAAGAAACGAGTATTGTGGTCCGATTCAAACACCGTTCTGGCCTGGATTCGGTCGGATCAGCGGAGGTATCATCAATATGTGGGATTCAGGATCAGCGAAATCCTATCTCTGACGGACGTAAACGAATGGCGAAAGATACCCTCTAAGGAGAATGTAGCGGACGACGCGACGAAGTGGGGAGCAGGGCCGAACATCAAGAGTGACAGTCGATGGTTTCATGGACCAGAGTTTCTTCGGCATGCAGAAGAGTTCTGGCCTGGGAGTGATGATCAGATCGATCATACAGAGGAAGAAATACTGACGTGTAACATTCATGAAGCAATACAGTCGTCGCTGGTTAACCTAAATAGGTTCAGCAAATGGGAGAAAGTACATCGCACTATGGCGTATGTGTATAGATTCGTCAAAAATGTTCAACGTGCTCATCGAAATGAAACGCAGCTCCTAGGAGCATTGACGCAGGAAGAATTAGTAGATGCCGAGAGATATCTGTGGAAGGAAGCACAAGCTGAATCGTTTGCTGCAGAGCTGGTAATGTTGGAGAAAACGAAAGGAAAGCCAGAGGGAGTTCATGTGATCCTACCAAAATCAAGTACGATACACAAGCTGTGGCCGTTTATTGATAGGAATGGGGTTATGCGGAAACGTGGTCGCTTGGGGAATGCTGATTGGATACCTTTCCAGACCAAATATCCGGTAATTCTTCCGCGACAACATCCCATTACACTTCTTCTCGTCGACTCCTTTCATCGTAGATTTCATCATCGCAACCGCGAGACAATTGTTAACGAGTTGCGGCAACACTATGAAATCCCGAAGTTACGGTCTGTGGTGTTCAAAGTAGCTGAGAACTGCATGACATGTAGAATCCACAGAGCCATTCCTAGCTCACCACCTTTGGCACCTCTACCGGTAGCCCGAGTGACACCCTATGTACGCCCGTTCACTTTCGTAGGGGTTGACTATTTCGGCCCAGTGTTGGTAAAAGTTGGACGCAGCAACGTTAAGCGGTGGATAGCACTTTTCACTTGCTTAACAATCCGTGCTATACACCTTGAAGTTACACACAGCTTATCCAAAGAATCGTGTGTGATGGCGGTGAGAAGATTTGTGTCACGACGTGGGGCACCAACAGAAATCTTTAGCGACAATGGCACAAACTTTCTCGGGGCAAGCAATCAATTGAAACAGGAGGTCGAAGAATTAAATAATCATCTGGCATCAACCTTTACCAATACAACAACTCGATGGTCGTTCAACCCACCTGGCGCTCCACACATGGGTGGAGTGTGGGAACGAATGGTCCGTTCTGTAAAAGTAGCGATCAATGGTATTCTAGATACACAACGACGCCCGGACGATGAAGTACTGGAGACGGTGGTTATTGAGGCCGAAGCGATGATTAATTCTCGGCCACTTACATACATACCACTAGAGTCGGCTGACAAGGAATCTCACTCCAAATCATTTCCTGTTAGGCAGTTCCAGTGGGGTAAAGCAGATGCCGGTGCTACCTACCGACTATCAATCGACGCTGCGAAACGGGTGGAAACTTGCGCAGCACTTGTCTGACGGTATATGGAAGAGGTGGATTAAGGAGTACTTGCCGGTGATATCCAGGCGTTCTAAGTGGTTCGAGGAAGTCAAAGAGATAGAAGAAGGAGATCTGGTACTGATCGTGGATGGCGCAGTACGGAACCAGTGGATCAGAGGAAGAGTGGACAAGGTGGTTAAAGGAAGAGATGGAAGAGTACGGCAGGCATGGGTGAGGACCACGAAGGGCGTTCTTCGGAGGCCAGTGGTGAAGTTGGCGTTACTCGATGTCATAGGTAGTGGTAAACTGAATGTTGACCATGATGGTTTACGGGTGGGGGAATGTGAGGACGAGAACCGGTCGGCGCTCAACCGTTAATAGTGAATTGCAGGGCATATACTGTGTTCGACAGGTACGTAGTGGAAAATGTCAACGAATGACGAAATGTCATAGATGTCACATGAAGCAGATCGTCAGTGACTATGCAAATTTGGTATTTATAGATTATTGTACTCGATCGGCCAGTAATTAAAAGTATTCCGAAATATGTGAGAATTTACTACAATATTCAATATGTAAGTGTAAAACCTTAAAATTAAATTACCTTAAAACTATTATTATTACCCACTACCTAAAACTTGTTATTATAAAACTGAATTTATTTCTCTAGTTGCAATACCAACACCTAATCTAAAAAAGTTAAACCTAGAGGATTAGTAAGAGATACTGTTAAAATTGTAAGTAAACT
Organism: Armigeres subalbatus; assembly: GCF_024139115.2. Taxonomy (NCBI): domain Eukaryota; kingdom Metazoa; phylum Arthropoda; class Insecta; order Diptera; family Culicidae; genus Armigeres; species Armigeres subalbatus. Next base: position 244,843,732 of record NC_085141.1, read on the forward strand.
GAAATTGTAAGGCTAATTAAATGAACTTATAATAAATTTATTACAGCTAAAGCTGTCCCAACCAACTACGAGTTTATCGGTGGGCTGCTAAAAGAAAACAGTTTCAACAGTAAGAAGGTTCCCGTTTATGTCCTTACACATACCAGGCTGTGGCACGTAGCCCTTACGTGAACGGTTCAGCTTCTCATATAACTTCACGGTCTCGATCTTCTTACTGGCGCTTTTTCCTCCGGAAAATCTAGTTTTGTCTATTCGCCGCCCGTTTAGAACGTGCCTCGTTCGCCCTCGTGCGGTTTTGCAGCAAACTCGCCCATCCATGCTGCATTCTTCTCTTCCACTAACTGCTCACATTCGCCGTCATACCAGTCGTTTCTCTGATCCGGGGGCAGCGTGCCAAGTGCAGCGGTTGCGATGCTACCAATGGCGGATCGAATATCTCTCCAGCCATCTTCAAGAGACGCTGCGCTTAGCTGCTCTTCCGTTGGGAATGCCACTTCCAGCTGCTGCGCGTATTCTTGGGCTAGTCTACCGTCTTGTAGCCGCCCAATGTTAAGCCGCGGCGTCCGACTTTGACGCGTGTTGTACACCGTCGAGAGTTTTGAGCGCAGGCATACTGCAACGATGTAGTGGTCGGATTAAATATTCGCACTGCGGTAAGTGTTCGTGATGTCGGAGAAAAATTTACCGTCGATTAGAATATGGTCGATTTGGTTTTCCGTTTCTTGGTTAGGTGATCTCTATGTGGCCGTGTGGATATTTTTGCGGGGAAAGAAGGTGCTTCGCACTACCATTCCGCAGAAGGCTGTGAAGTTATGCATCGTTGGCCATTATCATTCGATACGGTGTGCAGACTATCCGGTCCGATGACCGGTCTATACATTTTCTCCCTTCCTACCTGTGTGTTTATGTCGCCGATGACGATTTTGACGTCCCGCAGTGGGCATCCGTCGTATGTCTGCTTCAACTGTGCGTAGAACGCCTATTTCTCGTCGTCGGGTCTCCCTTCGTGTGGGAGTACACGTTGATGTGCTATAGTTGAAGAAACGGCCTTTTATCCTCAGCTTGTGTTGATTGGCTGCCACCCAATCCCACGTTGGCGCAACTTACCCACCACTATGAAGCCGGTTCCCAGCTCCCTTCCCAGCCCACTTTTCCAAACTTTCTGTCCTGTCCAGCAAATCTCCTGCAGCGCCACGACGTCGAAGTTGCAGGGATGTAGTTCAGAACATGTGATCTACTCAATCAACGTTAAAAGTTAACAGCAGGTCCATTGAGCAGATTGAATGTCACTCATTACATTTATAAGCTACTACAGATCTTCTCGGTTATTTAGAACATCACATGGTTCAGAATATATGATCAACTCGATCATCCAATCTCTGCTGAACGTTGTATCCGACCGTCATTGAACATCCCAGTAGGTCCATTGAGCCGATTGAGCCGAACATTCCACTAAAAGAGCTTAACATATTTTTTCTACAAATGTCAGTAAGTTGATTTACTATGAAGGGCAACTTGCACCTGCGAGTTGTCCTTTAGTGAACGGAAGAATAAATATAATTCTAATTACAGAATTCATCAAAAGATATATTGCTGCGGTGATGATAACGGTACCAATCGCCCGGGCGCGCCCATGGGACAATGGTAATATATGTTGTTTTCATACTTTCCCGGCAACGTGGGTGATGTATCTCAACCAGAAATAGAAGCTTTCGTTACTTATTGTAAGAAACAAAATAAGACGTTCAGAATCGGCTGTGATGTCAATGTTCATCATATTGTCAGCACGGACATCAATAACAGAGGTGAGTACTTTTTAGATAATATTTATAAAAATTAAATAGATATATGTAATAGAAGAGATGTAGCCCATTAATTACGGACAACATAAATAACTGGCATGTATCGAATTAAAATCTGATTAATGTACGAAAATAATTCTTAAGTAACTTTTCTAGTATATTTTCGAAGCTTATCTCTTTTCTAGTATATTTTCCAAAAAAATATCAATCATACAGTTCGGAACTTTTTCCGTATCATACATTAGTCAGATTTTAATTACATTTTGTCTAGATTTCTAGAATTTATTATAAGCATTTTAAAATTATTTTCCTATGCTGTGCTGTAGGATCTGTCAAAGTTATTGCGCGAGTGAATTTGAGTCTTCCGCATTTTATTGCATTCACAATACGGTCGTCAAATTTGTCTCTCACTTCGATTTTTGGAAAGCTGTTTTCGACAGTTTTTGGACGTGAAATGAATTAATTGGTACCGTCGTGCGGGGCTTCTTTTGACAAATCAGGGGCTAGTTTGGACATTTTAAAACAAGAATTACAACGAAAATTACCATAAAGTTGCCATTATCACCAATCGGGTGTCTTGTTGATAGTTGGATGGCAACTTTCTGTTTCAAATTTGGTATTTTTTCCGTTCAATTTTTTCAAAAAATCAAAAATTCAAAGTAGCCCCCGGAGTCAAAAGAAGCCCCGCACGACGGTAGTCAAGATTGAAGAAAAATGTGAAACTTAATTAGTGAATATGTTTTAGGAGTGATAAAATCAAGGAAACAATGGGAAAAGATCAAGTGAAAAATAAAGTGAGTGTGTATGTATTTGATCCGAACGTTCGAACGTTAGTATGCGTTCGATGAACATACAAATATCGGCCTAGGAAAAACGCAGTTTTCAGTTTTTCAACAATTCCTCAGTAATTGCTAGTTTTTATGAGTGAAAAATTTATATGGAAATGCCATGAATATATTATGATGGAGGGTAAGTCCGTAAATATCCCCAATGTATTGAATTTAGTTCAAAACTTTATTAGTATTAGTGCGGAATCGAATAAAATCATCGTCATTATCGGATTGATTACGGTTTATAGAGCCTTAAGTAGGCAGGCAGTGCAAGAGATTTTTCTTTTGCACAATAAAGTAGTTTTTGGAATGAACTACAGTCAAACTTCCATGAGTCGATACTGAAGGGACCATCGACTCGTGGAAATATCGAGATGTGGAATAGAAATTGCTTGAAAAGCTCTTTGAAGGGACCGTCACAGTAGCCCAGAAATTATTTTTTAATATGGCATAATTTGCTTCCATGAGTCGATATCGAGTCATAGAACATCGACTCATGGAGGTTTGACTGTATTTTCGCACGTTAGATGAACGGATAACAATCCCACTTTTTTAGCATTTATGTTAAATTCACTACAGTGAACGTGCGCTAGTTGGGTTTTTTTCATAGTTGGGGTGCTTTTTAGTTGGGGGTTCGCTAATTGGGGCGAAACCCAATTAAAAAGCAGCTAAACGTCAGAAAATGATGTCAAAACGCGTTGACGTTTTGTTTCCGTGTTTGGCGGGATCGATATTTTCTGGCGCGTAAAATTTTCCATTGTTCAATGCAAAAAGTAAACAACATTGACGTTTGTCAAAACGCCCCAATTAGCGAACGGCATTCGCTCGTTGGGGTGAGGTTGTGCCCCAATTAGTGAACGATCACTGTATTTTCATTAGTATAGTGAAACAATTAACCAAAACTTTTTTGAACAATATTAGAACACTCGTTGCCAAAATTCGGCTGACGATTTTCACTTGAAGCAGCACATTGTAATTGCCTACCTTACGGCTTATACAAACGATTTACAGTGAATAATGCACCAACATTTCATGGGCCGAAAAAACATCCAACAACAGGAAAATTGGCCGAGATTAGGAAATTGGCCGAACATAAAGTCCATTTCGCACGAATGTTTTGATGGATTAAATAATAGATTTTTAACCATTATTGTTGTTTTTGAATACTTAGCGTAATAACCAAAAGTAAGAAAGCCGTTTGGTGGCATATTTACGGTTAGATCTTCAATATATGAATATTTAAATCGATAAATGTGCTCAACTACAGCATAATATGCTAAGATTTGAGCCTTATACCACCATATACCCTATTGATATAATTGTGATAAAATTATGTTATGATTAATTGGTCGGGAGGAGTTAGAAAATGCTAGCTCTACTGCAGCTCTAGTGACCCATTTCAGACTGCCTGGTATTTCAGGGACAGTCCGAGGTCACTTGCTTACAATAAGCCCCGCATGTTTATGCTACCATTATCAATTGGATAATGGATCTATAAGCAAACTTCGGGATTATTCAATACAGCGCGTATTTAATTTTGATATATATGTAGTAAACATAATCGTAGGAAACATGTCAATTTTTTTAAATAATATCACAAAAATAAGTACATGTTCTCTCTGTGTACATCAAATGACATGCCTGTCAAAAGTGCTTTTGCACCATCAAAAGACATCAATTTTGACATTTAGTTAAAAAGAGAGAATAGTTAATTTCCTCTCTTGGGAAGATGTTAGTCCATATAATCATAAGCAATAATCTTGTGAATGGAGAGCGAGATGAATGAGTTAGAGAGAGAAAACGTGTATATGTTGCTTCCTACAACAAGGCCCAACAGAGAGAGGGAGAGAGATCATTCGAGGAGGAGTGCTTGAAACATCAATAACCTAGCAATCAAGAGTAGTAGCAGAAAAAGCAGCAGCAGCACAGCAATAAGAGCAGAAAAACCTTACCACTAATCGTCGCTCACACGAAAATTTTCGCTTTGGCCCATGTACAGATACAAAAATGGTGAAAACAGTGTTGTTACCGCAAAATACTAGTATATTTGAGATATCAAACCATGACCGAGGCATATGAAGAGTAAGTGTCGTATCGGGAAAGTTTGGAAATGGCTAAACGCTCGGTTAAAAATCCAGGGTTCAATTTTTTCCTGATCCTCCTTGTGGGATTCCATGAGTTGAGTGTGTGTTGTAGAGGTCCCAATGGGCAGGATGAGGCAGAAGGTAGAAGGCAGACGAAGCTATACAGTGAGGGTGAGCCGTGAGATGAAGGAAAAAGAAAGAGTGCAAGTAAATCAATTGTATGTGCCGAGGCTTCGAAGGAAAGTGAAAATCGTCTAGTTTCAAAGTGTTGTGCTGACGGAAAAGCCCTTGAGATATACAGAAAGGCGTGAATAGTGGCTAAGCTGGATGGTATCAATGATGGAAGCAGTGCACGAACAAGTGAAACAAGCGGAAACGCCAAAGAAAAGTTAGTGATCATGATCGTTGGACGGGATGTGGTCCTAGGGAAAATCGAATTGGATGATTTTTTTCGTCCGTTGTTGGCTCTCTTTACATGTATTGCTCGTTTCAACTCATCTCTCAAAGGCTCTGCTGCACTCGGATGAGCTGAGCCTTTTGGAAGCCTTACACATCAAAAGGATATCGTAGGTGCTGTGTATGTTTTCTACCAAGTTTTCTCACAGGAAATTCGGCAGGATATCGTCGTTTCGGTTCTACGAACGAAGCTAAAAGCATCGTTACGTGTATGGAGAATATTTTTGTTCGCTGACTGAACATGTGAATATTTTAAGACATTGAATTAATAGCCCTGTAAATATCTATTTTGAGTAAAATAAGCGTCATATGTCATTAAACTGATTATTCAAACCGCTCCTCAATTATTGCGATGAATAAGTGATACCTCAGATAATTGATGGGGCAGTATTCCTATTAATGCATCACTAATTAAATATATGAATGGCAGCTTATCCACCAGTTCGCTGCCTACCCTAGCACCTGTTCACCAGTGAGCGGACAAGTATGAGCTCGCGTTCGACCTATACGTAAGTGGTGACATCTGAGTTTTTTTATGAATGAAAAAAATAAGAACTATGGGACTTCATTGAGAAAATTAGAGCTACTGTCTTTAGTAGCACTTTTATGATTCTGTCTTCTCACTTCCTCCAACATTCTCACAATGGGATTGATACGAGCTCTCCTGCTCTGACTTATTCTATTTGTGTATGTGTATTTTTTTTTCTTCGCGAGGTACCTACGTTTATATTTATGGTTCTATAGTTTTAGTAGCGCTGTAAACATGGATTTATTTTTAAATTCGATATTTTGATCGTCTGCAAAATGCTATGAACTTTTCCATGCTGATTAGTCACACATTCGAGCGTTCAGTCATGACGGTCGGTCTGGTTTTGCTAGATTTTCATCCTACCCCTAACAGTAGAGTGCTGCCTTTAGGGCAGCGCTCGCCCGTAGGAAAAAGGATTTTCCAGTTACTCTCGCGGGCGCACGCACAGTTCCTGATAAGAGAGAACCTCGAAGCATGAGAGAATTAAAATCATTTTTCAAATCTTGAAATAACTATCGGATGCATATTACTGAATGATCCCCGATTATAGTTCCGACAGCACTTTACCATTTGATCTTAATGAACTCTCCACCACTATGGATAATGCGTGTGCATGGAAGAATCAATCGTCCCACTCACGATTGTTGACCATGAACAAGGCCATGCTGAAAATATTAATGATCTGCAAAATTTTATGAATGAAAAAGTAGGACCTTCAGAGAGACGGAGAGGCTGTGAGATTGATGATTGGTGAATAACACAACGCAGTAGCAGAAGAAGGCAGTCTTGTTCATGTGCTGCTTTGCTCTCACTCTCTGTTTCTCATTATCGTTGATTCTCCGTTGGTCGCGTGCTCACGCCTGAAGTATTTTGTATATTGATGGTACTGGCTGGTATACTAACAATCGCTATGCATCATATGTGTTTGAATACTGTTTTTTTATGGATGCTTCATAAAAACAGGTCAATCTTTTGTTATTTTGTGAGTATGATACTTGATTAGGTTCAATCATTATGTCATGTACATGTGTGTGACACACACAAATTAATATTATTGCATAGTGATGTTTTGATAGAATGATTGAGTTCATAATCGATCTAAGCATAAATTGTTATCGTTGTCAATATAGTTTTTTACAGGAAAATTGTCATTTCTGTATGGAAAACTAGTTTAACAAATGGAAAACAATTCTAGTGACTGAATTAGGTAGTATGCAGGTAGGCATCATTTCGGAAATCTAAATGTTGCCATTGCTATATACACTAAAATACCTTAACTTCGAATCATGAAGAATTATGGGTATTATGAAAAATTAGGAACTTCTCTCAGCAAAGTGTTTGAGGGTAGGCATTATTTGATTTTCTTCAGATACATTGGTGTTTTTTGGATGATTTACTTAATTATTATATGGGGTGCTGTTCTTTCTCCTATAATTTACCCATTAATAATAAACGTCGACGTCGAAACGAAACGTCGACAAAATATAAAATGGCTTAAAACAGAAATCGGTATATTAAAACTCACAAATCTTAACTATTAGCAATTTTTCAACCAGTTTAGTGCAGGTTCCATATGATTCTGCAAAAAAGTCCCAAAACATTGATTTATCGATGATTTATCGATAATATTTTATAGCTTGAATGTTCTAGTATAATGGGTTCCCAAACTGTGGGTCGCGACCCCCAGGGGGGTCGTAGGCTGATCAATGGTGAGTCGTGAAATATAAATCTTGATTTATACCTTTGTCACTATTTTGTCCCACAAGTCTATACCAGCTTTTAGATACTTACTTACTTACTTATGGATCCTGTACACCTCCGGTGGTGCAAAGGGCCGACTTGAAAGATCTCCATCCTGAGCGATGCCCGGCTATCGCTTTAACCTGTTGCCAGGTTAGATTTCGGTCGACTTCTTTTATTTCTTTATTGAGGCTTCGCCGCCATGAGCCTCTGGGTCTGCCTCTGCTGCGATGTCCCACTGGGTTCCAGTCTAATGCTTGCTTACAGATTTCGTTTCCGCCTACGTAGAGTGTGGCCGACCCAGCCCCACTTCCGATCCCGAATTTCTGTTGCTATCGGCCTCTGGTGACAACGACGATGGAGCTCGTTGTTTGAGATCCAGTTGTGAGGCCACCAGGCCCGAATTATATACCGCAGCTTTTAGATAGCGATCTAAGTAATGATTCGATGATTAGAGAACATCAAACTTGACGAGGTCAATGGCCTTCTTTCATTGTGCAAATGGCAAATAGAATGAAGTTCAATACAATCCACATGTAATCAAAAACCCAATCCAGAACTAATCTAAATCAAATCCAAATCCCATTTCAATTCAAATCATATCAATTCAATTTTAATTCATATCCAAATCCAAATCTAATTCAAATCCAATCCATATCAAACTCAAATCCAATTCAATTTCAAATCTAATTGAAATCCAATCCAAATCTACTTCAAATCCATTCCATAACAAATTGAAATTCAATTTAATTTCGAATCGAATCCAAATCTAATTCAAATCCAAACCAAATCAAATCCAAATCTAATTCAAATCCAAATCCAATCTAAAGCCAATCAAAATCTAATTCAAATCCAATCCAAATATAATTTGATTCCGATCCAATATAAATTCGATCCAATTCCAATCTAAATACAATCAAAATCATATTCAAATCTAATTCTAATCCAATCCAAATCTAATTAATTTCCAAATCCAATTGAAATACAATCTAAATCAAATCTACATCCAATTCAAATCCAATGCAAATCCAATCAAAATCCAATTCAAAACCAACCCAAAACCAATCCAAATTCCATCCAAATCCAATAAAATTCCACATCCAATTAAAAAAAATTACAATGATGGGATCAATTTATTATGATTTGTTCTATCTAACGCCAACTCATTTTTATCCAATTCATAAAAATCAATGCATTTTGTAACTGGTGGGCCGCAAGCAATTTGGGGATTCTGCTAGGTGGGTCGCATATCCAACAAGTTTGGGAACCTCTGGTCTAGTCTATACATGCACAGCCAGTTCGTGAAAGAATCCTGGAAAGTGATAGACATCTATCACTATCAGTACATCATAAATGCAGTTCAAACATAAAAGCGCCCAGGCCTATTGTGCAGTGTTGCTACATTTTAAGCCATAAAACGGGGACATCTCGTACCAACCGTTCCGTATTGCAATATAAATAAGGATTGATTAGTCGTTGGGAGTGACAAAGCTAAAAGGCTTCTTCAGGACAGTTTGTGGCTGGCCCCTACATCTGGCCCTGGGGTTAATATACAACTTCTTGGGTCCTCGACGTCCTGGGAAGGGACACATTTTTTAGTCTTAATGCCCTGGCTTATGCAATGATTGACAAAAGTATTCGTGTGAATTCAAACAGATTACCAAAAACATGACGAATGCTTAGGTCTATCATGGTACAAATCAGCCTAGGTTCAAGTTCAAGGGCCTTTACTCGACCTCTGAAACGAGAGAAAATATTAAAGGTCAGACTTAAATGTAGGACATTCCAAGTACCAAGAAAATACACTGGTGTCGCGTTTTTTAACACGTGAAAATCGTGAAAAATTGATTTTTAGTCGATTTTTGAGATAGTCGTTTTTTACGCGGTTGCCTTTTTCAAGGGAAAACTATATTTTTGCCTTTCTCGTATACAAAGTATACGTAAAGGCTAAAGGATCACTCCAAAACCGAACTTTTGATAGAAAGCTCGGAGACCCATAGTGTTATATACTAATCGATTCAGCTCGACGAATTAAGGTGATGTCTGTATATGTGTGTGTGCGTGTGTTTTTTTTTCTAAGCAATGGAGGGGGAATCTGCTCAACAGACATCCTGGGTTGTCCAGGAAGTGCGGGGTTAGGGATCACCTCCAACAGCAAACGAGGGAGGCAGGACTACATCCCCGACACGCTAGACCGTTTCCATTGCCGCCAAGCCCATAGTCCCTTCGGTACAACCAGAACGTAATGCTTCAAAGGGGGGCCAGTGCACAATGCACCCTCGAGGTTAGCTGCGTGTCCTTGCAGCACCGAACATCGTAACTCGCTTTTTAGAAGAACACCATGGTATCGTGCCAGCGCGTTGCCGGCTTTCCAGGTGGCCTTACCACGCCCTATGTCCTCGGAAGGTGGGAAGGGTCGACTTCGCGCCTGCTTCCCTCTGCACGACTGCACTATGGTCCAGGATACAGATTTACGCGGAAAGATGAATTTTACACCAAAACCACAGACAAACAGACATAACACTCGTCAAGTTTCCATCGTTCACTGATTTACTGGTCTATTTAAATAATAATTAGTTGACCAATTGATCACTCGTGGCGCGCGCATCGTTTTTGCTCGTGTTTGACATTTGCTCACTACCGCCATCTGGTTCGTGATTTGCTCAACTAATTGAAATCAACAGATGTCGTTAGTGTTTAAACAACGATGAATTTTATGAGTAAATGTTCAAAGTGTTATGTCTGTTTGTCTGTGCCAAAACTATATTTTTTAGAAAAAACTGTTGTTCTACAAAATTGTTCGAAATAGTAAGGCCATCATTATGGTTTTACCAAAAAAATAGGGTGGCCCATCATATAAAAAAAATTAGAAAATATTTTTTTTATTTCTTGGAATATTGACATGTTATGTTCTACAAAGTTGTAGCGTAGCTTATTCCAATCAATTTTGCCAAAAAAAACTTTTTCTGTAGCTCTTAAGTTGGCTGATTTAGAGCAATTTTACCTAATTGGATTAGGGTGTACCTAAAAAAAACAGTATTTTTGATCTACTAATTTTTGTTTTAGATTTCTCGAAAAAGTCGTCTTCAGGTGACTTTTAGAGCTCGAAAAAATGCAACTTTTGATGGGTAAATATGCACAATATCTTTTTCTGATCAAAAGTTATAATCGTTTTTCTGTCAAAATTACATTTTTTTCATAAGTTGATATCTCCGGTTAGGGCAGGTCAAAATAACGGATGAGCTGAGCCTTTTGGAAGCCTTACACATCAAAAGGATATCGTAGGTGCTGTGTATGTTCTCTACCAAGTTTTCTCACAGGAAATTCGGCAGGATATCGTCGTTTCGGTTCTACGAACGAAGCTAAAAGCATCGTTACGTGGATGGAGAATATTTTTGTTCGCTGACTGAACATGTGAATATTTTAAGACATTGAATTAATAGCCCCTGTAAATATCTATTTTGAGTAAAATAAGCGTCATATGTCATTAAACTGATTATTCAAACCGCTCCTCAATTATTGCGATGAATAAGTGATACCTCAGATAATTGATGGGGCAGTATTCCTATTAATGCATCACTAATTAAATATATGAATGGCAGCTTATCCACCAGTTCGCTGCCTACCCTAGCACCTGTTCACCAGTGAGCGGACAAGTATGAGCTCGCGTTCGACCTATACGTAAGTGGTGACATCTGAGTTTTTTTATGAATGAAAAAAATAAGAACTATGGGACTTCATTGAGAAAATTAGAGCTACTGTCTTTAGTAGCACTTTTATGATTCTGTCTTCTCACTTCCTCCAACATTCTCACAATGGGATTGATACGAGCTCTCCTGCTCTGACTTATTCTATTTGTGTATGTGTATTTTTTTTTCTTCGCGAGGTACCTACGTTTATATTTATGGTTCTATAGTTTTAGTAGCGCTGTAAACATGGATTTATTTTTAAATTCGATATTTTGATCGTCTGCAAAATGCTATGAACTTTTCCATGCTGATTAGTCACACATTCGAGCGTTCAGTCGTGACGGTCGGTCTGGTTTTTGCTAGATTTTCATCCTACCCCTAACAGTAGAGTGCTGCCTTTAGGGCAGCGCTCGCCCGTAGGAAAAAGGATTTTCCAGTTACTCTCGCGGGCGCACGCACAGTTCCTGATAAGAGAGAACCTCGAAGCATGAGAGAATTAAAATCATTTTTCAATGCTTGAAATAACTATCGGATGCATATTACTGAATGATCCCCGATTATAGTTCCGACAGCACTTTACCATTTGATCTTAATGAACTCTCCAGCACTATGGATAATGCGTGTGCATGGAAGAATCAATCGTCCCACTCACGATTGTTGACCATGAACAAGGCCATGCTGAAAATATTAATGATCTGCAAAATTTTATGAATGAAAAGTAGGACCTTCAGAGAGACGGAGAGGCTGTGAGATTGATGATTGGTGAATAACACAACGCAGTAGCAGAAGAAGGCAGTCTTGTTCATGTGCTGCTTTGCTCTCACTCTCTGTTTCTCATTATCGTTGATTCTCCGTTGGTCGCGTGCTCACGCCTGAAGTATTTTGTATATTGATGGTACTGGCTGGTATACTAACAATCGCTATGCATCATATGTGTTTGAATACTGTTTTTTTATGGATGCTTCATAAAAACAGGTCAATCTTTTGTTATTTTGTGAGTATGATACTTGATTAGGTTCAATCATTATGTCATGTACATGTGTGTGACACACACAAATTAATATTATTGCATAGTGATGTTTTGATAGAATGATTGAGTTCATAATCGATCTAAGCATAAATTGTTATCGTTGTCAATATAGTTTTTTACAGGAAAATTGTCATTTCTGTATGGAAAACTAGTTTAACAAATGGAAAACAATTCTAGTGACTGAATTAGGTAGTATGCAGGTAGGCATCATTTCGGAAATTTAAATGTTGCCATTGCTATATACACTAAAATACCTTAACTTCGAATCATGAAGAATTATGGGTATTATGAAAAATTAGGAACTTCTCTCAGCAAAGTGTTTGAGGGTAGGCATTATTTGATTTTCTTCAGATACATTGGTGTTTTTTGGATGATTTACTTAATTATTATATGGGGGTGCTGTTCTTTCTCCCTATAATTTACCCATTAATAATAAACGTAAAATATATGGTCGACAAAATATAAATAGCTTAAAACAGAAATCGGTATATTAAAACTCACAAATCTTAACTATTAGCAATTTTTCAACCAGTTTAGTGCAGGTTCCATATGATTCTGCAAAAAAGTCCCAAAACATTGATTTATCGATGATTTATCGATAATATTTTATAGCTTGAATGTTCTAGTATAATGGGTTCCCAAACTGTGGGTCGCGACCCCCAGGGGGGTCGTAGGCTGATCAATGGTGAGTCGTGAAATATAAATCTTGATTTATACCTTTGTCACTATTTTGTCCCACAAGTCTATACCAGCTTTTAGATACTTACTTACTTACTTATGGATCCTGTACACCTCCGGTGGTGCAAAGGGCCGACTTGAAAGATCTCCATCCTGAGCGATGCCCGGCTATCGCTTTAACCTGTTGCCAGGTTAGATTTCGGTCGACTTCTTTTATTTCTTTATTGAGGCTTCGCCGCCATGAGCCTCTGGGTCTGCCTCTGCTGCGATGTCCCACTGGGTTCCAGTCTAATGCTTGCTTACAGATTTCGTTTCCGCCCCTACGTAGAGTGTGGCCGACCCAGCCCCACTTCCGATCCCGAATTTCTGTTGCTATCGGCCTCTGGTGACAACGACGATGGAGCTCGTTGTTTGAGATCCAGTTGTGAGGCCACCAGGCCCGAATTATATACCGCAGCTTTTAGATAGCGATCTAAGTAATGATTCGATGATTAGAGAACATCAAACTTGACGAGGTCAATGGCCTTCTTTCATTGTGCAAATGGCAAATAGAATGAAGTTCAATACAATCCACATGTAATCAAAAACCCAATCCAGAACTAATCTAAATCAAATCCAAATCCCATTTCAATTCAAATCATATCAATTCAATTTTAATTCATATCCAAATCCAAATCTAATTCAAATCCAATCCATATCAAACTCAAATCCAATTCAATTTCAAATCTAATTGAAATCCAATCCAAATCTACTTCAAATCCATTCCATAACAAATTGAAATTCAATTTAATTTCGAATCGAATCCAAATCTAATTCAAATCCAAACCAAATCAAATCCAAATCTAATTCAAATCCAAATCCAATCTAAAAGCCAATCAAAATCTAATTCAAATCCAATCCAAATATAATTTGATTCCGATCTAAATCCAATATAAATTCGATCCAATTCCAATCTAAATACAATCAAAATCATATTCAAATCTAATTCTAATCTAATCCAAATCTAATTAATTTCCAAATCCAATTGAAATACAATCTAAATCAAATCTACATCCAATTCAAATCCAATGCAAATCCAATCAAAATCCAATTCAAAACCAACCCAAAACCAATCCAAATTCCATCCAAATCCAATAAAATTCCACATCCAATTAAAAAAAAATTACAATGATGGGATCAATTTATTATGATTTGTTCAATCTAACGCCAACTCATTTTTATCCAATTCATAAAAATCAATGCATTTGTAACTGGTGGGCCGCAAGCAATTTGGGATTCTGCTAGGTGGGTCGCATATCCAACAAGTTTGGGAACCTCTGGTCTAGTCTATACATGCACAGCCAGTTCGTGAAAGAATCCTGGAAAGTGATAGACATCTATCACTATCAGTACATCATAAATGCAGTTCAAACATAAAAGCGCCCAGGCCTATTGTGCAGTGTTGCTACATTTAAGCCATAGAACGGTCATCTCGTACCAACCGTTCCGTATTGCAAAATAAAGTAATGATTGATTAATCGTTGGGAGTAACATAGCTAAAAGGCTTCTTCAGGACAGTTTGTGGCTGGCCCCCTACATCTGGCCCTGGGGTTAATATACAACTTCTTGGGTCCTCGACGTCCTGGGAAGGGACACATTTTTTAGTCTTAATGCCCTGGCTTATGCAATGATTGACAAAAGTATTCGTGTGAATTCAAACAGATTACCAAAAACATGACGAATGCTTAGGTCTATCATGGTACAAATCAGCCTAGGTTCAAGTTCAAGGGCCTTTACTCGACCTCTGAAACGAGAGAAAATATTAAAGGTCAGACTTAAATGTAGGACATTCCAAGTACCAAGAAAATACACTGGTGTCGCTTTTAAGCGACTTTTTTTTGTGGATTTCGGGATTTACGCGTTTTTTAACACGTGAAAATCGTGAAAAATTGATTTTTAGTCGATTTTTGAGAAAGTCGTTTTTTACGCGGTTGCCTTTTTCAAGGGAAAACTATATTTTTGCCTTTCTCGTATACAAAGTATACGTAAAGGCTATAGGATCACTCCAAAACCGAACTTTTGATAGAAGGCTCGGAGACCCATAGTGTTATATACTAATCGATTCAGCTCGACGAATTAAGGTGATGTCTGTATATGTGTGTGTGTGTGTGTGTGCATGTGTTTTTTTTCTTCTAAGCAATGGAGGGGGAATCTGCTCAACAGATATCCTGGGTTGTCCAGGAAGTGCGGGATTAGGGATCACCTCTAACAGCAAACGAGGGAGGCAGGACTACATCCCCGACCCGCTAAACCGTTTCCATTGCCGCCAAGCCCATAGTCCCTTCGGTACAACCAGAAAGTAATGCTTCAAAGGAGGGCCAGTGCACAATGCACCCTCGAGGTTAGCTGCGTGTCCTTGCAGCACCGAACATCGTGACTCGCTTTTAGAAGAACACCATGGTATCGTGCCAGCGCATTGCCGGCTTTCCAGGTGGCCTTACCACGCCCTATGTCCTCGGAAGGTGGGAAGGGTCGACTTCGCGCCTGCTTCCCTCTGCACGACTGCACAATGGTCCAGGATACAGATTTACGCGGAAAGATGAATTTTACACCAAAACCACAGACAAACAGACATAACACTCGTCAAGTTTCCATCGTTCACTGATTTACTGGTCTATTTAAATAATAATTAGTTGACCAATTGATCACTCGTGGCGCGCGCATCGTTTTTGCTCGTGTTTGACATTTGCTCACTACCGCCATCTGGTTCGTGATTTGCTCAACTAATTGAAATCAACAGATGTCGTTAGTGTTTAAACAACGATGAATTTTATGAGTAAATGTTCAAAGTGTTATGTCTGTTTGTCTGTGCCAAAACTATATTTTTAGAAAAAAGTGTTCAAAATTGTTCGCAATAGTAAGGCCATCATTATGGTTTTATCAAAAAATAGGGTGGCCCATCATGTAAATAAAAATAGAAAATATGTTTTTTATTTCTCGGAATACTGACATGTAATGTTCTACAAAGTTGTAGCACAGCTTATTCCAATAAATTTTGCTAAAAAATCTTTTTCTGTAGCATTTAAGTTGGCTGATTTAGAGCAGTTTTACCTACTTGGATTAGGGTGTCCCTGAAAACAGTATTTTTGATCTAATTTTTTTGTTTTAGATTTCTCGAAAAAGTCGTCTTCAGGTGACTTTTAGAGCTCAAAAAAATGCAACTTTTGATGGGTAAATATGCACAATATCTTTTTCCGATCAAAAGTTATAATCGTTTTTCTGTCAAAATTACATTTTTTTTCATAAGTTGATATCTCCGGTTAGGGCAGACCAAAAAAATATGTTTACACGGCATTTGAAAGATAAATTAATATTCTTTATTATGTCAAAAAATTGGAGGTATGTTATTTTTTTTCTCAAGTTTTACCAATTTTACTAAAATCATGTTTTTTCAAATAAATTAATATAACTCGACAACGGGAAAAGATACAGACGATATTCTTATAGCAAAACACACGTTTTGAAAAACCCCAAAAGTCTTCAGAAGATGACATTCGTGAGAAATGAAAAATAAAAAAACCACAGCTCTAACACTTTTTCTAAGTTTTATTATTATCATCGTATTGCAAGATTTACGAGAAAAGATGCATTTTCGGTCTGAAGCATACTTTTAAGAAACAAAATTTGTTCTACAAAGTTGTTCTGGATACTCGGGTCCTTATTATAGAGTTATTTTAAGAGAATATTGACATAAAATGTTCTACAAAGTTGTAGCGCAGCTTTTTCCAATCAACTTTGCTATATAAACTTTTTATGTAGCTCTTAAGCTCACTTGTTTAGAGTAATTTTACTTACCAGGATTAGGGTGTCCCTCAAAAAACAAGATTTATGATCTGCTCATTTAATTTTTTATTTTTCACGGATGTCACCTTCTGAAGACTTTTGGGGCTTTTCAAAACGCGTGTTTTGCTATAAGAATATCGTCTGTATCTTCTTCCGTTGTCGAGTTATATCAATTTATTTGAAAAAACATGGTTTTAGTAAAATTGGTGAAACTTGAGATAAAAAAATAACATATCCCCAATTTTTTGACATAATGAAGAATATTAATTTCTCTTTTAGATTACGTGTAAACATATTTTTTTGGTCTGCCCTAACCGGAGATATCAACTCATGAAAAAAATAGAATTTTGACAGAAAAATGATTATAACTTTTGATCAGAAAAAGATATTGTGCATATTTACCCATCAAAAGTTGCATTTTTTCGAGCTCTAAAAGTCACGTAAAGACGACTTTTTCGAGAAATCTGATGAAACAAAAAAATCAGATCAAAAATACTGTTTTTTGAGGTACACCCTAATCCAATTAGGTAAAATTGCTCTAAATCAGCCAACTTAAGAGCTACAGAAAAAGTTTTTTCAGCAAAATTGATTGGAATAAGCTGCGCTACAACTTTGTAGAACATAACATGTCAATATTCTGAAAATTTTTTTTTTTTTTATGTGATGGGCCATTCTATTTTTTTGTAGCACCATAATGATGGCCTTACTATTTCGAACAATTTTGTAGAACAACAGTTTTTTCTAAAAAATATAGTTTTGGCGTAAAATTCATCTTTCCGCGTAAATCTGTATCCTGGACCATAGTGGACTGGTATCAAGAATGATGATGCCGCGTGCACCCCAAATTGACCTTTCTGCGATAGGGCCTATTCGCCAGCACACAGAGGGACTTGCCGACGCGGTGCCTACGCCTGCCCCAGCCTTGACGAGGACCCCTTTCCGTCTTCGGGTTCGGAATCCGCCCGGTTGACCGACGTCGCGAAAGCGACGATACCATGTTGTTCTTCGCGCGGTCACTTGTTCGACAAAAGGGTCGAGTTCGACCACAGAGCATGACCACCAGTATGACCCATGAAGCCGACTCCGATCCCTTGGACCACCTCTTATTTGCGCCTGAAGCCATCGTTGAGTCCACGCGCCACCTTCTGTGTAGCTCCGAGACGATTTGGGCGATAGCCGATAAAACGGCGTTCCAGCCAACTTCATCTTTACACATCCTCCGAACTAGGTTGTCCGGGGTAGTGTGCAGACCACATGTGGCAAGCATGTGGTCACGCATTGCGCGAAAACGAGAGCACACGAACAACACGTGTTCCGCCGTTTCCGCTGCTAAACCTGCGCACACCAAACACTCGGGCGAGCCCGAGCAAGCCAGCTGCGTTACCTGCACTGTGATTTTGCAGCACGCTTAAACGCCGGGCACATCGAACCCCCCATGGTGTGCTTGCTGTTCACAGCTTTGCTGTGAATTGGGAGGGTTCGTGCAGCATTGTGCCTTATGTCCCTCCAATCCGCAGCGTCGGCAGAGATTGCTTCTGTCAGGGCCTTTGCAGTCCCATTGCTTGTGCCCCGGTTCCAGGCACTTGAAGCAAACTTCGGGTTGCTCGTATATGCCCACAGGGCATACCGACCATCCCTCATTGACGCTCCCTAACTTGACTACCTTGGAGGCGTCCGCTGCAGATAGCCGAACCAATGCTACCTGCGTCCCTGCCGGACCTTTCCGTAGCCGAACGGCTGCGGTGGGCGTCTTCACTTCACACTTTCGCCGCAGTGCCGTGACGAGCTCTTTGACTTCGGTGATCTCGTCCAGTTCTTCGACCCTTAGATTCACCTCCGTAGTGAGTGCCCTCACCTTGACCGTCTCGCCTAGGACTTCCTCCGCCAACTTCTTGTAGGCGGCGCCCTTTTGCGAGACGCCCCGCTTCAGCTCGAGGATCATCTCGCCCATCCGGGTACGTCTTATTCGACGTACGTCGGCGCCGAGTTCACCGAGCTTGACGTCACTCCTCATCGCCTTCAAGACGTCCGAGTACTTAGCCTCGTCCGCCGTGATGACTAGGGCATCGCCCCTGGAGCGATTGGCGCCTACCCTAGACTTCTTGCAACCCTCATTCGCCTGGGCCTTCTTTTCGGCCCTTGACGTCTTCGGTTTCCTCTCGTTCTTGACCAGGGTCCAGGGGGCGTCACCCCCCTCTATTTCCCTGGTCTGGTGCGGCTGAGAACTCTCAGCCTGCCGTAACCCCTTACCACCGTCTTTCCTGGGTGGACGGACCTTTCCAGGTCCTTCCTTCCCCGGTTTTGGAGGTACCTGGCCGGGGTTCAGCTTTTCAGCCCCACTACCCTTGTTGGAGCAGTCTCCCCCGACGTACCCGCAAATACTTGAGCCTCAGTCTGGGTAGACTTTGGTACCACCGTCTTCGCTGGCACGCCTTCGGTCGATTCGACCTTGCCCGAGTCCGCGAATCCTTGGGCCTCAGTCTGGGAAGACCTCGACTCCACCGATTTCACGGTTTTACACTTGGCCGTCCCGACCACCCTCTCCAGCTTGGCGTCCAGCATCGACTTTCGAAGTTTCTGCAAGCTCCTCTTGAGGTCCTTACTTTGCAAAGTTTGGAAATCCACCGACAGGTACAAACAACGCTGTTGAATAAAGGATCAGGGAAACGGCAGCTCTTGGCTCTTCATGTTTCTACCTAAGCAATAAAGTAATTTACTGTATAGGTAAATGAAGTAGGCAAATAAGATTAGATTAGGTACCTATTCCACTAAAAGAGCTTTAAGGTACCCCGGGGCAAGTGGGATCCAAAAAAACGCTAGTTCAGCAAAATTATTAACGCATACTCTGAAAACAGGTTATTTCAGTACATTAACCACTGATACATCATTATATGCTTCCATTGTTGAAGTGTAGAGGTGTTGAAAGCCATTTATTCAATTACAAAAATATTGGTAGTGCAATAAATAAATTTTCCTTCAGGACCCACTAACCCCTTCAAACGGGGCAAGTGGGACCTATTCTGCATTATACTGTCGAACGACACTAATTTGAAGAATGTAGATATAATGTTTATATTATTTCTGGGGCTTAGTATTTCAAATCATGGATGGTGGTTTATTGCTTGTCAGACTTTTGTTTTTGCAAAAAGAAAGGGATTACAATGTTAGCAGACATACAAACAAGACAACAGCCGGTTTACTGTTTAATTGGCCGTTGCCTGGCTTTCCATTAGCTTACTTTCTTACCAAATGTGTTAGATGGAAAGGATAAACAAATTTTTGTTCGAATGAATGTTTCTCTGTTTAGAACACAAGGTATTACATAAATCAGAACATTAAAAGGAACTTTTTTATTCAGGCGATGCGCAGTGTTGTAAATTTGCAATAGAACGAAATGTTCAATTTATTTCTTAAGCACTTTATTTAAATCAACTGTTTACTACTTCTTAACAACGAAACCAACGATATCAACTGCATTTGATTCAGATCCATATGATATATGATTGTCGAAGTTATTTTTCACTAGACAACAATCTAAAACTGGTAAAATGGCTCTATCGAAAATGTTGTTCAAATATGTCCCACTTGCCCCATTTATGTCTAAACTCAAGAACAAGTGAAAATTGCAGATTTCGGCTTTAATTAATACTTTTGAATCGTTTTCGATGTCACACAATTTGTTTATTGCTCAAAGTATTCACTTTCCACATGAATGATACATTTAGAAACGACTATTTTCATGGAAATCTATTGAATTAAAATAAAAGTAATAGCTTTTGTCGGTAGTTAAAAGTCATGATTAGGCAATACTATTGGTATGGTGCTGCAAATGATTCTGATTCCAAAGATTTTTGTGTCAGGCGTATTCGTAGACAGTTCTGCCTAGTTCTTCCTAGAACATTGTTACCATTAAAAACATTAATCGATTAATCGGCAGCCATAGTACCCACTTACCCCGTATTTTCACTTGCCCCGGGGTACCTTATATATTTTTCTTAAATTGGGTGTCTATCAATCGAGATCGATGAACAGAATTCAAAAATTCAAGTTTGGCCGACTTAATCACAGTTTCGTAGTGATCTCAACAATTAAACCATGCAATACAAATAAATACATTATTTGATATATAATATATATAAATTCGAAAATAAATTTTTGACGCCCTTTTTAAATTTAAGATGCCGGAATAAAATGAAGGTCAATGACCTGCTACTCCGTTATTGCCAAGCCAGCTGAACCACCAGATGATATTTGAAACTAATAGGTATCCCCTTCAATGTGTAAAAACTGGTAACCCAAAATTAAGCAATACCGGCTCTGGCCGTGTCCGAATGCAGGTCATTTAAGGAATAGGTAGGAATATGTTGAAGCGATACTCGCATTGATAGAGGCCGACGAGTCATCTGCACTTCTACGAGTAATCACTGGAATGTTGGATATATGAGGTAGCGAGGTTCGTTTTGGTAAACTGTATGCCGCGTGTAATGTGTAGTTTTTCCGCACAAGCAGATCAAAGTAACGTGAGTCTCGAGACTGTTCTGCACCGATCGCGCATCAATTAATTAACATTTCGACCGCATACAGTAGAACCAAATAATCATGTTCGCCTTATAAGCTGATCATGGGTTCGACTACCCAATCAAACTCTCGGCATTCGCCAGATGCGCAGCCCATACGGTGGTATTTTGGAGGAATGCGCCTTACCGTCACGACTGCCTGATGATGACTGAAGAATTGTTCTTCTCGGAGGAAATCTTCCAACGTACCCGGATAAATGGCAACCAAACAATGAAATGATCTTAAGACTAAGACGAACCACGCAGCAAACCTCTCTAATAAGGACATACAAAATCTTTTGTCTCACGACAAGGACAAATGGACACTGGACACACGATGGGATGGACCGGTAGCGACAACAATAATGAATATTATGAAAATCTAAAAATGGATTCTCTGTGAATTCTATACAGCATAATACCACATTAGATTTGGCACAGTAGCTGTTAAGTAACACAAAGTGCCTACCAAATAAAAGTAAGAAACAAAAGAATAAAAAAGAACAAAAAAACGCGATTCTCGAGTCAGTTCTGTACATCCAAATCATGTTCGATCGCGCACCAATTCTTTGATTACTTTGAAATTTTCACTGGGTCGGAAAATTGGCATTTTCAATGGTTTAACATTGATAATCAAAAGTTTCAATGGGCTAGAAAATTACTGGACAGTTTTCGAGTCGATTGATAAGAAAATCTAGGAAATCAACCAAAACATAAAGGAGCTATTAACGCTTGAAATCTCTCCTTCGAATTTGGAAATTTTCATTTTATACCCTTCTTCTTCTTCTTCTTACTGGCATTACATCCCCACACTGGGACAGAGCCGCCTCGCAGCTTAGTGTTCATTAAGCACTTCCACAGTTATTAACTGCGAGGTTTCTAAGCCAAGTTACCATTTTTTTTGCATTCGTATATCATGAGGCTAACACGATGATACTTTTATGCCCAGGGAAGTCGAGACAATTTCCAATCCGAAAATTGCCTAGACCGGCACCGGGAATCGAACCCAAACACCCCCAGCATGGTCTTGCTTTGTAGCAGCGCGTCTTACCGCACGACTAAGGAGGGCCCACATTTTATACCCTGTATCCGAGTTTTCCCCTTAGCCGTAATTTTCGTCAAAATAAAACAATCGCCAGTGTAAATTCCGAAAAATTTTCCTTGAAACTCTAAAGATATTCTCATGGGAATTCTGTCTGAAATTTCAAGGCAATTCCGTGGTAAACACAAATAATTTCCGATGGAAAAAATAGTTCACATTTTTCTGATCTTTACCGAATCTTAAACTCAATGAAAACAGCTTAAGATGCTAACGCTAAAGTTTTAAAATATAATACAGGAACACAGTTCTCTTCTGGGAGGTCTGGTTAAAGCATTCATCCGGATTTCCAGAAATTCCACTTTCTATGGACAGCCCTTAGTGGTATCCTAGTGCTTTCTACCGCTTAGCACACTCAGGATCAGCTTCATCTACTTCTTATTGGCATTACATCCCCCACTGGGACATTGTCGCCTCGCAGCTTAATGTTCATTAATCGCTTCCACAAATGTTTCGAAGCTCAGTTGCATTTTCGAATTTGTACAGAGCTCTATAATCGTCTTCATTGGGCGATGTTCCTCCAGTCGTCCGCAAAGCCCAGGAGCATATGCGAGCGTGTGATGATAGTGCCGTTCCTCTGCACGTCAGATCTCCTAATAGCGCTCTCGAGTGCAATGTTGAACAATAAATTCGAAAGGGCATCACCCTGCTTCAATCTGTCTAAGGTCACAAACAAGGTTGACACTTCGTCTGCAATCCGAATACTTGATTTCGAGCCATCCAGTGTTGCACGTATCAGTCTATTCAGTTTCGCCGGAAAACCATGTTCGTACATTATCTGTCAAAGTTCATTTCTTTTCACTGAATCGTACGCTGCTTTGAAATCAAAGAACAGATGGTGAGTCTGCAAGTTGCACTCCCGGAATTTATCGAGGATAATCCGCAGGCTAAACATTCAGGAATTTCGTAGGCAATGTTCCAGGGATGTAGAAGCAAATCGTAGAAGGATTCCGAAGCAATCTGTCAAGGGATCCTGAAGCACATCGTCGAAGGACTCTGAATTAATCCTCCAGGGATTCCGTGAAGACTCTTCCAGCGATTCCGGAGGAAATCCTTCAGGAATGTTGAAGCAAATTTTTGAGGGATTCCGAAGCAAATCATCGAATGATTCCGAAGAAATTCATCGAATGGTTCCGAAGTAAATCGTCGTAAATCGTGAGCCCGAAATAAATCTTCGAGGAATTCTGAAGCAAACCGTCGATGTATTCCGAGGCGAATCGCCGAATAATTCTGCTATTCGTCGAGGGATATCGAAGCAAATCATTTAGGGAGTCCGAGGCAAAACGTTTGAAGCAAATCGTCGAAGTATTCTGAAACCAATCGTCAAGGAATTCCGTAGCGAATCTCCGAACGATTCCGAAAAAAATCTTCGAATCACTCCGGAGGCATTCTGAAGCAAATTCTCCATGGATTACGAAGCGTATCTCCCAAAGATTCCTAAGTGGATCCAGTGTGAATTATTCTGGATTCCGGTTGGAATACTTCGATGATTCTGAACGGAATTCTTCAGAGATTCCTATGAGCATTCTTCTCGGATTCTGATGGGAATTCCTCTCAGATTCTGATGAGAATCCTTCTCGGATGCTGATGGGAATTATAGTGATTAACAAGCTGCTAGGCAAGCGGAAGACTGCTGGAAAACTGTCACTCTAGTTCGTGATGGTTTGCCACATCTCTTTGACTGCTAGCAAAGTACCACAATTGCTTTGTTTAATATTTTGGTGGCTCTCCGTTGTTGTTCATATCAAGCTTACTCTGATACTTTCAAATCAATTAGATATTGCCTTTTCATAATTAGCACCAAGTGGAATTGCACTTCCACACAGGAATCGTTATCAGAAATGAGAAACAAGCTTATTTGTCTTTCACTCATTTTAGTATGATAGGATCATGAATATGGAAGATAACTCTTTTGTTCAACCTTTTTCGGTGATTCATTATGCTATATGTTCAAAAATGATATCACTGCTTACTAACATTTCAAATCCTAGGAGGGGCTAATGTTTTATCTAGGGAGGGCTAAGTCCCCCCACCTAGTCCCCCTTATTTACGTCAATGGTATTTACTGTTAGAAAATTCCCCTCTCGGTCATTGCACATGGCGGGTACTGGCCGCGCGCCATTGACAGTTGCGTAGAACTTCTGCATATCGTTTCTATCCATGTTCTCCTGCGCTTCAGCTATTAAACTCTCTTCATGTTGCCTTTCTTTCTGCGGTGGATTCGTTTCTCTTCTCTTCTGTAAACATTAGTATTATATATTAATATAGTGTTGTAATAATCGAAAGATAAGGGAAACAAAGAGGCTATTTTGCTCATACGACCTATTCTCAAAGCATCTTTGCATTCCATCTAACTCCTGAATGAAGGACCAAAAATGGATGGGATGGCAAAGACACTTATGGGACGCCCAAATACGCCCCACAGGAAGAAATCAGAATTTCCATCCAGCCACCCCTTCATTTTTTAGAAATACACAGATCGGGAAAAGAGCTCGCCCTTTATCTACTAAATGTTAACAATAGGAAGTTGGTAGTGGTTTCATGTGTCAATTGGGTCCTAAAATGAAGAATTGATATTCGGTTGTCTCTCAGGAAACTTCTTCTTCTTCATTGGCATTCCATCCCCCACTGGGACATTGCCGCCTCGCAGCTTAGTGTTCATTAAGCACTTCCACAGTCATTAACTGCGAGGTTTCTAAACCAAGTTACCATTTCTGCATTCGTATATCATTAGGCTGAGTCTCGTATTTTGTGCTGTTGGTTCATTCGTTCTGAAATGTTGCGTTTTCAGCAGTAGAAGTTGCTGAAACATGTAGAGTAGAGTGGGGCAAGAGTACGCACTTAGTTTTCAATCGATCATGTGGCCCTTATGAAGCAAGTTTCTGCATATCCAATCAGTGTCGATGATTCATATACTCTTCCTTTATGTTACCCAGTGGAAAAAATATTGAAATTATTGAGATTCGTTTTAGTAGAACCCTTATTGCAAGACAAGTGAAAAACGCACTCTTACCCCACCGGTGGGGTAAAAGTGCGCATCGGGTGGCGTAAGAGTACGCATTTATCCAATCATGTGCTTTAAGTATATATTAACACAAATAAGAGTTAATAACATTTAATTGATGTTTAATGAGCATATATTAGGGAATGTTTAAAGATTACGTAACTTTTAAAGGGGGAGGGGTCCTAAAAATGTGCACTTTCATACGAAAAACCATTGTTTTTTATATATGCAAAAAACTACAGAGGTAAAAATATATACAAGGTTTCGCGTGGCGTATACAAAGGCATTTTCCTTAAAGAAAGTCCACCAATCACGTAACGTAAAATTTGGCTATTTCATCACCCCTCCCCCCTATCTTACACTATTTGTATGAATCCTCTAAAAATTATATGGATCGTCACACATCCCACAACCTCTCCCAGCTAAACGTTGCGTAATTTATGAATGTTCCTTTTGATTAAATGAAATTATCATTTAGATGAAATTGTGTTTTCGTACTATGTTTAGGTGTACAACAAGTCCTAATACAATTTCATTATTTCGCTTCAGTGCTTTGTTCGCTAAGTCCTTTCTAACACCAAATTACTTCAACTTATCCTAAAAACTTGTGATAATTTCAATTTCTGTCCCTTTTTTTATGTGGATCGTTACGCTTTGGAAGAAGTCTTATTTCGGCCGGAGATACGGGTTTGACATCATAACTTGAAGATTCATATGCGTACTCTTGCCCCACCGGTTCCTGCGTACTTTTACCCCACAGTCCCAAAAATTATTCAAGTAATGGTTTTGACTTCTTGGAAAACCAACCGGATTGGTGTTCTGTACCATAAAGTACTCTATACAATAGGTTATCGAAATGGTATAATGTTCACCTGATTGAACGTATATATGGTAATGAAATACTAGTTGCGGAAATCCAATTATTTTTAGCAAAATGACCAAAAAGTTATCTAACTACATATCTCCCTTGTTGTTTATTCAAATCGTTTACAATTACACATGATAATAGTTGGCCAGAATACCTGTCAAACTGATGCAGTGCTGCTAGTTTTTCTTTTTTTATTACTTCAAAAAATCGAAAACGTACTCTTACCCCACGCGCACTCTTGCCCCACTCTACTCTAAGGTACACTGGGGGAAGTGGAAAAGGAAAAATCGATAGTCAATGTTTGAATTAGTGTAAAATTAGTTTAAGGTGAATCGCGTTAAAGTCCAATTAAAAATCGACATAGCGCTTTAAAGGGCACATAACTCGAAAAGTAAACGACAGGCAAAAGCGGAAAGTAGTTTTTCACCTTTGTTCACTTGCAGCATACACGAAAAAATGGTTTACAGATGTGCTAACCGCCTAAATATTCACATTTGTGCGAGCAAAAACGCGAGGTGAGGGATAGCACGGCCATTGTGCCTGCCATTTTTGGACGCCGCCGTAACTCACCTTGAATCAGTGCTGCAAAGTGTCACCGTACAAGTCACGCAAAGCGTGACAATAACAAAATCCAGAAGTACTCAATTGTGATGCTCAATGTGGATCTCACATGCTTGGTGTAACGATCACCATGAAAGTGACATTTTAGCAACTAGCGCTTGGTCACTCACCATGTCTTCACTTCTTCTGCCTGTGATCACCAGCATGAATGATAGGAAAACTTTCCTGATGTTGTGGTTGTCATATCCATGTCATCTTGACTATCGTGATGATCACTTGACCTATGCGGTGTTTGGTTCGAAATCAACGCTCGACAGCAATGGAATAATCCACTTAGCGGAATTAATGGATTTTTGCTGTGATAAAAATGCATGAAGCCAAAATAGAACTGTTGGGAACATTGAAGTGTTCTTATTGTTTATATTGACTTTTTGTGCAATATTTTAAGAGGTGCTGTTTAAAGAAAAATACATACATAGTTTTTCCAAATTTGATCCAGACTATCTTTTGAAAAGGCCAAATTTTTTTATTGATTTTTCAAATGGATACAATTAAAAACGACGCATCCTACAAAAAAATGTTGTATGGGTGACTATCATAAAATCAGTCAAAGTTTCTAGTAAAGATATTGGAAACAATTCAAATTGAGCCCTACACTGAAAAAAAATCAGTTTCAACAGTTTCAAAAATTAAAACTCGATTTGCGAAAAAACGCTTTTTTTGATTTGTATGAAATTGTGTCTCAAGATAGGTGATTATGTTCCCTACCAACCGTCCATACATCGCAAGCTTGACACTTTTAAGGGAAAAAAGTTTTTCTAACAAAAAATTTTTCTTGTCGGAATTGATTTTTTTCTCAGTGTCAAGGAGTGCCAGTGGATTTAACATATACATACATATATTTAAATATTCCTGTACAGTCAAGCAGAGTACAATATTTAGGTCGTAACTAATCGCAACGGATAAAAATACACTGAAAATAATTTCGACAAGAAAAAGTTTTTGTTAGAAAAACTTTTTTCCCTTAAAAGTGTCAAGCTTGCGATGTATGGACGGTTGGTAGGGAACATAATCACCTATCTTGAGACACAATTTCATTCAAATCAAAAGAGGCGTTTTTCGCAAATCGAGTTTTAATTTTTTAAACTGTTGAAACTGATTTTTTCAGTGTAGGGCTCAATTTGAATTGTTTCCGATATCTTTATTAGAAACTTTGACTGATTTTGCGATAGTCACCCATACAACATTTTTTGTAGGATGCGTCGTTTTTAATTGTATCCATTTGAAAAATCAATAAAAAATTTGGCCTTTTCAAAAGATAGTCTGGATCAAATTGGTAAAAAACTTAGTTAGAGCCATTCTCAAATACGGCCCATACAAATTTCAGAACCCTCCCATACAAAATACGCTACGAGAGGGTGGGTGGGGGCTTTCAGCCCCCAGGTCCATTTTAGCGTTATGTAATTTGTGAATGAACCCTTAATTTAACTATTGATTTATCCAATTTATCAATTAAAAACGACGTCAGTCCAATCAAACGACAACAAAATCAATCAATAACGGTGCTCACCTGCACTTTTGACAGCTGACCGACCTGATGCTCTTTATGGCTCTCAGCTTGTGGTTGTCAATCTGGGTGTCACGCTTACCGAAGGTACTCACGTGTCAGCTTCTACATGTCACGATGCGCTTGCAGTGATTGTCAGTAAAGAACATCGTTTAAAAGCGTGGTGGTTTTTGTTTTCATATCTGATCATCTGGTGATGGTCACGACATTTTGCAAGACTGGTTTAAATGATCTAAATGCGATCAATCAAAATGGGCTATCAAAAACAGTCAATTTTGCACAAACTGTGCGGTAATTCATACCATTTTGGTCGCTTGAAATTTATGGAAATACATTTTAAAATTAGGAGTTGTTTCTCCACTTACCCTAGTGGGATGGGGTAAGTGGAAAACCCATGTTACCTCGACCTTCAATAGTGATGAGTAGTTACTTACTTACTTGATGGGCTACAGCTCTTCGATGAACCTACGCCGAATGGAGTATCCTTCTCCACTGGACTCGATCCTGGGCCAATCGCTTCCAGTCGCCCTGAACATTGAGCGCCCTCAGGTCCTCTTCAACTGCAAAAAGCCATCGTGTACGCGGCCTTCCACGAAGCCTGCGGCCTCTTCCGGGTTCTCTACTAAATATTATCTTCGCTTGACGTTCTTCCGGCATACGAACAACGTGACCAGCCCACCGTAGTCTGCCGTGTTGTATAAGCCTCATAATATCCAGCCCTTTATACACCTGGTACAATTCGTGATTCATGCGACGCCGCCAGATACCGTTCTCCTGTTTACCGCCGAGTATTGTCCGCAGCACCTTACGCTCAAACACTCCGAGAGCTCTCCGATCTGCCTCCTTTAACGTCCATGTCTCATGGCCGTATAAAGCCACCGGAAAAATCAGAGTAGTATACAGCGCGAGTTTTGTTTTCGTTTGCAGACTACGGGACTTAAGCTGGTTACGAAGTCCGTAATAAGCCCTATTTGCAGCTGCAATACGCCTTTTCACCTCGCGGGTTACATCATTATCGCACGTCACTAATGTTCCAAGATACACAAATTCTTCTACCACTTCAAATTTTTCACCATCCAGCACTATTTCGCTACCACCACCACTAATGAACCCACGTTGATTGCCAGCGACCATGTACTTTGTTTTGCTGGTATTGATCGTGAGTCCAATCAGACCGCATCGTGCTTTCGTGCTGTGCGGTTCTTTCTCTCTTTGCGGAAGGAAGTTTTTAATACTACCCGAAGCTATTTTAATTTCAACGGTGCTTCTTAGCGCTATTTGTACCCACTGATCCCGTTACGATCTTTGCAAGGACCCGTGCCTTCGTTTTACGTTGGACCCGTTTGCGGAAGTAAAATTCCGACAAGCGGTGGTAATCCTGCAGGGACACCGTTCTGGGAAAAAACCTCTTAGAAGGTCACGTCTCCACGCTCAGCCATGAGCATTAATAAAAACAAGAGGAAGGGGGAGTCTCTGAATTCTCCACTTCCTTCGAAGAAACAAGGTTTCAAGACCGTCCTGCCCAAGCGCGGAAAAAATAGAAGGAAGCTGGAAAATTCAGATATTCCTTCTAACTCTAATATCGGAAATAATTCTTCTCCAATCGAACTGAGCAATCAGTTCGATTTGATTAATGATGAAATTGAGCAAATCGAATCTACCTCTAGCCCAGGTGATTCGATTCATGCGAAAAAGCAAAGGATTCCGCCAATTGTGGTATCTGTTGCCGAGTTTTCTGGCTTCCGGAATGAGATTTTGAGTAACCTTCAG
Organism: Armigeres subalbatus; assembly: GCF_024139115.2. Taxonomy (NCBI): domain Eukaryota; kingdom Metazoa; phylum Arthropoda; class Insecta; order Diptera; family Culicidae; genus Armigeres; species Armigeres subalbatus. The sequence goes on from NC_085141.1 coordinate 244,873,817, forward strand.
GGGATCAAGGTTTCATTTCAGATTGCTAGGAAGGGTGACTGCCGCGTTTTGCCGGGATCCTTTGACGATCGCAAACGTCTTCTTCACTATTTAACTGAGAAGCGCCATAAATTCTTCACATACGACGACAAAACTGAGCGATTGTTCAAAGTCGTCTTGAAGGTCTCCCAGTGATGACAAATCACTGGATGAGATTAAAATTGAAATTTCTCAATTACTTGGATTTTCACCAGTCCAAGTAATTAAGATGAAAAAAGAAATCCCATTCTGGTACTTCCCAGAGGGCATTTCTCAAGAATTTTATTTAGTTCATTTTAACAAAAGTGAACTAAATAATATGAAAAGTTGGAAAAGGCCTGTATTATGTCTCATGTCCGTGTTACATGGGAACATTTCCGCAGGCCTGGGGAAATTCAAAACCCTACCCAGTGCCGTAAGTGCCAAAAGTGGGGTCATGGAACCAAACATTGTCACATGGATGCTAAATGCATGATTTGTGGTGGAACCTCTCACGCCAAGGACGCATGTCCTGTGAGAGAAGATTCCAATAAATTTAAGTGCGCAAACTGTGGGGGCAATCATAAATCCAATTTCTGGGAATGCCCTTCACGCAAAAAAGTTTTGAATTCCCGTGCAAAATTGATGACGGGAAATTCCAATCGGATTCCAGATTCGACGGGTAGAAATTTTTCAAACGCTCAAATTTCGAAACCGGTTACCGGTCGAGCAATTCATACCCACCACAATTCACAAACAAATTTTGCCGCTCGTCAACGGGTAGCAAGCACTTCAGTAAATTCCAATTTTTCCAATGTACCTACGTATGCAAACATCGCTGCTGGTAGACCAAATTTCTCTTCTCAAAATGAGGTTTATACCCATACGGAAAATAACGGTCATGTTGCCGATTCAGGTAGCATGACTGCTTCCGACTTTGATTTTTTAACTGAACAATTGCATCACATGATTGATGCAATGTTCAAAGCAAATACCATTCCTGAAGCTGTTCAGGTTGGTATAAAGTACACATAAAAATTGTTATCGGACTCCGTTTTAATGGATCTAAATAATTGTGTGAAAGTTCTAAATTGGAATGCCCGCTCTCTAAAGGGTAAGGAAGATGAATTATTCAACTTCCTTTCAGTTCATAATGTACATATTGCCATTATAACTGAAACGTATTTAAAACCAGGACTCTCCATTAAAAGAGATCCAAACTATTTTATCTACAGAAATGATCGTCTTGACAGCGCCTGTGGTGGGGTCGCCATTGTCATTAATAGACGTATCAAACATAAATTATTTTCTTCGTTTGAAACCAAAGTTTTTGAAACCTTGGGAGTTTCTGTTGAAACAAATTTTGGTCAATTTTCCTTCATTGCAGCCTATTTGCCTTTTCAATGCAATGGGCAGCAAAAGAATTGTTGAAAGCTGATCTTCAAATTCTGACTCGCAACAAATCAAAATTCTTCGTAATTGGTGACTTCAATGCCAAACACCGTTCATGGAATAATGCTAAAAGCAATTCCTATGGTAAAATTTTATTCGAAGATTGTTCTGCGGGATATTATACTATTCAATATCCTAATGGACCAACTTGTTTTTCTTCCAGTAGAAATCCTTCTACAATTGAGTTTTAACGGATTCAAGTCAGCTGTGTGGCCAATTGGTAACTCATGCTGATTTTGACTCTGATCACCTTCCTGTGACATTTGAAATCTCACAAGAAGCCATTTATAATCCAATCAGCTCTACTTTTAATTATCATAGAGCTGATTGGGATTTATCAAAACGTATATCGATAGGAATTTTGATGTTGATATTCCTCTCGATACCAAAAGTGATATTGATAATGCTCTCGTATCATTGACAAATTTAATTGTCGAAGCCAGAGGCATTGCAATTCCGAAATGTGAAGTTAAATTCAACTCCATTATTATTGACGACGATCTTCAGCTACTGATCCGTCTTAAAAATGTGAGAAGAAGGCAATACCAAAGAACTCGCGATCCCGCGTTGAAAGTTATTCGGCGAGATTTGCAAAATGAAATTAAAAACGTTTCGCTATTCTGAGAAATACCAACTTTGAGAATAATGTCTCGAAGTTGGATCCCAGTTCGAAACCCTTTTGGAAATTAACAAAAATTCTTAAAAACCTCAAAAGCCAATTCCAGCGCTTAAAGAGGGAAATAAAATTTTATTAACAAATGGCGAAAAGGCTCAAAAACTTGCTCAGCAGTTCGAGAGTGCCCATAATTTTAGTCTAGGTCTCACTAGTCCAATTGAGGATCAGGTTACACGGAGCTTCGAAGACATTCTCAACCAAGATAATGTTTTGACCCTTCGTTGGGAACTAATTTGGATGAAGTGAGATCTATTACTAGAAAATTTAAAAATATGAAAGCCCCAGGTGATGATGGTATTTTCTACATACTTATCAAAAACTTCCTGAGAGCTCTTTATCCTTTTTGGTTAATTTATTTAACAAATGTTTTCAATTGGCTTACTTCCCAGATAAATGAAAAAACGTCAAAGTTGTTCCAATTTTGAAGCCGGACAAGAAATCAGCTGAGGCTTCTAGTTATCCTTAATCAGTTTGCTTTCTTCAATAAGCAAACTGTTTGAAAAGATTATTTTAAATAGAATGATGGTTCATATTAATGACAATTCTATTTTTGCTGATGAGCAATTTGGTTTTCGCCATGGGCATTCAACCACTCATCAGTTATTAAGAGTTACGAACTTAATTCGGCTCAACAAATCTGAAGGATATTCGACTGGAGTTGCTCTTCTTGATATAGAGAAAGCATTTGACAGTGTTTGGCATGAAGGTTTGATTGTAAAATTGATGAATTTTAATTTTCCTCTGTACATCATTAAACTGATCCAAAATTATTTATCAGATCGCTCACTGCAGGTAAACTATCAGAATACTAAATCTGATAGATTACCTGTAAGAACTAGTGTCCCCAAGGCAGCATACTGGGGCCCATATTGTATAACATTTTTACTTCTGACTTACCTGATTTACCACCAGGTGTCAAAAATCTTTGTTTGCAGATGACACGGGCCTTTCAGGCAAAAGGCCAAGCCTTCGTGTCATTTGTAGTAGATTGCAAAAAGTTTGGATATTTTCTCCACTTACTTGCAAAATGGAAAATTTCCCGAATGCTTCCAAAACTCAGCTTATAATTTTCCCACATAAGCCGAGAGCTTCTTATTTGAAACCTTCTAGCAGACATATTGTCACTATGAATGGGGTTCCAATTAATTGGTCTAGCGAAGCTAAATATTTAGGACTTCTGCTAGATCAAAATTAACTTTTAAAAATCACATTGAAGGCCTTCAAGCCAAATGTAACAAATATATTAAGTGCCTATATCCACTTATAAACAGAAAATCAAAAATTTGTCTTAAAAACAAACGTTTGATTTATAAACAATTTTTTTAGACCTGCCATGTTGTATGCTGTGCCAATATGGACTAGTTGCTGCAATACCAGAAAGAAGGTACTCCAGAGGATTCAAAATAAAATTTTGAAAATGATTCTGAAGTTGCCTCCGTGGTATAGTACCAATGAACTTCATAGAATTTCTAATATTGAGACATTGCAACAAATGTCCAACAAAATAATTTCCAATTTTAGACAAAAATCGTTACAATCTTCTATTGCAACGATTAACTCCTTGTACCCTTAGTATAAAATAGGTTAAGATTAGTTTAAGTTGAAAACATTGTAATTCCTACATGGTTCAATTCAACCAGAGGAAAAATTCTAACTGCCAGAGGCAATTGAAATGTATTAATAATAATTAAAAATATGACATAGCAAATAAGGATGATAGTGTTAAGAAAACACGGAACACCTAGTCTAAGAGATGAATGCATGTATTAGATAATTAGCAAATAAAATTAGTTAAAAAAAAAAAAAAAAAAAAAAAAAATCGTGAGTCCAATCCTCGCTGTCTCCCTCTTAAAAGAGACAAAAGCCTCTTCCACGGCACGGCGATCAATTCCGATAATATCGATATCGTCCGCAAATTCCAGCAGCATATGCGATTTTGTGTTAATGGTACCGCTTCTTTGCACTCCTAATCGCTCCCTCGAGCGCTATATTGAACAGTAGATTCGAGAGTGCATCACCCTGCTTTAATCTATCTAAGGTAACAAATGACGTCGATATTTCATCCGCAACCCTTACACTTGATTTCGATCCGTCCAACGTTATACGAATCAGCCGTATCAGTTTCGCCGGAAAACCATATTCAAGCATAATTTGCCATAATTCATTTGCGCAAAGCACGTACAAAATTATCAGCTATTCTTAAGCACTTGTCCTTAACCAATTTGTTCGCAAAAAAATTGCATTCAACGGCGAAACCTGTTATGAATAAAAATTAATGTGAATTATACAATATATTTAACTATCAGTGGTATTTTTAACTTTCTTATACAGTTCAATCAAAGGTAATTGCCTATTTCCGGGGATTAAACCACCCGACTTGGACGTTAATGTACAATGTTATGAAAACTCATATGTGAATATGTACGTTATGTGGAAGATATTGATTTGGAAAATGTATTGGAGGTAACCACTTTCCCTTCGATGGGACTCGAACCCATGACCCTACAGTACGCTAGACTGGTGCTTTAACCAACTAAGCTACGAAGGACCTTCGTCGGCCTTCGCAACCTAGCGGCTACTGAACGAGCTCGAGATTCCCAAATTGGACGCATAGTCAAATCACTCGCAATCCATTTATCAAGCCAATACTTCCACATGTGTATTGTACACGTCCACATTAGAGGAGCGTGAGTATTTAGAATGTCTGGCGGCTATACACATTCTTCATCAGCAACGGTACTGATCAAGTGAGGTTGTGTAAGCTATTTGCCAGTCGATCGTCAAGCTCAGACCCGACCGCATTGCGTAGGCAAGAGCACGCAACTCAAGTTCAGTTCAATCAAAGGCCTATTTCTTCCACATAACGTACATATTCACATATGAGCTTTCTTATACATTTTTTTCATATGTAAAACATGTGAAAGGCATCAATACCGGTAGGTGGATTAATCAGGCATTTTCTCATTTATATTAGTCCAATCACCACTGGAACCACAACGATAAAAAAGAAGGAACATATTAAGATTCACAGCTATCGAAAAAAAAAACCCTGGGGGGGAAGAAAAAAATCACGTAATTAGAACATTTCCACTTCCCCCGCAGTGTTTCATACCTGGGGTAAGTGTAAAATCTTTGAATTATTTGCGTTCTTGGTACAAACCACTACCAATTGAATGGGATTAGTTTATTTATATTATAATGGTCACCTGTGATATAAATTCACTTGAAAAAAGGACAATTCTCGCTTAACTTTTCAAAAGGACCTAAGTAACATTTTTTTCATGATTTAATTTGAATAGCGCTATCAACAGAAGAACATGAAAGCTTTTGATTGCAGTACTCAAATTAATTCACGAAAAAAATGTTACTTAGGACCTTTTGAAAAATTAAGCGAGAATTGTTGCAAATAAGAATTGATTTTATGAATGCAAAAATCAACTTTTCGCGAAACCTAAAATGACAGTTCAAGCATTAACCGTGTTAGTGTATGTATTATACAAATTCCAACATAGTATTAGTGTGAGCATCAAAGTATATTCTTGCATAATGTTATGATGTGGTAAAAACTGTAAAGTAGGTATGTACTATTCCAATTTTTCGAGTCGATTTTTACACTTACCCCCTTTTTCCACTTCTCCCAGTGTACCTTATTGAAATGTCTCAAACACTAAAATATCGACTGGAATTGCTCTTCTTGATATAGAGAAAGCATTTGACAGTGTTTGGCATGAAGGTTTGATTGTAAAATTGATGAATTTTAATTTTCCTCTGTACATCATTAAACTGATCCAAAATTATTTATCAGATCGCTCACTGCAGGTAAACTATCAGAATTCTAAATCTGATAGATTACCTGTAAGAACTAGTGTCCCCAAGGCAGCATACTGGGGCCCATTTTGTATAACATTTTTCTTCTGACTTACATGATTTACCACCAGGATGTCAAAAATTTTTGTTTGCAGATGACACAGGTATCTCAGCCAAAGGGCGAAGCCTTCGTGTCATTGTAGTAGATTGCAAAAAAGTTAGGATATTTTCTCCACATACTTGCGAAAATTGGAAATTATCCCGAATGCATCCAAAACCCAACTTATAATTTACCCACATAAGCCGAGAGCATCTTATTTGAAACCTTCTAGCAGACATATTGTCACTATGAATGGGTTTCCAATTAATTGGTCTAGCGAAGCTAAATATTTAGGACTTCTGCTAGACCATAAATTAACTTTTAAAAATCACATTGAAGGCCTTCAAGCCAAATGTAACAAATATATTAAGTGTCTATATCCACTTATAAACAGAAAATCAAAACTTTGTCTTAAGAACCAACTTTTGATTTACAAACAAATTTTTAGACCTGCCATGTTGTATGCTGTGCCAATATGGACTAGTAGCTGCAATACCAGAACGTAAGCACTTCAGAGGATTCAAATAAATATATTTTGAAAATGATTCTGAAGTTGCCTCCGTGGTATAGCTCCAAGGAACTTCATAGAACTTCTAATATTGAGACATTGCAACAAATGTCCAGCAAAATAATTTCAATTTTAGACAAAAATCGTTTGCAATCTTCTATTGCAACGATTAGCTCCTGTATCCTTAGTATAAATTAGGTTAACTTTAGTTTAAGTTGAAAAGATTGTAATTCCTACATGGTTCAATTCAACCAGAGGAAAAATTCTGCCAGAGGCAATTGAAATGTATTAATAATAACTAAAAAGTAACATAGCAAATAAGGATGATAGTGTTAAGAAAACACGGAACACCTAGTCTAAGAGATGAATGCATGTATTAGATAATTAGCAAATAAATTCAGTTAAAAAAAAAAAAAAAAAAAAAAAAAACTAAAATATCATTTTTACTGACTTGGACTTTTAACCAAATTTAAACAACATCGGTTCATGTATTCTTGATCGATGCACTATGATTGTTAATGCACGAGGCAGGGCTTTAGAATCTAATTTGTCCCTGGCCCAAATGAAACTAATAAAAGCAGTTTGAACACTGCGTGATGTCGCGATGTACTCCTGTATACCGTTCCCAGTCGACGACACATATCAGTGTATTGCGCATATCACCTTCAGATTCTACCAAATGATGAGCCACGGTGGATTGAAGATGGATTACAGTAAAGTTGGTCCAGGTCCAGGTCGTCCAGGTGTCAATCAAATTTATGAATGGCTGTTGGCTTGTTGTTTACGTACTTAGTCGAGACATCTTTAATGGTTCGAAAGGTTTGTATTTTTTTGTAGTGATAGTATAATCCTTCTTTTGCGGGCCCTCCTTAGCCGTACGTTAAGACGCGCGGCTACAAAGCAAGACCATGCTGAAGATGGCTGGTTTCGATTCCCGGTGCAAGTCTTGGCAATTTTCGTTTTGGAAACTGTCTCGACTTTCCTGGGCATAAAAGTATCATCGTGTTAGCCTCATGATATACAAATGCAAAAATGGTAACTTGGCTTAGAAACCTCGCAGTTAATAACTGTAGAAGTGCTTAATTAACAATAAGCAGCAAGGCGGCTCTATCCCAGTGGAGGATGTAATGCCAATAAGAAGAAGAAGAAAAAGAAGTATAATCCTTCAGTACAACCTTGTTAAGAGTGGAATGCAACCATGTGCACATTTTAGTATGTTTCCAATCCTCACATTTTGTTTTTCAATTGCAATAGAACTGCTATTTCCAATTGATTTATTATTCATTGCATATCTCCATTCTACCTAGAATGAAACTGCAATATACCTTGATACCCCCATCCTGTTGCCGCTGCCCTACCTAGCCTATTTCGCTACATCACGCGATTATGTAGCAAAAATGAAGTAGGTATATCGTGCAGCACGTCAAGTAAACTAGAAACGTAATGAAAAACCATTGGCTCCATTCAGGATTACGGCGAGGCACAACATGAACCGAGCCAGGCTTCCTCTGCTCCTGTGGTGGATTCTTCGGTGCGCAAGAATTCATTCACTATACCAGAGGCCTGATTTTGTATCACTCTTTTTGACCTAGTTGGTTACACTGTCTATGAATGTGCGGATAGATACGAGTTTGGTGTTAGGTGCTGGATGTCAGCTCAGAGGTTCGTCCAAGTTATTCTGAGAGAGACAACAAGGCAGCATATTTCCATATTTCAAACCGAAAGTGAGACGCGTGAGATGGTGAGGTGAATGGATGAGCTCGTCACTTCACACCAAAATATTGTGGAGGTTGTTTTCATATGCTTTGAGTCTTTACTGAGAGCAACACGAGAGCGAGAGAATGACTGGGACACAGAAGTAATCAATCAATCATGGTTGTTGATGTTTCAGGAAAGCATCCTTCTGATGAATTTTACTTGAATGGAGACTCTGTATTCGTAGTAGCTAAAACGGTAAATTGCCCCAGGGCGGACACCCTACCAATAGTAGACCATCGATGGTCTAGAGTCGAACACATTCCCAGAATATGCTCGCTCGAAGTATTTTTCTATCATTTGTCATCAGATGCGTTGGTGCTATCGCAGTACGAGACATTGAAGAAGACCTTACTGTTGATTGAAATACGTTTCTGTAAATATGAAATCAAGTGGTAGAATTAAATGGGATAGGAACTCTTCTTGTATAAGAAGACATTCCACAAGAGTTCAACATATATTTTATATTACAATTTTGTATTTAATTTTTATATTATAATTTTGTATTTAAACTATTTAATTTTTTTCTATGTGTTTCGGGAAGAACAGGTTTACCTTCCAACGTTGCATGCGTTATATTCATTCTGAAATGCCGATACATACTAAACCTCGTCTCATAGCGGGACGTTCCTTAGTATTATATGCTTTATTACAAAATCTTGCATTCCCTCTTAAACTTTGCACTATATTTGCAATGAACACTTCGGTACTGAGCTGTTTGTCAAAGGATGTTGAATGTATTGTCCATGACACTTTGCATGGAGCTGTAAGCTTCCGTACATCCGTACACCAGCACGGGTTTGTTAGGCACTGTTTTGCATAGTTCAACTAAATCTAATTTAAAGCCTTTTGTAATCAGCATAAGGAATAAGATGGAGAAGCGGTACCAGGTAGATGCGATTAATATCGATTTTGCAAAAACTTTCGATAACCTGCTGTTGAAACTGTGGAAAAAGGGTCTTCCGGACTTGATAACTGCCTTGCTACAATCAAACTTGACTTCTGGGCTTGCATTTGTTAAAGTTCATGGCAATGAGTCAGCGTGGTTTAGTATTCTCTCCACGGTTTAGTATTCCTCAGGGTAGTGAATCTTGTTTGTGCTATTCATAACTTAATTGTGTTTACTTATCGAATCGGAAGTTAATGTACGCGGACGACTTGAAAATTTGCCGGGCAGTTTTCTCGTATTAGGATTGCATGATATGACAGCGCGACTTGGACAATCTGAATCTGTGGTTCCATGCGAACGGAATGAGTGTCAACGATGTTAAATAATAACGTTCGCTCGCTCATGTTCAGCATTCCGTCACGAGTACGTAGTTGCGTTGCAATAAGTAGAACGTGTGTGTTCTATAAAGGAGCAACGAACACATTGCCGTTAGCGCATAGAAGGCTTTTGCATTGCATGGATTTCTGCGTAGATTTACCAAATCCTTCACTGATGTCTATGCTAAGAAAACAATCTACTGTGCCATAGTTAGGAGTGTACTAGAGTATGTAGTTCAAATTTGGGCTCCGTATCATCAATCTAGAAGAGGGGGCTCCCATACAAATATAACACAAATTTCTGCATAGCTCGAAAACTAATCAAGCAAATGGAACCAAATTTTGCATGTAAAAAAAGAAGATTTGACGTTTGCTCTGCTAAATTGAATCGCAGAGCAAAAGTTAGAACATAAATTGTGAATATAAACTGAATGTTTGAGCATACTAATTTATTTTGGGCGAGACGGGTCAGCTAGTAAACAAATAAAATTCCTTTTCATTGTTTTGTTTTTGACGGGATGATGCTCTCATGCTATGAGATGAAGTACCGAACTGTTCTCCTAGATCAGCGGTTCTGAACCTTTTTGTTGAGTTGTACCCTTTCAAGCTTCTGTATCGCTGAAGGTACCCCCTAAGTTTTTTCCCTTTTTCGTACGAAATTTGTAATTTTTTTGTTGTAAATTTGATTGATCACCTGCATATTTTGTACATTAACTGTATGAAGCTGCAAAATATTTTTTTACATGTTTTCAAATTGGAATTCAGCACCCCATGGGATCAGCGAAGGTACCCCCAGGGCAGGGGTACATGTATCCCAGGTTGAGATCCACTGCACTAGACGGCGAATAAATAAATAAAATAAAATCTGCTACATCGTTGAAAAAAATGGAAAATGAGCAGGGCATCACACTTAGGCTGATCCTTGTATGCAATTTGGTTGACCGGATCTTAGATTTTCAAATCTCGAAGGAGAGTTGATGCTGGAGAAAATACGTGTGATCCTTAGTTTGCCTGTTGCATCCTTGCTTTTATTTTCGATTTGATAATGCCAGCTTTTCCACGGACACAGACACAAAACTAGACCAAAAGTTTTATCACATAACCGAAAAACGTTGTATTTATTCATTACCAGACTTAGACCGGAGTGGCCTGTGCAATACATAAAAGTCTTCTCCATTCAGCTCGGTCCATGGCTGCACGTTGCCAACCACGCAGTCTGCGGAGGGTCCGCAAATCGTCCTCCACCTGATCGACCCACCTTGCCCGCTGTGTACCTGGTCTTCTTGTTCCCGTCGGATCGCTGTAGAGAACCATTTTCACCGGATTACTGTCCGACATTCTGGCTACGTGTCCGGCCCTCCGCAGTCTTCCGATTTTCGAGGTGTGAACGATGGATGGTTCTCCCAACAGCTGATGCAACTCGTGGTTCATTCGCCTCCTCCACGTACAGTCCGCTATCTGCACCCCACCATAGATGGTACGCAGCACTTTCCTTTCAAAAACTCCCGCGTTGCTCCTCCACGAGCATCGTCCAGGTCTCGTGTCCGTAGAAAACTACTGGTCTGATAAGCATTTTGTAGATAGTCAGTTTGGTACGGCCGTGAACTCGTACGGCCGCGAGCGTTTTGCGGAGTCCAAAGTACGTACGATTTCCTGCCATGATGCGTCTCCGAATTTCTCTTCTGGTATCGTTCTCGGAGGTCACCAGTGAGCCCAAGTACACGAATTCTTCAACTACTTCGTTTTCGTCACCACCAATACAAACTCGTGGTGGGTGGCTTACGTTGTCGTCTCTTGAGCCTCTTCCTATCATGTACTTCGTCTGCGACGTGTTGATGACTAGTCCAATCCGTTAAGCTTCGTTTTTTAGTCTGATGTAGGCTTCTTCCATTCTCTCAAAGTTACGTGCCATAATATCAATGTCGTCGGCGAAATCAAATAACTGGACGGACTTCGTGAAAATCGTGCCACTCGTGTCAATCCCTGTTCTTTGTATCGTGAATTAGCTGCCATAGCTTGTTCCGATCGATTGTATCATATGCGGCTTTGAAGTCGATAAATAGATGATGTGTGGGCACGTTGTATTCGCGGCATTTCTGCAATACCTGACGTACGGCGAACACCTGATCTGTGGTAGAGCGTTCACTCATAAATCCCGCCTGGAACTGTCCCACGAACTTTCTTGCAATTGTTGTTAGTCGGCGGCATACAATTTTGGAGAGTACCTTGTAGGCGGCGTTCAGCAATGTGATTGCGCGATAGTTGCTAAAATCCAGCTTATCGCTCTTTTTGTAGATGGGACTCATGACACCTTCCATCCACTTCTGCGGCAGAACCTCATCCTCCCAAACCTTGGAAATGACCCAGTGCAGCGCTCTAGCCAGTGTTTCACCACCGTGTTTAAACAGCTCTCCTGGTAGTTGGTCAACTCCAGCGGCTTTATTGTTTTTCAGCCGGCCGATCTTCTCCTTCTTCTTCTTATTGGCATTACATCCCCACACTGGGACAGAGCCGCCTCGCAGCTTAGTGTTCATTAAGCACTTCCACAGTTATTAACTGCGAGGTTTCTAAGCCAAGTTACCATTTTTGCATTCGTATATCATGAGGCTAACACGATGATACTTTTATGCCCAGGGAAGTCGAGACAATTTCCAATACGAAAATTGCCTAGACCGGCACCGGGAATCGAACTCAGCCACCCTCAGCATGGTCTTGCTTTGAAGCCGCGCGTCTTACCGCTCGGCTAAGGAGGGCCCTCCTGGATTTCCTGAAGATTCGGAGCTGGAAGTCGCATGTCCTGCGCGCTTGCTCCTAGGTTCATTACCATACCGCCACCGTTGTCTGCCACATCGCCATTCAGGTGCTCTTCGTAGTGTTGCCGCCACCTTTGGATCACATTACGCTCGTTTGTAAGAAGGTTCCCGTTTATGTTCTTACACATATCGGGCTGTGGCACGTGGCCCTTACGTGAACGGTTTAAGTTCTCATAGAACTTTCGTGCGTTATTAGCGCGGTACAGTTGCTCCGTCGCTTCACGGTCTCGATCTTCCTGCTGGCGCTTTTTGTTTTTTCCGTTTCTTGATTAGGTGATTTCCATGTGGCCTTGTGGATATACTTGCGGGGAAAGAAAGTGCTTAGGATTACCATTCCGCGAAAGGCAGCAAAGTTTATGCAAAGTTGGCCATTGTCGTTCGATACGGTATGCAGACGTTCATGTCGCCGATGACGATTTTGACGTCCCGCAGTGGGCATCCATCGTATGTCTGCTCCAGCTGTGCATAGAACGCTTCTTTCTCGTCGTCGGGTCTCCCTTCGTGTGAACAGTGCACGTTGATGACGCTATAGTTGAAGAAACGGCCTTTTATCCTCAGCTTGCACATCCTTGCGTTGATTGGCTGCCACCCAATCACGCGTTGACGCATCTTGCCAGGACTATGAAGCCGGTTCCCAGCTCATTGATGGTGCCACAGCTTTGGTAGAAGGTAGCCGCTCGATGCCCGCTTTTCCACACTTTCTGTCCTGTCCAGCAAATTTCCTGTAGCGCTACAACGTCGAAGTTGCGGGGATGTAATTCATCGTAGATTATCCTGTCGCAACTTGCAAACCCTAGCGACTTGCAGTTCCATGTTCCAAGCCTACAATCATTATCCTTTATTCGTCACCTAGGTCGTTGCCGATTGTATCGAGTCTAGGGTGGTTGGTATTGACCATTTTTGACAAATACCGGTATTCGGTATTTGGTGGAGTCAATACCGGTAATACCGGTAAAATACCGGTTTTTGTGAAAATTTTAGATATTAAATGAAAAACTTTTGATTTGAACTTTTGGATGAAAAATAATATTTGTTGACCAACTTCAAATGTTAAAATCATTGTTTGTTGAGCTGGGTAAAGCAAAACTTAAGTAGACTGAACATACTGAGCGACTCATCTCCTAATCCACATTGGATTTTCTTGGCAATGTTGTCAACTACTGAGAACCCCCTCTTTGGTTCCACCGAAATTGGAAGTATGGTTCCAAGGCCTTCGAAAGTCACTGTCAAGTACTTAACCTTAATCCCTCCAGATGCATCATCTTCGTATCGATCGTCAGTAATGGTCGTTGTCTCAGTTTCAATGATCGCATCAAGAATACGCTTGCTGATCGACGCTTCAAGATCTCGTCCGCATGTTTAATCAAAGTAGCTCTGAATGTCTTGGAGAAAATCGTTTCTGATTATTTTACTTATTCAAAGAAGCAAAAATATCGTGCAGAATTCACGGCAAAGTAGTTGCACAGCAGCCTGAGGGCTTAAATTTATTCCCGAAACGCCAAAGAATCATCACTGAAGTTCAATTCGAATTAAAGCTTCAACTCATAGATCCGTCAGCCACTAATTCAAATTATTTTTCGAATTCAAAACGGACATATTTTTACAGCAAATCGATTTCCACAGGTGATCTCCGGAGAAGAACTACTATGGCTCAGTGATGAACTCTAGCAATAAGAAAAATCACTTAAATAAAGCCCCAAAAATACAATTTTCTCAATTTCATATATTGCGAGAACATTCCCGACGATGTTAGTAATGTTCATTAAAGACAAGTCTTTTACAGTTTGACAGATGGCTAAGAAAATGAAGCAACACGTATAATTAATTACTGATCGATTGTTGCTGTAGCTGAACGTCGTCATTGATGCTTACTTGAGCAAAGGTTCATTCATGCTCGCATTCAAACAACTGGTAACCAAATATTTCTCCCATCTATGCTGTATTTCCTATTCACATGGGACAGATATGCGATTACAGGCAGCTTTGCTGATTAATGTAGGTGAAAACTATTCGAGATTTTTTATTCTGACAGCTAAATTTGAAATACCGAAAATACCGGTATTTTTTGTCTCTAAAACCGGTATTTTCGGTTTCCAAAATTGGCCGGTAATACCGGTTTTACCGGTTTCGGTACTACCGGTTAGACCACCCTAATCGAGTCGTATTATCTTCTATGTCGTTCGTAATGGCGCGGCTTATTGGGCCTGCGCAAACCTCCTGTCTCGTTGGAGGGTCGTCGTGTCAGATCTGTTTAGCGTCCCACCTGACACCAGGATTTAGGCTTGTGCGCTTTGGGCGGTACACGGTCGCTTTGGCGGAGCCTACTTGCGGATACATGCAGCTTTTTATAGAGGTTTAACAGAGCCCACTTGTTTTAGGCTTGTGCGCTTTGGGCGGTACACGGTCGCTTTGGCGGAGCCTACTTGCGGATACATGCAGCTTTTTATAGAGGTTTAACAGAGCCCACTGTCAAACCCCACCACATCCTAGGCAGGCATCATAACTCGCAGATGGCCTTGGGAGCAGTGTTGTAAAATATGCATATTTGCCCAGAACTTTTTTCAGGAGTTAGCTATCAGCTCCTGAGGTATGGCGAACTTATAGCTCCTAAATGTGCCTTCAACTTTGTCTAACAAGACATTGCTGTAAATATGTAATCTGAGGCGTGGGAGGCAAAATGTCATTCAAATGACATTATGTCAAATGACACGTGACATTTTGGAGAGTTTTGACTTTCCAGCCTCAGATGTTATATTTAGAGTAATGTACCCTTGGACAAAAATATAGCCCTACTCAAGCGTTATGAGTACATCTAAAATTATGAAGTAAATTTGGCTTCTGAAGAAAGTTATGAACAAATTAGTCAAATGACATTTTACAAGCCTGCTTGGGAGGGATCGTCAAGCCCTTGAACATAGTCCCTGCTGCCCTGTTTAGATATATTAGCTAAATAACTTGCTATATGTTTGATGACATGAATCCAGACTACTCCAATGCTATTTGTGCTGAGTGACAGCCCAAGAGTTGATCAAAAGCATCACCCAACAGTTGGATATTGGCAAGGCTTTGGACTCAAGCACGTAGACTCATGAATACTTAATCGATTCAATGGGCACTTAACAGTTTTGCTACTTACAAATCTCCAGGGGAGAATGGAATTTATCCAGTTATACTTCAGAGAGGTTTTAAGCATATCAAACATGTTGTGAAAAAGCTTTTAGTATGCAGTTTTGCTACTGGATACACACTTAATCACGGCTTTCTTGTTCGGTAATTTTTTTACGGTTTTCGAACCGTAAAACGTAAAAAATACTGAAAACTCGGTAATTCGACAAATTCTTTCCGACGGTCAGCATTAAGCAAAATGAATTACTGAATTCGGTTATGATTAATACCGACTTTATTGTAATAAGTGAATGTTTACTGAATAGATTAAAAAGTCAGTAAACACGAATACCGAAATTACGGTATTTTGATATTTTTCTAATGACAATGCGTTTCAAAACTAAACGTCACCTGAGCTCGTGGTTTGAAAAGGCAAAACTTCCATTTTCTCGCAGTTTTTCAAGGTTCTGGAAGCAAACGGTACAGTTGGTGTTTTTTCTTCGCAGGACTTTTGAAGAATCATACAGTCTTGAGCAGGCACCCTCGATAGCACCTTGATTTGAGGATCCCGGAATCGAAAATGTACTGATAATATTGCGCAGAAGTTTTGGATCGTTTTGGCCCTTACATATATGCCGGCTGCTACTGTTTCCATTAGCCGTAAACTATCAGGTTCCCAACGGCAATCTATTCCCAAGCAATAGTAGGGATCCATGCCCGAGCAACCTTTGGCAGTTTGGTTATTGTTGAGTACAAGTACACCTCCAGAATGGAATCAGAATCGAAAATGATTGTCGAATCTAGTAGGAAATTGCTGATTCGCTTAAACTCATTTAAATGACTATCGTTGAAGTTGAAGCAACGATACATTTTTGTTTTTATTGTTGTAACATATATAGTCAAACATGATATTTTTTTAAATATTCCGCAAAATATTTATGATGTTTATCTATGTTTATTTATACAAAATAAACGAGCTCAATAAATGAAAATTTCGGTAAACCCCAGTGAACGAAAAAATTACCGAGAAAGTCAGTTATTTTTTGACATTTCATGAGTTCGAATCTTTACCGACTTTTCAGTAGCATTTAAAATTAACGAGTTAAGTCAGCTGTTCAAAAACCCAGTAAAATTTTACCGACTTCGGTAATCGAAACTAACAGTGTAGGCTTCGGACTCAAGCACGTAGACTCATGAATACTTACTCGATTCAATGGGCACTTAACAGTTTTGCTACTTACAAATCTCCAGGGGAGAATGGAATTTATCCAGTTATACTTCAGAGAGGTTTTAAGCATATCAAACATGTTGTGAAAAAGCTTTTAGTATGCAGTTTTGCTACTGGATACACACTTAATCACGGCTTTCTTGTTCGGTAATTTTTTTTACGGTTTTCGAACCGTAAAACGTAAAAAATACTGAAAACTCGGTAATTCGACAAATTCTTTCCGACGGTCAGCATTAAGCAAAATGAATTACTGAATTCGGTTATGATTAATACCGACTTTATTGTAATAAGTGAATGTTTACTGAATAGATTAAAAAGTCAGTAAACACGAATACCGAAATTACGGTATTTTGATATTTTTCTAATGACAATGCGTTTCAAAACTAAACGTCACCTGAGCTCGTGGTTTGAAAAGGCAAAACTTTCATTTTCTCGCAGTTTTTCAAGGTTCTGGAAGCAAACGGTACAGTTGGTGTTTTTTCTTCGCAGGACTTTTGAAGAATCATACAGTCTTGAGCAGGCACCCTCGATAGCACCTTGATTTGAGGATCCCGGAATCGAAAATGTACTGCTAATATTGCGCAGAAGTTTTGGTTCGTTTTGGCCTTACATATATGCCGGCTGCTACTGTTTCCATTAGCCGTAAACTATCAGGTTCCCAACGGCAATCTATTCCCAAGCAGTAGTAGGGATCCATGCCCGAGCAACCTTTGGCAGTTTGGTTATTGTTGAGTACAAGTACACCTCCAGAATGGAATCAGAATCGAAAATGATTGTCGAATCTAGTAGGAAATTGCTGATTCGCTTAAACTCATTTAAATGACTATCGTTGAAGTTGAAGCAACGATACATTTTTGTTTTTATTGTTGTAACATATATAGTCAAACATGATATTTTTTTAAATATTCCGCAAAATATTTATGATGTTTATCTATGTTTATTTATACAAAATAAACGAGCTCAATAACTGAAAATTTCGGTAAACCCCAGTGAACGAAAAAATTACCGAGAAAGTCAGTTATTTTTTGACATTTCATGAGTTCGAATCTTTACCGACTTTTCAGTAGCATTTAAAATTAACGAGTTAAGTCAGCTGTTCAAAAACCCAGTAAAATTTTACCGACTTCGGTAATCGAAACTAACAGTGTATATTCCCATATCCTGGCGGGATATCACTGTAGAATTTATCCCAAAAGCTGGAAGTGCTTAGCATGAAGAAGCAAAAAGTTTTAGGTACACCTTATATGGTTACCTGGCCATTCTTCCATAGCTGGAAACGAATAAAATTGGCTGATGAGTTAGCTCGTAATGGAGCAACACATGACTTTATCCTAAGCCAGTTACACTGTTAGTTTCGATTACCGAAGTCGGTAAAATTTTACTGGGTTTTTGAACAGCTGACTTAACTCGTTAATTTTAAATGCTACTGAAAAGTCGGTAAAGATTCGAACTCATGAAATGTCAAAAAATAACTGACTTTCTCGGTAATTTTTTCGTTCACTGGGGTTTACCGAAATTTTCATTTATTGAGCTCGTTTATTTTGTATAAATAAACATAGATAAACATCATAAATATTTTGCGGAATATTTAAAAAATATCATGTTTGACTATATATGTTACAACAATAAAAACAAAAATGTATCGTTGCTTCAACTTCAACGATAGTCATTTAAATGAGTTTAAGCGAATCAGCAATTTCCTACTAGATTCGACAATCATTTTCGATTCTGATTCCATTCTGGAGGTGTACTTGTACTCAACAATAACCAAACTGCCAAAGGTTGCTCGGGCATGGATCCCTACTACTGCTTGGGAATGGATTGCCGTTGGGAACCTGATAGTTTACGGCTAATGGAAACAGTAGCAGCCGGCATATATGTAAGGGCCAAAACGAACCAAAACTTCTGCGCAATATTAGCAGTACATTTTCGATTCCGGATCCTCAAATCAAGGTGCTATCGAGGGTGCCTGCTCAAGACTGTATGATTCTTCAAAAGTCCTGCGAAGAAAAAACACCAACTGTACCGTTTGCTTCCAGAACCTTGAAAAACTGCGAGAAAATGAAAGTTTTGCCTTTTCAAACCACGAGCTCAGGTGACGTTTAGTTTTGAAACGCATTGTCATTAGAAAAATATCAAAATACCGTAATTTCGGTATTCGTGTTTACTGACTTTTTAATCTATTCAGTAAACATTCACTTATTACAATAAAGTCGGTATTAATCATAACCGAATTCAGTAATTCATTTTGCTTAATGCTGACCGTCGGAAAGAATTTGTCGAATTACCGAGTTTTCAGTATTTTTTACGTTTTACGGTTCGAAAACCGTAAAAAAAATTACCGAACAAGAAAGCCGTGATTAAGTGTGTATAACTACATGATGTTGCTCGGGATGTTGAGTTTTGCCAAAAAATATTGATCTGTATCGAAGAAATAAAAAAATTCGGTGCCAATTTGCACAAAAACAGTTGTTTGTTGTTTTCTCGGAATTGTGAAAAATGACAATTTGACAAGCAATTTGATTAAAAACATACACTGTTAGTTTCGATTACCGAAGTCGGTAAAATTTTACTGGGTTTTTGAACAGCTGACTTAACTCGTTAATTTTAAATGCTACTGAAAAGTCGGTAAAGATTCGAACTCATGAAATGTCAAAAAATAACTGACTTTCTCGGTAATTTTTTCGTTCACTGGGGTTTACCGAAATTTTCAGTTATTGAGCTCGTTTATTTTGTATAAATAAACATAGATAAACACTGTTAGTTTCGATTACCGAAGTCGGTAAAATTTTACTGGGTTTTTGAACAGCTGACTTAACTCGTTAATTTTAAATGCTACTGAAAAGTCGGTAAAGATTCGAAATCATGAAATGTCAAAAAATAACTGACTTTCTCGGTAATTTTTTCGTTCACTGGGGTTTACCGAAATTTTCAGTTATTGAGCTCGTTTATTTTGTATAAATAAACATAGATAAACATCATAAATATTTTGTGGAATATTTAAAAAAAATATCATTTTTGACTAAATATGTTAGAATAATAAAAACAAAAATGTATCGTTGCTTCAACTTCAACGATAGTCATTTAAATGAGTTTAAGTGAATCAGCAATTTCCTACTAGATTCGACAATCATTTTCGATTCTGATTCCATTCTGGAGGTGTACTTGTACTCAACAATAACCAAACTGCCAAAGGTTGCTCGGGCATGGATCCCTACTACTGCTTGGGAATGGATTGCCGTTGGGAACCTGATAGTTTACGGCTAATGGAAACAGTAGCAGCCGGCATATATGTAAGGGCCAAAACGAACCAAAACTTCTGCGCAATATTAGCAGTACATTTTCGATTCCGGGATCCTCAAATCAAGGTGCTATCGAGGGTGCCTGCTCAAGACTGTATGATTCTTCAAAAGTCCTGCGAAGAAAAAACACCAACTGTACCGTTTGCTTCCAGAACCTTGAAAAACTGCGAGAAAATGAAAGTTTTGCCTTTTCAAACCACGAGCTCAGGTGACGTTTAGTTTTGAAACGCATTGTCATTAGAAAAATATCAAAATACCGTAATTTCGGTATTCGTGTTTACTGACTTTTTAATCTATTCAGTAAACATTCACTTATTACAATAAAGTCGGTATTAATCATAACCGAATTCAGTAATTCATTTTGCTTAATGCTGACCGTCGGAAAGAATTTGTCGAATTACCGAGTTTTCAGTATTTTTTACGTTTTACGGTTTGAAAACCGTAAAAAAAATTACCGAACAAGAAAGCCGTGATTAAGTGTGAACATCATAAATATTTTGCGGAATATTTAAAAAAATATCATGTTTGACTATATATGTTACAACAATAAAAACAAAAATGTATCGTTGCTTCAACTTCAACGATAGTCATTTAAATGAGTTTAAGTGAATCAGCAATTTCCTACTAGATTCGACAATCATTTTCGATTCTGATTCCATTCTGGAGGTGTACTTGTACTCAACAATAACCAAACTGCCAAAGGTTGCTCGGGCATGGATCCCTACTACTGCTTGGGAATGGATTGCCGTTGGGAACCTGATAGTTTACGGCTAATGGAAACAGTAGCAGCCGGCATATATGTAAAGGCCAAAACGAACCAAAACTTCTGCGCAATTATTAGCAGTACTTTTTCGATTCCGGGATCCTCAAATCAAGGTGCTATCGAGGGTGCCTGCTCAAGACTGTATGATTCTTCAAAAGTCATGCGAAGAAAAAACACCAACTGTACCGTTTGCTTCCAGAACCTTGAAAAACTGCGAGAAAATGAAAGTTTTGCCTTTTCAAACCACGAGCTCAGGTGACGTTTAGTTTTGAAACGCATTGTCATTAGAAAAATATCAAAATACCGTAATTTCGGTATTCGTGTTTACTGACTTTTTAATCTATTCAGTAAACATTCACTTATTACAATAAAGTCGGTATTAATCATAACCGAATTCAGTAATTCATTTTGCTTAATGCTGACCGTCGGAAAGAATTTGTCGAATTACTGAGTTTTCAGTATTTTTTACGTTTTACAATTCGAAAACCGTAAAAAAAATTACCGAACAAGAAAGCCGTGATTAAGTGTGTACTCATAATCACACCCTTATTTAACCTCAAGTTGAGATTGAATAAGAGTAGCCGATTATTTCGGAGAAACAAAAAGTCAACTACGCCATAGCACCGGTTACACACTTAATTTTATTCACCGAGGCCGGCAAAATAAATTGCCGAGAATCCAACAGCTGAGATTTCGGTAAAAGTTCAAAATGCCGAATGGTCGTAAAATGTGAGATATTACTCAGCTGTCAAAATTTACCGTACCGTTCGGTAGTACATTGCCGGAATGATCGGTAAAGTGCTTTGCCGAGATTCAGTAAATGGTTATTGGTTTTATTTGTTTTCAGTTAATTCAAAATAAAAATCCATCAACATGAATTTAGAATATATTTAAGTGATTTATTAGCAATTGTACATTAGATAATACATACTAAAGAAAAACTTCGTGGTAACACCAAACTGCCAATACGATCTTTACACTCCGGAAGCCATGTTCTGCGATTTCTTATATTTATCTGTTCTCATATATGATTTTGCAAAAAATATATAGATTGGCCACAGGGAAGGCGATTTCCGTCGACATTACTGCATCTGTAACGTGGTGTGAAAATGGAATCGCTAAATTTGTATATGGTATAGCGAATCCGCTGAAATTAATTACGTATAGAAATTTGAATATATGTTCAATGATCTTCAAGTCAACGTAAAATTGAATTAAAAATGATTAGTATAAGCACAAAATAAATACTCACCGATAAAAAATAAAGATAATGATTTTTTCCATTTTTAGTTTCCGCGTGTTTTCTTTTTCAATTGCGAGGTTTAACGTTTGACAAACGAGTTTGCTGAAACTCGGATAAATTTCAAATCACCGATTATTGTGGTAAACTTGATTGCCGAGTTTCAGTAACTTGTGTAAACGTCATATCTTTTAACGAGATATCAGTTAAAATTAACTTTAACGATTATGCTCGTCAATATGTTTTACCGAGAAGAAAATTGTCGATTAAGTGTGTAGCGCAGTAAGGGCTCAATATTGTTAAGGGTGCCTTGGTGCTTCACAGGCTCCGTTAGTGGTTAGGTTCTTTTAAGACCCCCCTAACCATTCATTTGTAGGCACGGTAAGCATAAAGTCGCGTCACACCGATAATTAGGGGTCACCTGTATGCAATATGCTAAATGAAAGGTGTGGAGGAACTCTATGTTCAATAGTATTAGTAAGCTGTAAACATAAACACAACTTGAGGGGAATGTCTGTGACGTCACACGGTCTCATTTCATTCTTCGACCATGGTCGGAATACCTTGGCATTGATGTTTTTTTGTAGCCAATGAAATACAACTTACTATCATTTACAATAATTAATTGAAAGCAGCATTTACAAGACCAATGTAAGCACTTCAAATCATCGCAATTTCATTTTAAAAAAAGCTTTCTACATGAATTGAGCACTTCTGCCATCTTCCGCGATGCATACATTTTACAGAATTCACTGAAAATTTCGTATTATGTTATTGCATTATTGTGCAATATTCATATGAATATTCTGCCTCCTATTTTGAAGCATATAAATCACTTAGTGCTAAATACTCTTGATATTTTGAAATACCTGAATATCCTGGAATAAAAGGTCAAATGTCATTAGAAGCAAAATTAATTACCCTTACCGCGGAATATTTTTTCGTGTTATTGGTATGATAACAAATTGTTAGTTACCCATAGACACGGCGGTGCGCTACGCGGCGCCTCGCAGCGCTAGGAGGGGAAATCAAAGAAAATTTAATAACAAACTATGTGACGTCATCCGTCGTCATGTAATTGAGACGTTGCTAAGACGCGTCGCAAACGACGCACTACTACAAGCAATCTGCTGTGTGATACACAAAGTGATCACCACACCTTTCTTTTAGCATATTGACCTGTATGGTGGACTTCTACCACTGGAACAGGCAATCCGTAGCGTTAAACCAGCTGCCGACAGCACACAGCTATCTTGGCTGTTCGGGAGATAAGTTGACATTGACTTTACGTCAACTCTCATTGTGATCGAAAAGCGATGGTGCTGTTATTCTGAAAGTCCTTGCTTCATTATGCATGTTGTTTAAAAATATGCTGCGAAAGTGTCTTTTATCTCATTTGGATCATACTCACACGGCCGTGAGGATTTATCCTTACTGACTCCTAGCCTCTTCAAATGCTGCTAAAGAGTAGGGGAGAGACGTTCAATATGCGCCCCCTAAGCAAATCTTCGAATTTAACGATGATAATGGTCGAAATTATGTACTTCCAATGTGTTAACCACTAATTTAACTTATCATCTATGATACGGAATAAAAATTTGGACGAAAAACCAATTATATTCCGAGAAAACGATTTTATTTTGAAGCGCTGCATTTTCGTGCAATTTTAAACCATGCGGGTTGAAACGCGCCACCCCGAGGCTAAAACGCGCCAGCCTAAAAATGTAAACAAACAGCAGTGAACTGACAGAAGAATCAAGTATTAATTTATGGAAAGTCCTATTCTCGTTTCCACTGCAATGAAATGTTAATTAATTTTTTTTTTGCTAAATTTTCGTGTAACTAGTTGATGTGTGCATACAAGACATGTTTATTCTTTAATTTATTTGGTGGGCGCATGTGACCTTGTGCAATACGGAGCCAAATCACGATTTTCTGTGCATGGTACATGTATCACACTTCCAAGAAGTGAGATCTTACGGTCTACATGAGTAACCAACGATCTATAGGACTGCTTCGAATGTGACATATGCCCTTTGCGATACGTAGAATAGAACGTGTTCACATCATAGGTTCTTGATAGTCCAAGAAATCTCTGGATTAAGGCTATAAAGTCTATAGAAGCAACAAAAAATCGATCGGACGGTTTTAAACATGGTACATGCCCTTTATGACACATAGAATAGAATGCGTACCCAGCATAGGTTCTTGAACATCCAAGAAATCCCTGGAATAGGCCTTTCGGTCTACACGCGGAACCAAAGATTTCTTAGATTGTTTCAAATATGGGACTTGCCCTTTGTGATGCACAGAATATAATGTGATCAAATAATGAGTTCTTGGCCATCCAAGAAATCCCTGGATAGGCCTTTAGGTCTACATGCGGATCCAAAGATTACTTGGATGCGAAGTGGTATTACCTGTTGTCATGGGTTGTAGGTATTCTACGAACTCCATACATTCAAGGTCTGTTGATTAACCTTCGTATTGGAGGCAGATATTGAAGAATAAACAAGTTGTGTGACCCCTTCTTGGTATATGTTTGTATTCCAAGTAGTTCTTGATGTTATCACTGATGCCAGGTAGTCTACGAACACCATAGATTCAAGGCCTGGGGATCAACCTACATAATGGAGGCACTTATTGAAAAATAAACAAATTGTGGGACACCTCCATGGTATATGTTAGGATTTCAAGTAGCTCTTGTTGTTGTCGTGGGCTCCAGGTAGCATACGAGCTCCATAGAACGTGTCAAGGTATGTTATCCATAGAGTCAAGGTATGTTGATCAACCTTCGTAATGGAGGCAGCTATTGGAGAATAAACAAGTTGTGTGACCCCTTCTAGGTATATGTTTGTATTCCAAGTAGTTCTTGTTGTTGTAATTAGTGCCAGGTAGTCGACGAACTCCATAGAATAAACAAGTTGTGTGACCCCTTTTTGGTATATGTTTGTACTCCAAGTAGTTTTTGTTGTTGTCATTGGTGCCAGGTAGTCTACGAACTCCATAGAGTCAAGGCCTGTGGATCAACCTCCAAAATGGAGGCAGTTATTGAAAAATAAACAAGTTGTGTGACCCCTTATTGGTATATGTTTGTATTCCAAGTAGTTCTTGATGTTGTCGTGGGCTTCAGGTAGTCTACGAACTCCATAGAATCAAGGTCCATGGGTCAACCTCCGTAATGGAGGCAGCAGAGAACAATGGAGAATAAACAAGTTGTGTGACCCTTCTTGAAATATGTCTGTATTCCAAGTAGTTCTTGTTGTTGTCGAGGGCTCCAGGTAGAATACGAACTCCATAGTTTCAAGGTCCGTGGATCAACCTCCGTAATAGAGGCAGCTATTGTAAAATAAACAAGTTGTGTGACTCCTAGTTAGTATATGTTTGTATTCCAAATAGTTCTTGATGTTGTCGTGGGCTTCAGGTAGTCTACGAACTCCATAGAATCAAGGTCCATGGGTCAACCTCCGTAATAAAGGCAGCTATTGGAGAATAAACAAGTTGTGTGACCCCTTTTTGGTATATGTTTGTACTCCAAGTAGTTTTTGTTGTTGTCATTGGTGCCAGGTAGTCTACGAACTCCATAGAGTCAAGGCCTGTGGATCAACCTCCATAATGGAGGCAGTTATTGAAAAATAAACAAGTTGTGTGACCCCTTATTGGTATATGTTTGTATTTCAAGTAGTTCTTGATGTTGTCGTGGGCTTCAGGTTGTCTACGAACTCCATAGAATCAAGGTCCATGGGTCAACCTCCGTAATGGAGGCAGCTATTGGAGAATAAACAAGTTGTGTGACCCCTTTTTGGTATATGTTTGTACTCCAAGTAGTTTTTATTTTTGTCATTGGTGCCAGGTAGTCTACGAACTTCATTGAGTCAAGGCCTGTGGAAACGGAGGCAGTTATTTATTGTTATTTATTGAAAAATAAACAAGTTGTGTATCCCCTTCTTGGTAAATGTTAGTATTCCAAGTAGTTCTTGTTGTTGTCGTGGGCTCCATGTAGTCTTCAAACTCCATAGAGTCGTAGACAAAGTCGGAGAATGACAAAATCGGGTAAATACTGTATATGTTCGCATTCCATGGGTTGCATGTTATTGTCATGGGTTCGAAGTAATCTATGAAATTCGTAGAGTTAGGGCCTACTGATTAAGCTCCCTGATGAACGAGATAACTTCACGATAAAAACGTAAGGAAAAAACGGCTCTATATTAGATCATGTACCGTGTTATTATAGATATTCGTGTAAGCCTAGAAGCCTTACTCCATAAATTTCTAGGATGGCCATTAGCATATGCCATGAACGCATTTTATTCTATGGACCACAAAGGAAAAGTACCACATCTAAAACAGGTTAATATATCTCTGGTTAAGCATGTAGATCCTAACGTCTTACTTCCGGGTTTTCCTGGATGACCATGAACATTTGAAATAAAGCATTCTATTCTACGTACCATAAAGGGCATGTTCAACTTTTCAAACAGGCCAAAAGATCTCTAGTTAAGCGTGCAGGCCTTTTCCAGGGTTTTCTTGGATGACCATCAATCTATGCAATGGACGCTTTTTATTCTGTATACCACAAAGAGCATTTACCGTTTTTGAAACAAGCCAAAAGATCTCTGATTACGCGTGTAGATCCAAAAGGCCCTCCCCAGGTCTAAAAGGCCCTCCCCAGGTTATCCCTCCCAAGGCCATCTGCGAGTTGTGGCGCCTGCCTAGGATGTGGTGGGGTTTGACAGTGGGCCCTGTTAAACCTCTATAAAAAGCTGCATGAATCAGCAAGTAGCCTCCGCCAAAGCGACCGTGTGCCGCTCAAAGCGCACAAGCCCAAGTCCTGGTGTTAGGTGGGACGCTAAACAGCCCTGACACGACGGCCCTCTGACGAGACAGGACTTCCACAGTTATTAACTGCGAGGTTTCTAAGCCAAGTTACCGATTTTGCATACGTATATCAATGAGGCTAACACGATGATACTTTTATGCCCAGGGAAGTCGAGACAATTTACAATCCGAAAACTGCGTAGACCAGCACCGGGAATCGAACACAGCCACCCTCAGCATGGTCTTACTTTGTAGCCGCGCGTCTTACCGAACGGCTAAGGAGGGCCCCTACCAAAAAGGGCTTGTACCACTTGTTGAGCAATCCGATAGATCTCTGGTTACGCGTGTAGATCTAAACACATATTCCCGAATTTTCTTGGATGACCATTAATCTATGCAATGGACGCATTCTATTCTATGTACCACAAAGAAGTTGTACCACTGTTGAAACAAGTCGGAAGCTCTGGTTACGCGTGTAGATCTTAAAGTCTATTCCGGAGTTTTTTGGGAGACTATGAACCTATGCAATGGACGTATTCTGTTCTATGTGCCACAAAGGGGTTGTACCACTTTTAAAACAAGGCGAAAGAGCTCTGGTTTCGCGTGTAGATCTTAAGACGTATTCCAGAGTTTTCTTGGATCACTATGAACCTATGCAATGGACGCATTCTATTATTTGTACCACAAAGGGGTTGTACCACTTTTGAAACAAGTCGAAAGATCTCTGGTTACGCGTGTAGATCTCAAAGCCTATTCCAAAGTTTTCTTGGGTGACTATGAACCTATGCAATGGACGCATTCTATTCTATGTGCCACAAAGGTGTTGTACCACTTTTGAAACAAGCCGAAAGAGCTCTGGTTATGCGTATAGATCTTAGAGTCTATTCCAGAGTTTTCTTGGATGATCATGAACCTATGCATTGGACGTATTCTATTATTTGTACCACAAAAGGGGTTGTACCACTTTTGAAACAAGTCGAAAGGTCTCTGGTTATGCGTGTAGATCTTAAAGCGTATTCCAAAAATTTCTTGGATGGCTATGAACCTATGCAATGGACGCATTCTATTCGATGTGCCACAAAGGGGTTGTACCAATTTTTAAACAAGCCAAAAGAGCTCTGGTTACGCGTGTAGATCTTGGGGTCTATTCCAGAGTTTTCTTGGATCACCGTGAACCTATGCAATGTACGCATTCATTATATGTTCCACAAAGGAGTTGTACCACTTTTGAAACAAGCCGAAAAAGCTCTGGTTACGCGTGTAGATCTTAAGGCTTATTCCAGAGTTTTCTTGGATGACCATGAACCTATGCAATGAACGCATTCTATTCTATGTGCCACAAAGGGGTTGTACCACTTTTAAAACAAGTCGAAAGATCTCTGGTTACGCGTGTAGCTCTTAAGGCCTATTCCAGGGTTTTCTTGGATGACTATGAACCTATGCAATGGACGCATTCCATTCTATGTACCACAAAGGGGTTGTACCACTTTCTACACAAGACGAAAGGTCTCTGGTTACGCGTGTAGATCTTAAGGCCTATTCCAGAGTTTTCTTGGATAACAACGAATCTATGCAATGGACGCATTCTATTCTATGTACCACAAAGGAGTTGTACCACTTTTGAAACAAGCCGAAAGAGATCTGGTTACGCGTGTAGCTCTTAAGACCTATTCCAGGGTTTTCTTGGATGACCATGAACCTATGCAATGGACGCATTCCATTCTATGTACCACAAGGGGGTTGTACCACTTTCTACACAAGACGATAGATCTCTGGTTATGCGTGTAGATGTTAAGTCCTTTTTCAGAGTTCTCTTGGATCACCGTGCACCTATGCAATGGACGCATTCTATTCTATGTATCACAAAAGGGTTGTACCACTTTTGAAACAAGCCGAAAGAGCTCTGGTTACGCGTGTAGATCTTAAGGCCTTTTCCAGAGTTATCTTGGATGACCATGAACATATGCAATGGTTGCATTCTATCCAATGTATCACAAAACAAAGGTCCAAGCTCCAGGAGGTTCTCGAAAAACTTTAAAGCCTTGAAAATGATAATGAACGTCTCACTGTGCGTCATCAAGGATCTTTACCACTTATGACATCTTAAGGCCTCAGCACTCAAACAATGGGACGACCATGATAACGAAAACAATTTGGACGACCCTAATACCGAAATAGGTAAAAGACACATCTTAAGACTAAAAGTGTGTTAAATATCAAACTTTGCTTACCTTAAAGATTGCAAACTTTTTTTACGCTCCAATTCCAAATAGCGCTCCCTCCTTTTACGCTCAAAATTACAAATAACGCTCCCTCTTTTTACGCCCTAAATTCGAAATAACGCTCCCTCTTTTTACACTCTGATTCAATTTACGCTCCCCCGTTTTGGGCGCAAAAAGAGGTTTTGCATTACTAGATTTGAAATAGTCCGATAAATCTTAAAGTGACGGGTGTAGATCTAGGGGTTTCTTGAATGAGTTGAATGACCCAGAATCTCTTACGATGGCTCATTCTATTCTAACCATCCAAAAGGACATGTGCCATAATTTAAACAGTCCAACTGAACTTTTGTTAAGCGTGTAGATCAATGGACCTTACTCCAGGGATTTCTTGGGTGACCGAAAACCTCTGCCGTTGACTTATTCTATTCTTCACATCCAAAAGGGCATGTACCACATTTAAAACAGTCCGATTGATCTTTAGTTACGCTTGTAGATCTGAGGACCTAACTCCATGGATTTCTTGGATGACCGAAAGCCTCTGCCGTTGACTTATAATATCCTAGATCTACACATCCAAAAGGATTTATTGGATGCCCAAAAATCTATGCTGAAAATAACTCTATTCTGAGTGGTCTCCACACTATTTACTTCTCTCCCTTTGCATCTATTCTTGCTTTTTTTTTCTCTATTCTTCAATTTCACTCTTTGTACCTTGCACCTCTCACGTCTCGTTTCTCACTTCTCACATCCCATTTATCAATTGTCATATTCCTCTTCATGCTTTTTTACTCATTTCTCACACAAAGTATCTCGCTTACTACTTCTCCCCTCCTACTACTTGCTTCTCGCTTTTCACTGATCACATCTTATTTCGCACTTTTTACTGCTTGCCTTTCGCTTCTCACTTCTCAATTCTCATTCTTTTTTCTTGCTTCTCCCACCTCACTCCTCAGTTCTCATATCCCAAATCCAGCTTACAATTCACGATTGATTATAAAACTATTTAGGGCTTTTTAGTCGAATTCTGAATTCCTACTTCTCACTTGTTGTTTCTCACTTCTCACTTTTCATCACTCATAACTTCTCACTCATCACTTTTCACTTTTATTTTATCACTTTTCAATTTTTACATTTTTACTTTTTAATTGATAATATTTTAAAAATAAATTATTATCGGCACACGCCCTTCTCAAACTATGACATCCATAGTCAAGCACATTAGATGGGCGCGTTTTATCCTGCATGCAGAGGTTTTAATAAAATGTGTGTTTTTCTATGAAAAATGTAGTAAAGTTAACTTTTTAGTAACTTGGCACAATCTTTACTAATTTGTTTTTCCAGACATGTGCAAAAATTATTGAAAAAATGTTTTTATCTAGTGGAAAATCCTTAAGGGAACGGAAGCTTAAATTTTATCAAAAGGGGGAAAAAACAAACGAATTTATTAAAAAAAAAGATATAAATGTCTTGACTATTATTTTTAATTTGTTGATCTAAAAACATGTTTAGGCGCCAGCTGCCATCGGTTTTGTAACTTAATTTAGCCTATTAACCCAGAAAATGCAATGGCTCGTATTAGCTGACTGGCGCATTTTAAACCTAGTTCCCCTATTTGATGGTGTCCTACTGTCCAGTAACCGATGCTTGGATAGAACGATTTTTGCGTGCAGTGGTGCTTGCAACCAGTCCTTGTACGCCAAGTGCTGTTCTAAAAGTGATAGTCTCACACTTTCAGAAAACCATGGGTTGTGCCGACGGCGATTGCTACTTGTGCGGAGAGGGATGAATGAGTCATGCACTTTTTTAACATTCAAATTAAAAAATTCCATTGCTCCATCGGAATTTTTCGATTTGAAAAAACCTTCCATGGAATAGATAGAATAGCATTCTCCACAGCATGTGGTTCGAAATTGGTATAGTCACTAGTATTAGTGTAAGCTGTTTGTCCGGCATATGGCGAAGTCTACCGAGACAAAAATTACCCCGGAAAACTGACTTGTTAAAATCGCAATATATTGTCTGTGTTAATGGTGAGAATGAGATCAAGCTGTGAACATCCTCCAGCATGGAAAAATGTTGGTACTTCACTAACGGACGTCAAGGAAAAATTTTGGAACATCGATTTAAGGTGAGTTACGGCGGCGTCCAAAAATGGCAGGCACAATGGCCGTGCTATCCCTCACCTCGCGTTTTTGCTCGCACAAATGTGAATATTTAGGCGGTTAGCACATCTGTAAACCATTTTTTCGTGTATGCTGCAAGTGAACAAAGGTGAAAAACTACTTTCCGCTTTTGCCTGTCGTTTACTTTTCGAGTTATGTGCCCTTTAAAGCGCTATGTCGATTTTTAATTGGACTTTAACGCGATTCACCTTAAATTTCGCACTCCTGCTACCTACTAGGGCGCAGCATATCGGTGTTGTAGTCACCCAAGATGAATACAGTACTAGGTGCTCCAATTTGCCAAGTTTGTGGAAGAGAAGACGGCGGGGGTGAAAAATTAATTTTCAGTACAAAACCAAAACAAACCGGCTGGCTCTCCCATACTAAAATCCAAGATGGCTGAATAGTGAATTTGGCAGAATGGAACACCTAGTGGTGTATTCATCTTGTAGTCACCAACCAGTATAATATGCTGGTAATGAACTGCGAAATCTGAGTTTTTCTATCAGGAAATTCGAGTAGGCGTTGTGTGGGGGTTGTAGATGGTTGGTAGCAGAATTTTGTTTTCGCCAACCCGAAACTCCAACGCCAAGGATTCTGTTTTGTCCGCAGAATCTGCTGTCAGTGTTGTGTTGTAACGTAAACGTAAACCTTGTGGCAGGTTAGTTGCTCTTTATAGTAAACAGCTATTCCTCCACCACGCCTACATATCCTATCATTGGGAACGATTCCTTCATCAGTGCTGCCACCTGGAAAAGTTTCGAGGAAAAGTAGAATCATGGAAATTTGACATGTCATGATATAGAAAATGGCGATTAAAATGCCTCTAGAACGTTATAAATTTCAAAAAAAAATCAACAATCTTAAGCAATTCGTAATTCGTAATTCGATAAGTAATATTTCGATAAGTAAATAAGGCTGTTACAAATATTTAATTTACTTTTTGTCCTACTGGTCTCCGAAAGGTCAAGGGGGGATAATAAAAAATAAATATTAAAATGAAAAAAATAAAAAAAACTCCTCGGATTTGTTAAAGAATGTTTTGAAAATCCTCAAAATTATTCGAATTTTATTTTGTTGCCCCCTCAAAATATTATTTTTTGACAAAAAAATCCGAGGGGGGGGGGACAAAATGGATTTTAAATATTTGTATCGGCCTAAGTAATTCGAAAAAAAATCGAGATATCATGTCTATTTTGTGTGCTTTTAACCCCTTAAGGTCACTCCTGATGGAATCCAAGTTTACAAGTGCTCGCCTTTTTGGGGGCACACCACTCGATACGGAAGCAACGCACAACTGCTTGAGGAGATTTTTTTTGAAAAACATCTTTAATTTTTGTTTTATAACAAAAATATACTTCATTTCCTATACAACACCATGTGAAATTTCAATGATTCTACTTTTTTTTCTCGGTGACAGCCGGCGATCTCCTTTTCTCACAACTGAGTAATCAGAGATGCTAATACTACGATCGCTGTGTTTAGACGTAAGCCAAGATTCGGAAAAGCATGCTATCTCAACTTAAGATGCAGACAATAAGTCACGTACTTCATCAAGCTTCGCGAAGTTGCGCGCACAGAGGCTCTGGGTATTCCCGTGTAAAATGTTCAGCTTATCAGGGAGAATAACAGCATTAAGCACCGCTCGCGAAATGTTCGTGGAGGTGTGGTTTGAGATGCATCAAGTAAAATAGGGGAAGCAATTTATAGAAGGCTGCATAACTATGGTGAAATATGAAACATTTTTTTTATATCTTTATTAAAGAGACTTTCAGCCCAAGGCTGGCTCGTATCGTATGAAACAATTTCGTCTAACATACAATCTTCAAATTTCAAATACAAAAATTTAACAATCACAAATTAAACATGCTATGTAAAGTGAACAAAATAGGGGAACGGTTCGGCACTTCATCCCATAGCTCCTATTTCCATCCCATCCAAAACAAAGCAAAGAAATTTGGTTTGTTTCATATTTTTGTGATTTTGTTCACCAGCGAGCACGCGTGCTAGCACAAAGAAGCGACGAGATTGGTGCTGTATTTCTTTGTTTTGCGATGAGATGAATATATGTACAGCGAGATGGAAATCGGAACAGTTCCCCTACATAGTTACGAAAATTTATCCAGCTTTCTTCAGATTTAGCGCAACCGATTTCAGTTTCCTTGCTTCGATGGTGAGACTTTCGTTGATATAAATACGACGGACGATCAGAGTCTATCCCGATATGTTTCAACTTTGTAGGGAAGAGATTAAGTAAAACACCTACTTTGAGGTACTGATTTCAAGTGACGTTAATGTCATCCAATAATCTCTAAGCCTACTTAGTTTATTACTAATTATGGGTATACTACATCTCTTGGGTATACAATCTCTCCTTATCTTTATCTGCTTAAATTTAAATGCTGCGCCGCTCATAAAAAAATCTACTCCTCCGCTCATTTTTGGTCCCAACGAAAAATACGCGCCAAATAGTCGCCTAACAAAAATATACCTCCAGAAAAAAAGCTACTTTAATATTTTTTTTAATTTGGCCGCCACGTGGTGGTGCATTCCAGCGGTGCATGCTCGGATAGCACGTACTATTTGTACTGCGGAGAAAGTTTTCACATCTATGAGAGCCTTGGAAAATGATCACGAAAGTTGTCATATTGTTGCAAGGCACAATATAATGATTGTTGAATAAACTAATTTCTGTCACGAAATATATATTTTTTTAAACAGGTGAACTTGAATTCTTCATTGGTCAAACGGCATCTTTGTTACCTTCTCTCTGAGTACTAATAGCTTCGGAATCAACTTCTACTAATCAAAGTAAAGAACTAACGGTTGCTAGAAATGATTTGCAATTTAGATGAAACAATTCTAGAATAACAGAAAGATTGTGAGATATTCCATAACGTCATTTTATGTAGCGAAAACAATCGGATCCATTACCATTTGATCAAGTTGGTTATCAAAATTGCAGAAGTGTAGTCTCAGATCGTGGGGCCCTCCTTAGCCGTGCGGTAAGATGCGCGACTACAAAGCAAGACCATGCTGAGGGTGGCTGGGTTTAATTCCCGGTACCGGTCTAGACAATTTTCGGATTGGAAATTGTCTCGACTTCCCTGGGCATATAAGCAAATGGTAACTTGGCTTACAAACCAATGGCGGCAATGTCCCTGTGGGGGATGTAATGCCAATGAAAAAGAAGAAGTCTGAGATCGTAGACAAACAATTCCTTGCTCGAGCCGAACGACGATCATTCCAGTTCGAGACAGCAACACGTACGGACGTGTTTTTTGCTCGCGCATTTTTTCCAAGTGTTTTTCTCGTTCGTTCGCTGTTTACGTTTTCGCTTGTCGCGTTGGCGTTATTTTCTCCCGGACTCGTCATGGGAGACTCGGTGGCCGATTCGGTCGCTGGAAAAGTGCCTAAGCGCACTGCTCTTGGAGGCGCGGGTAACCCCTCCAAGCAGCTTTTGCAGAGCAACGTGTTCTCTCCGTTGCCACTTGATGACGCCGGCAATCCGCCGAAAAAGAGGAAGAAGCAGCAATCGCAGCTGCCGCAGGTGCAACCGGAGCGGAAGGAGAAGTGCCCGCCCGTGTTTGTCAAGGGCGATCCACCGGATTTGCGCCCAAAAATTCGCCAGCTGATCGCTAAAGGGCTGAAATGTACTTTTCGGCTCTGCAGCGAGGGCGTGAAAGTAATGCCGGCAAACAAGGACCATCATCAATCCATCGTGGAGTTCCTCGAAGTCCACAAGTATGAGTACTACACTCATGACCACCCCGGCACGAAGCCGCTAAAGGCTTTGCTGCGAGGACTCCACGACATGAAGGAAGAGGAGCTAAAAGCTGAGCTCGAAAGTTGCGGATTGAAACCGGTGGCCGTGCACAAGATCGCTCGTCACGGCAAGACGAGGAGATATCGCGACCAGCTTTACCTGGTCCATCTGGAGCACGGCTCCACCACGTGGAAGGACCTGAAGCTGGTCGGCGTTATAAATTATACCGTCGTTGACTGGGAGCGATATCGGCCAGTGCACCGCGTCGTCACGCAGTGCACCAACTGCTTCAATTTCGGGCACGGCACCAGGAACTGCCGCATGAAGCCGCGCTGCAACAAGTGTGGAGAACCCCATCTGACTGATGAGTGCG
This sequence comes from Armigeres subalbatus, assembly GCF_024139115.2. Taxonomy (NCBI): domain Eukaryota; kingdom Metazoa; phylum Arthropoda; class Insecta; order Diptera; family Culicidae; genus Armigeres; species Armigeres subalbatus. The sequence continues at coordinate 244,909,170 of NC_085141.1, forward strand.
ACAAAATGGAGGTGGCCGATCCCAAGTGCGCCAACTGTGGCGACAAACATCGGGCCACCACAAAGGACTGCCCAAAGCAAGCCGAGTTCCTGGAAATCCGGAAGAAGGCTTCCACCAGGACCATTCCGAAGAAGAACCGTGTTCCTGTAATAAACGAGATTAACTTTCCAGCCATCCCGGCTCCCCGTCGTGTGATTCCAATACTCCCACCGCTACAGCCGCACAAGCGACTGGCAGCGCCAGCTGCATCGGTCCAAGCTCCACCATCGTCGGCACCATCCACCAGCGAATAGCCCCCGCTCCCTCCTCCTGGGTTCCGTCGGCAGTCGGAGAACGAAGCCGTCCCACCGGAAGAATCTGCTCCGCTGTACACTCCGGATCAACTGATGCCGATCTTCGCGCAGCTCGCCACTCGGCTGCGCGGCTGCAAAACCCGCTTCGATCAGGTCTTCACTCTTGGCATGTTTATCATTGAAAATGGCTGCTAGGGTGGGCCTGGTCAACTGGAACGCTTGCTCGCTCAAGAGCAAAATAATTGAGCTGAAGGATTTCCTTGAGGAGAAGGAAATAGACGTGGCGTTCATCACCGAAACGCACCTAAAACCGGAGGTGAACGTCAACATCCCGGACTTCCGCATCGTGCGACAACATCAACTGTCGTCTGCTTCCAAGCTTCCAGCTCAGTGTCATCGAGGCCATCGGTGTCGAAATCACCACTTCGGTCGGCACAATCGCGCTCATCGCGGCGTACTGTCCAACGCAAGCCAAAGCCGGCGATGGATCATCAGCTGCCCTTCGGAGGGACATCGTCAAGCTGACGCGGAGGCAAGGCCAGTATATCATTGCCGGCGACTTGAATGCCAAACATCAAGCCTGGGGCAACAGTCGCGGCAATCGAAACGGCACCATCTGGAGCAACGACATGGAGGAAGGCCACTACACGATCTTGAGCCCGGATTCCCCCACTCGGCTGAGTCGGTCCGGTGTCCACGCAACCCTTGACCTCTTCATAACAAACCTGAGTGACCACGTCTCGCAGCCGGTTGTCTACCAGGAGCTCAGTTCGGATCACTATCCGGTGGTGGCGGAACTGGGCTCCTCGGTCAATCGGCACCAGCAGTTACGGCGGAACTACCACCGAGTGAACTGGCAGCGGTTCCAGCAGTGCGTCGATAACACCGTCGATTACGAGGTGCGTCCGGAGACGCCGGAAAGTATCGACCGTCAGCTGTGCGCCATCGAAGAGGCAATCTCGGTGGCCAGAGAGCAGCATGTCCCGACGGCTCGGCAGGTAAGCAACTCCTTAAACATCGATACACTCACCAAAGATTTGATTCGATTGCGGAATGTCACTCGCAGGCAGTTTCAGCGTACTGGACTGCCTGAGCTTAAGGCACGCTGCAATCGAATCACAAACATTATCAAGGCCAGAATGGTGGACCTCAAAAATAACGACTTCTCGAATAAGATCCGCACTCTCCCAGATTATGCTAAGCCGTTCTGGAAAATGACCAAAATTCTAAAATCTAAGCCTCGGCCCATTCCACCTTTGATCCCACTAGACAATAATGGCTCTAAAGATCGCTTGATAACTCCTGCAGAGAAGGTCGGTGAAATAGGTCGTCACTTCGTCAGCTCACACAATCTTGGGCAGAACATCGTCAGTCCACACGAAGCAGCCGTCAACGAGCATGCTAACATCATCCATTTGATTCCCAACAACTTCTCGGAGGAGTTGGAGATCTCAGCTGACGAATTGACGGCCTATATCAAATCGTCGAAGAACATGAAGGCCCCAAGCTTCGACAGCATCCCGAGCTCAAACACATGAGTGCTCCGTTCTTTGAGCACCTCTCGCTGATCTTCAATCAGTGTCTCCGGCTCAGCTACTTCCCATCGTCCTGGAAGTCAGCGAAAGTCATCCCCATCCGGAAGCCTGGGAAGGATCCTTCCTCCCCCAAAAGTTATCGACCCATCAGCCTTTTCTCAGGGTTATCCAAGCTATTCGAAGAAGCTATTCATCATCGGTTACTTGAGTCTGCCGAAAATCTCAACATCTTGCTCGAGGAACAGTTTGGTTTCCGACGCGGTCGGTCAACTGTACACCAACTGACCCGAGTTACCAAAGTCCTTAGACGGAACAAGTTTGTCTCAAAAACATCCGCCATGGCCTTACTCGATGTCGAGAAGGCATTTGACAATGTATGGCATGATGGCCTGGTGTACAAACTACAACGCTACAATCTTCCCAGCTACCTGGTGAAAATCATCAACAATTACCTGTCGGCAAGGACATTTCGGGTCTCAATCAGCGGAGCGAGTTCCAATGCGCACAACATCGTCGCAGGCGTCCCCCAGGGCCCTCGGGCCCCTGCTTTTCAATCGGTTACAAACTACAACGCTACAATCTTCCCAGCTACCTGGTGAAAATCATCAACAATTACCTGTCGGCAAGGACATTTCGGGTCTCAATCAGCGGAGCGAGTTCCAATGCGCACAACATCGTCGCAGGCGTCCCCCAGGGCCCTCGGGCCCCTGCTTTTCAATCTGTTCACCTCCGACATGCCAGAACCTCCAGAAGGCGGCATTCTGTCTCTGTTCGCAGATGACACATCCATCGTCTACAACGGTAGAGTGATCAGAGCGCTAGTGGCAAAACTCCAACGAGGCCTGGATGCCCTGACAGAGTACCTTACCAGCTGGAAGATCTGTATCAACGCGGCGAAGACCCAGGTCATCATTTTCCCCCACTCCAAATCCCCTAAACTTATTCCGCCTGGGGACTGTAAAATCATCCTCAATGGCACGACTGTGGAATGGGCCAATGAGGCCGACTACCTTGGCTTGACTCTCGACAGCAAGGTTATTTTCAGGCAACAGGTTGACAAGACGGTGACAAAGTGTAACGTTTTGTTGAAACTACTGTACCCTTTGATCAACCGCCGGTCGTCATTGTTCCTGAAAAATAAGCTTGCTGTCTACAAGCAAATCATCCTCCCTGTGATCGAATATGGCATGCCGGTCTGGGAGAGCTGCGCTAAAACCAGGGGACTGACGAGAAGGCTAATACGCCTACCCACCATTCATTCAATATGGCGTACAATGTTTTTGCTTTAATTTCATTTGATTCATGATAACATAACTTCGGAAGTATGGGCGAGCTATTTTTCGACATAAAGAAGCCATACAAACACAAAAGGCTCGATGTACCTCAACCAATTGCAAGTTTTCACCAGGAGAAGTTAAATGCCGATAATTAGCACTAACTGCGTACGAACCAATCACCCAAAATGAGCGCTGAATTCGGGTATACTACCCAGAAACTGGGTACCAAAAACAGAAGTACCAAAAGCGATGTTGGGTAGAGTGGCATTGTACTGCGGATGACAGGCGTTTCATCCTCCTGGCTAAAACCCACCACCTCAAACTTCAACGGGTCCAAAACAAATTCCTGAGAAAGATCCTCAACATCCCTCCCAGGACAAGAACATCCGAGGTCCACCGTCTGGCCAGAATAAAAACCTTACATGAACGCTTTGGTGAGTGTAAAGAAAAGTTTAGGGTCCGTTGCTTGCATTCGGATCAGGCTCCAATTAGGGCGCTAGTTCCAATCTAGGTTATCAAATTTTTATTGTAAATATTAGTGTACATAGTAGTTAGGTTATCAAATTAAAAAAAACACACCAGCGCCTCCTAAAGGCCGTCATGATATATCATATTAACACTTAAATAACAATGTAAACATAAAAATTTAAAATTGAAGTTGGAGGGCCAAGCCGGCCGAGCACTGTACATGTAGAAAAATAATAATTGTAGAACAGAAAATGATTAAATAAAGAAGAATTTTACTACTACTACTCCTTGCTCGAGCCTAACTACATTCGTCTAGATTTAATTCGATTATACCGTTGAGATGCTCGAGGATCATAATAGCCGTAGCATCCATTATCCCGTAACGCTGGTAGACCACTTTTACGTAGTGTGTTACGGAGTAAGATCTACCAAACCGAGCCCTAGCTTAATCCATTTTTCGAACTAGGGCAAAAAGTTGTGGTAGTGAGGGTCCATCGTGTTTAGTCCTCGCTACCAATTGCAGTCTCTGAATTATAACTAAATTATCTTTACCCTGCAGATGGTAGAAAGAATCGAATTCCCTTCGTTTGAGGCTAAACTGTATGTAGCGGAAAAACTTTTCAAGCAATTAGTTAAAAAACCTCGGTGCCCATTGTCCTAAGCCGAACTGATTAATAAAAAAATCGAGTTAGGTGTTCAAATACGTACTAACTCTTCATGAACTGGTGAACAATGGTAGTGAGAGGAACACACGCACATTCTTCTTTAGCTAGAAATGGTTTTGTAGATAGAGATAAATCCCGGGTTTGTAGCTTTACTGGTGATATTCTAGAAGCAAGACAAGGATGTGGCTAAGGTTCCGATGCATGTCCAAATAACAGTATTACTGTTCTGTTTTCTCAAGTAAGGATTGATAAAAGGCGCGCTTTCAATGAAATTGTTATCTGTGAAGGGTCTAAATAGCGGGACCTTGTCACGATGCTCTTGAAAAAACAAAACAAAAACTGTATCGAAACCTGCAACAAACTGCATTGCTTCTCAATAGTAATGGAGTAATTCGACATGCACTTATACACTAAGGGAATGCTACAATAGATCTAATATCTGGTCGCAGGCGCAGTGGCACACCCGAAAAGGAAAAAAAGCATCCATTGCTTATCGATACCAATTATTCATTATTTAGCCGTTCGCTAGAGACATGTTCAATTTTCTTGACTAGCCTCCCAATGCACATCAATACTAAAAAATACACATATTTCCATAGGCGTAACTAGAGTCTCGGTCTAGGGGGGGCCATGGCCCCAGCTGGTGGGATGTAATTTTCAAAGGCGATTTAATTTATTTATTTATCATCAGACTAAGGCCGGAGTGGCCTGTGCTGCACATAAAAAACTTCTCCATTCAGCTCGGTTCATGGCTGCACTTCGCCAACCACGCAGTTTGCGGAGGGTCCGCAAGTCGTCCTCCACCTGATCGATCCACCTTGCCCGCTGTGCACCTCGCCTTCTTGTTCCCGTCGGATCGTTGTCGAGAACCATTTTCACCAGATTACTGTCCGACATTCTGGCTACGTGCCCGGCCCACCGCAGTCTCTTCCGATTTTCGCGGTGTGAACGATGGATGGTTCTCCCAACAGCTGATGCAACTCGTGGTTCATTCGCCTCCTCCACGTACCGTCCGCCATCTGCAACCCACCATAGATGGTACGCAACACTTTCCTTTCGAAAACTCCCAGTGCGCGTTGGTCCTCCACGAGCATCGTCCAGGTCTCGTGTCCGTAGAGAACTACCGGTCTTATAAGCGTTTTGTAGATAGTCAGTTTGGTACGGCGGCGAACTCTATTCGATCGGAGCGTCTTGCGGAGTCCAAAGTACGTACGATTTCCAGCCACTATGCGTCTCCGAATTTCTCTGCTGGTATCGTTATCGGCGGTCACCAGTGAGCCCAAGTACACGAATTCTTCAACCACCTCGATTTCGTCACCACCGATAGAAACTCGTGGTGGGTGGCTCTATTGACCTCTCTTGAGCCTCTTCCTATCATGTACTTCGTCTTCGACGTGTTGATGACTAGTCCAATCCGTTTAGCTTCGCTTTTCGGTCTGATGTAGGCTTCCTCCATCCTCTCAAAGTTACGTGCCATGATATCAATGTCGTCGGCGAAACCAAATAACTGGACGGACTTCGTGAAAATCATTACCACTCGTGTCAATCCCTGCGCGTCGTATTACTCCCTCCAAAGCGATGTTGAATGGCAGACACGAAAGACCATCACCTTGCCGTAACCCTCTACGGGTTTCGAAGGGACTCGAGAATGCCCCTGAAACTCGAACTACGCACATCACCCGATCCATCGTCGCCTTGATCAACCGTATCAGTTTATTCGGAAATCCGTTTTGAAAGGCGATTTAAAGCACTGTGCGAATGGATTGCAATAGAAATTGTTTGAATAAGTTTATCGCTCATTCGTCCTAGAACTAACATAAAAAAAATCGCGAATAATACACTGAGATCAAATCTCCATTAAATTGTATGTGCGAGGATCATATAAAAAGGAATCGACTAGCGTTATCACGAATTCATGTGCAGCATTTGAGATTTATTGAACAACAAAGATATTTAATATGCGAATATATGAATTTCAAGTTTAATCTATTTACATTTCATTAGACCTGCTAGTGAATTTTATGTGCAAGGTTCGATAGTTGATAATTATCCACACCTGCACATAAAACTCAATAGCGAACCAATACACATTTTTGTGGTGGAATGTTGGTCACTCGATCATTTGGTCGCTCGATTTTTCTCTGATGGCAAAGTGTAAGCTAATTCTGTTTTACGCATAGAATATCTACTAATATTTTATCATTTCCAGTTTAGTTAAAATGCTTGCCTTGGACTGGTGTGCACCATGGATTGACAATTTTAACAGCAGCTAGTTCCGCTTCTCGCTTTCCGCTTCCTTATTTTGCCGGTGAAAAATATAGCTGCCATTTTCAATACTTCGAGAAAAAGGACGCCTTCAAACCGGAACGAAACGACTTCGAGGCCTTCTCCCAGTATGCAACCGCTTGATTTTTTCTGGCTAATGATAGCATATGTTTGTTCAGGAAGTGCCAATAGAAATTCTGGAGGAAATTTGTCACCAGGTGCTGAATCTGTTCTAGGAACCAAAAGCCGAATCACCACCAGTCTTTCACGGCCTCTGAGCAAATCATCGCTACTGATAAAACGCGTCAACATTTCATCGGTATCGGAAAAAAGATCGCCGGATATAAATAATCCCCCACCAAAAACATTGGTTCTTCAACCATCTGTTGAAAAAGTAACAAATCCGAAATCAAAACACATAATTCACGTTGAAGATTATGGCACCGTTCCCATCTATGCTACTGGGAAACTTTGATTGTAATCATCATCGATATTATTTTAGCATAAAATAAAATAAAAGTCATTCAAATGCCTTGTGTTTTTGTATATTCTTTTTTATAACCAAAAGAAACTAAACAGGATGCGTTTGGTTTATAACGCAAACCATATGAATAACATTTGCAGTAGCATTTAGAGTATATTGGAAAAGCCAAATAAACTATATTAGATGTGCATTCATTTTATATGTGCGTTGCACATAAAATTAAAGAGCCATCAAATTCTCAAGTTTTATGTGCATGATTCATAAAACGTATTTGCAAAGCTTGATTGCAAAAATATATGTGCGTTGCACATAAAATTTAGATGGTATTTAAGCTCAGTGTACAATTGATTTCCAACGATGCTGTGATTGCTTCAAAACGCTGTGTCTGTGTCAACTTGTCTTCTCCATGTTACTAAATGTGGATAAGTGTGTAATCTAAGATTCAAGAATCTTCTTCGAATTATCTATAAATGAAATTCGATATGAGTATATTTCTGAAAGTTTTCAAGCATTTCCATGATTACTTAATGCATAAAGATATCGATTTGTTTGAAACTTGAAATTTTTGAAACTCTTCAGATGTGCAATTTCAAAATGTATGCTATGTGCTGAAATAGTTAAGTACCGATGAACACAAATTTGGAATCCTAAAGTGTTTTTTATGAGTAATAAATTACATGAGTCATAAAATTATGAGTCATAAATCAAATTCCAGAATAACATAGGGTTTTTGTAGTTACTGACGTTAGGAAGAGGCTTTATTATGGTTTTCTGAATAGGTGAGAGATTTCTCTGCAAAAATCAAAGAGACTTGAGAAGCAACCAAATCGATCTGAATTGTGCTGCAAAAGAAATGTTTTCTGATACGAACTGGTTTCTAAATCTATTTTTTTTTCATCCTAAAAAACAAATTCTAACTAAAGCAGGCACAAAAAGTTTTCCGATGATCCTTATGAAATCGCCAAAAAATTAAATGGAACAAGATCTTTTGAGGATTTTAAAAATATTTCTTTAATGCAATCTCTGTTGTTAGTGCGAAGGTTGCCTAAGTTTTGTCCTAATACTTTCAATGGAATGCGTTGTTGATTTTTCTGGCATTGTAAAAAAGATTCTTAAGTTTTATAATTTTATATCTTTCTGTGCCAGAATTATATAGCGAGAGCTAAAAGCTCCATAGGAATTTGGTCAACTGTTTTGCGGCATACCTTGCGATTAACTCGAAGATTTTCGAAAGAATGGTCGTTCGAAATTTCATTGACAGGGTTTGTGTACATGTGCTCATTTTGATGTAGTTGCTTCAGTCTTTTTTGAAGCGGATGGTACTTTAATAGAACAGAAATATTTATATCTTAATACAATTATGTTTTTTATGTTTCTGCGACCAGGATACTAGTCAAACAAATGCAGAACAAATTTATTATTTTAAGCTAGCAACTGAATTAGAAGCGGCATTGATTTTAGCTTAAAAATCGAGAAAATGTTCCCGGGGGTCCAACTTAAATATTTCGATGCTTTGCTGAACAAATGGTCATAGATGTGATAACGCAACAAACAATATGTTTATAGAATTCATAATCAAAATTAAGAAATATGTAGGAAATATGTAAATGAAATAAAAACTAAGTTGGAATTACTCTTCAAAATTTTCTGGGGGGGGGGGGCACAAGTAGGTCTGGAGGGGGCCAGGCACCTCCCCGGCCACCCCCTTATTTACGCCAATGCATATTTCTCCACATGTCTCAGCGTGAACTTGTTGGCCACCGATAAGCACTGTAAAACTGATCCCGTGTTGACTTCAGTTCAAATTCAACTACGATGAGGCTGTTTTCGTCCGATGAGGCTGTTACTGCTGGGTGCCATACGCCGTGTTTTTGCCAACATGGAAGATCTGTTGATGTCTAGTTGCTTACTGATGTCCTCAAGCATTATATTCAAGTGTTCGTCGTTTTGGAAAGGTATGCCACTAATGATGAGCTCGTTAGGATTAGCTAATGCGCCAAGTGTTTCTCCAGTGACTCCAAAGCAGCATCCTGTTGTCGAAATTTCGCTGCGCACTCTATTTTCAACGATTCGATGTCACACTTTAATTCTGTTTCAACAGCGACGACGATTTGATTGTTGATTTCGCTTCGTACTATGTCAATCAGCTGTGTGGTTTCCGAGAATTGCTTCATCGTCGAACACCTCCATCATCTGCCTGAGGCACATTATTTTCCCAGTCAGATCGTAGTCGCTTTTTTTGCCGATGGTATGTTGTTTACGATACCACTAGCAGTAGGTGGATTACGCTGCATGCTTGCCATTGAGTGCGAAGAGGAATAGCCAACGATAATACAATCTTCTGTTTCACTACGTGTGTGTGTGCCAAATGGTTGAAAATAAAAATCAGATATTTTGAATATTTAAACATCTTAAAGCTTACTATTTTCCTTAAACTTTATTTTTTTAAATCTTTAACTAAAAATCGTTTCATTAGTGCCAAAAGGTTGCAAATCGGTCCATTGGTTTAAAAGTTATGAAGGTTTGATTTTTTTTTAAACGCCGTTTCTTTGGACGGCCCTATTCTGAAACTGTTCATCCTAAGACCGAAATAAAAATAAGGGTCTAATTATTTTCGGTAGAGATCATTTATACATATTTTGAGCAAAATCGGAGAACATTTTTTTCGACTCTATTCTTGGCTATTGCAAGGCCGTGGACAGGACAAAACTCTATTTTTGGAGAGCCTCTTTCCACTATCTAAGAAAGGACAATATATACGGTAACGGATGAAAGTGATACTACACTCAACTAAACTATATTAGAAACATCATAAGATTCATCTTATGAAACGCGAAAAAATATTAGATTTTTATTTTCATTGAGTCTCTTATGATAATTAGTAGCCTATTACAAAATACATTGATATATCTTATGAAGTTCATAAGAGTTATCTATAGAAAAATAAAACATAAAATTTGTCTTATGATTTTCATCATTACTCTTGATGTGAAAAGCTCATAAGACAAATCTTATGAAATCATAAGTTAATATGGTGGAACACGTAGTGAGCGAACTAGTTCTCATTGCAGATTTAGAGCAAATATTTTGAAAAGCGGATTTGCAAACAGTCTAGACTTATCGGCCATCAAAAAGGATAATTTCAAATATCGTCTATCTCTGTTTCCTCGCGATCTCCAGATCGATCAGCTATGTGAGTCGCTTATAAAATTGTGGATCAGAAATGTAAGTAAATGTTTTCTCTTGTGAAAGTTTTCGATAAAGCAGTATAATTCACATTTTACAGAACTTTGTTGACGTATATGTATTATTATTAATACAAGAAACCGAAAAGAACGCCAACGGTACGGCAACTCTGAGGCTTCCATTTGGTGCGATGCAAAGATCTCGACTGAATATCAATTAGATGAATCTGGTGAGAGTCTTCAGAAGCAAGTGTCGTTAAATATTTGGGAAGTATATAGTGAATATTACGTTATAGTTTAGTTTCATTTATGTAAAACAACCATTTGTACCAAGAGGAAAATAAAATATTATTATTATGTTGTACAATGATTTGTGGCGATTTTTTAGTCCCTTTCTCTCTTGATCTCATGAGAGAGCACAACATGTATAAAAGTCATGATGAAAATATGATGATCCTTATATGCAAGAATGATTGATGTTCATAAGATTCTCTTATAGATTTCTGTATGAGCTTCGGAAAAACGTAATATTTTCATAAGACAACTTATGAAAATCATTCTCTGTTGAAAAACACACAGTTCATCAAAAAATCGTAAAAAGTTTATAAGAAATTCTTATAGCAAAAAAACATAAGATATTCTTATGATTATCAATAGTTTTCTTGGTTGAGTGTACTCCAAGGGGAGGGTCGCTGAGCACAATTAAATTTGTGTTCATTTTATTCTTTGTGACTATTTGTGCCACAGTGTGCCATAAATTGTGCCTCACCTTAAATGTGACAAATTGTCATTTTGACAATCAGAAAATTTTGGCAACACTTTCAAATGTCACATCAAGGAGGCACCGTTACTTTTTGCTGCGTGATGAAAAAATGAAAATTATAAACATGCGACCAAGCAAAGCGAACGAGATAGGTACCATTAATATTCACATCTGCGGCCCGTAAATCATGCATACAGGTAGGTTTAATGAATGGATTGCAAGTGTCTTGGATTTAATCGGATGCTGGTGCTTTGGGAGAGCCTCAATCGGGAAGAATAATGGCCTGGACTGTATAGTAGTGATCATGGGTTAGTTCCGGATGTCAAGAACAACGCAAAAGGAATAATTAATATAACGTTTGTTATTCTTTACATTCGTTATTCTTTACGTTAACCTTTTACCGGTGCTGCAAACCAAGGAATTTTGCAATAATACGGTACAGAAAGAGCTTTTTGCAGCATCCGGAGGTTTCGGTGTTGAAAAATGTGGTATCAAGTATAGGGTAGATGGATCAAAAATAGCCATTCGAATCAAACAAGGGATTAATTTTAAGTTTAAGTTTTACCAATTAACTTATTTGGGATCATTCATAAATTACATAACGCTCAGAGGGGGTGGAGGGGTTGCCCAAATTTTAAATGCTTCATACAAAAAGTGTAACATAGTGGGCGATGGCGATCATAACAAGATTTTCATATGCTTCTTACAAAAAGCGGGGGAAAAGGGGAAGATTGAAGTCACAAGTGTTTGCAGTGTTAGCCATGACTTTCTCATTGTGTTAGCCATTGCGCTTTTACTAATAATTTACAAACTACCGTGCGGGACCGAAATCCGTACAGCACCGAAATCCGTCCACCTCATGAGATATCAATAAATTAAAGGGGGTTAAAGGTAATTAATGTAGAAATAATTTATCTTGCCCTGTTCAGATACTTGGCAGTAAGCTTTTAAGGCATAGAAATGGAAAGAAGGCTTCGATATTAAAACAACAAAAATCAGAAACAAATCGCCACCCACCAATCACGGAGTTTTGGCCGCCATTTTGTTTTCAGATAAAGCATTATTGCACCAAAAGTAACTGTGTTTCTTTGCTAATTGCGAATCATTACACAAGATAAGCAGAATACAATTCGAAGGGATCGCTTCTCAAGGTGCGTATCGAACTATTAACAGTGGTAGTTTAGTCAATCAGACTGTTTCAATTTAAATATTTAGTTAAAAAATAGCTGTACGGATTTTGATCCTTTGATTCGAAATCCGTCCATGGTGGACGGATTTCGAGTCAGGAGTAGTTGATTTAATTCATTATTTTATTATGGTTTTCGTAGTTTTTAATGAGTAAATGTGAAACACTTCAAAAGTAGAAGCCTTCATGCTCCTATGTCAATGAAAAACGTTTCATTTACGTTCGATTCTTATTTGCTAATGACTTTTTCATATACTAAGGTGCTTAAGTGTACGGATTTCGATGCCCCACGGTAATTGTTCTTCCATCAGACGTCATAATTATAGGCTATTATGGTGACCGCTATAGCATAGTGAGAAATGAACTTCTTAAAAAATACATGGGACAACTATGATTAGGGGAGCAGTACATAAGTATCGATTCGTATATACTTGTCGTCTTGATTATTCGTATCGATATGCTTGACAAGAAAATATTTAACCAAGTTTTCATTTACCGAAAGTAGTTGGTCAATAATTGGTGTAAAACCCTATGTGTTTGAGAAAAAACAAAACAAGCATTGGCAAGGTTGCCGGTAATTTTTGCTTTAATCATTCAAATGTCAAAAGTGTGCCGAGTGTGCCACACCGATGGCCGCACTTGTGAATCAAATCCTGCAAAAGTGTGCTTGGAACATTGTGCTCAGCGTCCCACCCCTTGTACTACTCTCATAAAATAGTCTTACAGAGTGTTAATGAATGAAGCTACCATTGAATGATTAAATTGGTTATGATTAAATCATTAAACGCTATGATTAAAGATTATGATCAATGATTAATTCATTTTTGTCAATGATTAATGATTATGATTAAAGATTAAATTAAATTTTGATAATGATTAAAGATTATGATTAATGAATAAAACGTTTGGAGGATGATTAACGATCGACATGATTAATGATAAATGATTATGAATAATCAAATTGATTGATTTGCATATAGTGCTCATTGATTGAATTATTAAAAGGTATAAAAGTTTGTACCTATGATTATGATTAAAGATTATTGAACCATAAGCCCATCGTCAAATTGAAGCTCATGTAATGTCTGGAAACTCATAACCTGTTGAATCTTGTTTGGAGTCGACTCCGATGCTGTTAAGACCAGCTTTCACTAAATAATCTTCAAAATTTTAGGCGTTTATTAATCATCAAGATCTAATGCGATGTTATTGTTCAAAATACGTTTCCATTAGTTTTCTAATTTATCAAATTTTCAAAGCAAAGATTTAGCAATGTGATTCACATCACATTGCTGAACGCCGCCTACAAGGTACTCTCCCACATTTTATGCCACGGATTATCACCAATTGCAGGAGAGTCTGTGGGGCAGTACCAGGCGGGATTTATGGGTGAACGCTCTATCACAGATCAGGTGTTTGCCGTACGTCAGGTATTGCAGAAATGCTGCGAGTACAACGTGCCCACACATCATCTATTTATTGACTTCAAAGCGACATATGATACAATCGATCGGGATCAGCTATGGCAGCTAATGTACGAAAACGGTTTTCAGGATAAACTGATACAATTGATCAAGGGATGATGGATCGGGTGATGTGCGTAGTTCGAGTTTCAGGGGCATTCTCGAGTCCCTTCGAAACGCGCAGAGTGTGATGGTCTTTCACGACTGGTACGATTTTCACGAAGTCCGTCCCGTTATTTGGTTTCGCCGACGACATAGATATTATAGCACGTAACTTTGAGAGGATGGAGGAAGCCCATCAGATTGAAAAGCGAAACTAAACGGATTGGACTAGTCATCAACACGTCGAAGACGAAGTACATGATAGGAAGAGGCTCAAGAGAGGACAAAGTAAGCCACCACTACGAGTTTGTATTGGTGTGGTGACAAAATCGAGGTGGTTGAAGAATTCGTGTAATTGGGCTCACTGGTGACCTCCGATAACGATACCAGCAGATAAATTCGGAGACGCATCATGGCTGGAAATCGTACGTACTTTGGACTCTGCAAAACGTTGCGATCGAATAGATTTCGCCACTGTTCCAAACTGACTATCTACAAAACCCTTATTAGACCGGTAGTCCTCTACGGACACGAGACCTGGACGATGCTCGTGGAGGACCAACGCACACTGGGAGTTTTCGAAAGGAAAGTGCTGCGTACCATCTAAGGTGGGGTGCAGTTGATGGACGGTACGTGGAGGAGGCGAATGAACCACGAATTGCATCAGCTGTTGGGACATCCATCATCGTCACACCTCGAAAATCGGAAGACTGCGGTGGGCCGGGCACGTAGCCAGAATGTCGGACAGTAATCCGGTAAAAATGGTTCTCGACAACGATCTGACGGGAACAAGAAGGCCAGGTATTGCACAGGCCACTCCGGCCTTAGTCTGGTAATAAATAAATATAATCAATTCTTTTCAAAATCTGGGCATATACAAATTCTGCATTACAAAATATGTTAGCAGATGTTATACAGATATTGTATTGAAATAATACAGAATTGTAAGATTTTTTTATAATAATTCCATTCCCCCGATAGCTGTTCTGTTTCCAGATACTGAGTATCAGCCTGTGCAGATAAGTGATCAGCTTTTCGGGGCCCATCTTGATGAGTTCAACTCCGATACCATCCTTACCAACTGCTTTGTTGTTTTAGCTGTCGTATGGCACCCTTGACTTCGCTTAAGGTGGGGAATGGCTGGTTTCTATCGTCCGCTGCATTGACGTAGTCGTCTCCTTCACTGTCTTGACCCTGTACTCTCAGCCATTTAAGTGCTCCTTGGAGTGATGTTTCCACCTTTCGATCGCCATACGTTCGTCCGTTAAGATGCTTCTATTCCTATCCCTGCACACCTCGGCTCGCGACACGAAGCCTTTGCGGGATGCATTGAGCTTCTGATAGAACTTGCGTGTTTCTTGAGCACGGTACAGCTGTTCCACATCCATCTCCTCGCACTTCGCTCCTTCCATGCGGCGTTTTTTCTCCTAAAATAGCTGGGTCTATAGCGTTTCATGTTCTGCCGGGTCTCTTGCTGCAGCGTGACCGTCTGCGCTGCTTCTTTCTCCAGTGGAATCTGTCTGCACTCTTCATC
Source organism: Armigeres subalbatus (assembly GCF_024139115.2). NCBI lineage: Eukaryota > Metazoa > Arthropoda > Insecta > Diptera > Culicidae > Armigeres > Armigeres subalbatus. Next base: position 244,924,390 of record NC_085141.1, read on the forward strand.
AAACCTATAGTTTTGTCGACATCGTCACACATATCAGACGTTGCTCTTGTTATCAAAATGGGGACACGTGTAAAGCGAATTTGAGTTCCAAGTGTTATTGCTGGAACTAAACTCTTACATACTATAATACAATAAAGTAACTGCATTTTAACTGAGCGCTTTCATATCCAAACTTGTGTTTCTCATGTTAGCAATTCCCGTACTAATTTGTCAATCTTTCGTTGCAGTGATTTCTTAGTTAGAGTACGCGCACAAGTTATGGCCAGAGATGAAAGTACTGAAGGTTGGTTACCACTGCAAGGCGGTGGTCTGGCAAATGTCTCGATACGCAAACGTGCACGACTGCCACCGGACGGTGGCGGTCACGAATACATCATATACGGACAAAGAATATCAGACCAAACAGTAAGCTCAAAAAAATCTATGTTCCATATATTCACTATAAGCTCCCACTGCTTTTGTTTTAGGTTATACTAAGTTGTGTTATTAATAGAGATTTGCAGTACTTCAAAGTGATGCCTACGTTTCATCACTGGCGCGCGGGCAAGCAGCGGAATGGACTCACCTTCCAGACTGCGGCCGACGCGAGAGCTTTCGACAAAGGAATCATCCGTGCCTACGATGATCTTATTGATGGTGAGTAGCATACCGCGTCTGCAACGATTGATAACTATTGTAGATCTGAAGAACCTCGATATCCTGAAGATGCGAAACTAGATTGAATCGCTTGTTTAAAAAAACATGTCACTTCTGGGAATCTAGGTACTTAAATCGAACCCAGTTAGTGGGGCTAGCCAATTTATCTTGATTATTCCGGTTCATTTCACGAAATGTGAGGAGGAAATTGAATTGCTATTTTCGTTGTATCAACCCTGTATCAAGTGTCTTCAAAGCGAAACTTTTATAGAATGACCCACAATTTGTACGTCTCGTCAAATGGACCATAGAAAGCAAACTACTTTTGCGCTTTCTTTCAATACGCTCTTACAAAACATTGCTCCTGTTAGATATGCGATTAGCTACTGTTTGTGTTTTTCTTTCTTTTTTCTCTTTTATTTGACACCGCTTCTGATTGCCCGAACAAAACCAAAAAAAATATTGTAAAACAAAATAACAAACGCGCACTGTCGCACTGTGCGGAATCGAATAATATACCAAAACATTAATACAACTAAACATCAAATCAAAAATCCACTCTCCTATCGACGGCCACTTCTGACCCCCTGAATATGGTAAGTTGGACTTCCGTTTATTTTTGTTATCGATAAATGATTTTTGTTGCTTTTTCCTGGGATTTTTATATGTTGCCTCACTACGTAATGATCGTTGAATGTCTGCGTGAGATTGTTATTTACAACATTTTGGAGAAACATGTGCAACTAGTACTAACTAGTAAAATTTTATTTAAAATTTTAATACCCATAATCGTAACAGTCCAGCTTTTTATGTTCGACAATGGTGGTTTTTGGGTAGGGTGGGTGTACTAATTGTCGCCATACATAAGAACAACTATTTTTTTAAAAATAAGTAAAAGGCATGAGGGTGGACTTTATATATCAAGCGAAAGGTTTTATTTCCTGCTCCTTAGAACAGCTGTGAAAACCACAATAAAATTGGTTAAAATCATCAAAATTGATTAATCCATAATAGGAACGCATGCACCAGTTGTGGCACGTATGGAAAATGTCAGAATGACCACATATGTTTTCTGTCAAAAGTTACGACGGGGTGCCAACAACCGACCACCTTCCCCTACTTTATTGATTGAGCAGATAACTGAGATCAACATCCCGTCAACCCATCAGTAATAAAAATCAAATGATGAGATGTTGAAATTGGTCACTAGCTTTTTCTGTTTCAAAAAGCTCTTACAACCTCTATTTAACGGGCTTTTGTATCACTTCTGCCTCATACGCAGGAGGTCGTGGGTTCAATCCCAGGTCCGTTCTGTTCCTCATTTTGTATCATTTCATATGTTTTTAATGTTCTAGTAATCGATAGAACTGGGAATGGGCTTTCATACCGTTTCCATCTTCTATCCCATACATACAATTTGACTAGTTCTAGCAGGTAACTGTTAGAATTCGAAATGATCGAAAAAAAGCTCGTTTCGTCATCAAATCAGAGTATATCCTTTAGAAGATGCTTCAGGATTTCCGCCGGAATTTCTTCGTGAAGCTTCTCCAAGAATTCTTTCGGATAGGCCCTTGAAGAATTCTTTCCGGAATTTCTTCAAAAGTTCTATCATATTTCTTTCAGGAATTCCTCAGGAAGTTTCTTCAATATTTTTTTCGGAAGTTTTTTTTAGGAATTCCTTTCGGAGCTCCTCAAAGAGTGCATCATCAGATAATCCTTCCGGAGATTCCTACAAGAATTCTTTCGGAAGTTCCTGAAGCATTTCCTCTAAATTCCCTCCGAAAATTTCTCTAGAGTCCAGAAATTCCATAGGAGCTATTACGAAATTTTCCCGCGAATTCCTTTAGAAACCTACCTGCGTATTATTTAGATTTTAATGAATACTTACTTACTTACGCAAAGGTGCAAAGGGCCGACTTGAAAGTTGGTTAGATTTCGGTCAACTTCTTTTATTTCTTTATTGAGGCTTCGCCGCCAAGAGCCTTTGCTGCGATGTCCCGCTGGGTTCCAGTCTAATGCTTTGTTACAGATTTTGTTTCCGCCCCTACGTAGAGTGTGGCCGACCTAGCTCCACTTTCGATCCCGAAATTCTGTTGCGATCAGCCTCTGGTGACAACGACGATGGAGCTCCTTTTTTGTGATCCAATTATGATACCACAGGCATCTGTTGATTAACACCTGCAGTTGTTGAGTGTTTTCCACTGATACACACCATGTGTCGCTAGCGTATAACAGCATATATTTCACGTTAGAGATGAAAATTCGTATTTTGGTGCGTTCACTGATCTGCCTGTTTTTCCAGATATTTCCTAAACTCGCAAAGGCAGCCCTTGCTTTCTTGATCCTTGCGCCTATGTCGATCTTGGTACCGCCGTCTGACGCCATTTGGCTACCAAGATATTGGAAGCTTTCAACATTCTCAACTGGAAGGAGTCACCGTGTTCAAATCCAACGATTTGTGCATCTGCAGCACGCGTCCCCAGTTCTTCAACGAAGGATCGTTTCACCGTGGCATCTTCCAGTCGGCGTGTGTTGAATCGTCGTCCAACTCTCTCCTCCTGCCGACGAATTCTCGTCGATGAGGAGGTGATGATCAGACGCGATATCGGCACTACGTTTATTCCGTACATCAAGAAGGCTCCGTTTCCATTTTCGGCTGATGCAGATGTGGTCGATTTGATTTTCTGTAAAGCCGTCATAGGTGACCTTGTGAACCGGTCGATGAGGGAAGATCGATCCCCCGATCACCATGTCATTATTACCACAGAATTCTGTGAACAGCTCTCCTTTTTAGCTCATTTCTCCGAGACCATGGCGTCCCATAATGCGCTCATGGTTCGAGTTGTCGGATCAGATCTTCGCAATGAAGTCGCCCAAACAGATCTTGATATCACCCTTCGAAATACTATCTACGACGGCATTGAGTTGACTGTAGAAGTTTTCTTTGTCTTGCAGATCGGCAGCACCGGTTGGCGCATAACATTGGATTATAGTAAGGTTTCGGACCAGTGTTCTAACTATGGCAACGATTATCCTTTCTCTTATAGGTTCCCACTTCATAAGCGCAGAGTGTGCCTGAGCGCTTCGTAGGAAGCCAACTCAGCGATGCCGGGGAGCGTGTTCACCTCGTAAATCAGAGTATAGCAGAACTTGTTCCGACGGCTTCATACTCCTGTATGAAGGGCCAAAAATTGGAGGTGGTTCCATAAGTAGAGACACTTATGCGAATCCACGGGATGAATAGAGAATCTCCTTCCAGAAGAAAGTTCGTTCATACAATAATATAATCTAGCCCTCGTTTTCCAGATTGACCCAATAGATGGGGTGAAGAGCCCGCCCTCTATCCACGAAATGTTATAATAGGAAGTTGGCAAATCCACTCTTCCTATCCAAATCGCTTTAATCGGGTGCCCTGATGGTTATTTTTTAATGTAATTTTCATAAGGTTCTTAATGTAAATAATAATATATATTGGAATTGGCTCACCAAATGTCCGTTCAGAAGCAGTCGAAAGGCATCATAAAGGCAATATCAGCTTCTAGAACATATGCTAGAAACTGGGGTCACGGACTTCAGGAATATGTTGAAAATCGCCACAACACACTTGTTTTCCATTCACGGCTTGCTGCAACACCCACATTTGATTGTGAGTTTGAAGCTCATCGTTTCGTTCTTGTGACTGTAGTGCGCTCAAAAACGAATAAAAATTTTGATCGAAGAGGTACGGGAAGAAGACGCTGTTACTAAACATTCCAGTAAACGTGTGTGGACTTGTCGCGGAGTGCAAAGGTGCCCAACATCAATATCGCCAAGGTGGTGTGGTATTGATCACTCGTCAGAAACGTTCCAAAACGGATCCAACTTTTTTGCCGGAGCGCTTCAGATTTGTGGCTAGAGAAGGTACAAAAGCGATTGTAGTAAGTAAATCATTAATAAAATATGCGAGGAATGTAGAGGAAGTTAGAAAGGATCCTGCTTGGGAAATATCAGCGAAGTCAGACGACGAGGAACTTTACATCGGGAAGACTGCATTTGAAGCTTCAGTTTTTGATGAAATACCAAAAGATTTGAACGGTAATACTAATTAGCAGCAGTAGTGGACCGCGAACTTTTTGAAACAGGAACTTGATGGCACGTCTTTCTGGATTCAATGACTACTTCATATTTTATGTGCTGCACTAGCTCGAATAAAATGTTGGCCGAAATCCTTTTTCAGCGGTACAGCCTTTGGAATTTTTCTTGATTTTGAGACAGGGAAATAAATGCCTCCTTCCTCTAGCTTTGCTTACTACGATCTCTCAAGGAAACCTCCTTTTAGGTGGCTCGAAAACCGCGTTCAAGAGGCTCGGAAGCCTATCTACAAGAGGCTTAGAAGCATTTAATCAGGTGCGGAAACCTACTTTAAAGGGATTCAAAACACAGAAAAAATAATGAAAAATTAACAGCGCGTAAAACTTGACATGCGGAAATTTACGCTATTCTTCGCTGAAATGGTCCTCTTCCTAACAAGATTGCTTGCAACTTGTGTGCAATATTGACGATTCACGTCAAAAATTGTATACATTTAGGCTGTATCCCGTGTGGAATTACGCCAATAATGATGTTCCATTTATGTGCATGATTTTTGACGTAAGTTTCAGTTGATTTTTCTATCTGTGAAGCTGAAAGGAGCTTTCCTTCAAAGGGCTCGGAATTATTTTTTCAAGAGGATTGGAAGCCTACTTTCAGGAGGGGGTACCTCAATGCAAAAAATCGAAGGGATACCTCTCAAGAAAAAGGCTGAGAACCGCTGCCTTATAGCAAAGCTACACAGAAAAAAATAATGAAAAGTAAACAGCGCGTAAAACTTGCCATGCGGAAATTTACGCTATTCTTCGCTGAAATGGCCCTCTTCCTAACAAGATTGCTTACAACTTGCATGCAATACAGACGATTCACGTCAAATATTGTATACATTTAGGCTACTTCCGTTGTGGAATCACGCTAATAATGACGTTCCATTTATGTGCATAATATTTGGCGTAAATTTCAGTGGATTTTTCTATCTGTGTACACTTGTGAGCTTCTTTAGGATGTTCCCAGATTTTCCCGGGGAACAGCTCATTCTCAATGATTTCTCACGAATACATAAAGACACATTCCACGCACTTCTACGCCAAAGGACCAACATTTCGAACTGAAAATTAGGGTCCAGTATCAATAGGACACGAAAACATATATATTGAATTATAAGAAAAAACATTTTTCCACTGAACATTGGTTTAGGAACATAGTTTAACAGCAAATCAAAGTAGTAGACTTTTAGCATGAGAAAAAGACTTCGTAATCATTTTTTTACAAATGTGCTTCATCGGACCTATTTGGGTTCAAATTTGTTAATAAATACATGATAAAGTAGAGCTGATAATGACATATTTTTGTACCAATTGTATTGTTGCGAACATTTTTGTTTTCATGAAATATTTATATTTTTAAAACAGTGACATTGAAATGGTGTCGCGTTACGAAAATAGTCGTATTATTGGTACTATACAAAAAGTACACACATTGGAAAAAATATTTTGGATTCTCTTAGTACTCGTCAAAAGCTTTCTTTTCATATATTAAGATCCAAAATCGGATCATTATTTATGTAGTTACACTAGGTACAAAAATATGGTGTCGCGTTACGCGAATTCAGTGTGCTTCTGGAATGAGGGATATACGGCTTTCGGTTTATGTATACAGTATCACAAGTGATCATAAAATGAAAAAAAAAAATTCTATTTTGTATGTTAGGGTTTGTACATGAATAGCGTAACAAAATAGGGGGTGGAACGGGGTGTGTCATTTGGTAACTGTTCATACTAAAAAAATGAGTTCCCATATAAGAAATGTTACGAAAAATTAAAATGGCAAATTTGGTTGTTTCGTAGAACTCATAGGGGTCGTCCATAAATAACTCCCGTAAAACTAGGGCTCAATTATTTTTTGTTTGAATAGATTGTAAGGCTTTTTTAAACATCTCTCGCACATCTTCGCACTCAACATCATCAGGTACTCATAAGAGTATACGTAACGAACAATTTGCTCCTGAAAACGGTTTCCTTCTACCATTTCACGGACATGGCAGTTGTGCGTTGCTTTATTGTTGACTGGGGTGCCTTTGTAAACGCGAGTGCATTTAATTTTGGATTCCTTGAGGAATGTCCTTAATAAAGACATATTATATTAGACATTCGAATGAATTTCACTTTGAACTTGAATATACAACAAAATGTGCCAATTATGCGTCTTGAATGACTCGAGAATTGTCGAATCTGACACTTCTCACGTGACAGACCGTGTAATTTAAATGGGAGGTATCGGCAATACTCATTTTACTTAAAGTATTGACTCTAGAGCGTAAAGATTTAAAATGCACGCAAGTAGTGCACTCTCTTGTAATAAACATTTGTTGAGGCATGAAACATACACCAATGTCTTTGAAAGGGTATAAATAAAAAGTTGAAAACAAACCACGCTCCAGTAGAAACGTAGAGTAAAAAACGACAGAAAGGTGCATCTTCAACATTTCTGATTTGCTTGAGTTATCATCACCTTTCAAAATGGTTAACGCAGAAAAAATCAACATAGAACTTTTCAATGTAAAAATACGACTCACTTCTAGGGGGATCGATCATCTGACCGCGTATTGAAAAACCGATCCTGATCATACCTGGGTGTGACTTATTTGAAAATCAGTGAACCCATTAGCATTGATTTCGTTTTGAACACTTGTGACGTGGATGGTTTTGGTTCAGTACCGAATTCGGGCCAATTAGTCCCTAAAACCAGAGTCTATTATATAGAGTTGCGCAAAGAGGATCTTCTTACCCTTATTCTGAATGATGCTCTTGTTATTATGTTGAAAACTTTCATTTTTGTTCAACCCTTCAAGTGACTTCATGGGAGTGATCACTTCTAAAGCTTTTTAATTCGATAACCAAAGTCACCTACAGAGTGCAAACACGTGAGTTTCTTGTTGCAACTTTATTGGGGGGTGTATTGAAGTTTTTTGAAGCTGTTTCTAGAACAAATCTAATACATTTCAATTCATGAGTTTTAATTCGCCATAATAATCATCAGGCGATAACAATACTTCCGCCTTACCAACAATCATTTGTTTACTTTGCTCGATAGGTAGACGGTTTGACAGTTCAATAGGTAGATTTGGCTTCACTCTTTGCGTAACTCTATATATAATAGACTCTGCCTAAAACCTTAATAGCCGAAACTCCAGATCGCGACAACTAACCCGAACTAAATTCAACGATAGATAATGTGATAATATTCCACGTCAAATGCAACATGCCGCATCGAGATCGGCTGAAATTATGTACTCCATCAACGATAAACACGTTCGCGTAACGCGACACCATTTGCAGAACACTGTTTGTTGATCAGCGTAACGCGGCGGGTTTTAAATCAATCCAGAAATTTTTCATATAATATCCGTTTTTATCCGTAATTTGAATTCACATCCTCATTTCTATTAATGTATACGAGAAATGCTTGGAATAAACCGAGATTCCAAACCTTATACCAGAGCTAAAAAACGCACTTGCATTGCCAATTGCAAAAAAGTGCATTTCAGCGATGGTGTCGCGTTACGAAATGCAGCGCGTTATATTAATCATATTGAAAGCGAAAAATCTTAAAATTAATATACCATCAGAAAAGAAATTTGGTGAGGATAATTTTAAACCTGTTTAATCATATGTCCCCGAAGTTAATTTTCGAATGCGGACCTAATTTCTCACTGAAAGTTGACTCCTCATGGTGTCGCGTTACGCTGGAATGTGTCTAAAGGCCTCATTGGCCACTCCCGAAACCTTGCGTAGTGCCCCAAGGAGACCTGTAGAAGGCAATATTTTCGTTTTCGACCAAAACAGGTCTAGCGATAGCGCTTTCTCCATACAGAAAAAAATAATGAAAAATAAACAGCGCGTAAAACTTGACATGCGGCAATTTACACTATTTTACGCTGAAATGGTCATTTTCCTAACAAGATTGCTTACAACTTGTATGCAATATCGACTAATTACGTCAAATAATGTATACATTTAGGCTATACCCCATGTGGAATTACGCTAATAATGGCGTTCCATTTATGTGCATGATTTTTAGCGTAAATTTCAATGTATTTTTACGGCTTTTTGGCTAATAAACCTGTGACGTCTTCGTAAGGGGCAAGACCACATTTGGTACTCCCGGAACAACACGGGATTCCCCGTGGAACCTGCATCTGTTTTCAGATCAAAACGTATCATGAGACTGCTCATTCTTTATGATCGTCCACGAACAAACTAAATAATAAGTCAGTAAAGTAAGAAAGACTTCATTGCCCGTCCATAGAACCTCATGGAGTGCTACGGGAGGACCTGTAGGAACGGTACCAAAGACCTCATAGGCCACTTCTGGAGCATTATGTATTGCCCTGGTGGAACCTGTATGGGGGTACATTGTCATGTGTAAACCAAAACGTGTCATGCTACAGCTTATTCTTCACGGTTTCTCGCGAAAAAACCGGAACATGACGGAGTTCCACGGGGAAACCTATATGAGGGAATTTTTTTGTTTGCAGGCCAAAGCAAATCATGCGACGAACGATCACGCGATCTGCCAAAATATTGTGTTCTGCATTACGCGGCCGGTAATAAAGTTAATCATTTCAGTGCGTGTTTTTTTCTTGTTTCGGACAGCAAAACGATCGCGCGACCTGCCGAAATATTGTGTTCTGCATTGTGCGGCCAGTAATAAAGTTAATCAGTTCAGTGCGTGTTTTTTTTCGGAGTAGCTATCGAGCAAGCGTTGTGCAGTGCGTGTTTTAGTCGTCGCGAAGTAGTTAAGATATCGAATCAGCCTTTGGGAAAATACGTAAGACACGCGTTGCTTTTCCGTTTTTGTATCATCATGAATATGGCGTAGTTCAAATGAAATAATTAGTCGCTTACCAAGGCGATTTCCAATATATTTCCTTCCCAAATAACGTAAAATTCCTTTCCAGTGGAGATGCAGAGGATTCCTCGGTCTCTTGTAGCAATGAGTGTCGAACTAATTTTCCTCCCCTTATCCTAATTGACTGTGAGGACGTGGTCGGCATCGTTGTTGATCTTGAATTAAAGAAACTCCGAAGCATGTACACCCAGGTTTTTTACACGGTTGGATTTCATTAATTTCTCAGTGAACCTGAACTTTCACAGTTTTTTAAATACCCCCTGAATTTTCTTTGATTTTTTGTGAATTTTTTCGTGGGGTTAACTGATTGCTGTATAGACGAATCCAAGTAAAAATAAGAAGAAGACACACGACGGTGTTAACTTTGACAGATCCTACATCACAGCATAGGGAGATCATTTTAAAATGCTTATAATAAATTCTAGACAAAATGTAATTAAAATCTGATTGATGTATGGAACGGAAAAAGTTCCGAACTGTATGATAGATACATTTTTGGAAAATATTCAAAAAATTGAGATAAGCTTCCAGATACGTAATTCAGAACTTTTTCCGTACCGTACATCAATCAGATTTTAATTACAATTTGTCTAGAATTTATTATAAGCATTTTGAAATGATCTCCCTATGCTGTGCTGTAGGATCTGTCAAAGTTAACACCGTCGTGTGTCTTCTTCTTATTTTTACTTGGATTCGTCTATTAACGCTGAAGGTCTTAAACGACCAAAACAAAACCGTGTAAAAAAACCTGGGTGTACAGTAGGGTGGCTCAAAAAACACTTTTTCAAATTTTTTGATGGGCCGCCCTCTTATTCGGTTCTATTTGATGCCCTGATGCTCTGGACAAAATTTCAGCCAAATCGGTCAACGTTTGGGCGGTGCTAAACTCGTTGGAAGTTTATATGGAAAAATGTATGCAGAAACATCCTAAAACAGTGATTTGCAGTTGGACGGCACAATTTACGATCAAGAACCATGATACTCATTCAGTTCTTGTAAAATAAAATACAGAACGTTATGCTGAAAACCGCGAGAAGATTAGAGTTTATTACGCAAAGATATTAGCATTTTACTGGAGTGTTGTAGGGGTGAATTTATTTCTTTTCAAAGGTAAAAGAAACGAAATTTGCTCAAACCCCACTGCAGAGAAATGCTAATAACTTAAGCTAATTAGCCAGGCAAACTCGAATCTTCTCGCGGTTTTCTGCATAACATTCTGTATTAAATTCTCCAAGATCTGAATGAGTATCATAGTTCTTTATCGTAAGTTATGTAGTCCAGCTGAAATTTACTGTTTTTGGATGTTTCTGCATACATTTTTCCATATAAACTTCCAACGAGTTTAGCACCGCCCAAACGTTGACCGATTTGGCTGAAATTTTGTCCAGAGCATCAGGGCATCAAATAGAACCGAATAAGAGGGCGGCCCATCAAAAAAAAAAATTGAACAAAGTTTTTCCCATACTAATTTTAGCCACCCTAGTGTACAGTTAGAATAGCTTTCTAGTCACGAGAAAACTATTCAATTGGTGAGTTGTGCATTATTTGTTGTTTCTCGGCCAATCACAACTAGCAACTACGATGGGTACAGTCAATAAAGCTAAGCTAAGCAAAGCAAATCATGCGACAACTCGTTCTTATGAAAAAAAAGATCTGATGGGGCTGTAAAACATGAATCTATGACAAAAGGTCGAAAGACAAAAGGTCGAAAGGACAAAAGGCCGAAAGACAGAAGGTCGAAAAGACTAAAGGTCGAAAGGATAAAAGGTCGAAAAGACAAAACGTCGAAAAGGGCAGAAGGTCGAAAGGACAAAAGGTCGAAATTCACAAAAGGTCGAATGGGACAAAAAGTCGAAAAGGACAAAAGGTGGAAAGGGACAGAAGGTCGAAAGCGACAAAAGGCCGAAAAGGACAAAATGTTGAAAGGGACAAGAACAAGTTGATAAAATGTTAGGTGCATTCCAAAAGAATTTGTGAAATGCATTTAACGTCAAGCAAAACTAACACACTAATATCATCAATCAAAGTTCAAGAATGAGCAATTTTCAAAGAAGGAGTAATTACTATGAAATAATCTTTTTAAAAACTAGATAGTTCTGTTACAAATAAAAAAAATGTTGATTTAGAAAATTAATAAAACTTGTATTGTGCGAGACAGAGTGGCCTACACTGTTGCTCCTTTATTTTCCCTATTTTTAACAATCAAATAAAATTTATTTATAGAGTGTACGCAGTGACATTCTGACGTGTAATACGAGCCGGTGTATTTGATGTGCGCGTGCTCCATCTAGATTGTTCTAGATTGCTTTGAGAATAATTCAACTGTTGTACTCACTGATTGAATTTTATTTAGGTTATTATTTAAAATTGTGTAAAATAAAAAATAGAGTTTTTGCCAACTGTGTAAGACAACTTTGGTGCGAGATTGATTCTCTCCGTTTCAGTTTCTTGCCTATTTCAATATTTTTCCCCTTTCGACTGTTGTTCTTTTTGATATGTTTTTTTTCGGACTTTTGACCCGTTCGACGTTTTGCCCTTTCGACCTTTTGTCCTTTCGACTTTTTGTCCTTTTCGACCATTTGTCCCTTCGACCTTTTGTCCTTTCGACCTTTTGTCTTTCGACCTTTTGTCTCTAACTCGTAAAACATAATAGACCTTAATTCCGATTCCAGTTCCTTCACAGGGTGTCCCAGGGGAACCTCTTACTGTGGACGTTTCCGTTTGCCGACCAAAAAGTGTCATGCGACAGCTTATGTTTCACTGTTTCTCATAAACATGGTTCCGGTGTTTTTGTAAAGGGTGGAAGTCCTCACTAGCTACCCCTGTAAAAAAAATAACTGGCTGGGCAGTAAGGACCTGTAAGAGGGAACATTCTCGCTTGCAGACAAAAGAGTATCATATGATAGTGAATTCTTCACGGTTTTTCACGAATAAACTTCTGGTGTCTTCGTGAAGTGTAAATGACCTCACTGGTCACATCCGGAATCCTACAGAGTACGCAGTATATCTCCAGGAGAGGATATTTCAGTTTGTAAACCAAAATGTGTCATGCGTCAGTTCTTTTCCATGCTTAATTAATTATGAGTCTGAGTCTGTGAATAACAATAAAATAAACCGCATTGACCGCTTTCCCAATCTAATGGGTACGAGGAGGAACCATTTCTTTTAATTTTCAATTTTTCTTCCTTTTTTACATAAATTAACCTCAAAGTCACTTCAAATCTTGTACTTTCTAAAATAGCAATAAACTTAAATATAATTTGTTTATTTTTTATTTTTAATAATAGTAAACTACTAATAAATCATTCAATTTTTCGCACTTTACAGACTCATCTGAAGATTATTTGTGGTATATCATTATAAATAACATAACACGTTTTGGTCTGAAACATGGAAATGTGTCCTTCTTCAGGTTCTTTCGGGGAACTTCGTGTTGTTCCGAAAGTTGCATATGAGTAGAATGAGCGTCGGTCTAAAAATCATCGGCGGTGGCGTTTTTAGCTTCTCGGCGAAAGCTATTTTGGCCGGCGGCGTGAATCAGCTTGACGGTTTTTAAATATTTTTCTGATGATAATTTTAAAACATTAACGAGATTTCGCCAGACAAATCTAATCATCAGATTTTTTTTTAATTTGCCACAAGAAATGCTTTGGAATTTGCAAGGAAAGCGCTTTTAAATTCGTAACAAAACTTCGGAATATATAAATGAAAATGTTTGGTATTACTAATGGAAACTATTTGGAACTTCCATGGGGAATCCGTCGGCATTTTCACTAAAATTGCGGTAGGGTCTTTTGACTGAAAGACATTCGACAAAAAGATATTCGGCTGAGTTGTTTAGTCGAATTCTATTTGGCCGAATTGAACATCGAAAACAGTTGGATCGAACATGCCATTTAGCTATAAGCGACATAATAAGGAACCGGTAACTCGGCCGTTTGCTCAAGCAGGTCGTTTGGCAGAATAAGTCATTTGGGCGGAAATATTGTTTGGCCAAATTGGTCGTTTCACAGAAAGGGCCAATTGGACAAACGGATCATACGGTCGAAAATATAATATGCTGAACGGATTATATGACCAAAAATGTCGCCAAATGGCCCTTTCTGTCAAACGACCATTCCAGAAAAAAACGAACCTATTCTGGGCAAATGACACTATCGGGCAAATTAAATTTTCGATCAGATGGGTTGTTCGGCAAAACAACTTTCGATCATCGGCCCTTCCCGTCGTTTTGGCCGAAAGTTATTTGTTCGAATGCCACTTGGCCGGATAACACGTTAGTCCGAAAGTAATCTAGCCGAATTAAATTAGGCTGGAATTAGCAATCCTATAACCAGAGACCGGCGGAGTGAAAAACTTTTTTTTTTGTCTTTATTTTGGAGACTTGCAGCCCGAGGCTGGCTCGCCTCCGGGATGAGTGAAAAACTGTAGAAATGGCAACGTATAAAAATGCATGAAATCGTGAAAATAATACTGGCCGCACTTGAACTTTTTGCTTGCTTCTTATGGAAGCAAAAAGTAAACAAGTCGAATTGGAACCGCTTTTGACGGTTCGATTGGAAACAAGATGGCGTCTTCGCCGATCTCTTATTCTAGTATATCTAGCTGGAATGGACATTTGGCCGAAACGGTTCTTCTTCTTCTTCTTCTTCTTCTTCATTGACATTACATCCCCCACTTGGACATTACCGCCTCGTAGCTTAGTGTTCATTAAGCACTTCCACAGTTATTAATTAACTGCGAGGTTTCTAAACAAAGTTACCATCTCTGCATTCGTATATCATGAGGCTAACACGATGCTACTTTTATGCCCAGGGAAGTCGAGACAATTTCCAATCCGAAAATTGTCTAGACCTCCACTGGGAATCGAACCCAGCCACCCTCTGCATGGTCTTACTTTGTAGCCGTGCATTATTCCGCACGGCTAAGGGGGGCCCCAATCGGTCATTTGACCGAAAATGCCGTTTGGCTGAACAGGACATTCGGTCGAAAGAGCCGTTTGGCCGAAATAGACGTTTGAGCCTAACGGCCCAACTTTCAAGGCCAAATGACCATTTCGGCCATGTCGTTCGGCCTTTAACCATATATTTAGTCTGCAAACGGCAAGGATGTTATCGATCATTGCGTTCGATCATTTAGTAGTTTGTCAATAACTCATGCCAGAAGTTTAATTTCAAAATGTGTAGTATGGTGGAATTCTAGTTTTTCTACAACTCTGCCTAATGGTTCGTTGTCAGAATTCAACTAATAACGGAGTTATAGCCTGTCATAAGACGAGTTTGAACAATCCCATTGAATTCCACCACTTAATTGTATCCTGACAGATACGTATTTCGACCTCAACAGTAAGGCCGTCTTCAGTGTCTTGTACTTGACTCGACTTGAAGAAAATGATCGCAGCTTACACTATTTATACTATGCGTAGGTATAATAATTTATCTAGGTACTTATCTTACTACGGTGCTTATTTCTACTCGCTTGATGCGCTTAATGCTTAGGTATAAACTTGAAGAGCCAGGAGCTACCATTTCCTTGATCTTTATTCAACAACCGCATTTGTACCTGTCGGTAGATTTCCAAGCTCTCAGCAACATCAAGTTTCCACGGAGAAGAGACATTTCTTAAAATTTTAATGTTTGATGTCGTAATTGAATGATTTTCCTGATATACATGTTCAGCTACCTTAGACCTAAACTCATAATTTAATCCCTTATCAGTTTCCCTCTTAGCCTTACTTACTTCTGCAATATGTTCTTTGAACGCTAGTTATAGCGCTAGTTGCAGTAACTTAAACTAAATGAATGGAATTTTGTTATCATTTAGTCTAAGTTACTGAAACTATAGTTGTAACTCCGTTACTAGTGCAATTCAAACAACAAACCAACAACAAACACAGTTGCAGAAAAACCTTCGCACTAGAAGTCCACCATACAACTCATTTTGAAATTCAGCTTCTGGAATGAGTTATTGACAAACTACTAAATGATCGAACGCGAATTACTAAATGATCGATAACATTCTTGGCAAACGGGAATGTCCTTCCGATATAAGTTCACCAGGGGCTCTCCGCAAGGTTTCGGGGATAGTTAATGAGGTCTTTCGCCCTTTACAAAAACACCAAAAGCTTATTCGTAAGAAAATGCCCGCTCCTACAGGTCCTCCCGTAGCACTCCATAATGCTCTATGGGCGGCCAATGAGGTCTTTCGTACTTTACTGACTTATTAGAAATTTATTCGTGAGCAATCATGAGCTGTCGTATGACACGTTTTGTTCTGCAAACAGAATTGTTTCCTCCTACAGGTTACCCCGGGGAGGATTGGCCAATGTGGTCTTTGGCCCCTTACGAAAACGCCACAGGTTTGCCAGAATTTGGCAGAAACCGTGACGAATGCGCTATCGCATGACCTGTTTTGATTGAAAACGGAAATATTGCCTCCTACAAGTTCCCTTGTTGCACTCCATAAGGCTCCGGCAGTGGCCAATGAGGTCTTTTGCACTTTACAAACTCTTCAGACGTTTATTCGTGAGAAATCATGGAGAATAAGCGGTCGCATGATATGTTTTTGGCTAAAAATGTTCTCTCCTACTACCTCCCCCGAAAAATCTGGGAACATCCTAAAGACGCTCACAAACACTTCAGAAGTTCTAAAAAATCACTAATAGAACCGTGTTAACTTATTAAACCGCACTGGTGGCAAGTGTACGTTTTTCAATATTTGATGAAGGCTGAATGGAGTAAACCGGAACGTTATTAAAAAACGGAAATTGTTTATTTTTCATCACCGATAAAAATCAACAAACCAGAAAATATAAAGTTTTAGGGTGACCGAAACCCCATCAAACAAAAAAATAGGTCCTACCAAAGATTTATTAGCTTACGAGTACAAATAGTGCACCGTCTACACTACAAAAATTCCACACATTTTTATTGGCAAAAATCTATTAATTTAATTCATGATTCTAATTAGTGCACACATAACCACTCTCCACGCGAAGTACAAATATAATCTATAATCAAATAAAATGTATGTGTGGTCTCTAATATGCAGTTATTGAATCTATGTGTGGGTACAAATTGCATATATTTGGGTCGCCAAATTGCAAAAATTTATGTGTGCGACAAATATATTCAATATAAAGAATTTTTTCGGTGTAGGAATCAATTTGATCATTTTATATCACTAATATTGCTGTTATACAGAAAACTTCGAGCTCATATTAAACAACAAATGTTGTAATTATCAACACAATTTTGTGTAACAACTTGTAATTCACTACCCGTTCCCATGAAACCGGGTAGAAACCTTCTCGTGGTGTGTTACTTAATATGATGCCTCAATATGATACTATGGTCACATTGCTCTTGGTCTCTTGGTTTCATCCTCTCCCTCCTTACGGTGAAGATAAGCGTGGTCAGTACTAGCAGTAATATTCATGCTTTTGTTGTTTTTGCCTTTTCTTGATTTGTGATAGCATTCTAGATAAGGATTTCAAAAATAAAACACTAGTTCGCAATCTACAAATTATTTCTCGAGTCACCACGAGTACGCTGGCTTCTATCCCTCTCTTACTAACTGAAAAAATAAATGATATTGATTGTATATATCGCAAAGAACCATGGCTCCGTAAAGTGTTATACACGCCTGAGCCTACCAAATAAACGAACTTGGAAAAAAAAATCTACAAATTATATCATAACAATGCTAATGCAACTTGTAGCTCTATCCCCGGTTTAAAACTTCATGCAAAAGTCACTATTTGGTCAATTTTTCTGCATTTGATAGTAACTATTTGGTCACTTTTTCTGCAATTGAAAGTCACTATTTGGTCACTTTTTCGTCATCGTTGGTCACTAAAGTCACTATTTTGAACGGCATTCATCGCTAGCAGCCCTGTATATACCAGAAATTTTCCCAGATCATTATATAATTTCGAATAATATCGATTAACTAGAAGTCTTTCTGTCCATTAGTTCTAGTTTTTATCCAAATTGATTTATTTTATGCAAATTTGTGCTATGTCAATATTTTCGCGTTATCCTCTTCTGACCCTTGTAAATAAATTGCTATTTGGAAGCGTAACATGATAATTTTACGAACCGTTTCTCCAACTGGAGAAAACATGAATTTGAAGATTCCGATACAGATACACATTTTTTGAGCAAAAATGGCAATACATTAATTAATAGTTTCGTAGCCGACAAAAAGCATTTTCAAATATGTAAGCAAGCTTTGTATAGTTGTACAGAAACCTCCAATGGCTTAGTATTTTCAGTTGAAGCTCTAACGAACAAAGTCGATAGAAAAAAATTATTAAGGGCCACAATGTTCCATTATCTGTTTTTTTTGCTTATAGATTTTTTTCGTATTTATTTTTGCGTTGAGTTGACGTATCCTGGTTATTTAGTTCCAAGGTTATATTCTACAATTTGTAAGGAAAACCATGCCTATCTTTAGAATTTTACTTCTCTACTGGGACCGCACATAGCTCCTGTGTGTGGTTATGTGTCCGACCCGACCACTTGCGTGGCATGATGCTTTTTACTTTTGGGAAATCAAAGATCAGTCCGCGCCACCGACGAATGCACCCTCAACGTGGTATCGGCTGTAGTTGGTCCTTTCTATCATGTTTCGATTTTTCGTAGTTTGTTTCCGTCATGTGTAGCGTTACGATGTACACCTATGTACGCTTTATGTTGTTCACTTTTTAATATGCTTTTTGGGAATTGATGGCTCACGCTATGGGATAGTGCAAAGTCCTATTAACCATTTCGAATGCGTTTTTTTCTTTCTCGTTGGCCTATTTTTACAGGACTGGATGATTATACGACGCACAACAAATACCACGATGTCGATAAAGTTGGCGAAGACGACGTGTTTATGGTGAGTTCAACTTTTGTGATGTTGTCATTAGTAATTTGAAGTTTGCCGTGAACAGGTGTCTAAAGAAATCCTTTTCGCGTTACTTCCGTTTCTTTCCAGACATTGGATCTACCAGTAGAACCTTCTGAATCGCGATCAAATTCTGAAGGCAGTGGAAGTCACCGTAAGTATTTTTATTATTTTGTGACCAAATGTACTGTTTTCTGAGTTCTGCAGTTCTTTACTTAAAAGATAATGAAATGATATTTTTGCAATTCCTGATCATAATACCTGGTTTACAGTTGGCATTTGAGTGATAAAACGGCCTACTTTTCCATACCAATGAAATGGGTGCTTTAATGAACATTATGCAACTCAAATGGGTTGCATCAAATCCATTAGAGAACAGTAGTTACATAACCTCAATTGGATCAATTAGCTTGAGTAAGCATAAATAGCATTCTTATTATGTCACAAATAATTTGATGGGCAGACATCAAATTCTCCAAAGGCAGGTTTATCTACCGCTTTATGGTCTGTCGAGCATACAAGGTGGCACGATAACATGGAATATATTTATTTCCTGCAGCAGCATGATATTTTGGTAAGATTGATCATGTGCACCGATTTATCATATTAAAGCCCATTTTTCGTCATTGCAAAAAAATAGCGTGTGTGCAAGCTACAAAACTCGATTTTTTCAGCACTCGTAGTATTTATCCGTACGTACAACTCGTGCTGAAAACATCATTTTTTTCCAACTAGTTACACAAACTACTATTAAACGTGGAGAAGTTTATCCGTTTGCGAGATTCAAATAATGCTGACGCTCACATGGATATTCATTTTGATAGTGCAGAGCCGATTATGAATATGTTCAGAAATGAGGTGGCAAAGAAAAGAGATGGACTCCACCAAAAACAATCGATTATAGTTGCTGTATATTATATATTACTGTTGCCATTGGACAATTTATTTAGCCACATTTGTGAAAAGGCTCAAATTTTGAAAACTGGAGTGAAAAATTCCGAGCAGTAACAAATTGTAAAAGAGTTGCTTAGATGCCCTCGAACTAAAGACCATTATTTGCTCGTACTTTGCAAAATTCGTATAATCTTTCAATAACATATTTCAGACAAATCTCTCAATAAAATTTGGAACGGTAAAACAATTAGATGCTTTGTTGAAATCGATGTACAATATGACTTATATTGTTTGAGTTCGTCGTTGGGAGTTACTCCCATCGTTGAAGTCTCTTGCTATCCTTATACTGCCGAGTCCTTTCAATAAATGGCTCACTTCTGCATTCTTGTTAGACGCTGGATCTTCCAGTAGATAGAACTTTAAACTGCGGGTCAAGAAGTCGAAGGACTTTAGATTGCGGGCCAAAAAGAACACTGACGACTAGTGAAAAATTTCTACCTAGACATTCACTGGACATTTCGAATTTTGGAGGAATTCTTCCATATTTCAATGGATGTATGATTGGTAAGCAGCAAAATGTAGTCCGCTTTTTCGCACTTTTTAGTCCTGTTTAAAGAGTCTGCTCAATGTTTTGCCTTTCTCGTACAACAAAGTTGTACCGAAAGGCTATCATTTCACTCCAAAAACGAACTTTTTATAGAAGCTTCGGAGACCCATAGCGTTATATACCATTCGACTCAGCTCAACGAGCTGAACAAATGTCCGTCTGCCCGTGTGTATGTATGTGTGTATGTGTGTATGTATGTGTGTGCACAAAAGCTACGAAAAACATTAGACAACTTTTCATATAGTAATCTTTAACCGATTTCCTCGCAACAAGTTTTATTCGACAGGGGGCAAAGGCTAGTTGATCACTATTCCGTCATATCAAATTTCAATTAACTAAATACTCGAGAATGATAATTTAAATCAACGAACTTATCACCTGGCGAGATAGAGGAAAGTGTACACTATAATTTTGTACTCATTTGAAACACATTACGATGTTATTTTTTTGAAACAAACTTCAAGCAAACTTTGCATTTTAGATGATTTACACGATTTCTTACTTTATTCGTACGACGAAGGAAATCCAATAGCTTCTTCTCCTAGCAAGACGTTCTAGCAAGGCACACAGCATGATCATCAAAACCATCGAATTTCACTTCCGACATCACGAACGTCCGCACTTACCGCAGTGCGAATATTGAATCCGACCACTACCTCGTTGCAGTATGCCTGCGCTCAAAACTCTCGACGGTGTACAGCACGCGTCGAAGTCGGACGCAGCGGCTTAACATTGGGCGGCTACAAGACGGTAGACTAGCCCAAGAATACGCGCAGCAGCTGGAAGTGGCACTTCCAACGGAAGAGCAGCTAGGCGCAGCGTCTCTTGAAGATGGCTGGAGTGATATTCGATCCGCCATTGGTAGCACCGCAACCGCTGCATTTGGCACGGTGCCCCCGGATCAGAGAAACGACTGGTATGACGGGGAATGTGAGCAGTTAGTGGAAGAGAAGAATGCAGCATGGGCGAGATTGCTGCAACACCGCACGAGGGCGAACGAGGCACGATATAAACAGGCGCGGAACAGACAAAACTCGATTTTCCGGAGGAAAAAGCGCCAGCAGGAAGATCGAGACCGTGAAGAAACGGAGCAACTGTACCGCGCTAATAACACACGAAAGTTCTATGAGAAGTTAAACCGTTCACGTAAGGGCCACGTGCCGCAGCCTGATATGTGTAAGGACATAAACGGGAACCTTCTTACGAACGAGCGTGAGGTGATCCAAAGGTGGCGGCAGCACTACGAAGAGCACCTGAATGGCGATGTGGCAGACGAAGATGGCGGTATGGTGATGAACCTGGGGAAACGCGCGCAGGACATAATTCTACCGGCTCCGGATCTCCAGGAAATCCAGGAGGAGATTGGCCGGCTGAAGAACAACAAAGCCCCTGGGGTTGACCAACTACCAGGAGAGCTATTTAAACACGGTGGTGAGGCACTGGCTAGAGCGCTGCACTGGGTCATTACCAAGATTTGGGAGGAGGAAGTTTTGCCGCAGGAGTGGATGGAAGGTGTCGTGTGTCCCATCTACAAAAAGGGCGATAAGCTGGATTGTAGCAACTACCGCGCAATCACATTGCTGAACGCCGCCTACAAAGTACTCTCCCAAATTTTATGCCGTCGACTAGCACCAATTGCAAGGGAGTTCGTGGGGCAGTACCTGGCGGGTTTTATGGGCGAACGCTCCACCACGGACCAGGTGTTCGCCATTCGCCAAGTACTGCAGAAATGCCGCGAATACAACGTGCCCACACATCATCTATTCATCGACTTCAAAGCCGCATATGGTACAATTTTCTACTAGGTACTGAATCATGTCGATTTCTGTAACGTTATCGTTTGTCTCGGAGTTTCGATGATGAAGTTAACTGCCTATCAACACATCAACTGAGCAGGAGCTTGCCCTATCTGAGTCCTTGCTATCCTCTGGATTACATAAGATCAATGATCTTGTGAACGCGAACGGGAAATTTTTTGACTTGGTGTTCGTAAGTGATCCATGTATCATTGATCTCTTCGAGTCTCCATCTGCTCTTCTAAATATTCACCCTCATCACAAGCCATTAGTTTTAACCGTCGATGTCCGTTCTCGCGATGAAAGATCTGTACCTACATCTAGCGTTGACTACAACTTCAACATATGTGATTACCGAATCGTCAATGCAGGGATTGCTGCCTTGGACTGGAATCAGGTTATGAATCATGACTAAATCGATGATTCTGTTACCGCATTCTATCGGACCATCGAACAGATCATCTGAGGAAACGTGCCGGTCAAAATCTGCCGACCATCCAAACAGCTCAATCAACCCTGGTGGACACTAGAGGCCTGAATAAGAGAAACGCGGATAGAAAATTTGAATCTGCCAACACTGCATTGAATCTTCTTCATCAAAGAGCAACACATGAAAAGGAAGAAATGGTTTATGTAGATAAAATCTCACAATCCGCTATTTAATGTGTCCACATCACATGACAATTGAATCTAATAAATAATGCAATTTAATTTCATAATCTATAGAAATGACTTACATATATTATTGCAAACTAATGTAAAATGCATTCAAATTTGTTTATTTAAAAACGGCATAAAATCAAATTTAGACGTTTTCAGTATTTGAGCCAACATTTTGACTGCTTGACAGGTCTCCTGCTCGATTGGCTGCTGTTTTTTGACGGTTCGATTGGCGGCACATACCTATCCGCGTTTCTCTTATTCAGGCCTCTAGTGGATACCATAGCAACAGCAAATTTGTTTGCCAGTTTCTTCCGCTCAGTACATGACGACAATCATGCACCATTGGATGAAGGCTTCATTGAAAGCCTGAAAGTCATCAAAAGGACTAAGACTAGGTCGCTTACCACTCACCTTTATCAAACAATGTGGTTCATCACTGGCATTGCCCATTGCTTCTATTTTCAATCGATCTATAATCGATTGTGTTCTCCCGGATGCTTGAAAGCTTGCTTCAATCGTTCCCGTCCACAAATCCGGCAACATGCATAGTGTAGAGAACTACCGATATCCATCTTGAACTGTTTTGCTAAAGTCTTTTTCATGGCGTGTTATTCCCAGCAGTATAATCCATAATTTCCGAGCAACACCATGGGTTCATGAAAACGCGCTCGATGACATCCAACCTAAACTCACACAGTTCTAGGCGAATTGGAGAACCGGTGCCAGGTCGATCGAACAACGTGCCTCATGCACTAGCGATTGAAAAACTTGACTGACTGAGCTTACCTACCTGCATCATTTGGAGGTTAAAATCGTACTTATCCTCTCGCAACATGTCATTTCTTCTGGAATACCGCAGGGCAGTCATCTTAGGCCCGCTCATTTCTTTTTGTTAATGACCTGTGTAATAATATGGACTCCGGAAAACTGTTTCATGCAGACAATCTGAAAATTTACCGTGCCATAATATCACTTGTTGATCAAACTGGTGTAACATAAATGGTATGCAGATGAACTTGAACTTGACTAAATGCAAAGCCATAACATTCAGTCGCTGTCGATCTTTTGTAACCTACGACTATTGTCTGAGTGGAGACACACAGCGCTTCAGAGAGTTACGTCGATCAAAGACCTTGGAATCGCTCTCGATAGCAAGCTTTGTTTTACTAAACATGTCTCAGTTACCGTCGCTAAGGTAAACGCTATGCTAGGATTCTTACGGCGTAACACAGCACAGTTCGATGATGTCCTTGTTCTCAAATAGCTGTATTGTACATACTAGAGTATGAGAACAAATCTGGGCTCCGTATCATTCCGTTCAAATCGACCGCTTCGAGAGAATACAGAAACGCTTCATCAACTACGCCTTGCGCAGCTTACCACGGACCGTTGTGCTTTGATTGACTTGCAACCATTAGCAGACCGTGGAGTGATACTTCAAAGAATGTTTATTTTCGACGTCATAACGTGCAACATCATCGACTGTAGTTTTATCCTAGAGAATGTTCGATTTCATGCACCGTCTCGTCAACTCAGAAATCGCCAACTGCTATGAATCCGTGGCCACCGCACCCATTATGGCCAAAATAATCCATTAGATCTATGCTGTACACGATTCAATGAAGTATGTTGTTTTTTGACTTCAATGTTAGTAAATTAGTTTTTAAAAATAGAATTGACCTTTTCCATCAAAATTTGTATCTCGTTTTATTGTCTCAGTCGATTCTTTGGGTGATTTAAGGTCAGCTTTCCCGAAGAACTCATATTTTTTTAAGCCTATTTAAAAAAGCAATGGGTAATGTTTTTAACATAACCGCGAGTAGACGTAGGACTTGTATAAACGTTACGTATTTACATTTAACTCCTAACTTTTGGATCTATGGAGTTTGATTATAGGTATTGATATTGGAAACGACAACTTCTATGCTGTGTAGAATTATTAGCAATTTGTTTATTCGGAACTTCTAAAAATAAAACTAATAATTAAATACATGATTAGAATTGCTTTGTTTCTAACCATTAAGTCCTTATTTACTCAAGCAAATGTAGGGCATTTATAGATTTCTTTTTGATGATAGTATTTGAAGTTTAAAAATTCTATTAACCTTCCGGGACTCGCTTCATTCTGGGCCGCTCACGCAGTCCCGCCTGTGTTGTGAACGAGAAGCGTACTTTTTTCGAAGCTGTTGTACTTTTTACAACGGCGCGAATCCCCGAAGGTTAATGAAATTTCCAGACAAAATGTGCTATTTTGAGGGAACTGTCCCGTTTTAAAGAACAAAGAAATACAGCACCAATTTCGTTGCTTATTTTTGCTAACATGCGTGCTTAATGCTGAAAAAATCACAACAATTAGAAACAAGTCAAGGAGCAGTAACTTTATTCCGAGTCTACGTCAAGTTTAATAATATAATTTCTCAGAAAATGAAAAACAAATAATAAGATAATGTTTATTCAAACATTCTTCAGGAAAAATTTTTTGCGGCACAATTACATGTAATCTAGCGAAATTTTCAAATCTAAAATAAATATTAACACTATTGCAAATTTTTATTTTCATCAGTGTAGTTGATTTTTTTTCTGGGGAATCAGAACTGTTATAGTATAACCATGTTTTAATGTACGTGCCGTTTAGTACCAAGCACAACTTAACATATGGTCAGTCATATGACATGACTCGTACCCATCCCGAGATCATCTGGATTATGAAACCAATCACTTTTCGTGGATGATCAGACAAAATCTCTCTAATTTTATTCTTCTTCAGCCACCACCGCTGCCCTCACTGCCTTAGCCATCATCGGCCTCTAGCCGTGAACTTCGAGCGATGCGATGGGCGATTGCATCCATCGCAACCGACACAACTGCATCCGACCATCATCAAGCACAGAATGACAAAAAAATGCGCCCACTTCTGTCATACATATTCGCCGACCCACCGGCAGTTCTACCGCTGGTGACTGCATGCTGTGTAGGTAAACACAGCGAACGAACGAAACGAAAAATGCGCGAGCAAAAAGCACGTCAGTACGCGCTGCTGTCACTAATTGTAATGACTCGCACACGGCAGGCACTGCTTCTTTTATACACAGAGAAAATCTTGCGGTGAACCCGAAGGCCCGTGACATACCGCATTCTGATGTCCGTGTTAGGAATGCACGGGATTGGTTACATATGAAATTTTTGCTGACTTTGACAAGAATTGAAATTTTCAATAGCATATCGTTAATAATCTTAAGTTTCAATGAAATGAAGTCGATTGATATATAAATCTTAAAAATCGAAAGATAAAGGCGCTAGTAACGTTCAAAATCTTCCCTTCCAGCGTAACGCTCTCGATTTCCAAAAATCTAAATGACACCCAGTATAGTAAAGAAAGACGTAAGCCCTACGTCAAAATCGAAAACAAAACCCGATGAAGTGCTGCACGTGTGAACCAGCCTGAAAATTCACCCGACGTTCGTTTAAAGTCGGGCAAATGTTAGACCCATCTCGAAAAACAGCACTTTTTTGATTTTTTGTTTAAAATTTTAAAAATATTTAGAGGCATAAAAAAATATGGGTTCTTTGGGAAAGTTGGGCTTAAAAAAATAAGAATCGATTGAGCGAATAAAATGTTTCGACGGAAAAGGTCAATTAACTTAAACAATCAGTCTGTGCACTCTATAAAATGAAGACGGTGTTCAAATAATTAAAGTAATATTTATTGTTCGAGGTGGTTGAAGAATTCGTGTACCTGGGCTCACTGGTGACCGCCGATAACGATACCAGCAGAGACATTCGGAGGCGCATAGTGGCTGGAAATCGTACGTATTTTGGACCCCGTAAGACGCTCCGATCGAATAGAGTTCGCCGCCGTACCAAACTGACTATCTACAAAACGCTTATAAGACCGGTAGTTCTCTACGGACACGAGACCTGGACGATGCTCGTGGAGGACCAACGCACACTGGGAGTTTTTGAAAGGAAAGTGTTGCGTACCATCTATGGTGGGGTGCAGATGGCGGACGGTACGTGGAGGAGGCGAATGAACCACGAGTTGCATCAGCTGTTGGGCGAACCATCCATCGTTCACACCGCGAAAATCGGAAGACTGCGGTGGGCCGGGCACGTAGCCAGAATATCGGACAGTAATCCGGTGAAAATGGTTCTCGACAACGATCCGACGGGAACAAGAAGGCGAGGTGCACAGCGGGCAAGGTGGATCGATCAGGTGGAGGACGATTTGCGGACCCTCCGCAGACTGCGTGGTTGGCGAAGTGCAGCCATGGACTGAGGTGAATGGAGAAGACTTTTATGTGCAGCACAGGCCACTCCGGCCTTAGTCTGATAATAAATAAATAAATTATTGTTCTACTGAAAATCTATTCTGGAATGAACTCCCGAAAGGTGTAAAACATAACATAACAAAATATGGTACCCGTTCCATGGTACGGCCTCTTACCCTCGAGGAACCGTCGACAGGTCCTAGAAGAGGAAACCTAAAACCCCAGAATACTGATCTATAGCCAACGGTTGTCCTAGGAATCTAGGATCAATGGAGGTAATGGGGAGGTTTTCGGATTTGTATAAAATCGGAAGCTTGGAGATAAGGTTACAAACAGTTTATTTACGGTAAGTTAATGTTAGACTGCCTACGAGGCTAACTTACTGCTCGACAGCGTGCACGAATCGTCGATGGTAATGTGGGTCTAGGCTCGATAGATTAGCCGACGGGTGGCTTGGGTTGACGGTTTGGTCGACTGATGGGCGGACTGCACGGGCTGGCGGATGATGATAGTCGCAGGATTGGCTTGGCTTGCTGGTTCGGCTGCCAGAATGGCTGACGGGTGACGTTGTCCTCGATTTGTTGTCGGATGCCCAAGATGAGTCGACGGATGGTGGAACTCGTTGGATTGCGTTGTACTCGGTAGTTATGGCCGACGATTTGTCGGCAGAGGCCCAAAAAGGCGTCGACGGATGGCGGAACTAGGCGAAGTTGTAACGCGAATTTCCGACAGATGGATCGGCTGACGGATGGCGCGACTCGTCGGGATTGCCGACGGATGGAGCGATGCGGAACTTGGAGGTTTTGTAATGAATGGTTCGGCCGACGGATGGCGTGGCCGGTTGGAGGGCTGACGAATGACGTTGTCCTTACACGACTTGTGGACGGATATCCAAAATGGGTTGACGGATGATGGAACTCTTCGAATCGCCGATGGAGGGTTCAGCCGATTGATGGCGTGATTCATCGGAATGGCTTACGGATGGCGCGATGCGTGGACTTGTCCAACGGACGGTAAAACTCGCTCAATTCAGCCCAAAGCAACCGGTTTCAGAAGGAGTGCAGGCTCTCCAGCCAACAAACCTTTAACAAATTAAGTTTTCGGAGGGAAATCGCTATCGAACTTTGACTGCCGAAACCCAAGAGAACACGGCATCGCATTGTTCGCTTCCCGGTACCTCATTTCGGCCATCGTCCACATACTCATACGTTCCGTAAGCCATTACGCTAGCATCCCATCTACCAATAACGGAAGCCTTCATGCTGCTACCAAGCAAGTGGGTGGGTTTAACCAGAGCAAAAAGTGTTCTGACCCTCTTCACTTTGGTAGTTAGCAAGCATTATAAAATTGCAGTCAAAATTATTCTCACACAGATATTTATTCATTTGTAACGCTTGACGGTTACAATTGTAGACAGCATTTGTTAATGGTCATCCAATAAATTCCTGGAGTAAGGCCTTTTAATCTTCACGCGTAACCAAAGATCAATTTGCCCGATTCAAACATAGTACATGCTCTCTGTGGTACGAAGAGTAGAATGCGTTCAGAGGATGATTTCTTGGTCATCTAATAAATGCCTGGAGTAAGGCCTTTCAATCTACACGCGTTGCCATAGATCAATTTGTCCGATTCAAATATGGTACCTGCTCTTTGTGGTGCATATGATCTTGGTCACCCAAGAAATCCCTGAAGTATGGTATTTCGATCTACATGCGTAACCAAATACCAATTGGCCTGTTTGAAATATGGAACATGCTCTTTGTAGTACAGAGAAGAGAATGTGTTCACATCATATAATCTTGGTCGCCCAAGAAATACCAGGAGTAAAGCCTTTCGGTCTACGCGTAACCAAAGATCAGTTTGCTCGATTTAAATATGGTACATACTCTCTGTAGTACAAAGAATAGAATGTGTTCACTGCAGTACCTGGTTTTTCGTGTAGATCTGAAAGCCTTCACTTCTGGAATTTATTTGATAGTCATGAACATCTTCCATACACAGATTCTATTCAACATACCTCAAAGGGTATTTATTTAAGGCCTACATCAACAGACTACTTATGTCCTAATGATGGTAATAAAAAAAATATAAGTATACATATTGTCAAAAACTTAGAAAAAAATGGACACAAACACTAAAACAGCTATCTATTGCGATGTGAAAAGTTCTTTGAATCTTCGACGCAGCGTCTGACGAGGCAGGTTGAAGTCGAATATTGTAGAAACCCTGTTGAATATACGCTGTAATCCTTCAATACTACCGTTCATACTGTAGTTAGTCCGACGAAATGGCATTCTTAGCATAGCGTTATTGCGAAGTGTTCTCGGCTGTACGTTAATATTAATCTGTTCCAAAATGTCACTACAATCTATTCGTCCTTGCAAAACGTCTGCAACAAGTACAGCTCGAGCGGTGTTACGGCGTTCTCTTAGCGGCTCCAGATCGATAAGCCGACAGCGGCTTTCATAACTTGGCAGGCGTAATGGATCTCTCCACGGTAGCCTACGCAGAGCAAATCGTAGGAAGCGTCGTTGCACGGACTCAATTCGTTCGGCACCGTTCGTATAATTGGGATTCCAAACGGCGGAGCAATACACCAGTATCGACCGCACCAGTGAGCAATTCAAAGACTTTAGACAGCAAATGTCAGAAAATTCTTTACCCATCCGAAAGATGAAGCCCAGGGTTTTGGGTACATACCATATTCAAAACAGGCATATAAATCGTTGGTTACGCGTGTAGATCTAAAGTCCTCAACTTCTGGAATTTCTTGTACAACTAAGAACATCTTCCATCCACGGATTCTATTCAACGTACCACAAAGGACACAAAACATTTTCAAAACGGGCCTATAGATCGTTGGTTACGCGTGTAGATCTGAAGTTAACCTTTGGAACTTTTTGGATAACCAAGAGCAACTTCCATACACAAATTTTATTCAATGTTCTACAAACCTACATAACATATTCAAAATAGGCATATAGATCGACCAAGATCTTTACTTCTGTAATTTCTTGGATAGCTAAGAATATTGGATAACATAATAATCTAATCGTTACGCGTGTAGATCTGAAGTCCTTAACTTCTGGAATTTCTTGGATAACGTCCTTCAAAGAGCACATAACATATACAAAACAAGCCTTTGACCACATTTCATGAATTTAGGTCATTTTCAATAAACTTGGCGCAAATATATCGCATAAAAACTGATTTGATAAACTAATCTCACACCGATTGGGAAAATGAAAACTTTCACGGAATGAAACAGATTTTTGTAAGACAAATTTGAGATAATGCAAGAATATTTTGGATTACCGATTCTGAATAACCCATAATTCAGTTATTGCACCCGAAGTGCACAATGAAAAGAAGAAACTCCAAAATTAATGATACTCGCGTGAGCAGTGATGGGAAATGTCAAAAAAATGTCATGGCATTGCTATTACTAATTTCGTAATAACTTTTTCCAAAAGTCATTTACAGTTCGGATTTTTTGATTAACATGTAGTACTTAAAGGGTCCTAGAACTTTGTCGAACAGATCATTGTTCTAAATACAAAGTGTGAGCCATGAGAGCGAGATTAAAAAAATGTCACGGAATGTCATGACATTAATGTCATCTGACACTAATTCGGCTCTCACGCCGCCAATATCATATTTAGAGAAATTACCTATTAGAAAAAGTTTTCGGGTCATTTGAGGGCTACATGTTTATATGGAAAACATAATTGTAAATGACTTGTGAGAAAAGTTATTGGCAAGTTAGTCCCATGACATCGATATGACATTTCCCGTCACTGCGCGTGAGATAGTTTTGAAAGTGGATTCTAACGGGTTTCACCTCAAGTTACTTTGACTTCATGTTGGATCTCTCATTTGATCTCTATGTTTCACATCTTAGAGTTATCCTTGGAAAGGGCTGGTAAAACGATGTGTTTGTAGAAGCGAGGTTTTGAATCCAGCCTGAGCAGATTTATGTTTCTGCCCTACACCATGTACCGTCTTCCATCTGAACTTCATTACAAATGGCACACAGAGAGAAAACCCCAGACCAGATGTCGTAGAGAGTACCGGCCTAACAAATGTTGTATAGATGACTAATTAAGTACAACGAATAATTGTATCCAATAAATCGAGATAGTGGCTCTTTCCTATCCACCCCTGCAAACAGCATTTCGCAAATAGTTATTTATGCAATAAGTTACAAAAAGTGACAATTCAAAACAAAATACAACAGAAAAGTTCTCAAATTCTTGTTTTACAGAGAGCGTCGATAAACAATCACAGCAGCAATCCAGTATTCAATACATATCGAGCGATAAACCATCATCTCTCATAAAGTCCGGTGATGAAAAAGTTACTCCACTAGTACCTGGTGACAACTATTCGTACGTTCAGATCACTGATGTAAGTACCCTCCGACATAGTTTAACTCTAGTTGAATAGGTTCTATGAATTATAACCCTATTGTTTTTTCCTTCTTCGTTTTGGCATGCTAACCTACCAACCGAAACATAATACAAATCCTTCCGTTCCGTCCACTTGTTGTTGTAATACGACCCGTGTCCTCTAACCTGTTGCCATACAAACCAACTACCGTGCAGCCGGCAGACATCAAGTTAAAATACAACTTTTATAACTTGAAGGTGCACGAATTCAACTACCCGGTCGTTGAGGAACCTGGATCGATAATCGGTGGACGGCGAGACTCGACATCTAGTCTGAAAAAGCGGAACGCCCTCGATGCGCCACCGATGAAGGAGACCACGCTCATCAAAACTCGATTGCGCTGCAGGTTAGTCACCACTCTAGCTCTATTTGTGCTTATTCCACTTTTCGCAATCGACTCGAGTGAAGTCGTCTCAACTATTCTCAAGCGCGACGACCGTGTAATTCTAATGGGAGGTATCGACAATTCTCACGTCATTCGAAACGCTTCACCTCGTACGAGACGTAGAATAAGCACATTTATTGTCTTCTATTCCAACTATTGCAGATAAAATACAAAACTTGTCGAGCTTTTTCAGCACTATTCATAAATATAGTGCTTGACATACATATGTCTGTGAATGGCAAATTGACCTTTTTTTTCCTTATTTCCAGATATTGCCAAGAATTCTACAATGACGATCGCAACTACAAAGGCTCGTGCGATTATGCGCCAGACTGCTTCAGGACCACCATCGAGAACATGTCCGGAATGTTATGTGCGCAGTGTATGCTGTATCACTGTATGAAGGACTCGGAGGGGGAAACGGCACCCCATCCGTGCTCGTGCTCTGCGGAAGCAGGATGTACAAAACGGTAAGCTGTCAACTGGTCCATTCATGTGCTGCATTCAGCCAGTTTATACAAATCGTTCCGTTTTAGGTGGATCGGTTTGGCGCTGTTATCGCTTCTGGTGCCCTGTCTATGGTGCTACCCACCGCTACGGGCGTGTCACTGGATGTGCGTTTCGTGTCGACTCTGCGGTGGGAAACATAAACCACAAATTTGACATCCGATCAAAATCATCAACCTGACAAGTATTAACCGGTTCGACTGGTAAGTTAACGTACCATTTGTTAATATTTTCAAATTTTAATTATCAATTGCATATGCAAGGCGAATTGATTGCATAATTCTCACCTAGCCATGAGTAGGAAGCCACAACAATTGGCAGCTATATTATGTTTATTCTACCTTGAAAGAAACTTGAGAGACGATATAATTTGTATTATACATTAGTATGTACATAATAAATAAAACTTCTATCATTTTCTTGTTTTGTTCTTTCGTTTGTTTTGAAGCTCCGATGCATGTGTTCCTTTTAATTTACATCTATGAAGAAAACTTCTTCCACAGTTATTAACTGCAAGGTTTCTAAGCCAGGTAACCATTTTTGCATTCGTATATCATGAGGCTAACACGATGATACTTTTATGCCCAGGGAAGTCGAGAAAATTTCCAATCCGGAAATTGCCTAGACTATGAAGAAAACTACGCTTGCCTAATTTTCCAGATTAAGCAGTACAGATAGAAAGACATGATAAACATGTTTCACATTTTGATTGTAATATCTAGCGGTAACGGTGCCTTTCTCGTGCATATGAGGCATTCCACGGGGGCATGTCAGTCGATCCTGAGCGACCATTTCGAAAATATTTGAAACTCTGCACAGTTTTTCAATTTCATCTAAATCGTCATTTTTCGATATCAAATCTTCATATTGAGTCACGACTAACTTTTCAAAAGGGTGTATGTGAAAATGGTTCAAAAATATTTAAAAGCTGCACATCAAAAACGGAATCTTCGATTGTGATGATTTTTTCAGCAAAGATAGACAACTAAATGGTGAATCTTAAGAAAATGTGCACAGTAAAAAACACATTTTTTTTGCCTTTAAAAATATCATTTTTGTCACAAAAACTTAAATATCTCAAAACCCTATCTTTTTCGAACGTAATTTTTTTAGGAAAACGGTCCATTATATTAGCTATCTAACATAAAAATTTGGTGATGGTAAACTAATAAACAAAAAGTTATGACATTTCAAACATTTCACAATTTTCACATCTAGTAAAAATTTTTTTTTCTGTGTAAGTTATTTCGAGAATTGCAGTTTGATGCAGATTTTATTGTTAAGGGACGTGATTTAAACAAGTTGTTTTCATGATATTTTGATTTAATTATTCATAGCATCTATAAGAAACTCAGACACGATCCAGTGTTGTGATCAAAAGTATTGATAGTGTCATAATTTTCATTGCACGTGACTGGCGAAAAATTCTTTTAATAGTGTTGAAACCTGTTGATAATAACGTTGATAGAAACATATCAGAAATGTTATTTTTAAGACAAAAGCAGCAAAATCAAAGCTTTATATACACGTGTACGTCTATAGTTTACCTGCAAAAAATATACCTCTTAGAGAATAGACTTTATGATCGGGAGGAAACGGGTATCTTCAACAACAACAAATGCATGATAGGTACATACCATGACAATGCTCACGAAAAAGCAAAAAAAATACCACTACTAAGGTTGTTAAAGATCTTATAGTAATTTTTTTCTTCAGTCAAGCAAATGACACCAAACTAGTCAGTAAAAACTTAAAAGTGATTTTGTTTATTGAAATATTACGAACAACATGAGTAGCCGCTTTCTCAACTGTTGTAGGCCGTTTGATGGAAAAAAGTGTTCAATCTCACCGAAAGCACCATAGATAAACTGAAAGCGACTGGTTATGCTCCAATGTCCACATTGAATACAAATTTACGCATTTGCACGTCCTGCCGTCTAAACGTTGACAAAAGAGCAATCTGTATATCATCGGTTGAGCAGAGCGCAGGAAGTTCGAAAACGACAGCAACTGAGGAATTGCCAGATGTATCGACAACAACTGAGGAATTACCAGAAGTATTAAGTGCTGAGAGCCTTGCCACCGTACCATCAGCGAAATCTGTTTCAACAAATCAATCGGAAGATGAGTGTATCCAAAAGGTCAACATCGAACGCTTTAACCTTCCTAGTGCATTGGGGTCTATTTTGGCCCAGAGATGATTTAAAAACGTTGTAGCTTTGTAATCAAATGAGATAGGGCGTTGAAATTTTCTGACTTTTCCTAACTTTTGGAAATGAAAATTTTGGGGTGATAACCAGCTATCAGCGACCTCTAGGAACGCCACAACAAAAAAAGTGACACATTGTGCATTAGCGGGTCAAAAATGACCCAAATTGGATTCGCTCCCAAAAGTTCATTTTCGAACCGATTCTCAATCTTTTGGAACCAAATTGAAGGTATGGAATCCACGGATGTCGCTACGGACAGATTTTTGCACTTTGGCCATTCTGGTTCCCAGGAATCGATGTTGAAGGAACATAGATTCTTAGGTCAATTTTTGGCGTGATTTCTTGCCTCTCGAAGGGTGATTTTGGAAATGCTCATTAATTTGCGTAGCAATAATTCTATTAGAATGTAGCTATTGTCCATTTCCATTGATCAACACAATTCCTGGTTATTTCACGGTCCGGTGTCCCTCCGGAAGATCCGGAACATCCGTAGAAGTGGTCAATTCATTGAACTCATCCTAGAAGAGCGCGGTTTTTTTTCCAAAGCTTTTAATTATCGAACGCTGAGTAACAAATGATTGTGGTGACCCATTTTGATGGACCTGCGTGGCCACCGGAGGTCCTCCAGAGGATCCGGAACATTCGGTGAAGTGGTCAATTCATGGAACTCATCCTAGAAGAATGCAGTTCTCACAAAACTTTTGATTATCGTAATTTGAGTAACAAATGATTGTGGTTACTCATTTTGGTGGACCTGGGTGGCCACCAGAGGTGCTCCAGAAGATCCGGAACGTTCGTAAAAATTGCCAATTCATGAAACTTATCATAAAAGGGTGCGGTTTTTTCCAAAGCTTTTCCTTATAGTACTTTGAGTAACAAATGATTGTGGGGACCTATTTTGGTGGACCCGGGTGGCCACCGGAGGTGCTCCAGAAGATCCGGAACGTCCGTAAAAATTGTCATTCCATGGAACTCATCCTAGAAGTGCGCTTTTTTTTCAAAACTTTTCATTATCGTACTATGAGTAACAAATGATTGTGGTGACCCAATTTGGTGGACCTGGGTGGCCAAGGGAAGTCCTCCAGTAGATCCGGAACGTCCGTAAAAATGGCCAATTCATGAAACTTATCATAAAAGGGTGCGGTTTTTTCCAAAGCTTTTCCTCATAGTACTTTGAGTAACAAATTATTGTGGTGACCCATTTTGGTGGACCTGGGTGGCCACCGGAGGTCCTCCAGTAGATCAGGAACGTCCGTAAAAATGGCCAATTCATGAAACTTATCATAAAAGGGTGCGGTTTTTCCAAAGCTTTTCCTCATAGTACTTTGAGTAACAAATGATTGTGGTGACCCATTTTGGTGGACCTGGGTGGCCACCGGAGGTTCTCCAGTAGATCCGGAACGTCCGTAAAAATGGCCAATTCATGAAACTTATCATAAAAGGGTGCGGTTTTTTCCAAAGCTTTTCCTTATAGTACTTTGAGTAACAAATGATTGTGGGGACCTATTTTGGTGGACCTGGGCGGCCACCGGAGGTGCTCCAGAAGATCCGGAACGTCCGTAAAAATTGTCAATTCATGAAACTTATCATAAAAGGGTGCGGTTTTTTCCAAAGCTTTTCCTCATAGTACTTTGAGTAACAAATGATTGTGGTGACCCATTTTGGTGGACCTGGGTGGCCACGTCCGGAACGTCCGTAGAAATCGCCAATTCATGAAACTCATCATAAAAGGGTGCGGTTTTTTCCAAAGCTTTTTCTCATAGTACTTTGAGTAACAAATGATTATGGGGGCCTATTTTGGTGGACCTAGGGGCCCTCCTTAGCCATGCGGTAAGACGCGCGGCTACAAAGCAAGACCATGCTGAGGGTGGCTGGGTTCGATTCCCGGTGCCGGTCTTTTCGGATTGGAAATTGTCTCGACTTTCCATAAAAGTATCATCGTGTTAGCCTAATGATATACGAATGCAAAAATGGTAACCTGGCTTAGAAACCTCGCAGTTAATAACTGTGGAAGTGTAGAATGAACACAAAGCTGCAAGGCGGCTCTGTCCCAGTGTGGGGATGTAATGCCAATAACAAGAAGAAGAAGAAAAAGGGTGGCCACCGGAGGTACTCCAGAAGATCCAGAACGTCCGTAAAAATTGTCAATTCATGGAATTCGGCTTTGGGACAATTCGTCGAATGTCGTTTAGCTCGACATTTTGTCGAAAGGACATTTGGTCGAAGGAACATTCAGTCGAATGGACATTTGAACGAAAGGACATTTAGTCGAATGGACATTTAGTCGAATGGACATTTAGTCGAAAGGAGATTTTGACATTTCTGGTTAAATAATCCATAAGATACATGAATAAACTGGTTGGAGGAATTCAGTGGACATGAGGAATTTCAATCAGCAGCTGAAGAAACGAATAAGGAAGCCAATGAGGATTTTTCATCTGAGCTAACAGAAACTTCTGGAGACCTGGTGGATTATTGAAAAATTGAAAACCTTCAGAAGTAGCAAAATATATACTGCCGCTAACCGCAAGTTGAGCACATCTGTATATGGGGCTTCATGTACAGATGTGCTCGACATGCGGTTAGCTGCAGTATACCCTCTATTCTATTTTCGGCACATGGTCTAAAACCAATGATATCAATGTTATTTTGCTAATACTTCATCGCAGTCGGCTTTGGAACATTTCGTTGATTGACATTTGGTCGAATGGAAATGGTTTTTTATTCTTTTCATTGATACTCTTTCTTCCACTCAATATGTATACAATAATTAGTTCAGTATAAAATGGTCTTTGAACCATAATTCGTTAGTTATTGGCCGAAAACTTAATTTCGACCAAATGGTCATATGACCTAATCTGCCATCACACGCATATTCGTCCAATATTTGCTGGAATTTCCGATGTACATGGGACAGTTATGCGTGTAACGGTAGTAATGTCTATTCGGCGTCATGTGTAATGACAATGACGAAACATCATTCGACTACATTTCTTTTGACCAGGTGGCATAGATTCAATGTAGTCGGTTAGAGGGGTTCGCGGAAGTCAATATCCACTCAATAATAATATCGCAATATTCACCGTTTTCGTATTATTTATTCTTTTTATCAGCCCATCATTCTTTGGACAATATTGGAAAAATAATTATATGACTTTTAGGAATACCGCAATAAATCATTTATTTTTTAATTGTTATTGGCTTAAGTTCTTTTTCAAATATCCATTCGACGGAACGTCATTAGACTGAATGTACCAAGATTATCAATTCGAAAATCCACTTTCGACCAAACGTCATATAACCAAATGTACGAAGATTCTTTCAGAAAACTGATTTCGACTAAATGTCAATTCGACGTAGTGTCCTTTCGACCAAACGTCATTCGATCAAATGTCCTACGTCTCTAGTGGATTAAAAAATCATTTTCGACTAAATGTCCCTTCGATCAAACGTCCATTCGACGTAATGTCCTTTCGACCAAATGTCATTCGACTAAATGTCATTCGACGAAATGTATTTCGACGAAATGACTTTCGACGAAATGACTTTCGACGAAATGACTTTCGACGAAATGGTATAGATTCATGGAATTCATCCTAGAAGTGCGCGTTTTTTCCAAAGCTTTTCATTATCGTACTCTTCTAGGATGAGTTCAATGAATTGACCACTTCTACGGATGTTCCGGATCTTCCGGAGGGACACCGGACCGTGAAATAACCAGGAATTGTGTTGATCCATGGAAATGGACAATGGCTACATTCTAATAGAATTATTGCCACGCAACTTAATGAGCATTTTCAAAATCACCCTTCGAGAGGCAAGAAATCACGCCAAAAATTTACCTAAGAATCTATGTTCCTTCAACATCGATTCCTGGGAACCAGAATGGCCAAAGTGCGAAAATCTGTCCGTAACGACATCCGTGGAATCCATACCTTCAATTTGATTCCAAAAGATTGGGAATCGGTTCGAAAATGAACTTTTGGGAGCGAATTCAATTTGGGGTCATTTTTGACCCGCTAATGCACAATGTGTAACTTTTTTTTAATGCACTAGGAAGGTTAACGAGGGCATAGCTGGGATAAAAGTGACTCCGATTAAATGGAGTAAGATGGACTACGTTTATTACCCGGAGAAAAAATATCGTGAAATAAACGAAGCTGTACGAAGAAACCTCTTCAAATTAGGACCTGATGAGGTGGAAAATACAGACTACGATGAGGTAATTACAAATATGAAGGAAAGGTTCTCGAATGCAGCCACGACAAGGAAAGAAAAATTATTGATTTTGTCGATGCTGCCAAGTTCGTGGTCTATTCAGGATGCCATTGATGAGTTCAAAACCAATAGAAATACAGTAAAAGAGGCAAAACAATTGAAGAATAACTGTCTTTCAACCAAAAATACTAGGTCTAGTACTGCATTAACAGATGAGACAAAAGAAATAGTAGTTCAATATTTTGAAGATGATGAAGTAAGTCGAGCTATGCCTGGTCAAAAAGATTATGTATCAGTAAAAAAAGATGGAAAGCGTCAAGCAATCCAAAACCGATTAATGATGACGACTTTGAAAGAAGCGTACACACGCTTCAAGGAAATTCACGATAATCTAAAAATGGGTTTTCCCTCATTTGCAGGCCTTCAGCCAAGGCAATGTAAGCTTCTTTCCAATTCAGGAACACATAATGTGTGTGTGTGCACAACCCATGAGAATATTAATCTTATTTTACATAGTTTGAAAAGAATCAATTTAACAAAGGATATTAAAATGTTAACTGGTAGTCTTTTGTGTGAAAATACAACATCAAATTGCTATCTACGATCTTGTTCGGATTGTCCAGATTCTTCATCATTGGAAAATACTTTATTCGCTGAGTTTGAAGAAAAATATATTGATCAGTTATCATTTGAGCAATGGGTGACCACGGATAGGTGTGACATAGAAACTATTGTAAAACCTGTAGATGAGTTTGTGTCATATTTTTTGCTTGAAATTAGAAAGTTTAATCCCTCACGATTTCATTAAAACAGAACAATCCAGCTTTTTAAAAATACGAAAAATACATTTACAAAATGGTGAATTTTTAGTTATTTGTGATTTTTCTGAAAATTACAGCTTTGTATTGCAAGATGAAGTGCAGTCCCATCACTGGAACGTACAACAAGCTACAATTCATCCATTCGTTATTTATTTCAATGGAAGTACGCAAATTGAACACTTAAGTTTTATTATAATTTCCGAAGATTTAAGACACGATTCAGTATCCGTAAACTTGTTCATTGAAAAAATGATGAACTTTTTACGCGTTGATAAGCATAGTGAAGTCAAAAAGATATATTTCATGTCTGATGGAGCAGCGTCGCAGTACAAAAATCGTAAGAATTTTTCGAGCCTATGTCAATTTAAATCAATGTACGGAATTGATGCAGAATGGCATTTTTGCTACATCACATGGCAAAGGTCCTTGTGATGCTATTGGAGGAACAATAAAGCGCATGGCCACAAGAGCAAGTTTAGCCAAAGAACGTGAGCATCCAATTAAAACTGCGAAAGAACTTTTTGATTGGGCAAATCGTAGAAAAGAAAAGATTTAACTAAATTATCATTTTGTTTTACTACTACTGAAGAGTACGAAATAAAGGCTTCAGAGCTCAGCGAGCAATTTAATAACGCGAAAACGATCCAAGGAACCCAAAATTTCACTGTTTCATTCCATTGTCGGAAAATAAAATTAAAGCAAAACTATACTCAAACTGTGCTGATAATAATTCAAAAGTGTTCGATATTTTAAAAATTTGAATAAAAATAAATAAAAAATAAGTATTAATAATCAGTTTTCATGATATCATAACCCATACCAAAATTCAAACCCAAAACTCTTAGAGTTTCTATAACAACATTGGGTAACTGCCACAGATAATTTAAAACTTAGGATAAAATTAATTCAGTATTATTTATTTATACATATAATATACATAATATCGATGAATACATAAATATGGAATATCATAAAAACAACTTGTTTAACTCACGCAAGGCCCTTAACAATAAAATCAGCATCAAACTGCGATTCTTGAAAAAAAAAAAATACACGGATTTTTTTTTTGCTTACTATGTGTGAAAATTGTGAAATGTTTGAAATGTCATAACTTTTTTGTTTATTAGTTTACCATCACTAAATTTTTATGGTAGATAGCTAATATAATGGACCGTTTTCCCGTTCGTAAAAAGATAGGGTTTTGAGATATTTGAGTTTTTGTGACAAAGATGATATTTTCTAAAGGCAAAAAAATTTTTTTTTACTGTGCACATTTTCTTAAGAATCACCATTTAGTTGTCTAACTTTGCTGAAAAAATCATAACAATCGAGCATTCCGTTTTGCTGTGCAGCTTTTTAAATATTTTTGAACCATTTTCACATACACCCTTTTGAAAAGTTAGTCGTGACTCAATATGAAGATTTGATATCGAAAATGACGATTTAGATGAAATTGAAAAACTGTGCAAAGTTTCAACTCAATAGAAAATCATGAATTAAAAATTTTCTTAAATTTTGATGCTGTTGCTTGGAATCGCTCTTATCAAAAATCGTATTTTAATCATAACTTTTGAGTCGATAATGTGATTTTGAATATAGTAAATGGCTTCATGGCCTCCCCGGTTAGGAAAAAACTTTTCGTGATACGAAAAATTCTCCACTGGTTCATTGGGTGTTATGTATCCTGTCCGTTGTCTCGGGCTAGGTGTTAAGTGTTCAGTCTATACGACCTCTGGTCGAAGACGGTGTTTCTCTCTTTTTTAAATAATGTGAAAGGATTCCCAGTCGAATCGATGGAGGATGAGTACCAAAGAATGAGCTAGACTTTTTACGCGATTTTTGTTAAGGAAATAGTATTTTGGCCATAACATCTGATCCATGTTCTGATCAGGCCAATTTTCAGTAGGAAACAATGCGATAGGATGCTTCGTCGCATTTGTTGCGAGTAAATCGGGTAAGGGTAAGTACAAAAAAAATAGCTAGACTTTTTGCGCAAACACACGAGCAGACATTGGAAAAGAATTTTACGATGTATCATTGCCATGCTAAAACATCAAAAACACAAAAGTGGACGTATTATACGAAACATGTTTGAACTTGAATAGTGGGTTAATCCGAGTAGCTAGTGGCTATTTTTTGTTGAGAATGTATTTGTTTATGTTTACTTTCAAATGCCGCACCAGAGATTGTTATTGTTGTTTTATTGCAAATTTGTAAACATGTTCACAAAAGAAGTGATTACTAGTTTGTTGCTCGCCCAGAAGACGCTGAATGAGATTGCTAAGATGGTAGAATGTCATTTGACCACAGTTTATCGCATAAAAATGCCTCTGCAGGATGATTCAAAGCACGTATGCCAAACGTGTTCAAATCGGTCCGTTACAAGATTGCTCGCAACTGGTGTGTTCCATCAGAAAACTTGCCAAAGAAGGCAAACTTTAGAAGAAATCCATGCGAGAACCATCAAAGAAGACTTGCATGCACCTTCCAGAGCGCCACTTGATTACGGTCCGGGTAAAGGAACTACGAGTGAAAGATTGTTTTCATTGTTGCTGAAAGAAAAATAGAATCCTGTTCTCCGACGCGAAAAGCTTTTCAGCATCGATGCTCAGGCCGACAGCCGCACTGACTGGTTCATTCCACCGAAGAAAATTGTGGATGTTCCGGAGAAAGGGAAGTTTAAATTCCAAACTAATCCGGCTGGTGTCATGATGTTTGGTTTGGTGGCGCCTTTTTTTTACAAGGGAGAATGCATTCACACACTAACCCAGTACACGTGCATTGTAGTTGCCAAACT
The DNA here is from genome assembly GCF_024139115.2 of Armigeres subalbatus. Classification (NCBI taxonomy): domain Eukaryota; kingdom Metazoa; phylum Arthropoda; class Insecta; order Diptera; family Culicidae; genus Armigeres; species Armigeres subalbatus. The sequence goes on from NC_085141.1 coordinate 244,966,512, forward strand.
ACCACACGGAAGTGTACTGGATTGTCGGACTCGACCATACCGGTAATACCGACTAAACTCTCTTGGGCTCCACCATCGTTTCCCCCAGGAACTACCTCCCAGTACTACTTCTGGGGGATGGCAGTACTAAACGTACTCGCTCATTCTCGCTCACACAGGCACCCGTCCCATGCGAGTCTGAATTGGGTGCTCGCTCTATCGCACCCTCAAACACACCCTACATACTCTGTTGCACCTCTGTCATGCCGTGTGGGTCTGACTTGTGTGCCCACCCTTCTCATGCCATGTGGGTCTAACTTATATGCCCACCCAAACCCTTGATTCACGCTCATGCACTCCATGCTTGCACACACGCTAACGCTCCTATGAGTCTGACTTGTGTGCTCACCTCTATCATGCCGTGCGGGTCTGACTTTTGTGCTCACCCTTCTCATGCCATGTGGGACTAACTTGTATGCCCACCTTTATCGTACCATGTGAGACTGCTCACCTCTTTCATTCAGTTCGCGCTGACACATACTACTCGAGTCATTCGACCTAACACTCCCTCTGAGAGCAAAATTATCGGTCGCGAGCATTTTAATCACCCGCGCAGCGCTTTCATTTTAGTTTCGTCACTCGTTTCCGTATCGGTCACTATTTTCGGCTCTCAATTTGGTTGCTGTATTCCGTACCGGTGACGTTTGACAGTTGGTAGTTCATCAAATAGTAGCGCTCTTATTGCTCTACCAGATTTGGTCACCTGTCAGTCGCGCTACTGTTATAGCAGCGCGTTTAGTAGCGACCGGTAAAGTGTCAAATAATGATTCTGCGCTGCCAAACGGCTTAAACTCACCACCGGTAATCTTGCTCTGACATCCCTTGTGGGACGTTTCGCTTAGGTTCCCACTTCTGACATACCATGTGAGTCTGACTCACCTCGTTCATGCCATATGAGACTAGCTCAACTCGACTCAACTCATTCCTTTCGTACCACGTGAGACTGACTTGGATGCTCACCCACACTCCTCTGCCACGCCGCGGGGTATCAGTAGTCGTAGGAACCAACATTCCTGCGCTACTCCCAGCGCGGCGTGTGCAGTCCATACATACACCTATTCATTCACACTTCTGCCATGCTTCGAGGTGACGATCTCGGTTGCCACCCACTGCGCCAATACCTCTGCATGGGCAGACCATTCACACACTTCTCCGCGTTCGGCACTTTCGCTCTAACTAACCAATCACAAGTTAGTCATGCTTGTCGATTGTTGCTCGACGCGCTAGATTCTCTGCAAGCTGCAGGCAATCTGAGTGGTTGCAGTCGAGACTAACAGTTTGAAACTGTCGCCTGTTTGCATTGAATTTGGGGATAAAATCAATACCGAAGTGTATATCGGTATTTTAAAGGATCAAGTGGTTCCCTGGATTAAGGCCAAATTCTCCGAGGATCAAAACGTTGTCCTGCAGCAGGATGGAGCGCCATGTCACCCTCCAATCGACCCAACAATGGCTGAAGAACAACATTAAATTTTGGTCGAAAGGCCCGGAACTTAATCCGTTTGGGCGTATGTTGAGGCACGAGCCTGCAAACCACCCTTGTGTAAAGACCCCAAAGTCATTCATAGCACGCACATGGCAGTCGATGACGGAGGACTGGGTTCGAAAGGCGTGTTCTAGCTTCAGACGTTGTCTTGAGGATATTGTTAATAAAAATAGAGGACACATTAACTAACTTTGTTTGAAAGGACCTTATAAAGATAACTGAACTCAAAAATGTTTATATTATTGTTAAGAGCAGTTGAAAATGGGATTTGCAAGAAATAGATCAAATTTTCGCATTTTTTCTGCCACACCCTGTAACATCACCGGAAACATATTTTATTTTGAGATTCATTCATTCACTCATTTATTTAGTTTACATCTAAACAAATTACACGTTTCGAAGCCGCATCTCTCTATACTTGAATGGCCGCCAAGTCGTTCTGTATCTGGTCAGCCCACCTCGCTCGCTGCACTTCACGCCTTCTTGTACCTGCCGGATCGGAAGCGAACACCATCTTTGCAGGGTTGCTGTCCGGCATTCTTGCAACATGCTCTGCCCATTCTTCGCCGTCACACACCGTCTTCTTGCACACCGCCAAAGACGGTCCTAAGCACTCGTCTCTCGAATTCTCCGAGTGCTTGCAAGGCCTCCTCGAGCATTGTCCAAGTTTCATGTCCTTAGAGGACTACCGGTCTTATAAGCGTTTTGTACATTATTGTATCTGACAGACAATTGATATTCAGGATATAAAAGAGTACTGTTGCTTGTGACGGCTCAAACCAAACTAATCCGAGATAGCTAAACGAGAACATCGCAAACTCGTTAAACGGAAATCATATGAATTTATCGATACATTCTTATTAAAAACATATCAGCTCTTCCCCTTTTTAAAGTATAATAAATGGTAATTCAAATCAATACAATTTCTGATGGTTTCCATTTCAAAACCTTAAATCTAAACTCTACATCGATTATATCTTCGATTAACTCGATATTCGTGTGCAGAATAGGAATAAGAATCAGAGCGTAAAACTTTCACGTCACTTCGGGTATATGTCGTTTCTGAGTCTGCATATCCTCTTAGAACGCCTCGGTGCATCAACGGTTGAATTTTCAACCTCTTGAATGGTTTCGTCCATATCGCTCTTCCGCTTTCGGCTGTGTCTAATTTCCTCCTCCGGAAAACCAAGAAATTCCTTCTGTGTTCGCCCGAAATCTTCACACAGTTTTGCACACCATCCCCCGTTGCTTTGATCAGTCTAGTAACAAGGGCGTAGACAAGGGGAAGCAGGGGTGTCGTCGCCCCCACCCCCCCTAAATTGTGGAAAGATTGAACGGGTACTGAAATGAATTCCCTCAAACATGTGCACTTTACGATCCAATCATATACAGAAATAGGTAGTTGAAATTCAAAAGATTCCCAAAACTTATTAGGGCATCCAGGATCCATAATATATGAAAGTTCAAAACAACTCGAAACATTTCGGGCTCAAAAATTCTCCTTGAAATCCTTCTAGAAGCTCCCCTGGGAACTTCTGAATTCCTCCGGAAAGTTATCCACAAATTCCTCTGAAAATCGTTCGAAAATCCTTCTCATGTAATTGTAATTCCTCCTTATCTAGAAACCCCCCACTATTTTTTTTTAGGAAATTCACGAGGAAATTCCTTGAAGATTTCTTTTCTTCTCTTCAAGATTTACTTCTAGATATTTCTTCGGCTATTCTTTCTTCAGGAAGAATCCGGCATTTCCTTCAGGCATGCATTCGAGAGTTCCGTCAAGAATACATACGGAATTTCTTCCCAAAATTCTACCAGAAGTTTCTTCAAAAATTTATGACGGAAATCCTCCGATTTAGCTCCATAATTTCACTTGTAAATCTATAAGAAATTCCTTCGGAAATTCTTCTAGGAACTTCTCCGGGCATTCCTCTCGGAACTCTTCCTTTAATTCCTCCGGGATTACTTCCAGGAAATTTTCCGGGAATACCTTCAAACATTCAATAGCGAAATCATCTAGCATTCAAATCTGGAATTCTTTTCGCAATTACTTCAGAATATCCTTCAAGAAATCCTCTAGAAATATCTTCATGAATTTCTCCTGGAATTCGTCCAAGTATTTCCCCAGAAATTCGTACAGGTATTTTTTCGGGAGTTTCTTCAGGTACTTCTCCAGGATTTTCTCCGGGAGATTTTCCGCGCAAGTGTACTAGAATTCCTTCCGGACTTCACTCGGAATTTACTCGGATATCTGCCAAGAGTTCTTCCAGAAATTTCTTCGGAACAATCCGCAGGGATTTTCTTCAGCAATTCATCTGGGAATACTTTCAGGATTTCATCTGGGAATTTCTGCATTAATTTCTCCTGGTATTTTTCTGGGAATTCCTTCAGATATTTTTTCGGAAATTCCTCAAGAAGTGCTTGTGGGAGTTCCTCCGGCAGAGTGTAAAATAATCGAAAATTTTTGGTGAAGTCCATTTGTCTTCATTTGTCAGTTCACTTCCGACACATTCATAGTCGGCTCTGGACAATCAATATTCAGTTGAATATTAGTCATTGAATATTTATGCACATTTTACAAATTGATAAATTATCTGAAATCTGAATACGTTTCAAGTGAGGAAAGTGATTTATCACACAGGACTGTGTTCGATTTTCATCCACGAGGCACTTTCTACGGTAAACATCAATATAAACAATGCTAATAATGTTTTTTCTGCACATAGTAAGCGCACTCAGTGACACTGAGACACTGAGACACTGCAAACGCTGCGGTAGCATTCACTATTGAATCACAAAATACGGTGAATTTACTGTTTGAATACGTAATCAATTTACCCTTTCGATCGTTTTACGCATGCATGGCATTGGCATATGTCAACATGTCTATACTTTTTTCTGTCAAAAGTTACGTTGGGGTGCCGACACCCGATCAGTGTCGCCAACCAACTACCTTTCCCTATATTTCAAACTATTGCTATTCTATAATATTTTCCTTTTTATGATATTTCTTACAGATAGTCATTGAGCATCTCTCAACATCCGCTCTGAATAGCAAACTAGGAAACAAGGGATAACAGTACAGCATGTGTGCGAACAAAATTACTTAGGAAAGGCATGGAGCAAAAAGGTAAGCGGAAATACAACCAAAGCGATAGAAAAGTAGAAAAACTGAAAGAGCATAAAACAGTAGCCTGAAACAAAAAAGCAAACATCCCGGTACATAACTAAACAATAAATAAAACAGAAAACTGATATCGCTACATGTAGAAAAGAAGTAAACAAATCCAGTAAAACACATACACAAAACATTCGTTGATGTCTATAAATCTATAGCTAAACCAAAAAAACAGAGACCCTAAAAGGATTTAAAGTATGAAAAGAACTAGCGAAAAAAATCGAAATCAAATACATGCAAAGGGGTCACTTGCTTTTGAGGGCGATTTTCGTTCGGCGCCCTCCGTAGAGACGCATGACGTGTGGGAAAGGATGAACCAAATCTGCAATAATAACACAACATCAGGAGAAGCAGAAAACAACAGCAACGGCCGGAACATCAGCCAACGACAGAAGCAGCTAGACAACGTCATCATGTCATATAACTAACTGTCGATAAGATCGAAGAAGATACGATTGAGGGTTACTCTATCTTATTCAATCATAAAATTTATGGTTGGTGCTGATGACTATATGTGTGAAAACTAAAGGAAATGGTGCAGCGCTACAAAGCAAAATGAATAATATATATTCTTGTTTCGTTATTGTAGCAAGCAGATGAACAAACTAAGAAAATGTGTGCTATACTAAAACAAGGGAAGCAGTTTTTTGTTTTACCTAGTTTTATTTCATTTTCTCAAGGTATTATACTGTTTAGTTCAAATAACGTTTAGATGATGATAATATCTGATGTGTACATTATTATAATTGATAGAGGTAAAGTAGTAGAGGGGTCATTATTTTTTTATGAATTACTAGAGCGTAAGACCCGTTGTTTGAAATTTTATTAGTTTGAGCAGCTCTTGTAGAGAATTGAGAACCACGAGAAAAAAAATCTATCGTTCAACTATATAGTATATGATAACTGTTCAGATCGTTTCTAAACTCCGAGCTAAAAAATTAGTTCAACGTTAATGTATTTGTTGAATATTTACTAGTTTTATCCAGTTTTTATTTGTGGATGATAAATAACGGCTGAGAGAAATTATCGGATAAGAAGTAAAATATGAACGCTATAGTTATGTATTTAGATATATAACAGTGTATATTATAACAGCAGTACATAAAAAAGAGCGGTTTAAGGAGGTGAATTCTACATTATAAGATTTAATAGCGCATAACTCTAACCAGTATAGCAAGAATCGTGTAAAACCAAATCTGCTTACATTTCTGGTCTCCCATTGCTGGATGCCGAGCTGTGCTCGACATTTCAGGATTTCGATCCGAACTATACTGATGGCACCTTGTCGAGACGCGTATACTTCTGTATCAGAAGGAACCTGTTAATCTGTATAAGGCATCCTGAGCATTCGCAACACTTCAAAATTTTTGTCATTTGAAAGGGCGTTCTTTGAACCTTGAACTTTTCTGTGCCATATGGATGCCTCTCGAGATCAACGGTTCTACAAATTTACGGCAACATTTCGTGCCCTCAGTATAGCTGCATTTCGAATTGTCAGGGAGACCTGATCATGATGAATCATAGTGTCAATAATCAGTGGAGAAATAAGTACACAGTGTATTTAATTTATCATTATCATCAGTCAGGTCCCGGAAGATCTGAGTTTATGTTAGAAGGGGCATACAATCGGTGAATAACCAAAGGTCCGCGTGACAGCCGCAATGGGCTCTGCGGTTGTCAAACATGACCTTTAACACATCATATTTGTCGAACACAAACGTGAATATTAGTTACAAGATGTTAAACAAATGAAAAAAAAACAAACAATATATTATACATCCACACAAAATCTCACACCTACATCTATGTTTTAACATAAAACATGTCTTGCAAAATACGTAAGACGCTTATAAAGATTTATAAAATTGAAAAATAATATTCAACAGCAGAAATAATTCATCAACACGAAAACAAGACATGAACCTGCTACGAAAACATAAAAACTTATGCACGTTGATTGCATTGAAAAAGCGACCCACAATTAGTACCAAAAACCTACCCATGTGAATATTTTGATTTCATTTTGTAGGAGTAAATGTAGATATCAATCTCTAAGTTCGAACACGCATACACCACCATACAGTTTCATCTCTGTTCCAAGTTAATCTCCCATAAAAAATACACAATCAAATCAGCTGAATATATTTGAGAATATAAAACAGATAAAACGCTTTGTAATGATATGGAAACTGTAGACATTAGAAATAATTTTCACAGACTAACATCAATGAATACAATCGTTTTTTGTTCTACGTAAACGCTTACAGCTCTCCAGGCAGCATTGAACCACTTCAGTTCAGACTTATTTATTTCCGTCAAGCTCATATTGATAAGAAAAGTTTAAACATTCGACTTTTGTTCCAAATTTGTTACGCAATTTTCTCCGTTTTGATTTTTAATGTTTAGTTTTGGTCGGTAATGTCCTCAATGAATGATTCAAAAAATAAAATGGATGGACATTCAACGTGTTAAGTGCGAGACGAAAATTGTAACGTAAAGTTTGTTTAACATGGAAAATAAAGATAAATAAAATAATAAATTAAAAATGCAGAATACAGAGAAAAACTAAAAGAGAGATCAAAGAAATGATATTTGTAAAAAGCAAATATTTATAATTCAAATAAATGAAAGAAAAAAGGAAATTAATAATAATAATTGGTTATGAGTTGTTACACATGAAGGTAGAGCAAAAAGAAACCATTTGAGCAAATTGGAATGATTTTTCCGATTGCTGTCATCATTATCCCCATGTAGGTCATTATCTTTCAAATTTATGCATTGTATCAATTAATATTTGATAATTTCAACATACACATGTGAAACAAAATCACGATGAAAATTGATGTCTTTCAAAAGGTGCGAACATGGTCGTCACATTAGTTGAATATTTCAGATATCCCCGGCAGGTTATTGCATTTCGGCAAATATTTTCGATTTCAACTAGCCGGATCGTAGTTTAAAAAAATATATATATATATAAAATGGGCCTGCGCATTGCGCCGATTCGTCTGCAGGAGAGATTTGGACGACGATTCAACACACGCCGACTGGAATATGCCACAGTGAAAAGATCATTCGTGGAAGCACTGGAGACTCGTGCTGCAGATATTCCGGGAGGTGGCAGCGTGGAAGACCAAATGACTGCCATCCAGAATGCCTTGGTCGAATGGTCAGCTATTGAGACCCAACTGACCAGCTGAATTGCTAGGATCTGTAACCTATTGATTCCAGATAACACTTGTCAGCTCCTCCGCAAGTTAGATTTACGTATTCAAGCTCCCCGTGTTTTCCTCTTCCATGTAAGGAATTCACGGGCTAAGAAGGGTTGTGAGTATCGCATTTCGTAACATATATGCTGCATGGTTAGTGTTCATTTGCAGCGGTTCGAGTTTGATCAAAACACTAAAAGCCTAGCAACCCTATAACCAGAGACCGGCGGAGTGAAAAACTGACGAAATGGCAACGTATGAAAATGCATGAAATCGTTTAAATTATACTAGCAGCACTTGAACTTTTTGCTTGCTTCTTATGGAAGCAAAAAGTAAACAAGTCGAATTGGAACCGCTTCTGACTGTTCGATTGGAAACAAGATGGCGTCTTCGCCGATCTCTTATTCTAGTATTTCTATAAAAGCCCACCGTATTTCACTCATCTGCCTACACGGAAGAAAAAAAGTACCCAAGCCAAGTACGGGAAGCCAACTTTGAGTTTATTGCCTGAGGTCGGAATTGAGTGAATTAAACTTACAATTGGGTAAATAAATTTTCCGTTGGGTACTTTTTAACATGGGAGTAAAGGCAAACTACTTCCACCCTATTTACTCAATTTTGGCTTCCCGTTTGGATGTTCGAGGTTGGGTGAATTGAACTCACTATTGGGTAGTTTATTTCTTCCGTGTACAAATGGAACATGTGGGGAAGTTGCCAAACAGAGGACACTGTCAGATTTAGGAATTTTCCCTGTCATTTTGTACCGTATTCCTTTATAATCTCGGTAGAAGGTGGTAGAAGTGCGCGTCGGAAATATAAAGTAATTATTAAATTGTAAAAAATATTGTATGTGGTGTGAAAATATAATAAGTGTAGTCGATCGTAAGGAAAAAAAAGCCTAGTAAAAGATAAAGGCTTTTGTGTGGCAAAGTACAGATAGTAAGGAAATAGATCAAAACAAAGGCTACCCCTAACCCATGAACAGATTTCGAAACAAAAGATCAAAATCCGTACAGCTATGAAGAATCTACCAAAAGCAGACCTTGAGAAGCGATGCCTTTGTTTTATATTCCAATTATCAAACTGTTTGCAATGCAATTACAAAGCCACTTTTTTTTTTTTTTTTTTTTTTTTTTTTTAACTAATTTTATTTGCTAATTATCTAATACATGCATTCATCTCTTAGACTAGGTGTTCCGTGTTTTCTTAACACTATCATCCTTATTTGCTATGTTACGCTTTTAGATATTATTAATACATTTCAATTGCCTCTGGCAGTTACGATATTTCCTCTGGTTGAATTAAACCATGTAGGAATTACAATGTTTTCTACTTAAACTAAACTTAACCTAATTCATACTAAGGGTACAAGGAGCTAATCGTTGCAATAGAAGATTGCAACGATTTTTGTCTAAAATTGGAAATTATTTTGTTGGACATTTGTTGCAATGTCTCAATATTAGAAATTCTATGAAGTTCATTGGTACTATACCACGGAGGTAACTTCAGAATCATTTTCAAAATTTTATTTTGAATCCTCTGAAGTGCCTTCTTTCTGGTATTGCAGCAACTAGTCCATATTGGCACAGCATACAACATGGCTGGTCTAAAAATTTGTTTGTAAATCAAAAGTTTGTTCTTAAGACAAAGTTTTGATTTTCTGTTTATAAGTGGATATAGACACTTAATATATTTGTTACATTTGGCTTGAAGGCCTTCAATGTGATTTTTAAAAGTTAATTTTTGATCTAGCAGAAGTCCTAAATATTTAGCTTCGCTAGACCAATTAATTGGAACCCCATTCATAGTGACAATATGTCTGCTAGAAGGTTTCAAATAAGAAGCTCTCGGCTTATGTGGGAAAATTATAAGCTGAGTTTTGGAAGCATTCGGGGAAATTTTCCATTTTTGCAAGTAAGTGGAGAAAATATCCAAACTTTTTTTTGCAATCTACTACAAATGGCACGAAGGCTTCGCCCTTTGGCTGAGAGACCTGTGTCATCTGCAAACAAAGATTTTTGACACCCTGGTGGTAAATCAGGTAAGTCAGAAGTAAAAATGTTATACAATATAGGCCCCAGTATGCTGCCTTGGGGAACACCAGCTCTTACAGATTTAGAATTCTGATAGTTTACCTGCAGTGAGCGATCTGATAAATAATTTTGGATCAGTTTAATAATGTACAGAGGAAAATTAAAATTCATCATTTTTTCAATCAAACCTTCATGTCCATTGCATCCTCTATATCAAGAAAAGCAACTCCAGTCGAATATCCTTCAGATTTGTTGAGCCGAATTAAGTTCGTAACTCTTAATAACTGATGAGTGGTTGAATGCCCATGGCGAAAACCAAATTGCTCATCAGCAAAAATAGAATTGTCATTAATATGAACCATCATTCTATTTAAAATAATCTTTTCAAACAGTTTGCTTATTGAAGAAAGCAAACTGATTGAGCGATAACTAGAAGCCTCAGCTGGATTTTTGTCCGGCTTCAAAATTGGAACAACTTTGGCGTTTTTCCATTTATCTGGGAAGTATGCCAATTGAAAACATTTGTTAAATAAATTAACCAAAAAGGATAAAGAGCTCTCAGGAAGTTTTTGATAAGTATGTAGAAAATACCATCATCACCCGGGGCTTTCATATTTTTAAATTTTCTAGTAATAGATCTCACTTCATCCAAATTAGTTCCCAACGAAGGGTCAAAAACATTATCTTGGTTGAAAATGTCTTCGAAGCTTCGTGTAACCTGATCCTCAATTGGACTAGTGAGACCTAGAATAAAATTATGGGCACTCTCGAACTGCTGAGCAAGTTTTTGAGCCTTTTCGCCATTTGTTAATAAAATTTTATTTCCCTCTTTAAGCGCTGGAATTGGCTTTTGAGGTTTTTAAGAATTTTCGTTAATTTCCAAAAGGGTTTCGAACTGGGATCCAACTTCGAGACATTATTCTCAAAGTTGGTATTTCTCAGAATAGCGAAACGTTTTTAATTTCATTTTGCAAATCTCGCCAAATAACTTTTAAAGTAGGATCACGAGTTCTTTGGTATTGCCTTCGCCTCACATTTTTAAGACGGATCAGTAGCTGAAGATCGTCGTCAATAATAATGGAGTTGAATTTAATTTCACATTTAGGAATTGCAATGCCTCTGGCTTCGACAATTAAATTTGTCAAAGATACGAGAGCATTATCAATATCACTTTTGGTATCGAGAGGAATATCAACATCAAAATTCCTATCGATATACGTTTTATAGAAATCCCAATCAGCTCTATGATAATTAAAAGTAGAGCTGATTGGATTATAAATGGCTTCTTGTGAGATTTCAAATGTCACAGGAAGGTGATCAGAGTCAAAGTCAGCATGAGTTACCAATTGGCCACACAGCTGACTTGAATCCGTTAAAACTAAATCAATTGTAGAAGGATTTCGACTGGAAGAAAAACAAGTTGGTCCATTGGGATATTGAATAGTATAATATCCCGCAGAACAATCTTCAAATAAAATTTTACCATTGGAATTGCTTTGAGCATTATTCCATGAACGGTGTTTGGCATTGAAGTCACCAATTACGAAGAATTTAGATTTGTTGCGAGTCAGAATTTGAAGATCAGCTTTCAACAAATTCTTTTGCTGCCCATTGCATTGAAATGGCAAGTAAGCTGCAATGAAGGAAAATTTTCCAAAATTTGTTTCAACAGAAACTCCCAAGGTTTCAAAACTTTGGTTTTGAATGAAGAAAATAATTTATGTTTGATACGTCTATTGATGACAATGGCGACCCCACCACAGGCGCTGTCAAGACGATCATTTCTGTAGATAAAATAGTTTGGATCTCTTTTAATGGAGAGTCCTGGTTTTAAATAGGTTTCTGTTATAATGGCAATATGCACATTATGAACTGTTAGGAAGTTGAATAATTCATCTTCCTTACCCTTTAGAGAGCGGGCATTCCAATTTAGAACTTTCACACAATTATTTGGATCCATTGAAACGGAGTCCGATAACAATTTTTTGTGTGTACTTTATACCAACCTGAACAGCTTCTGGAATGGTATTTGCTTTGAACATTGCATCAATCATGTGATGCAATTGTTCAGTTAAAAAATCAAAATCGGAAGCAGTCATGCTACCTGAATCGGCAACATGACCGTTATTTTCCGTTGGGACATGGGTATAAACCTCATTTTGAGAAGAGAAATTTTGTCTACCAGCAGCGATGTTTGCATACGTAGGTACATTCTACCCGTTGACGAGCGGCAAAATTTGTTTGTGAATTGTGGTGGGTATGAATTGCTCGACCGGTAACCGGTTTCGAAATTTGAGCGTTTGAAAATTTTCTACCCGTCGAATCTGGGATCCGATTGGAATTTCCCGTCATTAATTTTGCACGGGAATTCAAAACTTTTTTGCGTGAAGGGCATTCCCAGAAATTGGATTTATGATTACCCCCACAATTTGCACACTTAAATTTATTGGAATCTTCTCTCACAGGACAAGCGTCCTTGGCGTGAGAGGTTCCACCACAAATCATGCATTTAGCATCCATGTGGCAATGTTTGGTTCCGTGACCCCACTTTTGGCACTTACGGCACTGAGTGGGATTTTGGAAATTTTCCCCAGGCTTGTGGAAATGTTCCCATGTAACACTAACATGGGACATAATGCGGGCCTCTTCCAAACTTCCATATTATTCAGTTTACTTTTGTTAAAATGAACTAAATAAAATTCTTGAGAAATGCCCTTTGGGAAGTACCAGAGTGGGATTTCTTTTTCATCTTAATTACTTGGACTGGTGAAAATCCAAGTAATTCAGAAATTTCAATTTTAATCTCATCCAGTGATTTGTCATCACTGGGCAGACCTTTCAAGACGACTTTGAACAATCGCTCAGTTTTGTCGTCGTATGTGAAGAATTTATGGCGCTTCTCAGTTAAATACTGGAGAAGACGTTTGCGATCGTCAAAGGATCCCGGCAAAACGCGGCAGTCACCCTTCCTAGCTATCTGAAATGAAACCTTGATCCCCGAAGGTTACTCAAGATTTCATTCCGAAAGCCAGAAAACTCGGCAACAGATACCACAATTGGCGGAATCCGTTGTTTCTTCGCATGAATCGAATCACCTGGGCTAGAGGTAGATTCGATTTCCTCAAATTCGTTATTAATCAAATCGAACTGATTGCTCAGTTCGATGGGAGAAGAAATAATGTCAACGTTAGATTTAGAAGGAATATCTGAAGTCTCCAGCTTCCTTCTATTTTTTCCGCGCTTGGGCAGGACGGTCTTGAAACCTTGTTTCTTTGAAGGAAGTGGAGAATTCAGAGACTCCCCTTCCTCTTGTTTTATTAATACTCATTGCTGAGCGTGGAGACGTGACCTTCTTAGAGGTTTTTCCCAGAACGGTGTCCCTGCAGGATTACCACCGCTTGTCGGAATTTTACTTCCGCAAACGGGTCCAACGTAAAACGAAGGCACGGGTCCTTGCAAAGATCGTAACGGGATCAGTGGGTAGAAATAGCGCTAAGAAGCACCGTTGAAATTAAAATAGCTTCGGGTAGTATTAAAAACTTCCTTCCGCAAAGAGAAAGAACCGCACAGCACGAAAGCACGATGCGGTCTGAACAAAGCCACTTTTGTTGTTTGTATCTGTTGACCATAACACGTGAACCAAGACGAGTTGAACCGGCCTAGGGTCAAAAATCTCGTAAATAAAGATAATTCAATTCAATTACGTATACCAAAAGCACCTGAATATCCCCGTTTGCTGCGAGGCAATTTGGTTTTGATTAGGTTTTGATTTGAATGGTTTTAATTCCAAAGCCTACTTTCCATTTCAATGGTCAAAAAGCTTACTGTCAAGTATAAGAACAGGATGAGATAGTACATTATTTACCTTAATCCCCTTTTAATTCATTGATTTCTCGTAAGCGTGATGGAAGGAGACGCATAGTACTTCATTTTGGCTGGTGTGATAGTGACTTGCATGGAGGTGGGAGCGAACTTTTTCCGGAAATGCAAAGGAGGCGCACGGTACTTCCGGTCGGTGCGAAAGTAACTTGCGCGGGGGGCGAACGGCGAACTTTCCCTCCGGTATGAAGGAGACACGTGGTGTTGTCATAGGTTCCGAAAGTAACTTGTATGGTGGGAGTAGACGAACTTTTTCCGCTAGTGCGGCGAGGGCGCATGTATTTTGTTTTTTCATCGCGTTTTCGTTACACGAAGAAACGAAATCCATCCATGCCGGTTGGTGATGCTAGTTGTTGAATATGGAGTTGGCTGTGTCGTGACCCGATCGAGATTTCTAGTCTCGACCGTTCGTCGCAACAATTCTCAGCAAACTGATTCTCATTTCGCTTTCACACGATCATCCCGAAATTTTCATTGCTGGATGGAATTAAAATACCTTTTTTATCCTGTTCGGATGTGCCACTGCGAACAGTTATTAGATCTATTGTGGCATTACCCATATCCTTAGTGTATAAGTGCATGTCGAATTACTCCAGTGCTATTGAGAAGCAATGCAGTATCGGTTTCGATACAGATTTTGTTTTGTTTTTCTCATAAGCTTCAGAAGGAATAAAATATTGTGACAAGGACCTGCCTTTAATGAGAGAACTCTCAGCAAAGGGTCTGACCCTTTGCTGAGAATTATCTCATTAACCCTTAAATGCGCAATGTTGTTTTAAAACAACAAACCGAAAATACGTTTAATGTTAAAACAACGTGTGTTCTGACTGTATCAGGGTGTCGACTCATTTTCAAAATAAAAATTCCCAGATTTTTCCAGTTTTTTCCCAGGGTTTTCGTTGAATTCCCAAATTCCGTTGAATAATAAAAAATACGTTGAATAAACACATAGCATTTCGAAGCAGCTTTCACGGTTTTATGTTAAACATGTTGCAGATTATTTTAATATTGTTTTAAAATAAGGTATAAATAAATTTGAAGGGTAAATAGGAAATCGATAATTATAGAAGTGATTGCCATTATAAAAGCAGGTAAATCAGATAAGCCAGCGGTTTTCAACCTTTTCCTTGAGAGGTACCCCTTCGAATTAATGCTTTTATCGAGGTACCCCTTATTTTTTCACTGTAAATAAAAATTAGCGTACATCATATATCATATGCTTTAAGGAATTTTGGAGACTTCCGACCCTCTTGAATAAAGCTTCCAGGCCTTATGAAAGTAGGATTCCGAGCCACTTGAAAGGAGGCTTCCGCGCTTCTTGAAAGGAGGCTTCGGAACCTCTGGAAAGGAGGCTTCCAAGCCACTTGAGAGGAAGCTTCCAAGACTCTTGAAAGGAAGCTTCCAAGACTCTTGAAAGGAGGCTTCCGAGCCTCTTGAAAGGAGGCTTCCGAGCCTCTTGAAAGGAGGCTACCGAGCCTCTTGAAAGGAGGCTTCCGAGCCTCTTGAAAGGAGGCTTCCGAGCCTCTTGAAAGGAGGCTTCCGAGCCTCTTGAAAGGAGGCTTCCGAGCCTCTTGAAAGGAGGCTTCCGAGCCTCTTGAAAGGAGGCTTCCGAGCCTCTTGAAAGGAGGCTTCAGAACCTCTAAAAAGGGGCTTCCGAGCTTTATGAAAAGAGGCTTCCAAGCCACTTGAAAGAAAGCTCCCAAAACTCTTGAAAGGAGGCTTCCGAACCTCTAAAAAGAGGCTTCCGAGCTGTATGAAAAGAAGCTTCCAAGCCTCTAAAAGGAGGCTCCCGAGCCTCTTGAAAGGAGGCTTCCGAACCATTTGAAAAGAAGCTTCCGAGATTCTTGAAAGGGGCCCTCCTTAGCCGTGCGGTAAGACGGGCGGCTACAAAGCAAGACCATGCTGAGGGTGGCTGGGTTCGATTCCCAATGCCGGTCTAGGCAATTTTTGGAGTGGAAATTGTCTCGACTTCCCTGGGCATAAAAGTATCATCGTGTTAGCCTCATGATATACGAATGCAAAAATGGCAGCTTGGCTTAGAAACCTCGCAGTTAATAACTGTGGAAGTGCATAATGAACACTAAACTGCGAGGCGGCTCTGTCCCAGTGTGGAGATGTAATGCCAATAAGAAGAAGAAGAAGAGGTTCTTGAAAAGAGACTTCGAGACCTCTTGAGAGGAGGCTTTCGAGCATCATGAAAGGAAGCTGCCGAGCCTCTTGCAAAAAGGCTTTCACGTCTCTTGAAAGAAGGCTTCCGAGCCTTTTGAAAGGAGGCTTCCGAGCCTCTTGAAAGGAGGCTTCCGAGCCTCTTGAAAGGAGGCTGCGGAACCTCTGGAAAGGAGGCTTCCAAGGTACTTGAAAGGAAGATACCAAGACTCTTGAAAGGAGGCTTCCGAGCCTCTTGAAAGGAGGCTTCGGAACCTCTGGAAAGGAGGCTTCCAAGGTACTTGAAAGGAAGATTCCAAGACTCTTGAAAGGAGGCTTCCGAGCCACTTGAAAGGTAGCTTCAAGCTACTTTTAAAGAGACTTCGGAACCTCTTGAAAGGAGGCTTTCGAGCCTTATGAAAAGAGGCTTCCAAACCTCTAAAAAAGAGGCTCCCGAGCCTCTTGAATGAAGGCTTCCGAGCCATTTGAAAGAAAGCTTCCGAGGTTCTTGAAAAGAGGCTTCGGAACCTCTTGAAAGGAGACTTTCGAGCACCATTAAAGTAGGCTGCCGAGCCTCACGTCTCTTAAAAGAAGGTTTTCGAGCCTCTTGAAGAAGGCTTCCAATTCCCTTGAAAAAAGAATTCTGAAGAATCCTTGAAACGAGGCATCCGAGCATTTTGAACGGATGCTTCCAAGCGTCTTGAAAGGAGGCTTCCGGACCTCCGGCAGGAGTCTTTCGAGGCCATTGGGCTTAGGAATTCAGTGTTGAGAAATGAGTGAGCATCGCTTGAAACCTGCTCACTCACTCGTGAGTATGAGTATTTCAATTCAAACTCACTGTGAGTATACTCACACGTGAGTTTGAACTGTAATACTCATACTCGCGAGTGAGTATGAAGAAATTATTTACTCACTCACGAGTAACTTTTACTCACAAAATACTTCAACGCAAATTAATTGTACCAATTTTCTTTTGAATTTGTACTGTAATAAATATTGCGCATGATGTAGATCGTTTACCTACTTGCTATATCCCTACTGGATACACATGATCAATTTTGAGGCAAATGGGACATGAGACAAAATTGATTGTTAAGAAAATTATTTCAAGCTTTTTAGTGTAATGTCTTTACTTGTCATAAGACGAGTTTGTACAATCCCATTGAATTCCACCACTTAATTGTATATTGACAGATACGTATTTCGACATCAACAGTAAGGCCGTCTTCAGTGTCTCGTAGTCGAGTCAAGTACTTATGACAAGCAAAATTGATTAACAAAATATTCTGCTTCTTTATATTAGCTAGCTTCTTTATGTTATAGAGCGAGTACAAATAATAAAACTTTAAGATAGGTGTATTTCTTAGATTAATAATAAGTTTTTATGTGGTACTTGAGGTGCCTAACTACTTGATGCACATGTGTGTTATTTGACGCTGACTTACTTACTTATTTGACACGGTCATTCCTAATTTGACGCACTTTAAAATTATGTTTAAACTCAATCAGTTAAAAGTGTTTATAATTTTTTTCATCCAATAACACTAGTTGCGCAATGATGCGCCATAAGTTGAACGCGAATAAAATCGGTTTTTGCGAGTTCGATATTCGACTTTTAACTGGAACCATAATAGGGGCTGTCCATTTACCACGTGGAGAGTTTACGGGGAAGGGGGTATGGCGAATGTCCACGACCCACACATTTTTGAAAATTTATATGAGCAGTTGTTAACGCTGGGTGAGGGGGGTATATTAAACTGATTAAAACCTGCCCTCGTGGTATATGAACAGCTCCATAGAAGAATACTGCAAAAACAGGTATTCATGTTAGAATTATCTGTTGGCATGTTGTATTTGGTCTGGTCATGGTCTGTTGTATTTGCATGCTAAACGAAACACACAATTTTCTCTGGTTTACTTTATAAACTATATAGGATGCATACAAAGCAACCTGTAGATGAAAATTTATAGTATAACGTTGAAGCTACTGATTGGCAAAAGTGACATTGTATTAATAAGATGACTCGAAACTATTAATACACACTGAACCACACTGTAGCTTAAATAATAAATCCATGCCCGACGCATGATGCTCACTCATAATACTCAATATAGGTAGGGGTGAAAAACTTATCACAAAAGTAGGTAATTTGGCGCGAAAAATTGACGCATAATGTGTATGACGTCCATATACTCAATCAATGGTGGACTCGAACTTGGATTTTTCTCGCGATCCGTATGTTAAAGTTTACATCGCTAGTGATGAGCTAGTCTAATTAGCGTATTATAGCGTAGTTAGGTTTAACCTGGGAGGTTTAACATACGAATTACGAGAAAAATTCAACTTCGCTAGTCCTCTATTTCGGTTTTCAACTATTAAGTATATTTTATTCGGCAAGAGGGTAAATTTAGACCAACATTTAAAAAGGGCGTAAATGTAAAAACATATTCTTCCCGTTCTTTGTCTACGTATACATCTATGTAAATATGTGGACGAGGAATATAAATCAGCAAATTTTGGCTGTTACGCCCTTTTCAATGTTGGTCTAGAAATAAAGCAATCTATAGCTTGATTTTTTCAATATATTTTTGGAGAAAATACTATTAATCAATAGATATGAAAGTGCGTTAAGTTTGGGCCTGCGTCAAATATTTGCTTTCACAGAAGATAATATTTTGTCAGTTTACGTTTATTTTGATGCACATATTTGGAGCATGAAAATAAACGCAAAAATAAACGAACACGCTGCAATTTTAAATCTAAATCTAATTAATTTTACACGAACGTTTGAAATTATACAATGGATATACAATGGAAATTTAAATAAATCTCGGATACTTATTCAACAGGACGTATGTGATTTTGTAAATAATGAATCAAAAGTTGATTTCTCCAATCTGATAACATTTCCACGTAGGGAGGCTTCGGCTACCTGTTGGTGGTGTTGGTTTGCGTGGGCGTACCGTCCGATTGGACAAATCGACGTAAGAATCTTTGTTTACAGCGACAATCTTTATCTAGTAACTAAAATATCTTTTACAGAGCCGCTTTTCTGCACTCAAGAGAGTAGAGGAATATTTTGAAATCACTCCCATAAACAACATTATTTTGCAGTTACTTGACTGTCAAACATTTCTCGCTGAAGCTCGTAAAACTTCGTAACGAGTGCTTTTTAGTTGCATTCCTACTAATTTTCCATTCGAAATATAATGTGAAAATTTTTGTTACAAATAATCCAAAACTCAAACAAAGTTTATTTTTATTTCTGCCTCGATTATAATAACAATACTTCTCAATATTGCGCATAAGCCCCAAAATTTTATTCCCACCTTTGGGTTTCCGCGCCGAGCACTCAGCGCCAGACGCGGCGACAAGGAGATAGTCGTCAAATTGGTACTCCTGATTTTTTGACAACTGATGTCGATTGGTTGTGTGAGTGCTTCTTCTTCTTATTGGCATTACATCCCCACACTTGGACAGAGCCGCCTCGCAGCTTAGTGTTCATTAAGCACTTCCACAGTTATTAACTGCGAGGTTTCTAAGCCAGGTTACCATTTTTGCATTCGTATATCATGAGGCTAACACGATGATACTTTTATGCCTAGGGAAGTCGAAACAATTTACAATCCGAAAATTGCCTTGACCGGCACCGGGAATCGAACCCAGCCACCCTCAGCATGGTCTTGCTTTGTAGCCGCGCGTCTTACCGCACGGCTAAGGAGGGCACGGCTAAGGAAGG
Organism: Armigeres subalbatus; assembly: GCF_024139115.2. Lineage (NCBI taxonomy): Eukaryota > Metazoa > Arthropoda > Insecta > Diptera > Culicidae > Armigeres > Armigeres subalbatus. The sequence goes on from NC_085141.1 coordinate 244,986,218, forward strand.
CCCTATGTGAGTGCACCGGTGTCAAAAAATAGAGCTTTTTGCTGAAAATTTAATTGTCAAATGCACATTTTGACAGTAATATAGATGTATGAGTGAATAAAATGTGTAAATGCTCTATCGCGGAAGCAGTCGCTGAAGACAAGTGTCAATGATTTCAGTGACGAAACGAAAAGTTTCAATGCAAAAAGCATATATATAGACGATTGCACGAGCCAAAAACTCCATATAAAAAAATATAAACATTGCCTTCATGAAACTTCACTCGCCATTCCAACACGGGTAAAAAAAATTGTCAATGACGTCATGATGCAATGGTTCATAATAGCCCTGTTTGTCTGTCCGTTGACTAGCCAAACAGACGCAGCACGCGGGGAAATTCTCACAAAAAATAAAATATTTGACACTTCAATTCTTTTTTACTATCAGATGCAGAAAACAAAACCAGTGACAACCTTAGACAACCAGACACAGCATTTGATGAAAAAAAATCACAGACAACAGACGTTGAAAATTTTGATTGAAAAAAAAAACACTTGCCACGTGCGCTACTGCGTCTACAAATAAACTAGTTATATCAGAAACGAACATAACCACAATCTTCAATATTTGGCTCCGGCACAATAGAAGTTTTTGGCTTCAGTATGACAACCAAATCGATTCTATTCGCATCACCCAGCTCAAAACTACCGCACAACTATCTTGACGGTAATCGCACTAACCCTTTGTACCTACTTCAGGGTTTACTATAGGGCACTGCACGGAAACATCTTCTCTTTCGTTGCTCATAAATTTTGACGTTTACTGGCCTTGTTGTTTTCTAGTTTCTTTGTACCGAGAAAGAGACAAAGCAGTCCGTGCAGTGCCCTATAGCTGCATAGTTAAGACCCCCGCACATAGGGTACGTTTGCGTTGCGTTTGACACATTTCCCATGGGAAAACTGTCAAACGCAACGCAAACGTATGCTATGTCCGGGGCTCTTTAAAATTTGATTCCACTTCCATCATTGGGTAAAACATATTTCATTTTTGTGTAAGATTGTTAAAAAAATCCAAAATGCGTGTTGAAAACCAACTTTACTCACAATACTTTAACGAGAAATTATGCTCACTCACATGTGAGTATTGGTATCCAAACTCACCTGCGAGTTACTCACTGCGTGAGTAATACTCGCTGTGAGTTTGGTATCCTACTCACTGCGTGAGTATGAGTACTTAGTGAGTAGCTCATGGCCTGAGTACTACTCACAAAATGAGTAAAGAGTGAGTATTTTTTTACTTACGAGTAAGAGTTTCGCAACACTGCTTAGGATTCCAATCCTCTTGAAAGGAGGCTTCCGAGCTACTTGCAACGAAGCTACTGAGCTTTTCGAAAAAAGGTCGTCAGGTCGCTAAACTGGAAGCTTCCAAACCTTTAGATTCTAGATTTTAGTTCGAAAGTATATTATTTAATAGTTTGTCTCGATCAGATAGATTACATTGAAGATTTTTCAAATTTGTTCATTCGACGTTTTGTCCTTTTGATCTTTTGTCCCACAGCCCTTCATACACTGTACTGCTTGGAGTAGACAGACAGGATTCAAATGAGGGGGTCAAACGCAAAGGAGTGTAAGTGACAAAAAGTTATAATTTTGTTTCGCTTCATGCAAACTGTATGAAAGTTCAAAAAAATCCTAATTTTCTGTGAGTTTTCACATTTTTTATAAACATAGTTTTTACGACATATCAACATATTCCCACAAAGCTTCAGAACCAGAGCATTTTTTTGTAGTCAACATAATTTCGACCAAAATGTCACTTACACCCCTCTGCTGCTAAACCCCTCAAATGTTTTTGATTTACTGAACGTCAAGCATATTATGTACAAAACAAAGTTTTAGAATTAACCAATAATAACATAATAACATATTTAAACATTACGAACTTTCAATTTCATTTTATCGTCTGGTTAAGTAATTAACTGGGAAAGCCTCCGGGAATTCTTTGGAATGTTTTTCTTGGAACATCTTCGGATATTCGATTCAAAATTCCAGGAATTACTACAGGGAAATCGTAGTGTGCCAAGTTCGCGATTGGACGCGGAAAATGTTTGCTCCCGTCATTTTTTCTGTATTTTCTTCAATTTACCTTTCAAAGTTTTAATTTTACTTAAAAAGTACTGTTTTAGAGATTTAGTAAATAGTGGAGATTGTAGATATAAGCTGAATTTAAATGTATCGCGCTTTCTTGTGCGTGTCAGTTGTGTATTTTAAATATTTTTAGCTGAAACTGAACCGTGTTTTTTGTGATTCTCAAGAAACCCAGTGGATCCGATATCCAGATGGATTGCCCGGTGAGTCTGTTCCACGAAGGAATGCTTCTCTATTTTTTTTCAAAGTGCGCAATGACCCAAGTATCCCAAAATAAAATATGTTTTCAGGGGATGTTGGAATGCGATTTTAGGTGAAGAATAGAAAACTTTCAATGCAGAATCAAGACCCATATGAGCGCCGGCAGTGCGAAGCCGTACTCGCGCATGCACAACATGTTAGCTTTGGGGGAGTTGATGGTAACTATCAGAGCTCAACTGCGACTCGTGGGGGGGCCGGCAGTGTGAAGCCGTTTTCGCGGATGCACAACATGTGAACCGATTGGTTTACTATGTTTTGTACACACAGTTGATAGTAACTATAATACTGAGATCCATATAGGCGAATCTGAGTTTTATGGCCCGTTTACATATAGGCTAGTTCTAGCGGACAATGCACTGTCCGACAATACTAGCGCGAAATTAGCACAATGTAAACAGGAATTGTCATGTGCTAATAGTGTTTACATTATGCTAATATCGAGCTAGTATTGTCGGATAGTGCATTGTCCGCTAGAACTAGCTCATATGTAAACGGGACATTAATGAGCTAAAATAGACCAACACAAATTTTTGCTTTATGGCCCGTTTACATATTCGCTAGTTCTAGCGGACAATGCACTATCCGACAATACTAGCGCGAAATTAGCATAATGTAAACAGGAATTGTTATCTGATGATAGTGTTTACATTATGCTAATATCGCGCTAGTATTGTCGGATAGTTCATTGTCCGCTAGAACTAGCGAATATGTAAACAGGCCATTAGGGGAAAGCTTCTTAGTTGTCGACTAAGCGTGACTAAACAGGACGGCAGGGCTGGTGCACACCTATATATATAGCAGCCCACTAAATCACTGAAAGGTGAACGAAGGTGGAAAGAGTTTTAATATAAAATGTCTTTTAAATCATATTTATACAGATAGAACGTTCAGCTTTTTATGACAACATATTTGAAGAAAATGCCTTTAGAGTGAAAAGGCGCCTAGTAAAATATAGTTTCGTGGAAAGTGGAAAGTCGTTTGTCCAAATGTCGCTGAATATCTGAGTGTTATTTTCAACATCCCCACCATATATTGATTTGTCTCTTGATAATACAAATCGTTGAACCGAAATGATTGGATGATTCCAGTGGTGACATGGAAGTTTGTTGTGGATACTGATCAGCTCATGCGGTGCAAAGAACCCGCAATCCATTTAAGTCTGTCGCGTAGCTCTCCGGAGTAGCCGTTGACATAATGGTCAATCGCTTTCCCTAATTGCAGATTAAATAGTGCGAAGAATTGATTGAATTTGCTCCTGCAAAGTTTTTTATGAGTTTGCCCCGGTTTGTGCACGGCCGAAGTACCATTATATTTTAGCTTTACGAGATTTTATTTGTGGATAGTGCCAAATATTGAAACGGTAGAACATGAATGAACCCTTTAAGATGTAGTTAATGTAAAGTGTTACTATTTCAAAGCAAGAATAATCATAATATTTCATGATATTCATAATTATTGACGGGTTTGATCCAGATAACGATTGCAGGTAAGACAAATATGAAGTATCTAATATGGTATATGTTGATGGTCTTAGGATTTTGCTTGTTTTACATCGCTTCATTCATTCATTTTTTCCTTTCCAGAGGGCGAGTTATGGCGGAAGAATATCGTCCCAAATTTAAATTTTATCATCTATTTTTGCATTTTCCTTTTAATATGTCATTTTTAATTATTGTACATTCATTAAATAATTGTGCATTGTACTATTCATTGATATATTTCTCATTTCGCGAAAAATATAGTCCCGGAATGTGGTGGATTTTTGAAGGTGGATTGGAGTAAGACAAATCCGATTTACGGAGGTACATTTCACAATATATATTTATTCTCAGGCTGACCAGATCATTTTGGTGGAAAAACGGGACAAACGCACTTGCAAAACGGGACGTGTCAAAAAACCTTGTGAGAAAATTCAAGAGCAGTGGAAATTTCAAAATTTTCATTTTCCTTGTAAAAAAGAACATTTTTTTAGAGTAAATCACCGAAGAATCGACCGAAGTGTGACAATCCATACAAAAAAAATCATTGAAAAAAGTGTGACATAGGGGGGAGAGTGGGTTGAAAATGGCCATTTTTGCGTTACGTAATTAATGGATCTTCCATTGTAATATATTAGATTAGTTGTGAAAAAATACTACAAATAACTCACTCTTCAAAGGGCTGCGGAAAAAAATCACGAAGGAACATTATTTATATTAATAACGCAATTTTCAAAATAATAAAAAAATGTGGAACTTTGAAATTTTTAATCTACTCTTAAACATGGATTTTATTACTGAACTGAACTGAAAACAATAAAAAAAAGTTAAAGTACCCTGTTAAAAGGCATATGCAGGGGGGGATTATAGATTTTTCGTGCTAAAAACTAAATCTAACTACAACGAAATCCCATAAATCCCGCCCACACATATGGAAGCGAAACTTGTAGGCAAGCTCCTGATCTGTAAACAAGCCTTAAAGTACGTGAGGACTGAAATCCGAACAAACTTTTCCTCGATTTGAAACTGCCTTAAACTCGATTGGTTCAACTAATTTATATTTTTTTTTATTGTCGTCGATTTTTTACAGTAGATGATTTCGACATATTCAGAATTATTCAGAAAGTCTTCGAATGATTCCTAATGTTTCGAAAAGAATCAATCGATTTAAAAATATGTAGTAAAGCAGATTTGAAAAAAAAAGATTTACCTACTTCGCAAGAAAAAAAATCGTAAATGAACCTAATTTGGAAATTAGAATGTCTATCCCTGCGCTTCATTTTCTTAACGTTGAGATCTGACCTGATTTTCAGGATGTACTTGCCTAGCAAGTTACCGGTTCCGTTTAATTTATTGATGAAATTGGTTAATTTCTTAATGGCTTCGAAATAAGCAAAAAAAAAAGTCATTGAATTATGAAGAAATCTCCCGTTGAGTGGTAGAAATGCTAGGTTGGTAAGAAAATAGATCAGAGTGCGTTTTTTTTTTTTTTTATCTATTGTATTTATTTGACAGGCTCAGGCGTGTATAACACTTAACGGAGCCGAGACTCTTAATGATATTTACAATCGATATCATCTTATTATCAACAGTTAGTAAGGGAAAGGGACAAAGACCAAGATACTCGTGGCGACTCAAGGTTAGATTGCGTAATTTGGTGATGGACGGGGTTGGGATTTAGGTTTGAGGTATTTCAGCTGCTCATCCGGATATTTGACGTCATTTCTGATTTGTCGTAGCGTCGTGCTCGAGTTTTGGTTCTTCAGGGAGCATCTTTCGGATGGCCAGAGCTTCATGGTACACGGAACAATGAGACAGAGACAAGAAAAAAAACTGAGAAAGAAAAAATTGAAGTATTAAACTTTGATGTCAGACGAGCAAAGAAAGGCATAGATGGCCTGCAAATACACCACATCGCGATCTCCTAAAACACCTCTTAGCTCCCGGAAGGGTTGTTTACCTCGGGCCACGAGGGTATCCAATAGTTGCTCTCTTGAGGCGCCATTTTCCGTGCAATACCAAACTACGTGATCGATGTCATCGTAACCGGCTCCACACCTACAAAGATTGCTATCGACCAGGTTAATTCTATAGAGATGTGCGTTTAGTGAATAGTGATTGGACATAAGCCTCGACATCGTGCGAATGAAGCCTCGGCTTAAGTCCTCACCTCTGAACCACGCTCGCGCAGAAACTTTAGGAACTATGGAAAATAGCCACCGTCCAAGTTCATTGTGTGACCAATTCATTTGCCAATTTTGAAGAGTACTCTGACGGAATAATGGGAAAATCTCGTTGTTCGAGATTAGTCTACCATAAAGATCACCTTCCTGTGCGCCCTTTGCTAGCGAGTCCGCCTTCTCATTGCCATAGATTAGGCAATGGGACGGGACCCATACAAAGGTAATCTTGAATGATCTTTCGACCAAATCACGCATCTGCTCTCTTATGTTTGTAAGAAAGTAAGATGCGTGCTTAACAGGTTTCATCGACCGGAGTGCCTCGATAGAACTAAGACTATCCGAGAAGATGAAATAATGGTCTACGGGCTGATCGGAAATAATCCCCAAAGCGAAGTTAATTGCTGCCAGCTCAGCAACATAAACCGAACACGGTTCCTGAAGTTTTCGAAAGGTGGTTGAATTTTCATTGAAAACACCGAAGCCAGTGGATCCGTTAATGCGAGAACCATCAGTGAAATATCTGTTGTTGCAATTGACATGTTCATATTTTTCGGAAAAAATAGGGGGAATAGATATGTGTCGAAGGTGATCTGGTATTCCTTGAATAGCGTGTTTCATGGACAGATCGTATTTAATTGAGGAACTGTCGTTGATGAAGTGGGCTCGAGGTGGATTATAACATGGAAGACAAAGATCTGACGATATGTAGGTGAGGTAGACCCTCAGGAATCTTGACTGACGAATCAGTTCAAGCATATTATCGAAATTTTCAAAGACAAGTGTGTTACTTGTTCCACATTTGATCAGTATTCTAAGTGAAAGTTCCCAGAAACGGTGCTTCAAAGGAGTGACTTCAGCAAGTACCTCCAGGCTCATGTTATGCGTTGAATCCATACAGCCAAGGGCAATACGCAAACAACGATGCTGAATTCGTTCCAATTTGATTAGATGGCACTCAGCTGCTGAGAGGAAGCAGAAAGAGCCGTACTCCAAAACAGAGAGAATAGTCGTTCTATAAAGTTTGATGAGATCTTCCGGGTGAGCACCCCACCATGTTCCAGAGATAGAGCGTAGAAAATGAATCCTTTTCCGGCATTTCTCTATCAAATAATCAATATGGGGTTTCCAGGTACATTTGGAATCAAACCAGACTCCAAGGTATTTAGAAGATAAAGATTGATTGATGTCATCATTCAACAGCTTTAGTTTCAGTTGAGCAGGGTACCGCTTCTTAGTAGGTAAACACAACCAATTGAGTTTTTTTTTTTTTGCGGTGAAAACTCGATCCCTAAATGGCTGGCCCAAACAATCAGATTATCAAGGGTACTTTGCAATGGTACTTTGCAATGGTCATTGCAAGACAGCTGCACATGGACCTCTTAGGGAGATTACGGCATCATCAGCAAGTTGTCTAAGCGTGCATTGTCCTTCCAAACAATTTTCAATATCTTTAACATATAAATTATAAAGCAAGGGACGTAATCATGATCCTTGGGGAAGGCCCATGTATCTATTGCGGGAAGTTGTCAGAGTGCCGATAGTAAAGTTCATATGTTTTACTGACAACAAATTGTACAAGAAATTATTCAAAATAACCGGTAATCCACTACTGTGCATATTTTCCGACAGTACTTCTATGGAAACAGAATCAAAAGCGCCCTTAATATCCAAGAAAACTGAAGCCAGTTGCTCCTTGTGCGCATAGGCCAGTTGAATATCTGAAGAGAGCAACGCTAGACAATCATTTGTTCCTTTACCTTTTCGAAAACCGAACTGAGTATTTGACAGTAATGCATTTTGCTCGACCCAATGGTCGATTCTTGAAAGGATCATTTTTCCAATAGTTTTCTCATGCAGGATAGCATGGCAATCGGTCGGTATGAATTGTGATCAGACGCTGGTTTCCCAGGCTTTTGAATAGCTATTACTTTGACCTGTCGCCATTCTGAAGGTACGATATTGTACTCCATAAAGCAGTTGTACAGGTCAAGTAACCGTCTTTTGCGATATCTGGGAGATTTTAAGAAGATTGAATTTGATGTTATCGCATCCCGGAGCAGAGTTATTCGATGACAGAAGAGACATAGATAGTTCCAGCATTGTGAATGGTCCACCCAATGAACCGGGATCAGTGAATGATTCTCGAAATAGCGGTTCTGCTGGTACGGAATCTGACAGACCTTTTTGCGAAGTTGAATATCCATCGATTGGAGTATTCTTCACTCTCGTTGGTGGAAATGCGGTTCCGCATGTTGCGAGCCGTTTTCCAAAGTGTTGTCATTGAGGTTTCTCGTGATAGTCCCTCGACAAAACGTCGCCAGTAGCTACGTTTTTTTGCCTTGAGAAGATTTTTGAGTTTTCTTTCGAGCCTCAAATACTCTTCAAAAAGCTCGGACCTTCCGTGTTTACGGAAGGCCTTGAAGGCATCAGATTTCTCAGAATACAACTTAGTACATTCATCATCCCATCCAGGAGTGGATGGTCTTCTTATGACAGATGTACTTGGAACGCGTCGTTTCTGAGCTTCTAGTGCGCTTTTTTGAATCAACTCGGTAAGGAATCGATATTCATCCAGTGGTGACAGAATATCAGTTGATTCAATACCAATTTCTACCGCCGATGCAAATGTTTGCCAGTCAATGTTCCTCGTGAGGTCGAATGGAACCTGAACTGGTTCTGATCGTTGATAGCCATTTTTGATTGTGGTGACTATCGGCATGTGGTCACTACCATGGGGATCTTGGATTACATTCCACGTACAATCTAATGATAGTGAATTTGAGCATAAAGACAGATCTATTCGACTTTCTTGACCTTGAGGTCCTATTAGAGTTACTTCACCTGTGTTCAAGATATTCAAGTTGAAATCGTCGCACAAATCATAGAAAATAGGCGCTCTATAATCGTCATACGTTTCGCCCCATGCAATACCATGCGCATTCATATCGCCCAATATTAAAACTGGGGATGATAGAAGAGAGACTGCGCTCCAAAGATGTCGACGACTAAGCGAGGCATTTGGAGGAATATAAATTGAAGCTATGCAAAGGTCTTTATTCTTAACATTTACTTGGCAAGCGATGATTTCCAAGCCATTTACAATTGGGATGGGAATTCTGTAAAAGGGGTGACATTTTTTGATCCCCAGAAGAACGCCACCATAGTTATCATCCCGATCTTGGCGAATAATGTTAAAATCGTGGAAGTTGATTTCATCTTCAGAAGAAAGCCATGTTTCACAGAGTGCAAATATATCGCAATCGGAGTTGCGAATTAAAAACCTAAACACGTCCAATTTATGTTTCAGACTATGACAGTTCCACTGCAGCACAGTGATTGTATCTTGTATGGCCGTATTATCCATCGAAAGATACAAGTCCTGCAAGAAGGGGCCATGAAACTGTCAATTGCTTCAGATAACTTTCAACTGTTGGAATAAAGAGGTCAATGATTGGCCTCAATGAATTCGGAATATTGAATAAGTTCAAAATACGATCCACAAGGTCCTTAAAGGATATCAATCCTCGCTTGGACGAGATTCTTTTCTTGGAAGTGCGAGTAGCAGTTTTCTGCTCAGAGATATTCCTTGACTGATGTTTCTTTGAAACATCAGTTTTAGGCAATGGCGGGAATGTCTTACTGCAACATGGGTCAAAAGGAGCAGTATAGACAGGCTGCTTCGGAATTTTAAATAATCCCCCATTACCATCAGATTTAGGCAAGCTTCTAGGGACGATTTTTGTTTTCTTACGGCGCAATCCCGGGGAAGACGGTTTCTTCCTCTTTTCGGGCACGTGTACCTCCGCAGAAACATCCATATCGGCTACGTCAGAGTCCGATTCGTCAATGGAAATGACATCATAAAAATCACTAACTTGAACGGCAGCTGAAATTGCGGCCGTTGCGTTGGCAGTTGCGGATGTGTCTTGCGACTTCACCATTTCCGCATACGACTGCTTGGAGCGCTGTACCAACGAGCGCTTCACTTTTTGGGTGCGCTTTTTGTACACCGGGCATTCTTGCAAACCATGGGGAGGATCCAACCCACAATAAGCACACTTTGTTACTTGTTGTTGGCAGGTCTCCTCCCGATGTCTTTCAAAACATTTGCCACAACGGGGCTTATTGTCGCAAAACTCGGCAGTATGCCCCAACTGTTTGCAGTTGGTACAATTAAAAACCCTGGGTACAAAAAGACGCACCGGAAACAACATATTTTCGATATCTACATATTTTGGGAGTATCGAACCGGCGAACGTCACTCGAAGTGAGCCTGACTTTGAATACACTTTTTTGCCATCTACCGTGGCAGCTGAATGCAACTCCTTGCAATGTAGAATATCCACGGTAGACTTTATTGCATTCTTCAAGCGGCCTTTTCCCGCAAGTACATCCTTGCAAGTCAGGCTCGCTGCGTTTATCACGCCTTCAATCTCGACCTCCCGCGAGGGCACATAAACCAAATATTCTACATTATACAGTTGGTCTTTTGCAATAGCATTTGCATCCTGATATGTAGGTGCGGTTACACGTAGTTTATTCCGATTGATCTGATGAAAATCAGTTTTCGGAAAACGACGCGTCAAGTCACGTTTGATTCCTAGAAAATCAATACTTTTTACTTTCTGCCGAAAGTAAACAACCCAGGGACCAGGTGAGGAAGCCTGGTAATAGCGCGTGCGGACAATATTATCTTTGGGAGGCGTATTGCCTCCTTTCTCTTCATCCATCAGTTGTGGAATGAATTCAAAGTTGATAAAAAAAATTAAAAAATCAAGGAAAAAAAGAAGAAAAAAAGTATAAATTAACTAGTTATTGTTTGAAGAAAAAAATTTAAAGAGAAATAATAACTTTAATTACAAAATTCCAATTTTATTTTCTCGCGTCACCCTGTTTTGTCGTACTCTAAGCAAGCCGACGGTAACTATATGGTGAACGACAGACAGACAACAGTTCGACCACTGTTGTGTGGTGAGTGCAAATCAATTGCAATCAGAACGGACGGTTAGAACAATACACTTTGTTATATGTATACTTATCCGTTCCCGTTCAGGTAGGTAGATGCTGATGCTGTTCGGCCACTGATGTTTGGATGCGGACCGAATAAAATCACTGTAAATGCAAGCGTAACCCTTTAGCTACGCGAGCACCTTCTTCGACGATCACGAATCGCCTTAGACAGCCACTTAATCCACAGTGGGATGACGCGGAATGATATAAAAAACTCACTATTTTGTGAGAAAAAACTCCACTGATTTGAAAAAATAACTGCCTGCGATGGAGACACGGACATTCACATCCGGCTACTTCAAGCGATCGGCAAAGAATGAGAGTGCGTTTTTATTAGATATTTGTTTATTGCTTGAAAGACAAATGTTCAGCATTCAGAGGTCACGTACAGTCGTGATTTATTTAGTAGGCAGAACGATCGGCCGGTCATCACATAATTTGTTCTGCTTTGTGCGGTTGGCAGAACGATCGCGTGATAATCGAAATGTTGTTCTGCTTTGTGCGGGTGAGTATTCTCAATCCAGTTTTATAGTAGTTTTATAAAAACACATGAATAATAACACATCCAACACATGAATAACAACACCAAATCCAAAACAAATCGAAACATTAATGATTAAAACAATAATGGATTTAAAAATGCCTGATTTATTGCTCATCAGATATTTTTAAATAAAGTGAGAAAAATATTAACGAACTTACTATTCAGAAAGAATATGAAATCGGCTATAACAATTATTATAAAAATCCTGCATTCTTCCATAAGTTTAAGAAAACTAGACCATACATTTGAATTTCTAAACAAATCTCTCTCTGAAATAATATTTATTATAAAATAGGCAGAAAAATCAATATGCAAGCTTTATCCAGGAATTCCTTCGACAATTGCTCCTGGCATTCTATCCGAAATTCTATCAGGGATTCTTTAGGAATGCCTCCAGCAACTTCTTTTGCAGTGTCTTCAGGAATTCCACCACAAATTTTGCCGGGAATTGATCCGAAAATTCCACCATTATTTACTCCAAGAAAATCTTCACGAGCTTCTTTATAAGTTCTGCAGAATTCCCTGCAATAATTCAAATAATTTCGTGCTGTTTCCCATAATTTTTAAGAATAAGAATATTCCGTGGAAATTCCGCAGAATTGCCAGTAAACATTCCAAAATCTTCGAATTTCTTGTGTAAATTCCATAAAATATTCCGTGAATTGTTTCGAATAATTTCTTGTGAAAAATTTCAAAGAATTTCTCCAGGAATTCAACAAGAAATTTATACAGAAATTCTACCTAAAATGAAATCAACAATGGAATTTTCGAAGGAATTCCTAGATTAATTCGCAATTAAGTCCTGAAAGAATTCCGGTGGAAACTTCAAGATTTCCACTTGGAGATCCTCCAGGAGTTTCTCCGAAAATTCCTCCTGGAATTCTTCCAGGAGTTCCACCGGCATTTCCACCAAGAATTTCTCTAGGATTTCCTTAGAGAATTATTCCAGTAGTTCTTTCGGCAATTCCTCTGAAAATTCTTCCTGGAATTTCGGCAGAAATGGAATTTATTTAGGCTTCTTCAGGAATTTATATAGATTTTCCACCAGAAGCTCCTCCGAGAATTTCTTTGCGAGCTCCCCAGGGAATTCTCCGGGAGGTCCTCTGATGATGATGATGATCCAGCTACAAACCCCAACAAAGGTTTCAGCTAGACGAGATTTGTCTATAAGATGAATTCTCTTGTTTCCGAGAATGCTTCTGGTAGTTTCCCAGGTGTTCCTTTGAAAACTCTCCCGAGAGTTTCTTCAGAAATTCTTCCAGAAAATTCCTTCGAGAGTTCCTCCGGGAATTACACCAGCAATTCATCCGGGAGTTTCTCCGGAAATTCCTCCGGGAGTTCCACCAGAAGCTATTCCAGGAAATTATTGAGGTTTTTTTTTCAGGAAATCATTTAGGCGTTCTTCAGAAATTAAGCTGGAAATTCCTCCCAAAGTTCTTTCGATAGTTTCTCTGGGAGCTCATCCGGGAGGTCCTCTAGGAATTCTTCTAGGAGTTCCTCCTGAAATTCCTCCGGGAGTTCTTACGGGAGATCCTACGGGAGCTCCTCCGGCAGTTCCTTCGGGAATTCCTCCGGGAGATCCACCAGCAGTTTCTACGAGAATCCCTCCGGGAGTTTCACCGGCAGTTTCTCCGGGTGTTTCTCTGCAAAGGAACTCCCGGAGGAACTCCCAGAGTAATTTCCGGAGGAACTTTCGGGGGATTTTCTATAGGAATTTCCGAAGAAATTATCAGAGGAATTCTCGGAGGAACTGCCGGTGGAACTTCTGGAGGAATTTATTGAAGAAATTTAGGAAGAATTTTCGGAGGAAATCCTGGAAGAACTCTCGTAAGAATTCTAGGATGAACTCCCAAAGGAACTTTCGTAAGAATTCCAGGAGGAACTCCTGGAAGAATGCTTAAAAGAACCTCCCGGAGGAATTCTCGTAAGAACTCCCAGATTCTCCGAAAAACTTCTGGAGGAATTTGTAGATAAATGCCTAAGGAAATGCTAAATGAATTCCTGGAAGAAAGCCTGATTGAATTCCCGAAGGAACTACTGGTGGAACTTCAGAGGAACATCCGGTGGAATACCCTAGAGGAAGAGAAAAAATATTTATGAAGGAATTTCCGAAATCCCATTTCCCGTGAAATTCCTACCAAATATCGTCCAGGAATTCCCTGTAAAGTTCCTGGAGGTATTACCGGAGAATTTCTTGGAAAAACTCCTAGAGGATCTCCCGGAGGAACTCCCACAAGCACTTCCGGAGGAATTCCCACAAAGAAGTCCCGAAATAATTCTTGGAGAAGTTCCCAAAGGAATTTCCGGAGAACCTGAAGGAATTCATGGAAAAATACCAGGAGGAATTAATGCAGAAAATTCCCAGATGAAATCTTGACAGTGTTCCCAGATGAATTGCTGATTGTTGTTTGTTCCGGATTGATTCCTAGAAGAATTTCCGAAGGAATTTCTTATAGATTTACAAGTGAAATTATGGAGCTAAATCGGAGGATTTCCGTCATAAATTTTTGAAGAAACTTCTGGTAGAATTTTGGGAAGAAATTCCGTATGTATTCTTGACGGAAATCTCGAATGCATGCCTGAAGGAAATGCCGGATTCTTCCTGAAGAGAGAATAGCCGAAGAAATATCTAGAAGTAAATCTTGGAGAGAAGAAAAGAAATCTTCAGGGAATTTCCTCGTGAATTTCCTAAAAATATTTAGTGGGGGGTTTCTAGATAAGGAGGAATTACAATTACATGAGAAGGATTTCCTAACAATTTCAGAGGAATTTGTGGATAACTTTCCGGAGGAATTCAGAAGTTCCCAGGGGAGCTTCTAGAAGGATTTCAAGGAGAATTTTTGAGCCAGAAATGTTTCGAGTTGTTTTGAACTTTCATATATTATGGATCCTGGATGCCCTAATAAGGGAATCTTTTGAATTTCAACCACCTATTTCTGTATATGATTGGATCGTAAAGTGCACATGTTTGAGGGAATTCATTTCAGTACCCGTTCAATCTTTCCACAATTTAGGGGGGAGGCCCCCCTGCCCCCCCTTGGCTACGCCCTTGATACCTTCCCAATATATCCAACATCCCAGTGATTTCTCGTGGAAGTTCAGATGACTCGTCGGCTTATATCGAAGCGAGTATCACGTCAACATTTTCCTACCCATTCCTTAATTGACCTGCATTCGGACACGGCCGGCGCTGGTATTGCTTATTTATCGGTCACCAGTTCTTACACATTGAAGATGATGTTAGTCCCAAACTTCATCTGTTGGTTCTCTGTGTAATTACAGCTGACCTGGCAAAAACGGAGTAGCAACCATGGGCGGTCAACCATGCTTATGCTCATGTTCAAAATTCCAGGTATTCTTTAGGAGTTTCCTTCAGGACTTTCTTCTAAAATTCCTCCCAAAATATCTTGAAAAAATCAACAAGGTGTTATCTCAAAAATTCAACCTCAAGAAATTCTTTCGGAAATTTATTTGCAATTTTTTTCAGGCGTTCTATCAGGAATTCATTCTTAAACACCTCCGGGAATTCTTCCGGAAATGAATCCATAACTCCTTGAGGAATTCCTTCGCATTTTTTTTTACAAAATACTCCGAAGGAAACCTTTGGAAATACCTTCGGAATTTTTTTCAGGAATTCTTACTGAAGTTTCGTTGGATATTTTTCAAAAAATTCCTTCGGAAATTATTTCTGGGAATCCTCCGAAGAATCCATTCCCTCAGGAATTACGTTCTTCCGGAAATTTCGTAGTCAATTTTCATAGGAACTTCCGAAATAATTCATAAAGAAATTTCAGAAATAATTCCTGAAAGATTCCTCTGAAAATTCTCCCAGAAATTCTTGTAAATATACCTCCAAATGTTCCTTCGAAAATTCCTTTCACTTGGTACTCATTAAAAAAACGAAAAAGCTTTCGACCGTCTCAATCACGAGAATATGTGGGGCTTCATCAGCACAGCACGTATTACGAGAAAATAAAGTCAGGTATGGGTAGTACTATGGCCTATGTGAGAAGAGCAATATAGCCATATGAATCGCAATTGATACTTGTTAACCATTTTTTCTTCACCGGGTTTAGTGTACCTAGTCGTGGCATTGTATCGGCAATAGAACCTTGAAGATCTCATTTGCAAGAAAATTGATCACTGACTTAACGTGAATATGAATTGAGTGTTCAGTATTATCAAACGATGATGGTGTAGGATTGTAGCGAAATCTTCCTAAGGTTTCGGATATCTAGGTCTTTCGGGGAGTTCATGCTACGGCTTTGATTGTATGTGATATCTTTAAAATTCAAAGAAAATCGACGAACTTGTATATTTTATTGTTTCACTGGTTGTTTGCTCAATGCAGTTCTTACGTGAATATGTGTCTGTGTTTGTAGATGTGTGTGGTTTTAGAGATTTTTTTTCTTTAAACATTAATTTAAATGAATTCTACGGTACCACTGGTCGGCTCATTATTCAAAATAAATTGTATGTGGTATGTCCATATATTGTTTTGTCATATCGAACGTCCATGCTCAGTGTTATTTTAGTTATGCGGTGTCTCACCAACTAGTCCGGCAATTGGTCAGATAAATTTGAATTCAAAACATTTATACTGGAGCCAAATTCTTCTTTATCTGATGCTTTCACAATCAAACAGAAAAAATTTTTTTTTATGGTTTCTATTTTTGTAATAATGTATTGCAGTTTTCCTTCAATCCATGACATGGTTTATGTTTGGTAGTTTTACTTCCATTGTGATGGTATTATTGTATTTCTTCCGTACTATTTTATTAGACCGATTCTAGATAAGAGCATTTTGTCGCTCACCAGTTAATAAATGTGTATGTATGTGTAGTTATTGTTTATTATCTCTTAATTAATCATACATTTATTATCTCTCTATTTTACTCTATTATTCTGTGAGGATGATGTTTCTGATGTGTAATGCTTGTAAGTTTTGCATTCAGAGTATGCCTTGTTTGTCATGGTATTTATTTTGGCGCATTGATAGGAAAGAGTTACGCGCATTTTAATGTTTGAAGCTATTAGCATTCAAAAGTATAAAAGTATTTTATCGGTTGAAGATAGGATCGTAAATTACTTTATTAAGGTGAATTGTTTTGCATAACTACTTAAAGTTTTTATAATGTCCATGAGATTGTTAAAGGGTGATTTGAAATCGAAATAAAAAGTGTCATTGAATGTGGTTAAGTTTTCAAAATAAATATAGAAGTTAACGTAGCATAAAAATGGTTGACTGTGCCTTTTTAAGGCATATCAGAAGCAGTCGAATATTAATTCTTCATAGGTTTGATTTGCTGTGATTATGTACAGTGAGGTTAGACAACTAGCTTTATTTTTACTCGAAAAAGAAAAAAAAGCATGAAAAGTGAATTGATGATGCGATATTAATCCCAAACGCGATAGTTTCTCTAGCTTCATTCGTAAGTTGTTCAAGTTGATTGCAGTAATTGATTGTGCTTCTAAAATGGTGATGAATAATGCGTGCTGTAGATGATCGATAATACAATTGATTGAAATCCAATGAGTTGCTGTTTCCGTAACGCGTGTTTCTGTGTTGTCTACTTAGAACAATCATTTAACTGAATTCCTCATTTTCTTGAACATTCAGCTTAGATTTACAATTTCAAAAACATCCAACGAGAAAAACTCATTCTATTCTATGTGGCTTGAAGTTTTCATTTCTTTTTCCAATTAAGTGTTTTGTTATCCAAAAACCTAATGAAAACATTTCTCTGGATCTATTTACTATTTTCATTTAACTTCCAATTCTAAAACTAATCATATTTATTCATTATTATTTTATTCAAAATTGTCACAATTTATTTATTCGCAACTTCGAATTAAATGTTACCTCACGCTAGAAAATTGCTGCTTGCTGATGGTGTTATTAGCTGTTATTGACTGATGTTTTTAGATTTTATTTGCTTTAACCGATTAATTTCGATCTCATTTTTAGAAGCCAACCAATCTAGACCAACTTTTTACACTTTCCGTTCCTCTTCGAACTGATGAGCCAATGCGAAACTGTAATCGATAAATGCGGTAGTTTGTTTTTGCAATTGGTGTTTCATGTTGTTTTATTTTTTCAACCCAGATTTTTTATTTCTAAATTAAAACTTTGTTCCACTGCATTGCATTGACGCTTTAATCATCGCACATTTCGATAGTATTCATACCTCTTAATAAAGTTTCACCAATTATGTGCAGAATGCACGAATGAGCAGAGACATAGCCGTGAAGGTGTGAAAAAAAATGAAATAGGTAATTATTCCACATTTGAATGAAACTAACGACGAAACTTTAATTTACAAAGTATCACGCGCCTCCGCGCACTGTCCACAGGAGATTGGCGTTTTTCTGAAGCACCAGCACACAGTTCAATACTGTGAAACATGTTTCTCGCAAATGTTCGAGCACGAATATATTCGTTCATAGTTATTGCACAAAGTTATTGTGTCTATCACAATCACAAATGAAATTGATCCGTTTTGGACAAATAAACCACACGAAAACTCGCAACTGTGATTTTTGTACGTTAACAAAATTTTGCCATGCTCTTTTTGTTTTCACTCTGCTCATACTCGCAAACAAAAGTGACAGAAAAAAGTACACAGAAGGCTCACGTCAATGTGTATTTTTTATACCCGTAAGTCAAGTATCTCCATCCCCGCCAATAATCAAAATAATTTTCATTAACTTTCTCTCCCCTTATTAGGTGTCTCGATTTGTGCGGATGATAAAGAAACGTCTTCAAAACGAAAATGCGCGCTTTCAGATTCCCTCTTCCTATTGCACCTCACTCGAGCTACGCGACAAGGTGACGAACTTACACCAACTCTGTGTACCTCTGTTTTGCATTTAAAATACGGATACGGTAGGAAGTTAGTATACGATACAACAAGTGTGCTAAAATGATAAACATCGATCCTATTGCATGCAAACGGAAGGCTCAGGTAGCAACCCTCCTCGCGCTATCGTGTGCAGTACTCAGCTCTCTACTATTCTCTATGGCCCACGTTCTAATTCCCGCACACGTAACTTTTCTAATATCACAACGCTTTTCGCGGGGACTGGGGTCCGACCGTCTTACCTCCGCTTGCATAACGCACCGGTTCTAACCTTCCATTATTAGATAATAACATAAATATAAAGATTTTGTGCGCTACTGTTCTGGTTTGAGCTATGAAAGTTTGACCGTTTCACTAATTATATGCTGCTTATTGAAAGTATTATGAGTACGTTAATAAAATAGCCATTTCACATTCAAGTTTCACACTCTATTGTCTCCGGTTCTTGCTGTTCTTGTATAGTAATAAATAGATTTAATTGATTGTTCACAACATAAAAGCAAGTATGTACTCTTTGTCATCATGATGTCGTCAATGCCTTCATCCTACTAGAGTATTTCTCAATAAATCCTTTGGTATAGTCATCTGTGCTCTGTAGTTTATATTCCGGATTAAGTCGGCATTACTCTGGTCTTAGATATTTGTATTCAATGGACACCGCAGTTTCATTCGATATGTTTCTGCACTCCCAACGTCACGTCTGATCTCATTTGGTCGTTACATTCTACATTGGTCTTTCTACGTGATGATAGTAATAAAGTTTTATCATTTAATAAGGTAAACGGTTGAATCAGATGATGTGAGTAGTTTTTGCCTTTCCCTAACATTATGTACGAAAGGTGAGTACTTACTACCAGTGGAATTACGTTTTTAGTGCTAAACTCTTTGAATTGGTAGTACATAATATGAACGTTATCGCACAAGGTTCACTAATTTTTTTTTGAATTTCTTTATTAAAGTGATTTTTTTCTCGGAATTATAAGAAGTTCATCACTTAGGTTCACTAATTATATAACGCAAAAATTGTGCTTGTTCAACCTCCCTCCTTCTATGTTACACTTTTTGGTTGAAGCATCTGAACATTTTGTATGGATCGTCACAATTTGAAAAAAAAAACATTTGTAACTCGATATAGCAGAAGCACTTATGTAACTACTCTCGATATCCTCCCATTCAACATAGTTCCTGCAATATCAAGTTAGAAAGAATGCACTGTAGCTGTTTTCATTCATATCTTTTCGTTATATCACTAACGGTAATTATAGGAGACTGCTTTTCCAATACTTTCTATTCAGGCTTGGGAAAAGCATATCGAAAAACTGTTATTTACCAAACATTTACATCGTTTCTCTTACACCGTCGACCTAAAATTGGCCGGGATTATGTGAAACTGCACCAAGCGCCTATTTGACTGACTTGTGATATTTTGTTCGTAGATCGAAAACGGTGTTGAATTCATATCAATTCATTTGTACATTTGTTGTTGGATATCCTCAGTTATAGGGTGGAAGGATGTGCTATAGGATTAATAATTAATTGGACCTGCTACACGGAAATTTGTGCAAGAAAATGGATAAATTTCATTGGTGCTTGGTGCGAATTGGCAGGACTCCGACCAATTATACTTCCAATATCCTTCCCTTTCTGCCAAACAACCATTTGGGCCAAATGATCGTTCGGCAACATGAAATTTTCGGCAAAATGAACCGTACTAATAAACCAAATGACCAATTCAGCCGTATGTTGTTTTCGGCCAAATGGCAGTATCGGCCGAATCGTTCCCAACTAATAACCGTTTCGGCCAAATGGAGTTTGGCTAGATAACTTTCGGCCTAATGTGTTATTCGGCCAAGTGACATTCGGCCACATGGTTTTCGGTCGAACAACTTGCGGCCAAACGATCCTCCCCTATTTTTGCTAAATTTCATTCGCTCCATACTTCCATCACCGAGGTATGGCTGAACAGAAGAAGGCTATTTTTGTATACCGAAAAACAACTGGCATTCAAAAATATACTTTTAGGAGCACATGTATAATTGTACCAGGTGATAATGACCCATGTATTATTAAACATAAATAGTTGTTTAGATTGTTGTTTTGTTGTTGTTGTTTTTTTATTGTAAGATTTTGTATTGTAGTTAATATGTCCCAACAACCAACATAGTGTATGAAGCAGGGGGGTCGCACCTACTCAGCATGTAGTATGAAGCAAATATATATATTTTTTAAATACTTTATTAACGTGATTTTTTTTTTATCTTAAGGATACTCCTCACGGAATCCAAGTTTCGAAGTGCTCTCGTTTTTGGGGGCACACCACTCGATACAGAGGTGGCGAACTACTGTCATTTTTGTTGATTTAGCTTTGCTGCGTCGCAGCATGCGTGAAATAATAAAAATGACAGTTGTGCGTTGCTTCTGTATCGAGTGATGTGCCCCCGAAAACGCGAGCACTTTGAAACTTGAATTCCGTGAGGAGTGACCTTAAAGGTAAGTTCATCACGGTAAATGTAAATTAACAATCCCACAAATTGTTCGTTAGTCAGCAGTAGTGTAGATTAACAATTATTATTATTATTTTAGAGTTTTGGCTCTTCCTCAGCAAGCGTGCTGGGAATTTTCACCTACCCCGGGCAATCTGAATGCCAAAGGGGATTAGGCTCTGTGGATCTCATTCGCCGGTTGACTTAAAATTATATAATAAACGTTTCTTCTAAGGATCTCAGAAGAGATTTCGGGACGATTCCGGTTGCTCCAGGTCAGTGTTGGGAAATGTACAGTAAAACACTGTGATTATGCGAATGTTTACATTTTATCCGGTCAAATTTCACGCACCGCACAAACCGAAACAGTTTTCAAAAAAAATGTACGCCTCATTGTGACATTTTTTTTGCTGAAGAGGCAAAATGTTTGTTTGCTGCGGCCTGCTGCTGCGTGAGAGTCGAGCTGTCGGTGCGGTCAGCATTTGCATGAGATTTCTTGTTTCGGTTCGAGCGCAGCGTAAACAGAACAGAATCGAGTCAAATTGCCTGTGGCGCAAAGCATAGAAAGAATGCTAGCCGTTGGTACTAATTCATCAGTTCTAGCCTCTAAAATGAGCAAGGAGTAATAAAATAATCATTTGCCACCTAAAACGGTCATACGTCGTGAAATGAGCGTACAGAAACATTAATTGTGGGGAGAGAAAATAATAAAATCATGTGCTGACTGTCGTCTGCTTAGTCGTGGCTGCTGCTGCGGCTGCCGTGGTTTTGTTTTTCTTTGACTGCGTGGCAGAACGAATGATAAAAAGAAATGTCAACCGTTCCCGTCCCTGCTCCAGGTGCCACATCTGCTTCAACTCCTCCGCCAAGTCGTGGTATTTCGTTATCTTGTTGTAGAATGTTGTTTGGACATTATGGTCTAGCGGTACAGCAATGTCGATGAGGGTTACCCGCTTCATCCTTTTGTCGTAGACCACAATATCGGGCCGATTGGCACGAGTGAGGACATCCGTTACGATCTTGCGATCCCAGTACAGCTTCACGAAACTATTTTCCAGAACCGGGACAGGTACATAGGGGAACTGTTCTGTTTTCCATCTCACTGAACATATATTCATCTCATCGCAAAACAAAGAAATACAGCACCAATCTCGTCGCTTCTTTTTGCTAACACGCGTGCTCACTGGTGAATAAAATCACAAAAATAAGAAACAAACCAAATTCCTTTTCATTGCTTTGTTTTTGATGGGATGGAAATAGGAGCTATGGAATGAAGTGCCGAACCGTTCCCCTATTTGTAGTAGGCGACAAACTGGTTAACCAAGTTGTGCTTTGAAGCAAGATAGGCTGAATCAGCTAAGGCTGAACACCCGGATACGATAAACTCGATCATCTCTCCTACTGAATTGCACTTCCTGCAGCGGTCCTCCACGTTTTCGTGCAATATATAGTGCCGATAGTTCTTCGTCGCAATTACGCGGTGGCTGGATGGCTACCACGAATCCTTCTGTTTCTGAGAAGAGTTCACCCCGTACCAGCCACATATTCGACGCCGGTTTGTCGATATATACCATGATGCGCTCATCTCGTCGACAGATTTGATGTCGCAATTCAGCTGATAGTCCTCCTGCGCCAGATGCAGGGCACTGAATCCGTGGTCAGCTTCACACGCAGCGCGATAGATTTCGTGGCGGTTCTGGCTTTCCACGAAGTATCTTCGCAACTGCTGGATCTGAGAAGCACATAGTGTCTGTATATCGGTGACGCCTCTTCCTCCTACTGTACGTGGCAGGGTGACTTGGATGATTTTGGATGGCGCATGCGATGTTTAGTGAACGCCACTCGTACTGCTCGTTCTACCGCCTCCAAGTCAGTCTTGATCCACATTACCACCCCGAAACTGTATGTCAACAAGGGCACGGCAAACGTGTTTATTGCCTTCACCTTGTTGCCGGCCGACATGAGGCTCTTCAAAATACCGTTGACACAATGCAAGAACTTATCCTGCAGTTTTTTTGAACATCTTATGGCGAATTCCTTTTAGTTGCAGGAAACCTAGGAACTTGTACGTTTCGCCTTCATCCATGTTTCGAATCTCCTCCTGTTCGTTGACGCGGAAACTGTCGGCATCCACCAGGTGACCCCGGTGTAGATGTATGGATAGACATTTATCGATACCAAACTCCATCCGGATGTCGTTGCTGAATACTGTTACAAGCCGCAGAAATTGGTGCAGCTTCTCCACAGATTCCGCAAACATCTTCAAGTCGTCCTTAAAGAAGGTGTGGGTAATGTTTGTACTCCTTTCCCCACTCTTCAAATGATAGCCATAGTTGTGTTGGTTGAGTGCTCTGCTAAGAGGGTTCATGGCAAGGCAAAACCATAAAGGACTAAAGGTATCACCTTGGAATATGCCCCTCCTGATGCTGAGAGTCCTGGGCCGTAAAACCTTTTCTCCATCGGTAATGTGTAAGGATGTGCTCCACATCCTCATGGCGTGCTGCCATAGCCTGATGACATTACCATCTATCTTATACAACTGCAGTACCTTAAGGAGGTACGAGTGAGGTACTGAGTCGTATGCCTTTTTATAGTCGATATACGTCATGCTCAGGTTTCTTTGCTTGTGGGTGGCCTGCCCAACAACGACTGCATCAATGATAACCTGATCCTTGCAGCCTCGTGTGTTGCGTCGACAACCTTTTTGTTCCTCGGTCATCAGGTTGTTGACGTCGCAATAGTTCTGCACCCTCCTCGCTATTACCGATGACAACACTTTGTACAGACTCGAAAGACACGGTATTGGTCTGTACTTGGCTGGGTTCAAAGTGTTCCGATCCTTCGGCAGAAGATAAGTGACACCCCTAGTGATGAATTCCGGTAGTTGCCCGGGGTTATCTAGTACCGTGTTGAAGCATTCCGCCATTCGCCCGAGGTCCGTTGTGAGTTTTTTATACCAGAAATTAGGCACAAAATCGGGTCCTTGTGCAGCCCGATTCCTGGTATACCGGGTAGCCTCACGTATATCTTGGGCGGCCACGTTGACAGCGGTCATGTCTCCAATTCCCCCACAATATCGCCATCTACACCCCATCGCCGTTGTGTATGACGAGGTTCTCCCATAGATTGGAACAAAACTGCGTGACTTCTCCAAACTCCGGAAGGTCCTCACCAAAGTCGGCTTTGTCGTTTCGGATGTGGTTGTAGAACTCCCTTTCGTTGATGTTGAACATTCGATTTTGCTCCTTCCTCTTCGAAAATTCTCCATAACGTCGCAGTCGTTTAGCAAGAGCACTCAACCGCTGTACATGGGAGTCGAGGATCTCAGTTATGTTCGCCTCGGTGAGATCACGGAATTCTGTGAGTTTCACAATTTCAGAAACATTCCGAACTAGCCTCGATGATCGATTCCCCTGCTTGTACTGTGTTAATCGACCAATCTTTGACCGCAGTGTGGCGATGCGAGTCTCTAGACGTCGCATCCACGCGGGTTTTTGTACTTTGGGGCGTGCGCGTCCATCACTCTCACCTTGCGGGCGCGTTCGCAATCCCAGCATTATTATTATTATTATTATCAAATATACATCCATCGGACTTGATTCTCTATATGAGCGGTTCTCAACCTTTTTCTTGAGAGGTACCCCTTCGAACTTTTGCACCACCTTAAAATTAAGCTTCTGTCTTTTTTCATAACAGGCTTCTGAGCCTCTTGAATGGCAGCTTGCGAATCACTTAAACGAAGGTTTCCTTTGCATCTTGAAAGGACATTTCTGAGACTCTTGAAAAAAATGCTTCCAAGCCTCTTGAAAGAAGAAATCCGAGCTCCTTGAAGCGGGACTTTCGAGCTAGTTGAAAGGAGGCTTCCGAGCCTCTTAAAAGGAGACTTACGACTTACGAGCTTCCTAAAAGGAGGCTCACAAGCCTCTTGGATGAAGCCTTCAGAGCCTCTTGAAAAGAGCTTTCCGAGCTTTTTGAAAGAAGACTTCCAACTCCCTTAAAAGGAGGCGTCCGAGCTTTTTGAAAGGAGCCTTCCGAGCTTTTTGGAAGAAGGCCTCCGACCCTTTTAAAAGGAGGCTGCCGAACCTCTCAAGAGAAGGCTTCCAAGCCTCTTGAAAGGAACTTTCTAAGCCTCTTGAAAGGAGCCTTCCGAGCTTTTTGAAAGAATTCTTTCATCTTAATAATTTCATCTTAAGATATTCGACTCTCTTAAAAGGAGGCGTCCAAGCCTTTTGAAATGATCCTTCCGAAAAAACACATTAGAATTTAATACACGGTTACGAAAGACACTTCAACTAACATTGAAGTCACAGTCATCATAACATAAATTGAAAAGTCTGCACATGGCTCTCTAATGGGCTCGTGTTGCGCGTAATCAATTCGATGTTGCTGCAGTCTAAAGAAGCTTCGTTGTTTGAGAGGCCGAGGGATTACGTTCAAATTAATTTGGGCCAGAAGACGAATTTAGCACAATTACATTTAATTCCATCACTTCGGTAATTGGAATAGTGCTAAACTCGTCTTATGACAGTAAAAACATTCCACTAAAAAAGAGCTAGGGGAAGTGCACCGGTTTTGGCCAACTTAGTGCCTAATTTGGCCAACCCTGGAAAATACATATTTTTCCAAAATAATCAATCAGTTAAAAGCAGCGTTGAGCCGTGAGGGATATATCTTTTGTAGGAACTAATAAAACCCTCGCAAATGGCTTTATTTTCGGAGTTATTCGCAAAATTGGCCAAATTAGGAACATGGCCAAAACCGGTACAGTTCCCCTAAATAATTTTCTTGCGCCAGAGTGTCCATTCCTAAAAATCGGCATCGGCTTCGTAGGATGGTAAGTCGTTGGCAGCGATGTCAGATCTATGGAAATTTCCGTAGATTTACGGAATTGAATGCTTTCTACGGATCTACGGATCCGTAGATAAATACTAAGGAAATTTGAAAATTTCTGCGGAAATCTACGGATTTTTTTACTAGCACACTTTTAGTTTCAATTGGTGTGGTTTCAAATTTAGTTCATGTTGAGTAAACAATATGCAAGTTCCTGATATATGGGTTTCTATAAAGAGGACAAGACCGATGAAGATTCACCGCATTTTACAAAGATGTGGAAATACTGATATATACCATCTTCCAAACTCAGATGTGCATTTTCATGATACAATTAGAGGCAATAGTATAGAATTGATAGTTCCATTGAGACACGGCAGAAATTAAAAAAAATATATATATATATATATAGAAGTGAATTTTAAAAAGCGAGCCGTGAGCAATTTTCGTCACGATTTGAATCGAACGAACTTTTGTTGAGTTACCATTTGAAAAGAAAGGGAAAAGTATCAGCATTGAAGAGAGATCAATTTCCACACTGATACTCTTCCCTCCCTCCCCTTTCCATTATGAAAGCAATCTTGATTTTTTTCTGCTCGATCATTGACCGAGATTACCACTGCCTAAAGTCCAGTAAAGAATCACCTTGAAAATAATTCTTGTGTATGATCCCTGAAGCTAAGTTTGAACAGCCTTATGGTCCTTCGAACCGTATAGTTTCCCAATAATCCGGCTCAAACGACCATTATATTGAATTACCGGACCCTCTTCAACATAGAGAGATAATTAGAGTGTGCTACCATAAACGTAATTAAATACAAGGCTCAAGCTAACCCAGTCGTCTGGATTCTTGACTGCACAATTCATAACACAGCTCAAACATTTATTAAACATTTTATTACATATACATCATTGGTTAAAAAATATACTGGCGGAGTTCAACTGTGACACAATGGTGCACGCAACCCACTAAACCGAATACTTTCTTTGTTTATTTACCCCAAAATTGTTCGCCAATGGTTTTTCGCCAATTTTTATAAATCCTGGAGGAAATCCCGAAAAAAATCCTTGAGAAATCTAGGCATTTTTTCAGGAAATTCCATTTGACATTTCAATGTAAATTCCTTCGAAAAACCCTTCAGGGATACATCCGAAAGTTTAAGCAATTATTTTAGAAACTCCTCCGGAACTTCCTTTAGCAATTCTCTCAGAAATTCCTTTAGGATTACGTTTCGAAAATCCACTTAAGTTCTGCTTCGGAAAATCCTGTAATAATTCATTTGTAAATTCCTCCAAAAATTCTTTCGGGGCTCCTCCAGGAGGTAAATTTCAAAAAATCCGCCGGTAGTTCCATTGCCCATTCTTCCATGAATACCTTCGGAAAAGTTCTTGTAAATTTCTCCTGAAGTATCTTCGGAAGTTTCTATGGAAATCCCTGAAAATTCTCTTAAGACTTTTGAATATCGAACATTCTCTTACAAAACTTTGGAAATTTCTTTTGTAATTCGTTCGGATATTCTCGCAGCTTCGTCCTAGAATTTTCTAGAAGAAATTCTAAATAAACTAGTAGTTAAATTATTTCTGAATGAATGGAATTTTTCGTATAGCGATTTCCATAAAAAATAATAAATAATTTCTGGATTAATTCTTGTAGAAATTTATGAAAATTTTCTAAAGGAATTTTTGGAGGAATTTCCCTAATAATCCTTAGAAGAATTTCTGATCAAATTTCCGGAAGAATTCTTTAAGCAACTTACTAAGGTTGTCATATAGAAATTTCCGAAGGAATTTGTGGGAAGTTAGTTAAATTTCGAAAGCAACTCATTTAGGAGGTTTCGAATAAGTTTCTGAATTCATGTGCAAAGGATTTTCAAAGGAAGTCCTGTTGGAATTTTAAAATGATATCCTGGAATAGTTTTGGATGGAATATCTAGAGGATTTCTTAAGGGATTTCAAAAAAATAAGGTATGCTTGAAGAATGTTTTGGATGACTTACCGAATTAGTTCCTGGGGGTTTTTCCCATAGAATTATTTAAAGTATTTTCAGAAAAATGTCTAGAAGACTTTCCGATATTATTTCTGGATAAATTTATGAAATAACACAAGGATGATTATTTCAAGATTTTTTTTTCAATGAATTTCTGGACGAACTCGTGGATTTAATAGAAGTTTGGTAATGGATGGATGGATTGTAATCTTGATATTTTGACGATTTCTTCGTTTGGTTTTGTTCTACTTCTGTACTGGATTAATTCTGACCTTATAGTTGTTTTACTGCTGACGCCAAATTATGAATGAACTATTTTTTTGACGGTTAGTGGTCTTGTTGTTATCTAATATCTATGCATTGGAAAAAGTTAGAGATCAGTCGTGTAATGTTCTGTATACCAGGATTGTAGAGGAGCGCCGAAACAGCGCCAGCCTAAATTTTTGAGGGAATCTACGGAATTGATGTTAAAGTCATCTGGCATCGCTGGTCGTTGGTGTTACGCCACGGCAGTCATCCCAGAGCGTATCTTATAAATTTGGATTGAACTCTTTCAATCCTGTCGATCCAAACTTGATGGCAAGGACTCCAAACCACGGCAGCTGTTTCTAAAACCGATCGAACTAGACTGAAGTACAATGAGCGTAGGCAGTATGGGTCGCGGAATTCTGAAGAAATTCGGAAAATGAATCCAAGATTTCTATTCGTCTTACTAATTACGTAATTAAAATGTTCACGGAAGTTCAGTTCAGATTCGAGCATAACGCCGATGTCTTTTACGACGTTCTTCCTCTCCAGTTGTTCACTCCCAATGTGGAAGTTCCATAGAATTGGCGACCTTTTTCTAGAGAACGAGATGACTATGCATTTCTTCATGCTAAATGTCAACACGCGATTACACCAGCTAACGAAACGGTCGATGAAGGTTTGCAGTAAACAACAGTCATCGTGTCTTGATGACACACGGGAGAACAAAAGTGGGCCTAAATTACTGCCTTGTGGCACTCCAGAGTTGTTGCAAAGTGAATCAGATTCACAAGTGCCGATCTTGACGATAAGTTGACGACCAGTTAGGTAGGACTCCAGTCATTTGACGACGTCCGTTGCCACCCCTAAACGATCCAGTTTGGCCAGCAGGGTACGGTGATTGACTCAATCGAAAGCTGATTTCAGGTCGGTGTACACAGAATTCACTTGAACACTCTTCTCAATAAATTTCAAGCATATCAAGGTGAACTGAACAAGACTTGTTGACGTTGATCTGCCCGGGTAAAACCCGTGTTGGTCGTGTGAGATGTACATTTCTGCAGCCCGAAACAATTCATTGATCTTATAAGGATTTCAAATACTTTAGATCCTGCACTGAGTGAGGTCACACCACGGTAGTTCGAAACATCCCGTTTGTCCCCCTTCTTGAAAGCGGGGATGGATTACTTCCAGCACTCGGGAAAAACACCTCGCGAAAGTGAATTGTTGATGATCGATCTTAGCGGTCGTTTGGAGGAATTCCATCTGGTCCTGGGGCGCCCGAGTATTTCAACTTGTTATATCTTACAGCACAAGGAATATCATCAGGATTGATAATTGCACTGGAGAACGCACTAGCAAATTGTTTGGCAATTATAATTTTCATAATTGGAGCTAGCAATGCCAAACTCCGCCTTCATGAATGGATTCCTATTGTTGTCATATTTCTTCAAAGCACTGGCTTGTTGTCGTTCCAGAAATCGTAAACGGTTTCTGACGTGGGCGAGACGCAGGTACGAAATTTGGAAAAAGTTCCATAATTGTAGAAGTGAATAACCAGTCTGCTTCATTGACGTCTCGTGTTTTATACAACGGTGACCAGTCGATGGATTGAAGAGCTCCATTCAGGTGCTCGTAATGAGCTCTCGAAAAATCAAGCCGTTTATCATCGATTGACTCTCTGAATGTTATACGAGTTGGGCATCGTACAGTGGCTAAAAGAGGATGGTGCAATGGATCGATTGGTACCAGGGCATAATGTGATTCAACAAGTGTACATATCGGCAAGGAGTCTTCATTTACAAAGAGCAGATCAAGCGTACGATTCAGGCAGATTTTGGCTACATTCAACTGCCTTAAGTTCAGCGTATTCATACCATCAATAAACGCAATGCTAGCAGATATCTCGGATAGGTAAGCTCGGGGTAAGCGTCAGGAAAGATCGGGAAAGTTGAAATCACCAAACAAGAGATGTTTAGTGCAAATATCGGATGATGTCACTACGGACGAGATGGAGCTGATGAGTTTTTCAATACTGTTTTACCTGAAATACTTGGATCAGGTAATTCTTGGTAAACGGAATTGCTGACATTATGTAGCCATGTTTCTGTCAGAACGATGACGTCGTACTCCTGATCTATTACTGCGACGAAAAATTCATCAATCTTCGTCCGTAATCCTCTCACATTTTGATAATAGGATATGATGATCAGCCGTATTCGGGAGCGAGACCGCAGTAACTTTGTCTGGGCTACGAGCAAGTAAGTCATCAGAGCAAATAGAGTTCGATGTTTGATTGTACTTGCCTGTCAACACAGTTTGGAAGTCCCTAGAGTTTCCATCCCGGGACATCCCGGGACGAAAAATCCCGGGATTTAGGAAAATTTGGGATTTCCCAATTCCCGGGATATGATGTTTGAAATCCCGAAGATCCCGAAAATCACAAAAAATCTTTTTTTACTTCAGGCTTACTAATAGTGTTTATGCTCACAATTCTTATTTGCATTGAACGCCCAACGCCAAGGGGATCTCCTTTACAAAGAAAATATAAGACTAGAGTTTTCTTTACTCTATGGCGATCTACTGATTGATACTTCTGGCAGCATCTGCAGGTCTCTTATATTTAAACAACAAGTATCTACAAAATATCGCTAGCTAACAATATTACTTGATATTACAAAAGAGCAGATTACTATTCCCCTACAACGTGGAGTCGCACACTATCCGATACATATTTCAGCATTTCTCTACACAGCCTGAAATATTTTGTAACTTTACATTCATTTTGATGCACATATTTGAAGCATAAAAAAGACACAAAAATCAACGTTTTAATTTTACATCTAAATTGATTTCATTCATTGATTGATGTGAAAATATTTGAATTGAATTATCTTTATTTACGAGATTTTCGGCCCTAGGCCGGTTCATCTCGTAATGTGAAAAATTTAATAGTTTTAATACATCAAATAAAGTTTATAATTGCATTTCAATTTTATTTTATTTTCCGATTCTATTTTTACGCGTAATTTAATTTTCATTACATAGTGTGCACGCCTCATTAATTTCCTCGGCACTCCTAACACCGAGCTAGTCATCCTGAGCTCTTCGTCCCCAATGTTTATGTTTTGGGCCGAGTTCCTTCAGCACTTCTGCTGACCAGCTTCTGAATGTTTTGGATTAAAGCTCTTCTTAGACTTCTGCTGACCTGCCCCGATAAATTCGGTACGACGCTACCTATGATTAACGCAGTCAATCCATGATCCCACGGCGCCACGCAACTTATACAACCGATCTCGCAACCGATTCATGGATCCCGTACTGCGATTATGTCAAAGATTAGTTACCGTCGTAGGAGGTGACAATGGATCAAATGGGGGTGACAATGGGTCACTGTTTCAAATACATAGAATGCTTGTAGAACAGATTTAATATATCTGAGGACAAGAAAACTTAATTATAAGAGACCTTTTTGAACGATTCTCTAATCCTATGTCCAGACTTTCTTTGAAGGTGCTGACCCATTCTCATCCCCAGACCCATTGTCCCCCCGACGACGGTACTTAATTAGTTGGTCTATGATAAAATCTTTGGGACTAGTTTATCAACACTAAGTTGTAGATCTGGAATCATTCCTGGACCTATAACCCGTTGGTGAATAGGGGGAGCTGTAGCTCCTGGTAGAAGTATCAGTCAGTAACCTGCAATGAAGTATAGGGAACTCTACTATTGTGTTTTCGTTGTGACTCGTGAGCTTATGGTCCAAGAGCAATTCCACTGCACATCTTCCGTCTACAGCGAGGTGTCTGACACTACCTAGTATTGTCACAGAAAATACGCTGCTTGAATGAATACTTAGAAAGGTCTAAATCCAATATATAATACAAACAATCAAGCCTACTTCGACGGACAGCGATCGCGTCTTTTTGAACACGGCGAACATTTGTTCCAGAAACCCTACTTTCTGATACAAACGCAAATACTACTTGCTTTTTGCAGTCAAACCAAGGATCAATTTAAATTGAAATTGAATTTAGCTTCAATTTGAATTCTGTATCATCTGGCCTTTTTAAAATATGAACTCCCCTAAACTTTGAAAAAAACTTTTTCAAAACAAAAAAATATCTTTTTTTTAAATATTGAAAATTCCCGGGATTCCGGGATTTCCCGGGTTATACAAGAATTTTCATCCCGAATCCCGGGACAGCAAACATGGCCGGGAAATGGAAACTCTAGAAGTCCCTATGATGGAGGGCTTCAGGGCTTCTGCAGTGCTTGTTGATGTGCGTCCCAGATTCGGAGAAGAGTTGAAATGGAATGATTGTTTAATCCAAGTTCACAAGGCATACTGCTGAACCGTTTTTTTGGGTTGGGCTCTAACGGCCGGGTGGAGTACCTTCTGGTTAATACCATGCGTGACTAACTTCATTCGTTGCAAATTTAGGCACAGTCACTTTGAAGCACACGAATGACAAATCGTTCATAAGCTTTCCACGAGGAACGAGCATTGTCACTTTAACGTTGAATGAACTGAAGTTAGAGATATTAATTACGTGCTTCTTCACATCATCTTTACTTTGGTCAGGCTCGAATGGAGAAACGTAAAAGGACTCCCCCTGGTTAAAGGCTAGGATTTAGAGACAGCGTCATTATTCGCCACTTTCAATATCGCGCGATTCGCATCATTATTGATAGAAGATGCAGATCTTAAAGGAGCAGCGGAATGTCTGGAAGATGTTCCACTAGTACTTATATCAGTACCGGCTGATGGAGGAGACCGGCAACCAGTTTTTGAATGGGAGCTGGGTCCAGTATTGGTAGTGGGAGCCGGGGTTGAGACTATTTGGACCCTTTTGTTGGATCCAACAACATATGCTTCCGGAATGGGAGCGATGGAGCTATTGATCTCATCTAGGACTTCGAAAAAGGAAGTTTCTTTACAGGATTTGGATCTGTTAATCCGGTCGTCCACGACGTCGTCTAAGTTGAGCTCATCGATACTTTGTAGGAATGTGGTTTGATCGGTTACATTCATTGGTTTGGAGAGCAGCTGAGATCCGTAGATCGTCTCATTGATTCTACGTAGATTCTCAGCGTAGTTCCCAAGCGGGTTATCTATCCATCGAATCGGTACGAATAAGCAATTCTTGCAAGGATCTCATGATTGTCTTTTCACGATCGTAGACAGCGGAATCGAAGTTTAACGGCATGATTCACAAAACCAGATTAGTCCAATTTTTGCTGCAAATGATGAATAGTGCGATTTGGTCATTCCAACGCAAGTATAATGAAACGCCATGCCATGTGATTGTTCTAATAATCTCGGGCACATTTGAACATACGTTGCACAAATCCATTCCAGAAAAAGAAAGAAATAAGACCGATGAGGTTTTCCTTTGTAACCCAATGTACCAGTTGATCGAAATATTGCCAGTCGCCTATTGGTCTGCAGCTTGTCTTACATCCAGCATGTAAAGCTCCACTAGCGTATGCAGCTTCAACAAACTGCTGTCAGTTGTCGCTCCGATGAATAAAAACGAACGTGGGGGAGTGCATACAATGGGTTTTGTAAACAAAGTTTTTCGATGCTCGCCACACACACACAATTTGCACTACACTACACCAAAACACAAGAAGACGATGCTGTAAAATCGATCTAACTGCGAGCGAACCAATGCAAGCGTTTTAAAAGTAATTTGGTAACGTAGAAAACACAAAAGAAACGGAGCTTCGAACAGATATGCTCATTACCCGACCGTGTTACCAACGTATTTATATATCCTACAAGATTTCAATTCGAACAATGTTACACTTGCCAAGCGGGGTGCCCGCCTTCTCCAGGAACTCTTCCTCCGGAAATTCATCCAGGAATTCCTCCAAAAGCGCTTCCGATAATTCATCCGGAAGTTCCTTCAGAAATTCCTCCGAAAGTTCCTCCAAGAATTCCTCCGGAAGTTTCTTCAGGAATTCCTCCAGGAATTCCTTCGGAAGTACCTCCTGGAATGCTTTCGGAAGTTCCTCCAGGAACTCAAATTGTAAAATTAAGTATTTCCCGAACATTCGAGATTCCGCAAATGTTGATGTTGCAGACTGGAGACTTCAATGCTTGAAAAAAAATTCGAGCGAAAGCCCAAATATTCTTCAAAATAGTGTCGGTGCGTGTGTTTTAAAATGTTTATAAATTCCATAATCTATTTGTTTATAGTATGATAAGCTTATCATAAAATAGTGCAAAAGTGTGGGAAGGATAAATACGAAAGGGAACGCAAAGTCAAACTTATTTGAAAATTTAGCAAAGGCCATATCTCACGGTTAGTTTCATAGGGGCGCAACTGTATTGATCGATTTCTCTTCGTCGATGTTTTCTTTTTATTATTGTACCGAATTGCGCTAGTTTGGCGATGATTTAATGGTTTGGTGTGATAAAGGATGACTGTACCTTGCACCAGAATCAATAATCACGCTTGTAGCATTTGAAACAATTGAATTATTAACAAAATATAAAATCGATTAAGAGAAAACGATCAATACAGTTACGCCCCTATGAAACTAAGCGCGAGATATGTTCAACAATCAAATCAAATCAGGGTAGACTACCGTTTGTTAGTCATACTTTCTGGATACAGAACGGCTCGGTATGGTAGATCAAGTAGTATGTTGACAATATTTCTTATCAGCATGTTCAATTTCGATAACCTTCTTTGAGCAATTACAAATAAATTTACATCATCTGATTTCAACCGTTATTTTGGTGAACTACAAGAGGAAACACAACTACAGAAAGGCACATAGTAATAGTAATAGAACAAAGAACTGTAAAGATAGAAATATGAATAACAGATAAGAAAATAAAAGAAGTTCTTTCAAATAACACAAGTAAAAACAAACACAAATAACAGAATAACTTACATGGCTGCCATACTTCTTCGTTTAATAAATGTTTCTCTCGTTATAGTCAGCTATCATTGGACGCGGATACAGATGTCCCGCCTATGTGCTAAAATTAAACTAACTTTTCGATGAGATGAGATAAGCCAACAATCTACTAGCCTGTGCAAAATATCTACACAAGCACTTCATACATAACTCTAAGTAAACCTATTTAGTCCTTGTAAACAGTGTAAAAAAAGATGAAAAATATTCGACGTGCTACTAGGACATGTTTGTATCGAATTATTTCTTACGGAATAGAAATGAATATCATTTAATTTCATTATACTTTTAGCTTGTCACCTGTAGAATGTTCCGTTCACGCTTTTGCTGGCGAGGATGCTCCTAATTATAGGTTAAAAATTTTGTTCGAAAATTAAAATTGATTGAAAAAAAATACGCAATTAGTCGATCTTTAGTCCAAGTCATTCCTCTCTTCCATATTCTTTCTTTCTTTCCTTTATCCGATTTGAACGTTAAGCTTAAATAAGTCTCTTGTACAGTGTTTTAAACTGTGTCGAAATGTGTGCCGGATGTCGGTATTTAGATGTTGCTTTTGATCTTATCTTTTATCAGCTTAGCTTAGTCTTTATGCAATCTTCCAGCGTGAGCTGTTTGTCATACGAAATCCAGTTCGTTGCGCTTCCTGTACATTCGCCGCTCCATGGTGCGCTCGAACCATTTCTTCAGCTCGGACACGACAAACACGCTGGAGGTGAGCGACACAAGAAACACGAGATCCATCGCAGACAACGCCTCGGTCTGGAACACCATCTGCAGCGGTGGGAAATAGATGACCAGAAGCTGGCCGAGCAGCGAGAAAGCCACCGCCAGCAGGAACATCCGGTTCGTGAGCAGGCCGATCTGGAATGAAAATGAGGCAACTCAGCTATGACTCGCTATTTTGTCAGAATGGTCACCCATATTCTAGTTAACATTCGAAAACATTTTCGAATGAAAGATAATTGGCTTTTATTGTTAGACCAGCATTCCGTCATTTGTAAATAAAAATCCGGATGATTTTATTTGTAAAGGTCACGAAATTGGCTATTAAACCCAAACGGAATGGAGTACGACTTACCTGAAACACACTCTTGGTTTGTGATCGACAGCTGAGTGCGTTCCACATATCAAACAGCACGAAACAGGTGAAGGTCATTGTGGTGTCCCGGCTTGTGACGCCTGTCCCGTCGGCCATCTCCCGCTGGAACACCCAAAGCGTTCCCAGAATGATGATGCCCGCCGACAGCAGCACGTTGATGATAAGAGATTTCGAAATCATTGCCTGCTTCACGTTGCGAGGTTTCTGTTTGAGCACATCCTGATCAACCGGTTCAACACCGAGAGACTGCGCCGGCGGACCGTCCATAATGATATTGATCCACAGGATTTGCATTGCATTCAGCGGGTTTGAGATTCCCATCAAAGTCGAGAGGGCGATCAACGAGAGAGCCGCAATTGACGTACTCAGCTGAAATCTTACAAAATTCCTAATGTTCCAGAAAATTCCCTTTCCCTCCTCGATGGCCGCTCTAAAATAATATTATAATCATTATTACTATTATTGAAATCCTTTTCATGAGAGTCTTACATTATAGTGTGGAAATCATCATCCACAAGAATCATATCCGCCGCCTCCTTGCACACGTCCGTGCCGTTTTTGCCCATAGCGATTCCAATGTCGGCTCTCTTCAGGGCCACTCCATCGTTGACGCCATCGCCGGTCATACCGACGATGTGGCCATTGTGCTGCAAGGCTTTCACGATGGACAGCTTGTGCTTGGGAGTGACTCGATAGAACACACTCACCGTGTTGATCATCTTCTCCAGCTGGATTTCGCTCATCTGGTCGATCTCTTGGCCGGACATGGCCTGCATGTGGACGATGTCCAATCCAATCTTTGCGGCTGCGATTTAAGAAAATGTATGTAGGAAAATAATGTTTTTTTATAAGGATGGCAATATTTCTAATAAATACAATCCGTGCTAGACTATAACGTTGTAAAATATACTGTCTTTGTCAGGAGACGCATATGGTGGGGATCGTTCTGTATTGCAGTCGGTTTCATGGATCATTGAATTCCAGTCAATGTAATTTGTTATAAACATCTTTCAACATGGTCTTCAATGGCTCTATGATGATTGAGTAATGAAGAATGGTTCATCGGCATGGTTTTGCTTCGGGAGAATGTTATTCAGTGCTGGTAGGATTGTACAAACTGGGGCTTAATTGAACCTATCTAGTACCGTAGATGGAATAGAGTTGTGTAAATTTGGAAATTACATTGAAGGTTCGTACTCTCCTATACGGTTTCCTCAATGACCAACAGAGCGCGTGCTACAGGTCGCGCTATGGGAGGTGAAGTACAGTCGACTCTCCACATCTCGATGTTCTATATCTCGATATCTCTCCCTATCTCGATATCTCTCCCTATCTCGATGGTTTTCTTGGACCCTTCAATTTACATGCATTTGGGCATTCTACATCTCGATAACCTCCCTATCTCGATATATCTCTATCTCGATGTGTTCTGGTCATATTTTGTTTGGGATTCTCTCTCCCTATGTCGATATATTCATATTTCTAGGCTACTAAACGATTTTTGGACAATAACAAACACAAGAACAACAAGAGATGACATTTGTTTTGTTGTCGTTTTTCATAGCAACGAGCTTCTAGTGTCCATTTCAATTTTCCTTAAATTTCTCGATCTCTCCTTATCTCGGTGGTCCCTTCAATATCGAGATGTGGAGAGGCGACTGTATAATTCGACTGAACTTATTGAATAAAGAGCCTTTTGATATAGTCAAACAGTTCTTTTTAGCCTCCTATTGTGTTATAACTGTATACTGCCAAAGGTGGTAATCAGCTGATACAAATTTTCAAACATCTTATTTCACAACAACTTAATTTCTCTAGAGCTTGAGCTTGAGCTTGATTGACTGCTCGTAGTTGCTACTCCATTATGACCAGATCAGCTGTTCTTGCACAGGGAACCAACAGATGTTTACTTGGGACTAGCACACATCTTCAATGTACAAGTACTGGTGATCTCATTTGTTAGGTCATACTGGCGCCTGTCACGTAAGAATGCAAGTCAATGTAGGGAAGGGGGAGGAAATGATTATGCAATCACTCGCCCACTGCAAGCCGAATATACCTCTGCCACGAGTTCATGCGGAATTTGTTGGAATTTTGGGTTAGGTTCGAGAGGCAGAGGTCTGTCTTGGTTAACGAGCTGCCAATGTGATAGATTGGAGAAAGCAACTTATGGAATTTCTAATTGGATGTCTGGATGATGACACGCTTTATAGTTCATTTCCAATTCTAGCAGATTACTGTTAGAATATTCAAGTTGAAGGTATAAGAATTGAGATGGAAACGGTATGGAAGTCCATTTCCAGTTCTAGCGATTGCTAGAACATGAGAAATATAGAGAAAGATACAAAGTAGGAGAATGGAACGGACCTGAAATTGAACCCACGACCTCCTGTGTATGAGGCAGAAGCAATAGCCATATGACTACCAAACCCACTTTTGACAACAACTTAATTTCTCAGGAGTTATATAAACTTATACACGGTATAGTTTAGAGGAAACACGTCAACTGATATCCAAACTTGTCGACTTATACCAGAATGTAACCGATCCTTGGACTTATTGTAAATAGGGTTAATGTTTAAAATGAGTTGTGAACTGGGGTACATGATTATTTTTTGCTAAATCAGTTACAACACAACGTGGACCACATTGAAGAACAATTATTATATTTCGATATTGTCATCGAAAGGCCCAGCTATGCTGTTACAAAGACAAACTTAATCATAAATCAGGGACCATGTTACAAACCATGCACTGATCAAAAACTAAAAAAGAAGGAGGTTTATCAAAACTAACTAAACCGACTCAAGTATTCAACGACCAAACACAACACTTACAAACCAACTAGTAATATAAATAGCAATAACCTGAACATACATTTAGGAAAAAAATCGATTGATAAATAAATTATTCTAATCAATGCGTCACAACAATAACAATAAACTAATAAGCCATCAAACCACCATAGCTAATGAAATAACTTCTTCTAATACCAATTTTGTTTTGTCATTTCTTCAATACCGATAATTGTGAATGGCTTCGAAACTGTTGAAATACCCATCGATTCACAAGAGTAGAAGACAACTTGATAAACAATAACAACTCTCGTGAGGCCATCACGATTTGTAAACAATTCTCTTTTCACCCGTTCCCTTAATAAACATGTAATAGTCAACCGTGGGATGTATTTCACATGACATTTGTAGAGTTTCAATTTTGAATTAACCAAATTCAGCTGAAAAGCAACTTGTTTAATAAATACCTAATATTTTATGTTTCACAACCATAACATGCAAGATACACAGAGAGAAATAAAATTGTGTTATTGAGAAAATAGCGCTTTCATTCTAAAAGGTGATCAGTTTTGGTAATTTTGAGTAGCGAAATATATACTGTGAGAACAAAACTCATAATCTGAAAGTTTTTTTCTAAACAAAACATTGTAATTTTAAAAGCGAAAACTTTTCAAATGACAATTAAAAAACCTTCAAATAGCATCAAAATTTTCATGAAGGTTGGCAACACTAGCTAGAAATAAAATCCATCTGACAACTATCCGAGCTGTCGAACCGTTCCCGCTTTCTATCAAACAAAATAAAAGGTTTTGTGTTGCTGATTCCAGAATTCGGCATTTTTATAACAAATTTCTTCAGTAAATTAGTGCGCGTTTCTTCGATCACCAATATACGTTCCAATTCCCGATTAGATAACGAATCGTATCCGCCGCGTCAACAACGTCAAATGAAGCTTCACTGAATCCTTGGACCGATTATGGAAAATGGTGAAGGACGTCACCGGAAGGACGAACACCGGTATTTTTCTTACAAGACTGCGACGTGATCTTCTCAATCTGGAGCCTAAAAAGGGGAATCAAAGTGGTCCATGTTCCGGATAAGGACAAACGGTACAACGGTTAGCAGCTACTGATATAGGTAAAGGTCGAGCAGAAGCGTAATCGTCCGAGTAGAAGAATGCCCTCCATCGATGACACTAATCTTCTATATAATAAAAATGAGTTGAGATTTCCTTCCTGACGATTTAACTCGCGAACGGGTTGACCGATTTGCAAGATTTTTTTCCTAATCGATTCGTTTTGGGAATCGCAAGGTTTGTATATACAAAAAGTTGGTGAATTTAACGGGGAAATGTAAAAAATCATTTGAATACTATTTTGGGTCAGCTGTTGAGGAAAACAAAACAAACGGACGGAAATTAATCTAGAGTGCGGTGCTGCAAATAGTTCATTTTGACATTTTCAACACCCGGGCAAAGCTGGGTTTCTTTCGCTAGTAATATATAATTTCAGATCCAACACAGGCAAAGTTTTACCGTCCCTCATAACCGGTTCTACGCCCCCGCGCTTACAACAAGCAGCTGTATACGGCTGGTATCTTTGGAGTGAACGCCAGCGGTAACGGGTCATCATGATCGGCATCTTCCATTCTTTCAATAATTTAACAATATAAATATCAATTAATATAATATATTAAATAAATAAGAGTTTTTAATGTTAACCCACAGCATTTGTTGTTTTAAAAGCATCACAGTCGATTCCAATGTAAAATACACATTTAGATATGAGAGGAAATTGTTATTTTGACAAATAAAATACACATTTAGTTTTGAGAGGAGGCTGTTATTTTAAATAGTGGAAACAAATTTAGTTTTGAGAGGAAAATGTTATACTGAAAAGTCCGCTCTTGTCAAAGTTTCAGCTCGAATGACATTTTTTGAGTTGGTAGATTCAACAATCTTATACTTTCTACTGAAAATCACTAACTAATTTTCTTATTTTTACCAACGTTTCTTTTAATTTTACCAACGATTTTTGTTTGTGTGTATTA
The DNA here is from genome assembly GCF_024139115.2 of Armigeres subalbatus. Lineage (NCBI taxonomy): Eukaryota > Metazoa > Arthropoda > Insecta > Diptera > Culicidae > Armigeres > Armigeres subalbatus. The sequence goes on from NC_085141.1 coordinate 245,027,102, forward strand.
GCCAATACGGACGATTAAATTCAATATAGTTATCAGTTCTCAAACCCATTCCGTGTGTTTTTATCACAACGAAGGGAAACTTCAACAGGTTATAGGCCCAGCGGATAGCTGTAAAACCAAACGAACTCAAGTTTCAGAGAGGGTGGACTCGGTAGCGAGCGGTAGCGGAACCTGCGGCGGCAGTGGACTCGGCGGCAGCAGTGGAATCGGCAGCGGCAACAGCGAAAAAAAAACTGTTCGATGAGTATGATCTAATCATACGCGAGTTAGATCGCATGAACGCCAATCTAACAAGTTCCGAAAAAGTTCACGCTTTGCTGATGGCAGTGCCGGAAAAATACAGCCATGTAAAAGGCGCTTTGGCCGTTCTTTCGAACGAGGAATTGTGTCGCAAGCCGATTTACGACATCAAACGAATGCTGCTCGATGCCGAACTCGCTTCAGTCCACGTCGGAGGTCGTCCGGATAGATCCAGTGTTGCCTTGATAAACAAATCAGGAAAGAAGAACGCGGTTAAGTGCTTCGGATGCGGTGAAGCAGGGCACTATAAGAATCGCTGTCCGAAATCGAAAAAGCAGACGAAGAAGAAGCATGGAGGTCACGCGCTGTTTGCTGGAAGAAGGATGGCGGCTCCGAAGAAGAAGAAGATTCGCTTCATTGTTGACTCTGGGGCAACCGAGCACATGGTCACCGACGAGACAGTTTTGGAGGACGTAAAGGTGCTGGACAAGCCCGTTGCAATTTCTACAGCGAAATCCGGTCAGGTACTTCGGGCTACGAAGACAGGTAAAATGAAATTGAAATCAGTCATTGAATTGAATAAAATAACATCCATATTATTACACTCAACAATGTTTTGTTTATTCCTGGTCTGGATTCGAATCTTCTTTCGGAGAGCAAGACAACTGAGATGGGGAAGAAATTAGTTTTTGTAAACGACAGTGTTCTTTTCATTAGCTTTGGTTATTGCTAAAGGAAGAGTGGTTGATGGACTCTTTTGTATGGAATTTCTCCACGATTCGATTGTCGACCCGTCAGCTTTGGTTGGTGCAAACCACGTAAGTAAGGAAAAGCTCCATAGGCGTATGGGGCATTCAAGTTGTGCGCAACAGTTGTGGACCCCTCGTCACCGGGTAACGCACAATAAGGACGGTTGAGACTGGTTAACTGAAACTGTAACTTTTCGAAGACGTCATGCAAATGTCAGTAAATTAGTACAATTTCCTTGTCATTTGTGATTCTAAATTGTTAGACACACGACAAACGTTGGAATTTAATAAATAAAAGTTAGTGTGCTTAGTTTCTATTAATAAATTACTATCGTAAGTATTGCAAACACATTAAAATTGTACACTCAACACTCATTAAATAAATAGTTTAAAGGACACTTATTTCAACGTAATAACTTGTTACACGAAGACGGATTTGTGAACGAAGAAGACTAGATATTGTGAGTAACCTAAAACTTTCAAATCCTAAAACCTAAACAAAATGCAAACATAAATAATTTCAACTTAAAGCTTACTCTGAACTAAAAGGACGAGTTTGCCTTTGAGAGGTCTGAACGTCTCCGTGTCTCCGTCACAAGGACTTTAAGAATATCTATACGGATATTTCATAACCATGTCGAGTGAAGGAAGATCTAACCTCAGATCGAGCCAATCTACCGACTCAGTACAGCATCAGTACAGTATGCAGTCTCCCGAATGAAGCTGATAGAAAGATGGTCTAGTGCGATATATGCGATCGTTGGATTCATTTTATGTGCGCAGGCGATAGCATCGAGAACGAAAATCGAAGCTATATGTGTGTGGCATGCAACCAGCCAGAGCCGTCCGTGGCATCAACAACCAACAGTGTACGAGAAGCGAGGATTCAACTCGAGATGCAACGTTTGGAAGAGGAGAAGCTACTCCAGGAAACGTTGTGAGAGGAAAAAGAAAATTAAGGAAGGTTCCTGCAAGAAATGACGATACGCTTGGAGAGAGAACGCGGAGAAAAGGCGATTGCGGCAAAGCTGGCTTTGGAGAGGGAGCACATTCAACAGAAGTATAATTTTGCTCCACACGCAGCTGAGTGACGGAGGTGTACGTAGTGTGCGTAGCCACGTAGATAGTGGCACCAGCAAGGTAAACAACTGGATGGAACGGAATGCACCAGTAACCCTAAGTACCAATCCTGGTAGTAATACCACTGGGCTTACGTTACAACAAGAGGCACGTCACAGTTCTATACCATTATACCACCTCATTAACTACTACGGTTCTTCCTATCACCATTGCAGCATCCCAAATTAGCACATCCACTCATGCAATTAATGCACCCGACATTTCGCTGATTGCTCCATCGAATTGTGTGTTGTCGCTCCCAATATCATTCATGCCAAGTCAGCCTCTATCAGTGCAGTCAACAGCCAACAAATCACATGTCAACTCTGTGGTGTTGCAGGAAACCAATACCAGCACCGTCGACTAACACGCGAGAGAGTGCAATCGCAGCTTCTACGTTTCGCCAGACGAGCCATGAAAACAGTCTGTTTGTGATCTCACCAACAACATCCACGACGGTTGCATACGCACTACCTACAGCATCGTGTACTGCAATAGCGTCGGCTTCAGTCTCATCGTATAGTAAACAAACTGCGATGATGCCCACATCAACTCTACCACTACACCCACAGACATCAGCAACCGAGCATCGCACATCGCTAGCAGTAGTAATGCCTTCGATATCTATGCCGTATGTGCAGCCATCTACGTTTCCTTGGAACGTATCATTGCCACCCCCAGCACACCAGTCTACACCAACAGGCACACCGCCGAGAAGTCAATCAACGAATGGAATGACGGGGAAGTTCCCCTTTCTGGCCCAGCACCGGACGACATCAGACAACCGTGCATCGCATATAGGGATAGGTGCTGCCGCGAATTCTTGTTTTGGTCAGTATGTTCCCTCGATCGATGCGGTAAGTAATCAACACTGGGGCAATGATTGGCAAAATACACAACAGAACCTGTGGAATTTCATTCCCAACCCTTCAATGTCGCAATCTGTACCACACGCGATGGGATACTCTGGTAATCAGGTATATCAGGGACACATGGGAAATCAAATTAGGATTCCACCATCTCAACCGTTGTCAACAGGGATAGTACAAACTAGTTGCTCGGGTCCAAACGTTTCGGTTTGTCCAACTTCAAGTGTGTTAGGGCCACCGTGGCAACCGTTAGATGGGGCAAATGTGGCAATTCGCTTGAAGATCAACTATGGCGTGCAAAATCCGAAGTCCGGGGATCCCTGTCAGGTCCGTGGATGGAGAACCAATCACTTAGACAGCGAAGCTTTCACCGCGGCCCTGGGTCTGGAAGCCAACTCTGAAGGTCTAAGCGGGGATGCGTTGGTAGCGCGTGCGACACCACCATGCTGAGGAAAGCCCTGCCGAGAAATGGCAGACAGGTGGAGTGCCGAGATTGCGGCCCTTCGATCAACCTGCCTCAAAGCTAAACGAAGGATGCAACGTGCCCACACCGAGGATGAAAGAACGGACCGCCGTGAAGTGTTTCGAGCTGCGAAACTGGCCTTTAACAAGCTCATCAAGAGCAGTAAGAGAGCGTATTTCGACAACCTATGCGAAGGAGCCAACGCGAATCCGTGGGGTAGATAGTGATGGCCAAATCAAAGGGAGCTCTTCACCCCCCGAACGGCCCCGGATAGGTTGGCGATGATTATCGAGGTACAATTCCGTCCCGAGACACAAGTCGCTGGCCCCTTGCACCGCAAGGCAATATGGGTGCCGCCGAAATGGTGGCTCCGGTGACGAATGAAGAGTTACTCTTTGTGGCCAAATCCCTAACGAACAAAGCACCAGGGCCTGATGGAGCTCTGAACACCGCTCTCGAGGCAGCAATCATAGCGAACCCGAACATGTTCAGGCCAGCTATGTAGAGATGCCTTGATGAATGTAGATTCCCCGAAAGATGGAAAAGGCAGAAATTGGTACTGTTGCCGAAAGCTGGGAAGCCGACGGGCGACCCATCGGCGTATAGACCAATCTGTCTTATAGACACGACGGGCAAGTTGCTAAAGAGGATCATCCTCAACAGGCCGTACTTACATGCACGGACTGTCATTCAATCCGTTCGGTTTCTGTAAGCGTAAGTCCACGTTGGACACTATTAACTCGGTGGTAAAGACCGCCAAGATAGCGATCCAACAGAAAAGGTGAGGTGTTTGGAACTATGCGTTAGTGACTCTTGATGTGAGGAAAGCATTCAACAGCGCAAGCTGGGATGCCATCGCGCTCCAGTTACACCGACTTAGCCTGTACCGGATTTTGGAAAGCTATTTCCAGAATCGTGTACGAGTATTGTACGTGTATTGTACGAGACCGATGCCGGTCAGAGGAGCGTTGTTATTGCCGCAGGAGTTCCACAAGGTTCAATAGTGGGCCCGGTATTATGGAACCTGAAACGAATGTTCCCTCCTGGTGTTAAGATCGTCGGTTGAACATGCAATAATTTATTTTAGCATTAGCATTGTTACAGTGTAATTCGTAGATTGGACACTAGTGATACTCATGTTTTACTTTTGAGATCTTTATCTAGAATACTATCAGAAATCAAGAAGGGGAGTGGTCCTTGATTCCAGTCTTAAACAAAAATAACAAAAGCATGAGGATTACTACTCCTGGCCACGCCCATCTTCACCGTAACTAGGGAGAGGAAGGAAGTGTTGATGTAGTACTTACTTAACGAGAGGCCACCGACTTAGCGACACCCTCATACAGGTTGAACATGCAGTAATTTATGTAGGTAAAGTCGCGATCGCATCAAAGGGGAGTTTGAAGCTCCTTGGGGTCGTAATAGACGACAAGTTGACCTTCCAAGGTGTGTGCCAGTAGACGTAGGCAAACTTCCAAACTTAGGCGTACAGGTGCATGATAGAATTAGACGCGAAAGTCTAGATTTGATGGTTCTGTTAGGACACAGTAGGTATGAACAATGTTCTATCCAGTTTTCCGCAAGTGGTAATGGTCGCCAGCTTGCCTGCGGATTAGTCTCTGAACTGACGTTTGTGGAGGTCAACTGCACCCATCGCTACGAGTATTCTGACCAATGTGGCATATAAGAAGGTGCTGATGAAGTGAATTAAAACCTTCTTATATGCCATATTGATCAAAATGCTCGGAACAGTGGGTTGACCTCCACAAACGTCAAATCAGAGACTAGCCCGCAGGCAAGCTGGTGGCCATTACCGCTCGCGGAAAACTGGATAGAAGAGGTTTTGAAAGCGAGCGGAGAGCAATATTTGTGATGGTATAAATCTCACGACCTTTCTCATGCCAAACTACCGTGTAAAGTAGTTTTTTTTTTTCCCAAGGGCCTCCCCTCGGAAAAGAAAATCAAAATCCTTTTTTTAGAGTGGTGGCAATGCATATTATTTAAGGCAAAAACATGCAAAATGATAAAATAAATGCCCCACTTAAGGTGAAGGTGGGCTGAGTACCAAAACAAAGCTTTGAAAGTATTGGTACAATAAAAACTGTCATATACTGTAGCGGTATTGGTGTCGTATTTATAAAAAAAAACAAAGAATATTAGTAGGGTGGTTCATAAAACGACCCAGCCCACTGTGCTCACTCGATTACCTCCCATGCTCCGAGTGTCCTACAAAAGCCGATTTGAACAAAAACTGATTGAGCATAAGCCGGTTCAAGTTTACATGAAAACTAGTATAGGATAATAACCCCTTTCATTACACTGGCTACAGCGCCTCCCCTCTAAACGCTAGCGAAAAGAGAACCCACATAGCTGAAAGCAACATTCCAGAGACTTCACGAAAACCGCACCGCAGGAAAGATCCGTTGATTACGTAACGCAAAAAATAACATTTTATACCCTGCTCACTCCCATGTACACTTTTTGTATGAAGTATCTGCCTCTGGTGCGATAGATATCTCAGACAAATTCTGGCTATTTTGATGAATTACACGTTTCACGAATGCTTTCTGAGAAGCCTAATTATCATGCTAAAGATTCGCAACCTCGATTAAAATCGACTCCCAACTATTGGAACGACCATTCAATATACATTGTCTATTGAGTTGAAGCTCTTGAATATTTCATCCAGTCATATGGTCTCTCCCTCGCCAGCGACCAATGACGGAGTGCGACAATCAGAATAATGTAAAATTCAACCTCGCCATACCAACTGTCATACAAACCTGAAACGACCTGTGCACGGTATGCCCCTATTCAAACCAGCCCAAACAGTGGGTCACTACTATTGTCACCTCGAAGCACGGCAGAAGTTTGAGTGTGGATTGCGCATGCCGAAGGAGTGTCGTAGCGTAGTATCGTTGATTGGTCCCTACATACCGCTATTGACACCTCGAGGCATGCCAGTGGAGTGTTGGGGTGAGCACCCAAATAAGACTCACATGGGGCGAGTGAAATTTGGAGAAGCTGCTTCGACGGCAGGGTAGTAGTGGGATGAATCCGCACACCCACAGTGAGACAAAAGTGGTGAACAGGAAGTGCCCCTACTTCGGTAGGGTAGCACGTGGTCTGCTTCGGCAGAAGACCGAGTGATCGGCCTGTGCTGAGGAAGGAGTGTCGTAGCGAATAACCGAGATCCATCGACGGTGTTATCAAAAACCGATATTGACGGAAATTCGCCAGCATTAGGGAAGAGCGAATACGAGATCTCGCTTAACTTTTCAAAAGGACCGAAGTAACATGTTTTCCATGAATTAATTTGAATATTGTAATCAACAGACCAACAGAGCAAGCATTTGATTTGTTATCTCTAAGATAGGTCCCAATCTTGCATTTGCTTCGTTTTTATTTTTCTTCGCATATTTACCTTCGATTGTTGATAATTGTTTTCAACACTTAGTTTAAAAAAATAAATCATATTCCCTCATCCTATGATACCAATTAAAAAGAAAATGAATTTGAAAAATCAGAAGGGTTATGTACAAGACACAACCGCCCAACGTAAACTACGTAAGACAGTTTTGTTCAGTGAGGATTGTAGTGCCATCATGCATGAATATTTTTAGAAAATTAATTTGATTACTTATGTCACTGGTTTCGAACAAAACTAGCGTATCTCAAGATATGAAAATTGTTGGATACGACAATTGTTTAAAAAATTTACTATGAAAACCAGTGTTGGTAAAAACTCAAAATCTCAAAACTCATGGATGATTCAAATCAAGCATGAGTTAAAACACACCCAACTGAGCACCTAAAAACTCATGGATGAGTTGAATCATCCATTTGAATCATCGTTGGTTTTCTTTTGTTCTCCTTCGTTAAAAACAGTGAATTGACGTTTGTCGCATAAAATATTAGGCACTCTTTTATGTATAAGCAATAAATTGTCCCCAAATTGATTTCAAATGCGTTTCTAAACAAAAATGATTTTTTGGCAAATGAGTGAAATGATGCGTTTTAGCATGAAAAAATCAAGCGTGATGCATTCCTTTAAAATCGCAGACGATTTCGTTCGCACGGGAGCGCTCGTTGATTGAGATTTATGAGTGATTTTACCAACACTGATGAAAACCCAAATTTATTCCTCAGTGGTTATGATGCCTTTCTTGGATCAGAATTGCCTACATTTGGGTTTTGAAGCATTTGATGAAATATTTCAATAGAAGAAGCCCTAGGGGAGCATCCTCTTTTCCGTTTGCAACATTTATTATTCAGAAAGATTGCATCGTACATCATTAGAAATCATAAAATGTCAATCATGTACAACCCAATTAATTTGGTTGTGATGCGCGCGAGTAGTAAACTTTGCGGACGGGAAAAGAGGGTGTGTGTTATTAAAATCTATCTCCCACTGTCTGGCAGTGTCACCAGTGTTGGTAAAATCTCAAAATCTCAAATCTCATCGCCGATTCAAACCATGCGTGAGTAAAATCCCATCAGAATCATGGCCCAGAGATTTGCTCATGATTCGAATCGCAATTTGCATCATTGCATGATATTTACGTGTTCTTCATTGTTGAATGCATTGAATTATCTGTTTTTCGTCTAAAACAATGGCTAATAATTGCATATATAAACAAAACATACACCTCGATTGCGTTTTGACACATTTTCATTTTTCGGTGAGTGAGCGAAGCGATGCGATTCTGGCCGAGAAACTCAAGCGCGATGCTCCCCCTACAGAATCGCAGGCGAGTTAGCTCGTGCATGAAACCTCGATGATTCAGATTTGAGTATGATTCTACCAACACTGAGTGTCACTATGAATAAAATATTCGTGCAACCATTTTAATATTATCATTGCAAGACTTTTGAATCAGGGAGCAAGAAGGTGATAGCTCTATTGTAACTCATATAGCCCGTCTCAAGAACGTATGCGTTCCGAAGCTTTTGTCGTGTACAATAAGTACCGCATGATTGCACCCACGTATTATAAAAATATCTTAAGTGCATTCGCACTTCCTGAATCAAAGTTAAATCCTTCTGATTCAGGTGCGCATTTAATTGGACAAAATATTATTAGGCCGATGAAAATATTTTTATAAAATATGCCCCCCCCCCCCTTTGTACTGTTTTGCTCAAAAATAACAATTTGAGGGGCAACAAAAAAAAAATTCCGGTAAATTTTGAGAACTCTCAAAATATTCTTTAACAAACCCGAGGATTTTTTTTTTAATTGTAATATTCATTTTTTACTAGCAGACCCGACGAACTTTGTTTCGCCTAAAATTGATTTATTCTCTGGTTAGTTTTCGAGTTATGCAGAAATTTTTGGTTCATTTGTATGGGAGCCCCCCTTTCCAGAAGGGGGAGGCGTTGCAAACCATCACAGAAACATAGCTTCCCTTCCAAAACCTTCACACGCCAGATTTGGTTCCATTTACTTGATCTCGAGTTTTGATGAAATTGATGTTTCATTTGTATAGGAGCCAGGTTTCAAAGAGGAGAGGGGTCTCGAACCATCTTAAGAACCTTCCCCGGCCCCAAAAACCTCTGCATTCAAATTCTCACGCCGCTCGATTCAGTAGAAGAAGAAGAAGAAGATTACCCCCTCCCTCTTGACTTTGCGGAGACCAGTAGACCTTGACCTTGCGTAGACCATAATTTTTAATAAATATGTGTAACGGCCTTATTAGTTATCAGTTTGCAAAAAAAAGGTTCAACATTTTTCCAAAGTTGTTTTTTTATATAAACATGTTTGTGCTATTACATTGCGAATTGCGATGATTGCATTACTAGCAAGGGCATTGGCATTGATAGCAATTGATCGTCTCATGCCTGCACAAACATGCCCCTATCTGCATCAGTTTTTATGCACCATGCACTACATAACGCATTTTTGTTACTTTTGTTTCGACCGCAGTCACTGGTCCGGCTCCATTGTTTTACTTTTTGTGCGAAACACCGCACAAAAAGCAGAGTCCAAAAGCCAACCGCACTGAACGGCGACGACCGAAACGAGACTCTTGCGGACAAAAAAGAGGGTGCTGCCAAAATAATCCGATACCCTATTTTAACGTTCATAACCCAAAGTTTCAATATATTTGACAAATTGGTAGAGAATTTCCGAGTCGATTGATATATAAATTTCAAAAATCCATCGGAAGATAAAGGCACTATTTAAGTTCAAAATCTTACATGATTTCGTGACGGTCCTGAATTTGGAAATTTTCATTTGTCACCCTGTATCCGAGTCTTCCCCTTAGACGTAGTTTACGTCAAAAAAAATAACAAAAATTGCATTTAAATCTTTATCCTACTTCGTAATACCCCTTGGTATCAACAAGCTTATGTCCCTCCATTCCTACCGATGCTCGTAAGCACCATCTCGCATCATACCAACTGCTGAGAGATGATGTCCATAAGCAATGAAGAATAGGTCAAAATCCGGCATGCTCCGTAGAGGGTATAAAAGAGAGGTTGGAGCTGGATTCGCGCTCTCTTGGTAACAAAAAAAAACCGCATCAAGTAGGAACAAAAAGTTAATCCAGTTTCCGTGCCGCGAGTGGTGTTAGTAGTGAACAAGTATTCCACTTAACCCAATTACCATAGAGTGACCAGTGATTTTCCGGTCGAAAAGTGGCCGTACACGACCAGTTACTGTGTAACGTGGGACGAAGCATTCCGTGGCTCCGTGACAACCCTGTGAGTGAAGCCCGTTTGGGGAAATCGTGAGCTTTCGAAGAACAGTCACCCTATTATCGGCGCTGGTGCTGTCAGTCCAGCCCGAACCCAAGGTCGACATCGAAGAAGGTGCAGCCCTATCATCGAGACTACTCTGTCGACGTGACAACCCTATCGTCATTTGGTAGCCAACCGGTACCGGTAAGGTAAAATATCGGTGCATTTCCTAACTTTACATTCCCGATCCATAAACAAAACTAACCTTAAAATTGAAATTTACTAGTGTTAGAGCACATTTATTTTCAACGCGAGTCCCCGAGCTCTATCCAATTGTTTGTTCGGAGATTTTACGGAACAAGTGTGGGAAGTGAGTCCTCTCGAATATAATTCTCCTGGATAGACCCTGAGAGGGCTAAATTGTAAATAGTACTGTAAATATTTAATTCTTAGAATTAAGTGAAGTGAATTTTATTTAAATTAGTTAGCAATTGAATTCTAACAGAATTCCTTTTGAAAAGTTAAGCGAAATATCTGTCCGTAATCGCTAACTCGAATCCGGCAGGGTATCGCGGCCGAGGCAGATCCAGGGGCTCTTGGGGACGAAGGCTTGACAAAGAGAGAATGGAAGTCGATAGGAATCTTACCAGGGCTCCAGTCAAGTCTAAAACGCCCAGGATAGGGATCATTTACATTAGCCCTATCTAGCCCTATCGGGACACATGAGTGAGTGAGTGAGTAACGATCAAGACCTATACTACACCCCACCGTCAAGAATTTTCACTCAGTAAAAAATACTATCTCGTTCCAATGAGAAGTAATTGATATTGTTTTATGCCACGCGTTACGCGGAAGTTCTACGAAACGATCAACAACAAAACTGCACCGGCACCAATCATGACTCATGATCAATGTCAGCTTCTATTGATATATTGATCGACAAAGCAGGAGTGGCTACTAGTTTTAATGCAGCATATTTAGCTATTGTTGGATGGACACTCGAGTAGAGTACAAGTAGAATAAGGATTGAGGATGATGGACAAGCAGTAGAGCCACTCATGATGGACGAAGTAAGAAAGACTATCCCATAGTTAAAGAACGGTAAGTCTCCTGGGAAGGTTGAGATACCGGCCAAATGTGTCAAACTTGAAGGAAGTTCGGATTCGGTAACGATATACCTAATTCGATAACTCGAACATCAACGTTAGAATTTTGACATCTCCGGAAGAAATTATCTAAAAGAAAGAATCTTCAGCCGACTCTCTACATCTCGATGTACTATATCTTGATATATCTTTCTACGTCGTTGATTTTCTCGGTTCCTTCAATCTACAGTTATCCAAAAATTGAATAAATTCCAGGGACTGGAATGGTGGTGCAGCCCATGTACGTCTTTTCTCTATGTGTAATCAGTCTAAATAAATTAAATGAATTATACGCATCTAATATATGCCTTCTATGAAAACCATAGCCATTATTGCATTTAAACTGGATGCAGCGTGTTCAACAACTAACTGTTTAAAGTAAGGCCTGTCCCATATAAAGAAAATAATAAACCAATTGTCAATAAATAGTTATTCTATATTTGTTCATCCGAGATACTTCTTGAAGCCCAACAAACCAGACAGTTTAGATGCTTGCACTTTATCTTCCTCCTGAACCACAGGTACTCGGATGGGTATTTTCACTGCGTTAGTTTCCGGTTCGTATATATCTTTCGTGACAATTTCCTCCACGGGAACCTCCCTGATGACCTTCACTATCTTCACGTGCGGAACCTCCTTGATGATTGGCACTTCCTTGATCAACTCAACTTCCTTGATGACTTCGACGGGCACTTCTACACGTTTGTGGACCTCCTTTTCCACCGGAACTTCCCGGATCACTTCCACATCACGGAACACTTTGACCTCATTAATCACCGGCACCTCTTTGATGACGGGAACTTCATGCACATCGTGCACAACTTGATTTACGGGGACCTTTTTTACTACCGGGACTTTGACTTCCTTCACAGTTTGTATGCTCTTTTCCACCTCGCGGACATCCGGCGATGGAAACGGAATAGGAAGTGGCAGGTTAACCGGTATGAAGGTTGCCTCACAGGCTATGAATAAAACGCATATCAGTGCAATCTGTTCAAGAATAATCGGTTAGTCTTCGTACTTTTTCTAGTGAAATTGTGAATGCTGTACTTACAACTCTCATTTTGCTTGATATTGTCCGTTGAACTGGGGTGAAATGTTTCTATTAGACTAATACCAGTAGCGCCGGGCATGTTGCTTATATAGCAGTGAACACATGAACTGGGGCAAAACAGGTTGACCGAACGAAGATGGGTCAGCTAAGTGCTTTTGGATCGACCGGTTTCAGTTTCGCACATGAATTTGCAATTTGAAATATTTGAGGAATGTCTTTGTCCCAATATCATAACCTATCTATTGGCATGGTGGGTGATTACTCAATATTTGAATGTTCCAGATTGGCCATCTGTTATGCCGGCTCGAGGTACTTTTAGAGGCTTTGCGAGTTGCATCACTTTGTGAAACGTGAATAAATTAAACGTTTGGAGATATTTTACTATGTGTATTAGGTTGCTGGCCAATATGTAAATTATGCTTAGTAGGTGACTCACATAAAGGGTTGTTACCTTTCACATAAAAAGCTGATTAATCCACCTAGCGGTGTTTGTGTATATCTAGAACTTTACTTCTTTTTTCTTATTTGCCTTTCTTGTAAAACGAAGTTTTACCGAAAGGCCACCATTTCACTACAAAAGCGCTTTTTATGAGGCCTAAAGAGATCGACGTCCTTGTACATGTTGCACATGTTATGCTTTATGAAAGGCAAACATTAGCCTTTTACTTTTTACTTTTGACGTAGAACTACGTCTGTCTTTTCAATATTGGGGTACACTTTACGATTGCAAAAAATCGAAAAACGTCACGAAAATATGATAGACTTTGATCGTTAATATCTCAGCCGTTTCTCGATGGATTTTCAATTTTCTTGGACCATTCGATCAAGGAAGAGTCAACGCTTCATTCCCGACGTACACTGAAGTCGTTTTATACGCGTTGTATTTCTACACGAATCGCTTTTTATGCAATTTTTTTCACCAGAATTTCGGGATTAACGTGGTTCATATAAACATATTTTGGAATTTATGCGGTTTTTACGTTGTTTTAATTTACGCGGCCCATATCCTCCGCGTAAAAGCTGACGCCAGTGTGTTACATTATGTGTGTGTTACAACACTTGCCAACAGCTTAGCAATCGGTTTTGGTGAATCAGTCAAACTCGTAAGTGCATCGCAAGCTTCTTCTTTCATAGCACTACATTCCAACTGGAAGTTGGTCTGCTTTTCAACTTAGTAAACTATTAGCATAAGCAAAATATGCAAGAAAATATGTTACCAATGCTTCGAATCGAGATACAATTAGCGAACGACTTTTACTCTATTATCAATTGATAATTTGGATATGTGACCGCTTGAGAGTGTTGTTCATCCTCGATTATTTGAAAAATTATATACATCACCATGGTTCGTGATGCTCACTCAATCTCAGCAGAAAATCACGAAAACTAGCAGTACTGCCACGTAGTTCAACGTCACCTTTGCGTACAACCCGATTGGGCTGCACCTTTGAGTTTTTATATAGAAATTCTGAATCGATTTGCTCGCAGTTATTATTTTTATCATCTTTTTCAATGGCTCTGCATTCCAACTAAAAAATCTTACTTTCTTTCAAACTTAGTGTTCTATTAACAATTCTACAATTACTAATTTAAAACTAATGTATGCCAAGTACAATGTATACACTTTTGTGTGGCAAGCACAAGGTATACACTATGCCTAGGGAGTCCACCCTTAGGTCGGACAGAAAATCAAACTTGCCATCTACAGATTGGAAATCCTTCGCCTTCCTTCCTTCGAGAACCCAAAAAACGATATTTCAAATAAAAAGAACGTTTGTGATCAAATGAACTAAATTGCGTTTATTTTTGTTAGCAATTAAAGATAAAAAGTAGGGGAAGTGTTCCGTTTTCCATCTCACTGGACATATATTCATCTCATCGCAAAACAAAGAAATACAGCATCAATCTCGTTGCTTTTTCTAGCTAACATGCGTGTTCAGTGCTAAAAAATCACAAAAATAATAAACCAATCGAATTCCTTTTCGTTGCTTTGTTTTCGATGGGATGAATATGGGAGCTATGAGATGAAATGCCGAACCGTTCCCCTATATAAGAAAGTTTCAAAACAGCACAATTAGGTGGACTTTTTGTAATTGTTTATTTCTAATATTGATTTATTCATGGAAATTTAGTATTTTTTCAATGAAAATTTTACATAATTTAGGGAAATTTCATATTTATCTATTGCCTTATTTATCACCCTGATTTCTTTATTAGCAATTTTTTTTTGTTTCGAAAATATCAAACCTTTCAGCGAAGTTTTTTTTTAGTTTTTAGCAATTCTATAGAAATAATTTTCAGGAAATTTTAAAAAGTTTCTAGAGATCCTTTCAGATTTTGATAGATCTTGAGCACATAATTCTCAGAGGAAGAAATTCTTTACAATTGATCTTTCCCGTTAAAATATTGTATTAGCTCGATCGATTCTTTAACTCATTTAACGTCAACTTTCCATAAATTTTAAACAAATAATCAAAAAAGTGCTGAAAATTAATTTTCGCCTGACATTTGAGCAATTTCAGATTCAGAGAAGCTCGAGGCGTAAAAAAATGGACCAACATCATGCCGGTTTATACTGTTACTGTTTTCTGTTAAAGAGTACGCACATAGAAGTAAATTATCCAATTCTTGGCCAAAACTATTTTTTGCGGTTATTTGGGCCTGATATTCCTAGGACGAAGAAATAATTGCCAATTATGCAGTAAAAGCAATTTTTGGCTAAATCTATCCACCTAGCAGTGTAAATCCAGATAGAAATGTTAAATTAAATATGTTTTCAAATAAAACTTCGCGTTTTATGTAAAATCTCTTGCTTCCGCTACGCGAACGATCCTTGGATGGCTATATTTCACAAAGTAGCAAGAAACCCGTAGTTAAAGCTCTATCCTTAAATGGATTTTCTAACATTTACATAGGAAAAAAAAAACATCTAACTTATTTTAACCCATGCCCATGATCCCAAAAGAAAAATGTTTGTATAAATTCGCATGCACAAAAGTAAACAATGTTTTTTGCTTGACCACTCTTATCTCCTTAACTTAAACCTTAACCTTAAAAATTAGGGTCTGAAAAGGTAAAGCCTGTAGTAAAAAATATAAATCACCTGTATTCTATATACCATGGCTTGAAACAACAACGATTACCATGTCCGAGTCGAAGCCCACAAAATATCATAGCTAGCCATGACGAAACTATCATATTTTAGGCACCGTTCATAAACTATGATCACTTCAATGAAAACGGGTCCTTCCTAAATCTAGGTTGTAACAGATTTCTCTACAATGCAGAATTATAGATAAGCGATTTCAATATAAGGTTTTCAAAAAAATATCAACTCAACTCACGGGAGACCCCTTATTCTATTTGTGTCTTGACAAAATGCATGCTAAATAGCATGCTTTTTACTTTTTATTCCTGGATTCGTTATATGTGGTAATTTATGAACAAATGTTAAAATTTTGTTTTAAAATGATGAAAAATCGCATTTTATTCAAATAAGGTACACCGGGGCAAGTTCAAATGCGGGGTAAGTTGAAACGGAAGCTGTAATTCAGATAGGAAAAGACCGAATGCTGTGATAATTTTTTTCAACAAACTACTCGCCTAAACGCACCTTCTGACTGCCATTCCCGAAAGATTGCAGCTTTCAAAGGCAATCCCTGCCATTGTTTATTTTTCGCTCTTTGCAGAATCCAAATCAACTATTTGACGTGCCAATCAAACAGGTCTCAAACCAATGTTTGGAAGAGTTTTTTCATCAAATTTTTACGGTAGGTAATCATGCAATGTTGAATAAGCATAATGATTGCGAAAAATCGATGAAAGAACCGTTTAAATTTTTATATTTTGGTTGATTGATATTGCTCTGCATGTTCAACTCATCGCACTAAGGGGTAACTGGACCAAAATCCTGGCCAAAATTATATTTCGGCGTTTTCTGGTAGGTTTGGCATTTATGATGCAAAAACATAGTAACAATCCATTTTCGAACATTTTCACAGGTGCAAATTCACCTACCAGTGAGAAATGACCTTTCTTGATATGTTCAAAAATGAAATTATAAACTGATACAGAAGCGACAGCTCCATGACAGTTCATTTTTTCACACACTTTTGTCCTTAATTCACGTGGGAAACGTGGAAAATGAAAAATCTCGCGTAGCATTTGGTAAAGGCCTATTACAGAAAGGTAAACATTAATCGATTCAAAACAAAACATTAGATTTTCAGCTCCCATTTCACAAGTTTATTATATTTTTAGCAGCGAAATCTACCCAGAACGTACAATCAACACTGATTACTCACGCATAACATCAGTTGCATCGTAAAATTTGAAATTGATTAAACAAAAGTCTGGCTATTGTTTTTGCACCCTTATGGGTGCTTTTTGCTTAAAACATCTTCATCTTACAATAACATAGGATTGATTATTTTTGGAGAGGAAATGTTTCTTTCTATTTCTTGTTTTGGTCCTATGTACAAGGTTGCCTCATATGGTTACTTCACTTAAGACCAAGTAGACTGCTTATTCGAATTGTTTCTATTTAGCTTGAAGTGGCACTTGCCCGTTTTATCCCCTACTCCATATTATTTCTTTGCTTCAACTTGTCTACATAATATCAACTATTATGTATTTAAGTTATATCGAGTTTTACATATCTGTTGTCAATGCAATCGCCAAATTCAATTCAATTGATATTTAGATTTTTCATAAGATTGATTAGTGGGAAGGAGATGAAAGATAATAGAGAATTCGCTATGCTTTGTAGAGATTTAAATGAGTAGCAGATGTCCCAAACTAACATTATTATTTGAGAGTTAGGTTACAAAATTGTATTAAAAAGTTTTTTTTAATCGGCTCCGTAACGCCCTACAGCATTTGAGCCTACCAAATGAATGAATGAATTACAAAAAACAGAGCATGTTACTGTTGTATTCAATCATGTCTATGTGTCAAATGCCTCGAAAACCAGAAAAAGCTATCTGCGGAATTTTTCTGCCTATATACTGTTGAAAACAATGGCGGAAAATATGAAAACAACCTATTTTGAAGCTACTCGCAAATTCGTTTGCGGACGAGTGCGGATGATCTTTAACCCGCAATGGAAAGATGAAAGCCTATATTTTCATGTGTGTACAATCTCGTAGCGGAATACGAGGGAGTACTTCTACTTTTTTAATAATGAAGTTTGTTAAAAAATGTCAAAAACTCAATGTTATTTATGTTTATGAAATAATATCTTAATGTTAAATATAATTCATTTCAACTCATGGAGGTCCTAGTGCAGTCTATAAATGATGTTTTGTGTACTATAAACCTAACATTATATGTGTTGTTTAGATTAGTCAGCAGTGGTAGCTGATCTTTGTCTTACGGCACGCTAAAAACCATCAAATTAACATGATTTTTGATAGGTTGTCATTAATACTAATAAGGAACAAACGTGAAAATTTCAATGACACATAACGGAGATAGTATTGAAGAATATTCTAAAAATATAATACTATGCAAAAGTTCGAAAAACGAGAAAGGGTTTTTGGCCAGCCATTTGTTCTAGTTACTCCACCGTGCATCGGGGCAAATAGAAATGCGTGGTGCGGGGCAAGTTGAAACAACAATTCAAAACGTCACCTTGCAATTAAAAGTAATTTTTTTCCAGAATTCAGCATGGTTTCAAAAAACATACATTCGAAAAACACAAATTTATAAAAATATGCAAACTTTTGAACATAAATTTAATAAATTTCCACCCATTGACCCTTTTACAATCTCCACTAGAATGAAAAGGGGTCATGTTTAAACTGCAGTTTTCAGATTCTTAATCTACGAGTACTGACTCTCAGAAAAATAAAACATAGAGTATGTAAACATTTCGTTAACTCCACCTTTGACTTCCCCAGCTATTTCTCCAATCGAAGAGTTTATGAGAGATATGATGGCTGGTTAGTTAATGTGCATTTGTGAAGAAGCCACAATCGAATTAATCAACTGCGCAATATACAAGTGAACCATAATAATAAATCATCCTGAATAGTAATCCGAGTGGTCACCAGTAGGAGGAAATCAATTTGATATATTTTCAGCGTAGTGCGTTCTCCAGAATTTGGTCTCTGAAACTACGCTTGTGGCTTTGTTGTACACTGCCCTTATTCGCATAAGAGTCCCATGTCATTTTCGCCGACTTGAGTAATTTGCAGTTGAATTTATCAAACTTGTTTTACATGGAGAAATACAAAAAAAATAATAAATTGAAAAAAAATTGGTATCTTTCCAAAAAAAATGACATAATATTCTTTATCCGTATTTATTGCTGTGGGACAATTAAATGGACCATAAGTTTATTTTTTTTGTGTAAAAGAGTACCTATCAAAATCTGGAATCTGATTTTTATGCGAGTAAATATCAAGATGAGACAACAAAAGTGGGATTTGTTTTCAAATTTCTAGAACAAAGCCTACTATTTCATCAGTTTTTCTTAAACAGGAGACAATTTTCAGCTAATTTCTGAAAGAAAATTAAAATCGTCAAAAACTTACATGGGACTCTTATGCAAATCCTGGCAGTTTTATAGTCACCTTTACAACCTCGTGCTTCTTGAGTGTCACTGAGTACATACATTTTGTTATTAATACGGCAAAATTAGCTTACGTCTGAATATAACACAGTGTTTCAACTTGCCCCGATTCGCGGGGCAAGTTGAAACAATGCATGTAACAAAATAATTTAAATATAAAAAATATTTATCAAAAAGTTTGTTAAGGTTGCTTATTTTTTATGTATAATATTTGGCCCGAACTAGTAAACACCACAAACGGATTCAAAATATACCAAAGGGTGATTTTTTTGCAGCACTTCGAATTTCAACTTTGAAAAAACCGTTTCAACTTGCCCCGGTGTACCTTAGCTCAGAATCTAATTTGCGGACGTTTGTGGACGAGTTCTCTTTGCCGGATCTTGCCGTATAGATTAATTTTTCCTCTGAAGAAAAACATAAAAAATAGAAAAAATAGTGATTTTTAAATGGTTATCACCTGAAACATAAAATTTATAATTTGACCATTAACATGAACAAAATGGAGACATACATCTATAATCTACTCATTGTGTACTAATAATAGCTTGTTGGTAACATTTATGTTGTGTAAAAATTAGATTTTCCAAATACTTCACAAATAAAGTAGATAAAATCCAATTCAATACATCATTTTAAAGCCCTAATTATATTTTTTCACAAAATTTAAGGTCACTTCTGAAACAGCCATAGCATGCAGAATGTTTTTAAGTATCTAAAAAAATATAAGAATGTATAAATGTTGAAAAAAAATTTTGGGTTATGTCCACGAATTTGTTCTAGTTACTCTTCTGTGGTACGGTGAGTATTACTCGTTAACACCGTTTTTGGAAAATGGCGTATACGTCACTTTGCCAGATTAGAGCAGCCTAGAAAAAGTTTTTTTTCTTCCGTTATTAACGGAAAAGGGGACGGAATGAGCCAACCGCAGGTCCAACCATGGGACTTTCCATTGGCAAAATAATTTAAATAGCTTATGCTTAATGCGCTAACATTTTGAAATTGAATACTAAAACTTTAAGATTGGGTAAAATGGTTGGAAAAACGAACAACACTGGGTTAATGATCCAGTTCCAGAAGATATAGTGCGAAGAGATCGAGGTCTCTTTTGGTGTTCATAGTACGGGTCTTGATACTATGTATATAGTGCGCTGCTCTTCGGAGATGCTGGGTTAGCTCGAGGCAAATAACGGCGGGGATGGCAGCATCATCGGATAGTGCGTCTCTGACGCTGGTAGGTATTCCGTAGCTATCGCTTGAAACTTGATATTTGGGATATCGGCAGACAAGGTGCTCCACAAAGTTGCGGAAAGGGCTCTCGCCGAAGTTACGCGTGTGCTCGGTTCAGAGCCAGTAGATGATTTGCTGTTCTTCAAGATTGGTAACCTCTGTCTATGCCAAAGCGCCGATATTGTCAGGCACCCCAAAGTGCCTCGGAATCCAAGCAAAGATCGTGTTAGGGAGCACATTCGCTAAGCTGCTTTGGATCTAGGGTGCCTAAGCTTATTGCTCTGGAGCGCGAATATAACGCTAGCAGAGTCTGACAGGACGAGGATAGCCCAAGTAACAATTTCCATGCTTCTTGGATTTATCTAATTCTTATTGCGGACTTATGACAGCAATCACGAAGCTGATTGCTCAGTTTTATTGGCGCTCTTATTGCTATCAATAAACCTCCCATAAATCTGCTGAAAAATGCTTCAAACGTCAAATGCTTATTGACCATATGAACAGATCTATGGTAGTGATGAAGAGCGTAATAAATCCAATTTTCAACGCTCGAATAAAGCTACAATTTTTGGTCATAATGTGGTCAAATAAATTACTCCCATAAGAATGTTTGTATTGCGAAGAGTTTATGACGGTGTTTAATAAAAGAAAAAAAATTCTGATCAAATTCCATGATGGCCATATTGAAAACGGAAAAGCATTTCGCAGTCAGTGAAATATATCACTGAAATGCATGATTTAACGAAATTTTCACCGCTTATCATACTTTTTCCGATAAATAATTTTATTAATTAATAGTTTAGGCAAAATACTAATCGATTTAGTGGACATCCTAGATGTTGTGGTAATCAATATTTTCGATTTATTTCCCGGAACTACGTTATATGGCCGGCGCGTGGTGTTCAACCTTATTTTTTTCACAACATTTGACCATAAAATCGGAAGCGCACTTCTTTTTAATGGTAGTGAATCGAAATAACAACCTGAAATCAAATATTATTTTGTTGTCATCATCATAATTTTCATCAACAATCCATTTTGTTATTATTTTTCTGCAAAGATTTGTTTCTCTTTTTTTAATGCAACATTTTGACAGCTGCACAGCTGCCGCAGCCAAATTCCCTTTTTTGCGGGTGGTTTAAAAATGCTCTGGTTTGGTTTCTAAATGCTCTTATAATAGGTTTATAGTGGTTATCTGGAGAGGGCCACTTGGCAATATCTTACTCTTATAGTGGTCATCACAAGGTTGCCGTGTATTACTCGGTTTTATTGTTAGATCTTATAAATTGATATTGAAAACCATTCTTAGAGCAGAATAAAACTTAAAGTTACTTGGGAGGTTTCCTAGACGGCTTTGAAAGTCGCGGCCAACATCACGGCCCGAAACCGACCCATCCATAAACTGGCAGCGGATTGTACCTTAATCCGTCCCTAAGGGTAAATTGTTCATTAGGATGTTGGTTTTATAGAAAATATATCAGATGTCAAGTATTCGAAATCTTGGGAAGATTTCGCTTCTGAATGCTGCAGAAGTGAATTTGACATGTTTTAATACTAAACCACATTGGGGACCGTACACTAATTACGTAAGCATTTATTCTGGGTTTATCAATCCTCCCTCCCCCATGTAAGATTTTTTTCCATACAAATCATTTTTTATTTATATGAAACGTAAGAAAATGGCAAATCCCCCCTTCTCCCACAAAAGCTTACGTAATTAGTGTACGACCCCTTGATTGATACCTCTCAACAATCAATTAAGTTTAGTCACCCTGAACGTTAGGCCAGTGATCAATTTTCTTAAATACGAGATGTTCAAGGTAATCCAAAACGTTCTGGAGTTCCACTCAAAGTATCTACAGGTTAAACCAAGGCTTTTGCAATGTCCTCATCATCGGTATACACCCTATCTGGTTCAACAAGTATATACGCATCATGTCAACGTAACATCCTTGAATACGAGATCTTTAAGGCACTCCTCAACGTTCTTGAGTTCAACATAATCTGGATCAACCAATGCTCTTGTAATGTCCTCATCATCGGGTTATACCCAATCCGGTTCAATCAGCATTTGCGTATCATGTAAAAGCATTTTCCTCGAATACGAAATATTCAAGGTTTTCCAAAACATTCTAGAACTTAGCCCAAGGCCAATCATTCCAGTCTTCTGCAATGTCCTGATCATCGGTATACACCCAATCCCATTCAATAAGTATGTGATCCTAGTTGCCATGCTCATGACATTGACATTGGACATCCAATGACCATTATAATGATCTTGAATTAAGATCAAGGTATCAACCAATGCACAATGACTAATAAGGCTTTGGTGTCGAGCAATGGCTATTCGAATGTAGCCACGGATTTTTTTTTTTGTTGGGAACCATTGCGTTCACGGAAGTGGATGATCGGATATTTAGTTCAAACATTACAATTTCCAGAACCTTCTGGAAACCCGAAATTGTTTGTGTAAGTAATGCTTGACGTCATATCAACTCAATGGACCTGCGGGATATCATATCCTACATCATTCAGAAATCGAGATGGGGAACAGAAGTTCATTGTAAAATTGTTAGGAAGGACCATCAGAATAACCGAAACCATATTTTTAGTATGGCATCATTTGCTTCCCCGAGACGATATCAAGTCTTAAAACAGTGACACATGGATGGCCCACTGTAGTTTGTGAAAGTAATAAGTAAAATCCTATCAGCTCGAGGCCCATCGATGGGATGTTTAGCGATGCACAGATAAATCTTTTAGGACTTAGTTGATTAGTTGCACCGTATGTACTGAACTCCAAAACATTCTGGAGAACCAAAATGGTCTGTTATTGCTTGGGAAAGTAATGAGTGAAATCCTAGCATCCTGTTGGACCTGCTGGGATGTTCAGCGATGTGTCATTATGGAATTAGAATGTCATTCTGGAATTAATTGATAGGGTAGATCGCATGTCCTGGTCTCCAGGACGATCTGGAGACCCTGAAATAAATTACGATTACATAGGTATTTTTGGTTGTATGTATACCTCAACTTAAAACATTTTGTTCTTAGACATAATACAGAGGATTTACAATCCAGAACAGTTTGGATTGGACGGCCAAAGACATCGGAAAAAATATTTCAACACCTTTTTTGTTCTTTTTGTTATAAAAAGCGCCCTGTGAGAAAATACCAGACAAAAACAAAGGTTGCTGTAAAATCCTAACCCTTTCAACTGTTGGAGAACGAAGAAGGTCTAAGTTCTATTGTAATTCTTGGAGATATCCAAGGAAACTAGGTCCACACCATGTCGTTGTAGGTGTTTTGCTGTACATCTCCCAGGTATGCGTAGTATGTGCCCGTGCCGTATCCCTTACGGAACGCGTGTTGGCGAAAGCAGAACCTACCATCAACTTCAAAATCGTCCCCCAGTCACCGATGATGCACAGACACAGGAAGTTAGTGAAATAGGCCGGTACTTTCTGACATCTCGGGAGGAAATGTTGTTATTGGGGAACGAGGTAGAACGAGGCCTTTCCGCCACTCGTCCGGAAAGGTTTTATCAGGCCATGCTTGGCTGATCATCTCAATAAACCGGATTTTGGCGTAGGGCGGAAAGTTTTCGATCATGGGATAACCAATCCCATAGATACCTGATGATGTTCCGTTACTCCTTGAGAGGGTGAAGAACAGCTCAGGAGCAAAAAACGGAGAATTAAAATAGGCGTTTTGTGAATCCGGGGGGACTCGAAAGTTGGAGAGAGAGAGACGCAGATCGACTGGTGATGGTGTGGAAAAGTGTTCAAGAAAGGTCTTGCGACACTTCAAACTACATGTTAATTACAATTCTGATTTTTTTAGTAACATGTAATGCTTAAAGGAACTAGAACTTTGTCAAACAGGTCATCGATCTAAGTACAAAGTGTGTGGCATAAAGATGTCAAGGAATGTCATGACAATGTCTTCTTCTTCTTCTTGGCATTACATCCCAACACTGGGACAGAGCCCCCTTGCAGCTTAGTGTCCATTAAGCACTCCCACAGTTGTTAACTGCGAGGTTTCTAAGCCAGGTTACCATTTTTGCATTCGTATATCGTGAGGCTAACACGATGATATTTTATGCCCAGGGAAGTCGAGTCAATTTCCAATCCGAAAATTGCCTACACCTTCATCGGGAATCGAACCCAGCCACCCTCAGCATGTTCTTGCTTTGTAGCCGCGCGTCTTACCTCACGGCTAAGGAGGGCCCCTGATGACAATGTCATTTGACACTAATTCAGCTCTCACGCCGGATATTGTGGCATCCCTGGTTCAAACATGGAATAAACCTCTCAGTCATTGAAAGGATGAAATTGACCATAGGTGTCTTCAGCGAAGTGCGTCAATGCCGACATTTTGGTCAATATCCACAATTTTTAGCGATATTAGCTTAAGAATCGGCCATATAGCGTTTTTAAAGTGCGATTTTATCAGAGAAGTTGTTGATTACTTAATTTCGATGAACCTTGCTAAAAATTTCTAAAATTCAGAGCCTGCTGTGATGATTTATTTGCATATTATGAAAAGAAATTTTATCAGTAATTGTACTTTTTCAACACTTTTACTATTGGATTCAAAATCATAGGTATTGGTAAATAACACGATTCGTGGCGGTGATCCAGTTAGAAACAATGATTTCAGACGATTAATCGCGGAAAAAAGGCAAATTTATGATATTTTTTACATATGTCGTTAATGCGATAGGACAGAGACGGACAGGTGTTTTAATCGGAAATGGACAGAAAAATTCATGCTCTTTCATATAAATACTTTTCAAACATGATATTCAATACTTTTTTTCAAAATATTTTTTTCTGAATGCCAGTACCAATGCTAATAAAAACACCTCACCTCCTAATGATTTTCGATTAGTTAGGAGGGTAAATAATTGAACAACAAGGTACGATAAATTAAATTAAAATTCGCATAGCATTTGTTCAAAAAAATATTTTAGAACTGATGAAATATTAATATTGACCCTTCGAAAAGTTCATTCATCATTACCATGTTCAGGTTTATTCCATGTTTGAACCAGGGCTGCCCCAGTGTGCGCCGCCAATTTAAGATTTAGAGCAATGACCTATACGAAAAAAAATTTGAGGATCCTCTAAGGGCTACATAACTACATAAAAAACAAATTTGTAAATAATTCGTGAAAAAGGTTATTGACAATTTAGTCCCATGACATCTAAATGACATTTCCCGTCACTGATCTAGACCCCAAGCCTCGTCTCGCAAAAAATCACGCCAGCAAATTGGACTAACATCCTAGTTTCTTGAAAACTGATTCCTGGAAACCAGATTAACCAAACAGAAAAAAAACCGGAACGACATCCACGAAATCTATACCTTTAAAAAAAAATGAAAATTGTGGCAAAAATTCAGTTTTGGAAACAAAGTTAGGGTTATTTTTGATCCGTCTATGCACTATTTTTCATTTTGTTGTTGTTGTAACATTTCTAGAAATCACTGACAGCTGATCTCTATCGAAAAATTATTACTATTTAAGAAAATTATATCGTTTAAAAAAGTAAAAATATTGCAAAACATTCCCGACTAATAGATGGTAACAGATTTATATCAAAACTTGTTATTCTGTTACAGCATTTTTTTTATAACGTAGGATGTTATGAAACATGTATCATTAGTAGTTAAAATAACAAAACTTGTAACAAAATTTCTTTTAGAATTAACAAAAATGTTACTAAATATGTTTTTAACTTAACAAAAATATAACTCGATTTGTTACATGAAAGGTGATGAAAATAATTAAAAATAATTCCAAATTATGTTAATGAAAAGAACAAAGTTATCACACGTGTTGTTACAAGTATTGCCATTCATAATTATCATTCCCAGTTGTACGCTCAAAGCAGTCGGTTTGTTTTCGCG
Source organism: Armigeres subalbatus (assembly GCF_024139115.2). Taxonomy (NCBI): domain Eukaryota; kingdom Metazoa; phylum Arthropoda; class Insecta; order Diptera; family Culicidae; genus Armigeres; species Armigeres subalbatus. The sequence goes on from NC_085141.1 coordinate 245,053,136, forward strand.
ACGTGCAATTTTTTCCGTAAGTTTTTCTCCTGATTAGAGTTTTTACCCACGGTTTTTCTTTGCCAAGTTGGCAAGAGCGTCTTCTTCTGGTCCGGGGAAGCATCGTGTCCTGGCCGAGACCTCCGGCATTGGTGTCGAAGACCAGAAAATCCGATCGCCATCAATTAATCGGATCCATCGGTAGGGAGAAGCCAATCATCACATTGATCTCGTGTCGACCGGCCCCTACACAAGCGCATCACTCTGCATCTATAGCCAAGCAGAAACCAATGCGATCAGCCAGCCGCAGTACAGAAGCTGTTGATGTGGGATAAAACGGACTGAGAAACAGCAGCATCCACACAACAGAAGGTACGCAGTGAAGGCTGCACGGCTAGGTATAAATTTGTTTTTTTTATTCCGCTATATCTGCTGTTGTCTGAAGCTAGGTTGGTCTTTATTGCTAGCAGTGGTTCTCAACACTACAGTTTTCATTCCCACTTTGTCCAGCTAGTTTTGTAAATATTTTTTTTTTTTCATTCCACTGTTATTATTCCCATTCCAGTTAAAAATTATCATCCCATTATCACACCTCTCTTATTATCTTTTTTTTTTGTTTTTTTTTCACTAAGTATTTGATAAAACGCCTTTCATTTTTAGTATATAAGTAAAACCAAGTAATAGGCTAATTTGGTCTTTGAACTTTTTTTTTTTTATTATTATTATTTTTTTTTCGTTTTCTATTTTTTTTTTTTGTGCCTTTTTTTTTTGGTTTCTGTCTCTGTTGCATTTTTCAAATAATATCGCTACGATTCTAATCGTTTGCGGTCCTGAATCCACAAGCTGAATGGAAATTAATGATAAAGGCGGGGGCTCAGAATTTGAGATTTCCGACGACGAGATACCTTCTCCGTCATATGAAAACTTGATTGGAACACTTTTTACTGTGCCGGAGGCCAAAGATTCTATCAATACGGCACCAATGGAAAGTAAGTCATCTGCCACTCCTACGTTAGAATCCTCAGAGCGAATGGATACTAACCCAACTCAGTCTGTTGGTGCATACCAACATCATGGTCCTTCTTCTGGCTACCCCACCCCGGTGCACCCCGCCTAAAGGCTTATCCACCCGGATCTAAGGGTCCTTTTCTGGTTTTCTTTCGGCCCAAAGGCAAACCGCTAAATAAATTACAAATCGAAAAAGATCTGGCAAAGTCGTTTCGGAGCATTGAAGAAGTTAACTCACCGAGCCGCAATAAGCTTCGCATCACTGTAAGTGATCGCGAACAGGCGAACAAGATTGCTGCCTGTGAGCTCTTTCGCATGGAATATCATGTTTACATTTTAAGTCACGAAGTTGAGGTTGCAGGAGTGGTCACCGAACCGTTTCTAACAAGCGATGACATCAAGGCTGGCACTGGTGGATTTAAAAACCGAGCGGTTCCAGCAGTCCAGATCCTTGATGTCAGGCAAATGAACTTTGTGTCAGCAGATGGCACGAAAAAACCATCTGATTCTTTTCGAGTGACCTTTTCTGGATCAGCACTGCCTGACTTCTTACTAATGGGAAAACTTCGTTTACCTGTCCGTCTCTATGTGCCGACGGTCATGCACTGCAATAGGTGCCAACAAATTGGGCACACCGAAACGTACTGCTGTAATAAGCCACGCTGCAACAAATGTGGCGAACAACATGTCGAGGGTCCCTGCAGCAAGGAACCCAAATGCACTTGCTGTGGCGATTCTCCGCATAATATCTCTGCATGCCCGCGGTACATAGAGCGGGGAAAACATCAAATCCGTTTTCCAACAGCGATCGAGGCGAACTTACGCAGAAATGCTAAAGAAGATCGCCCCAGCCGCTGTACCATCAACCCAATCTATCGCCAATGATAACATCTTCTCTTCCTTCCGCAAGATGACCAAGGCTCTGACTCTGGGGACGGTGAAGAGTACACTGTTGTCGAAACAGGAGCAAAGCGGAAGCGTATGAGATCAAAGCTACTGCGCCAACAAGTATCTCAAAATGTCTCTGTCGAACAACAGGTTTTCCGACCTCCCTGAAAAATTAGCAAGTGGCGGAAAACCCAAGAAAATTTCTCCTCCTGGGTTCAAATTTGTGGCTAATAATTTTCCGTCACTTCCTGGAACATCTAAAACCCCAGTTGTTCCACTTTTCGCCCAGAAAGCAGGAAAAACAATATGATCAATGCGAGCCTCAGCAACAACAAGCTGAAGCATCAAACAAAATGTCGCTTTCTGGGATTGTGGATTTCATCTTCAACATATTGAACTTTCCCCATCTACAAGAAACATCATTAATATGATAATTTCTTTAATGAAACCCTTTTTGAAGCAACTAAGTTTAAAGTGGCCTATTCTTGACTCGATCATATCCTTCGATGGCTAATACAACCAACGAGGTCAGGGATGTGATCACAGTTCTACAGTGGAATTGTAGGAGTATCATCAAAATTTAGCAGCGTTTAAATATTTAGTTCACAGCACAGGTTGTGATGCATTTACTCTCAGTGAAACATGGCTAGCTTCAGATAAAAATCCCTCTTTCCACGATTTCAATATCATTTACCGAGATCGAAGAGATGGATAAGGAGGGGTGCTCTTGGGGATCAACAAGCTCCACTCTTTTTACAGAATAGATCTTCCCTCGATGACAGGCACTGAAGTAGTCGGATGCCATGTCACCATACGAGGAAAAAGCTTCAGCATAGCTTCTGTGTATATACCGCCGAATGCGACGGTGCGACACAGAGATCTCACGGCCATTTGCTCAGCTATGCCGGAGCCGCGGTTGATTCTAGGAGATTTCAACTCACACGGTACAGCCTGGGGGGAACTTACCGATGACAACCGTTCTTCCTTGATTTATGACATGTGTGACTACTTCAATATGACATATTTGAATAACGGAGAAGCAACACGTGTGGCACCATCAGGACTCGAAAGTAGAATTGACCTCTCAATCTGTTCAATTTCACTAACATTGGATTGCACGTGGAAAGTGATTCAGGATCCCCATGGCAGTGATCACCTGCCTATCGAAATCTCAATTACCAATGGATCGCGTAAGAATCATCAGATCGACTATACATATGACCTCACGAAACACATTGACTGGGGAAAATATGCTGAGGCGATCATCGATGGTGAACAATTGGTCGACGTACTTCCTCCGTTGGAAGAATACCGATTTCTCGCCGGTTTGATTCACAACAGCGCGCTTCAGTCACAGCGTCGACCTATACCGAAACTCAATGCGCGTCTTCGTCCTCCCACTCCCCTTTGGTGGGATAACGAGTGCACTAGAATTTATCGAGAAAAATCTGACGCGTTCAAGGACTATCGAAAGCGCGGTACACGGGATAATTACGACCGATATATTTCTCTTGAACGTAAATTCAAGAGTCTTGTTAATGCCAAGAAACGCGGTTACTGGCGGCATTTCGTTAATGGGCTATCGCGGGAAACGTCGATGTCAACTCTTTGGACTGTCGGGAGGAGAATGCGAAACGCGGCGCCGGTTAACGAAGACAGGGAAAGTTCTCCTCGCTGGATCTTCGCTTTCGCCAAAAAAGTGTGCCCGGATTCCGTTCCAGGTCAATCAATCGTGCGTGACGCTAATGTCGGTCGAAGTGAAATCGATAACCCCTTTTTGATGATCGAGTTCTCGCTTGCCCTCCTTTCGTGCAACAATTCTGCCCCAGGAATGGATGGAATTAAGTTCAACCTGCTTAAAAACCTCACCGACGTCGCAAAGAGGCACTTGTTGAACTTATATAATCAACTCCTGGAGAACAACATTGTTCCAGATGAATGAAGACTGGTAAGAGTGATCGCCATTAAAAGCCGGAGAAACCTGTGTTGGATCATAACTCGTACCGTCCAATCGCGATGTTGTCGTGCATACGGAAGTTGTTTGAGAAGATGATTCTTAATCGGCTCGACAGATGGGTTGAATCGAACGGCTTTCTATCAGATACCCAATTTGGATTCCGCAGAGGCAAGTGGAACGAACGACTGTCTTGCGCTGCTTTCTACAGAAATCCAACTGGCCTACTCACACAAAGAACAAATGGGTTCAGTTTTTTTGGACATTAAGGGGGCTTTTGACTCGGTTTGCGTTGACGTCCTTTCAGACAAACTCCACGAGTGTGGGCTTTCACCAATATTGAATAACTATTTGTACAACTTGTTGTGTGAGAAACATATGAGCTTTTCTCATGGAAACTCAATAACTTCTAGAATTAGCTACATGGGTCTCCCCCAGAGCTCATGTTTAAGCCCCTTCTTTATAATTTTTACGTTAGAGGCATCGATGAGTGTCTCATGGAAAATTGCTCGTTAAGACAGCTTGCGGATGACGCCGTTGTATCCTTCACCGGAACAGGGGCGAACGATCTGCAAGGACCATTGCAAGATACTTTAGACAATTTGTCTTCGTGGGCTATTCAGCTGGGTATCGAATTCTCTCCGGAGAAAACTGAGCTGATTGTCACCCATAAGCCACCCGAACTAGAACTTCACATAAGGGGTAAGAAAATCGCTCAAGGCAATTCCCATAAATATTTAGGGGTCTGGTTCGACTCGAAAGGCAACTGGGGAAAGCACATTAGACATCTGTATCAGAAATGCCAACAACGTATCAACTTCATGCGAACAATTACCGGAACATGGTGGGGAGCCCACCCGGAAGATCTGATAAAGCTTTATCGTACAACGATTCTCTCGGTCATAGAATACGGTAGTTTCTGTTTTCAATCCGCCGCGAAAACACACATTTTGAAGCTGCAACGGATTCAATACCGTTGTCTTCGTATCGCGTTAGGCTGTATGAGCTCGACTCATACAATGAGTTTAGAGGTACTTGCGGGGGTACTTCCTTTATCAGATCGTTTCGCGGAATTGTCGTTAAGGTTCCTCACTCGCTGTGAGGTATTAAATCCTTTGGTTATTGAAAATTTCGAGAAGCTAATTGAACGAAACTTCCAAACAAAATTTATGACACTGTACTACTGGTACATGAGCCTGGAAATTGCCTCTTCATCATACATTCCCAGTCGTTGTTGCTTCTTAGACTCTTCCAGTTCTACTGTAGTTTTTGATCTTACCATGAGACAGGAAATCCATGGAATTCCAGATCATCTCCGATTGGAGTGTATACCTCAAATTTTGCAAGCAAGTACTGCCATATCAGTTGCGACAAAAGTTTTTCACCGACGGGTCAAAACAAATGAATCCACTGGTTTCGGTGTCTTCAACGATTTTCATAGCGCCGCTCATAAACTTCGTAATCCTTGTTCAGTATATGTCGCAGAGCTAGCGGCTATACACTATGCATTAGAGCGAATCGCCTCTTCTTCCCTCTGATAAATACTTCATTTTTACGGATAGTCTCAGCTCAATAGAGGCTATTCGTTCAATGAGGCCGGTACAGCACTCACCATATTTCCTTAGGGAAATACGAACCATATTGAGTGCTCTATCGAATCGCTTATACACTATCACCCTGGTATGGGTCCCTTCACATTGCTCAATTCCGGGTAATGAGAGAGCGGACTCACTTGCCAGGGTGGGCGCTATGGAAGGCGATATTTATGAGCGTCAGATCGCCTTCAACGAGTTTTTTACAATTGTCCGTCAGCAAGTCTTGCTCAGTTGGAAACGTAAGTGGGATGAAGGAGATTTGGGGAGATGGTTACATTCCATACTTCCACAGGTATCGAAGAAACCTTGGTTCAAGGGGTTGGACCTTAGCCGAGACTTTATCAAGGTAATGTGTCGGCTAATGTCCAATCACTATTCACTAAACGCGCATTCCTATCGAATAGGACTGGCAGACAGCAATCGCTGTAGGTGCGGTGCAGGTTATCAAGACATCAACCACGTTGTCTGGGAATGTCCGGAATACGAAGTTGCCAGGTCCGATTTATGTTCATCCTCCGGGCCCAAGGGAAATCAGAGAAGGAAAACATTAGAAACGTACCGGGTAACCTTGACTTGGACTACATGATTCTTGTACACAAGTTCTTAAAAAGTATTAATGTCTTCGTCTAGCCCCTCTGTTAGCTGTTCAGGAAACTCTACTTTGCCTCCCCTCCCCCTCCGCTCGGAAAATACGTATTTTTGTATCTTTACAGTTCGTCCAAAGTCCACGCTACGTTAATCAGCCATGAAAACCTTACAACAACGCTGTTTAAAAACAACACTCCCTAGGCCCTATCCCATCCTCTTTTTTTTCTTATGTACTCCTTAACCTCGGCCAAGCCGCGAGTTTTTCGGCTCCCCAAGAACTAACCACTAGAACTAAGACGAAGTTCATGAAATTGTAAAACTATTTCAAAAGAAAAGCGGCTCCGTCATGCCTACTGGCACTTGAGCCTTTAAATAAATGAAATTATAAAAAAAAAAAAAATTCATAATTATCAGGGATTACAAAAATCGCTCTCAATAGATAACGAATTACAAGAAATCACATTTTACTTCTATCCTTTCAATTATATTCTGTAACTAGCTGTATGTACCCGGTCTTGCTCGGAGTTGCCATTTTGATTCGTTGTTTTTTTCACAATCGGAAAGAGAATAAACCAATTGGTCAACAGGATAATTGTGTTTTCTTATTGATACTTCATCATTTGATTAAAAGAAAGCAGATTTCATTTGAAAACATTGACTGATTTTGAAAAAGGGATCAAACCAAAAATCGCCTTCTTCCGGGAAAACGTCTATTTCTACAGGGAGAAAAACATCCCACCGATGCACATAGGGGTATTTCGCCATTCTAGTCGGAATAAAGTTAAATTTTCAAAATTGTCCTAGAGCGGTTAAAATTTAGATTTAAAGTTTTACCACTACGCTTCTAGAAAGTTAGAGGTTTTTCATTGAGGAAATTACCGGTTTTCTCTGTTGAATTTGATTACGTTCGTTATGTTTTATTGTGGCCAAATATTTGTCACAGTAATCCACAGATCAGTACATACCATGAAAAGGTAGACAAAATAGTATCATGTAAACGTGTTTTTGACAAGAATAAATGATTCTGAACCGAAATACAAAAGAGTAATTCGAAGTCCATTTTCGAGCTAAAACTAGTTAATGTTCCTCATATTTTCAATAAGCATAAAACACTTATTCGATGATATTCGGTAATATTTCAGTATAGAGAACACGCATTTACGTCTATATTTTAGGATCCCGAAGAAAAATCTTGCGCAAATTTGCGCCATTTTGAAAGCGGATGTTTTTAGTTTGGTACTGTATTGAAGGCATTTATGACCTATATCATACATTCAACATCCATATGAAAGGAGGAGAGTCATAGAGCAATTTCCATGACACCATCTTATAGCTCTATGTTTCCCCTTGCAAACACATAGAGTTTAGCTGATTTCAGTAGAAGCAATGACGAGAACGAATTAATTGAAATTATCAATGTTTTTCAGGGTTTTAAAGGGTAAAGCACATGGGTCAAAAAGTGGAAATTAAGAAAACTGATATTTCAGCCAAATTAACATCACAGTATCATAACATAAGGTGAAATATAGCAGTTTGAGAGATGAAATAATTTATTCCGGCTAGATTGCGAAAATACCCCTATGTGCGATGTCTTATTCCGGGAAAACGTCTATTTTTAAAGAAGGGATCACATTCATCATCCAGAAAGAAACACATTAATCATTGCTTTTCACTGGGAAAACCATGATTTCGATGAAGGGTTGAGTTAATCGATGTGATTGGCTGAAATCGGCTAAGGGGAGATCAGAAGTTACACTAAGGTGATTGAGAGCTGAACAATGCCAGTCCCTCCACAACCTTCCCGTTCTCTAAATATCATCCCTAACCCCCATAAT